>NW_024881712.1:0-600000 GCF_019059575.1 Amphibalanus amphitrite
CTTGAAAAGTAGGTCCAGGTCAAAGGTGATTTGGGTCAGGGTCATGAAATTTTCAGGGTAGGTGTAGAATTGATCATTTCGAGTGTACTGAAAGTTTCGTCGCGATCAGCCGCTTTTTACGCGAGTTATTCGCGAAAAAGGGAGGGTCCATCCGACCCCCCTACACATGCGAGGGTTAAATATACTACCACATTTATACCTAGAGCTAGACTGGGCCCGGTGGATCCAGATGTGTTAGTCACGCCCTTTTATCATCACTCTTTTACTCATTACCACTAATTTTCACTCTTTTCAGTGGCACATTGGTATTGACCATATTTGAACGCATTTTAACCGTTATTTGAACGACAATTACCAGTCCGTAAGCGCCACGGTTGGAACAGGCTGCAGGCTGCAGCGGCGCTGGGCCCCGGCGTGCCGGCGGAGGGTGGGTGGAGCCGGGCGGCTGACGTCACCCAAGTATGACGCACGCAGTACACAGATCTATGCTGCAGGGACCCGAACAGCCCTATGGGCTCGTCTGCTTTTAGCGGGGGGGGGGGGTGCTGGAATCTGGACCAATTTGGTCCTCACTCTTGTTGCCTGTTGGTCCGCCCAGAGTAATCTATCACCGAAAAACGGCAACGATCCTCGGTCTCCGCTATCGAATTGTGCTGAAATTATTAAAATCGGTCGATTTTTTTCGGAGCATTGGCATGTCTGCTTTTCTCATTATTGCAGAGACCTTGTTTGTTATTTCTCTTGGGGATAAAAATATGCACACTTCAAAAGTGTTTACAAAAAGCTTCAAATAAATCATTATTGACACATATGCGCCAAGTTGTAGCTCATAATTGTATCAATGACTAAAATAATAATATAATTATTTGCAACCATAGGTTTCATTGAAAATATGTAAAGTATTTTTTATTTCGCGCCATTTTATTAATTATATGATAAAATTAAAGAACTTATATAAACAAATAAGGGTCTGTCGCTCCAGTTTGCAGCCCAAAATTTGAATAATTTAAAAGTACACTTGTTCCCGCAGTAAAGTAATCGTTCCCGGCGTTCCCGCCACTTCTAACGGCCTGTTTCGGCATGAGCTAGAAGGTAGGTGGTTGACATTTTATTCGGATAGATATTACGTGGAAATTTGACATTATGAAGTGTATGTATACTGCTAAAATTCATGGTATTGGTTTGTGGAAAATATGGATAGTGTTGTTTTTTGCTTTTCTCCCATGCTGAAGCTATTTATGGCTAGAAGTTTATGATGCGGCAATTCCGACGCATATATAACCCGCTTGAAGCTGAAAACAATCATTTTCCTGCCTACATGATGCTGGATGCTGATGTAAAATGCTGAGATAAAGCGTTTAGGGTAGTTTCATAGTGGGTGTTTCAGGTGCTGCCATATAATTCAAATTTTAAGGCCAGGTACGGCCCTCCAGCAAGAGTGGTTGGTTAGCCTATGTGATTTTGGTGAAATAGCTTTGAATGACAGATACTCCTGTAAAATGACTCAATAGAAATGAGAAGAGGGTTCGTGCACACATTTCGACAGTGGTTTTCAATAGCCATTAGACGTATACATCAGTGCAGATCGAGTATTGTGATGTTGGCAACCAACCACTTAATAACTGGAAGGCCGTACCTACCTACTCATTCTTGAGACTGCTCTTGTTTTCTAGGATCACTGGATTGTGTGCAGAATGTTGATGTAAAATGCTGAGATAAATCATTTAAGGTACTCATGGCATGTCCACCTGTTCTGTCATAGATTTGGGAAAGGGCTCTAGGCTCGTAACTTTTTGTAAGGCATTTGGTATTAGGGCACACGGCACGAGCTGCCATTTGTGATATGTTGGTTGTAGTTTCTAAAAAGTAGGCTGTAGGTAGCAGTTAAGGTTTGGTTAGATCTGTTTTCTTGGTAGCGTTTCACCGGTGGTAGCAGCATGCTGCTATTCCATTTTGCGAGCTGACGTCACACTTGTGGTAGTGTTGGAGCAATGGGCCTGTTGATGTCTCCATGGAAACCCAATTTGACAAGTCGTAAAATCGGCGTGCTGCTATCACCGGTGAAACAGGGCCCTGTTTTCTTGGTAGCGTTTCACCGGTGGTAGCAGCATGCTGCTATTCCATTTTGCGAGCTGATGTCACACTTATGGTAGTGTTGGAGCAATGGGCTTGTGGACGTCTCCATGGAAACCCAATTTGATGTGTGTAATAGCAACGTGCTGTTATCAACAGTGAAACACCACCCTTTTTGGTTTGGTGAGAAAGGTGCAATTCCGTGCATATGGTAGCTTGCGCCACGACTTTGCGGACTTTGTGGAATATCTCAATTCTCAAGAGTTGGTGAGTAGCAATTTATACCAAATAAACACATGTGCTATGTCTGCCTTGCAAGCAGCCAGTGAGTTGACCAATGAACTTCACATAAATGTCTCAAGAATTGGTGAGTTAAGGCTCTAGCAATTTTTCACAAGCGGGTTGCAGCATAGATATGATATAAGGTGTGGCACAAGCGGGCATGGCTCTGACGCTTGCCAATCGGACAGTGTCAAATGTGCCAACTGCGGTGGCCAGCACCGGGCATGGCACCGCAAATGCCCTAAGTTTGTGTTTGAGGCTGAGGTGCGCGCATTGATGACGAAGGAGAACGTCTCCTTTCGCGAGGCGCGGGACAGGGTGCGACAGCGCACTCCCGCACCTTCGCTTTCATACCGAGATGTGGCCGCTCGGCCACCCCAACCTGCTGCAAGCCGGGTCGCCCTCGGACCTGGAGTGAGTGGTGCCCTCAGGAAGGCCGGCAATCTTCGCCAGCTTTCTGTAGCAGAGCTGATCCAGCTCCTCTCGGGGCTCATTGAGGATGACACCCCGCCGGCTCCCGCAGCCGATTCTGTGCCAGCAGCGCCTGCTGCTGATGCACGTCGCCGGGCAGAATCTGAGGATGACTGGACCGTTGTTCACCCACGGCGCCGCCCGTCGAGGCGCCAGTCTCCAACAGCCACTGTACCACCATCTCCGGGATCTGACAGGGCGATCAGCCCAGCAGTGCTGGAAACCCTGAAGCGGGGAGAGGAGGAGCGACGGGCGAGGGACGCCAAACGTGCCAGACTGGCCGAGAAGGCCAAGGAGGGGAGGCCGTCCCCAATGGTGAACGCCCCGGCCGGCTCTCCGGCCATGCCCCTCCCCCTCCCCCGCCTCTCCCGAGGCGGCCCCCTCCGCCGTCCCTTGGGGCGGCATCCGGAACCCTCAGCGTGCCGGATCCTGCACCCAGCCCCCCAGGCTCGGTGCTGGCCGAACGCAGGCGTTCGGCCAAGCGTGGTCCCCCGTCGCCGCCAGAGCAGGGCCCTGGCCGGGTGCGGTTTGGCAACCGAACCGTTTCAGGCCCTGTGGGACCTCGGTCCCAGTCTGCCGACGGCCGACAGAGAACTAGCCACGCGAGGATTCAATACGAATCCTCTGGGGAGGTGATTTTCTAGTCGTCTTTCTACTCAATCTTTTAAACAGTTTTATCGTCTTCTTGGGCTGTTTTACGTCTGGACGGGCTTTTAAAGCGCTTCTGCGCCTCTTTTACTGTCTTCTCCATGCAGAGTTTCTTACAGTGGAACTGTAGAGGACTCCGCAGTAGCCTTGTTGATTTACAGACGGTGATCCGTCGCGACTGTCCTCTCCTGGTCTGTCTACAGGAGACGAAGCTGAAACCAGAGCATCACCTACATTTCAAAGGGTATTCCATTTTCAGGAAGGACCTGGATACCGACTCAGTTGCTCACGGTGGTGTTCTCGTGGCTGTCAGCCATAGAATTTCGACGAGACCAATCCCGGTCAGATCCCCACTTCAAGCGGTCGCTGTTCGGGTGGCTCTCGGTCACCGGGAGCTAACCTGTTGTTCACTGTACTGCCCACCAGGGGAGTCTCTCCCTGTGCAGGATCTTCGTATGTTACTGGCAGAGCTACCTCAGCCAGTTTGATTCTAGGCGATTTTAACTCTCACCACTCTGCATGGGGATGTCAGACAGTTTGCACCCGTGGTCGACTTTTAGCATCTTTTATTGGCGATGAGGACTTATGCGTCCTTAACTCCGGTGCTCCAACTCATTTACTCTACCTTCTGGCCAGACATCAGTTCTAGATCTCAGTCTTAGCAGTCCGCAGCTCGCTCCTCTTTTCACGTGGCGCGTTGCTGCGCACCCAATGGGCAGCGACCATTTTCCGATCTGGCTGGACCTCCGGGAGCATGGCTCAGTTGGCTGTCGGCCACCCAGGTGGAACTTAACGAAGGCAGACTGGACCGAATTCGAGGCGAGACTGACAGAGTCATTCTCAGATGTTCCAACATACAGTTTGTCAGTCGATGATTTCACGTCCAAACTCGTCGAGGCTGCCGAAGCCTGCATACCCCGCAGTTCCGGTATGCCCCGACGACCACCAGTTCCGTGGTGGAGTGATGCCTGTTCTGATGCAATTCGTGCCCGAAAGCGTGCCTACCGTGCCTTTCAGCGGAATAGTTCCACGGCCAACATGATAGCTTTTAAGAGAGCCAGAGCGGTTGCCAAGCGCACTATCAAAGAGGCCAAGATCTTATCTTGGAAACGATATGTCAGCACTCTTAATCGTTTTACTCCAATCGGCGAAGTATGGTCGCGCATAAAGCGCATCTCGGGCCGGCACTCCTCTGTACCCTTACCCGTGCTGAAGGTGGATGGAAGGGACATCATGGAGCCAAACGCCGTTGCTTCGGAGATAGGCCGCGCCCTCTATCGGCGGTGTGGTGATGAGTCCCTCGACGAATCCTTTGTCAGGCACCGCTCGTCTTGTGAAGCTTCTGGGGTCAATTTTAGCACCTCCGACGTTTTGAGCTACAACGATACTTTTACAATGGTTGAGCTCAAGTCAGCTATAAGCTGTCTTAAATGTGTCGCAGAAGGCCCGGATTCTGTCCACAATGAGATGCTTCGCCATCTCCCTCCGGTTGCTCTGGATGCTCTCCTTCAGCTGTTCAACCTCCTATGGATGACGGGTGTTTACCCAAACTCCTGGCGGGAGGCAGTTGTCATCCCTGTTCTAAAAGCAGGGAAGAGCGGTTTGGACCCTCTGCACTACCGCCCAATTGCGCTCACATCCGCCGTTGGAAAGCTGTTGGAAAAGCTGGTGAATATCCGACTTACCTGGCATCTGGAGCGGCACGGACTTCTTGCCAATTCTCAGTGTGGTTTTAGAAAGCACCGGAGTACTGTCGACCACGTTCTTACTCTTGACTCAGTTGTCCGCTCGAATTTTAAACAAGGTCGTCAAGTAGGCGCCTTGTTCTTCGACATTGAAGCAGCGTATGATACCACTTGGCGATTCGGTATCTTACAGAAGCTGCATAAGCTAGGCATTCGAGGCACGATGGGTCATTTTCTAAGCAGTTTTCTTGGTGATCGTTTCTTCCGTGTTCGTGTGGGCAACCAGTTATCTGAGCGGTTCGCCCAGATTAATGGAGTCCCACAAGGCGGTGTGCTCAGCGTGACGCTTTTTGGTGTCATGATCAACGACATTGAAAAGGTCCTCTCTCCAGCCATCGGCCGCGCTCTTTACGTCGATGATTTCGCTATTTGGTGCAGTGCGGCGTCGACTCGATCAATGGAGCGACAGCTGCAGATGGCAGTTGCTCGAGTGGAGGCATGGGGCAAGGAGAACGGCTTCCGGTTCTCCTCTGCAAAGACGGTAGGCATGCAGTTTTCCCGTAAGCGTCGCCCCACTGCACCCATGGTGGTGAGGCTCTACCGTGAAGCCATACCGGTGGTTGCGGAGGCCAAGTTCCTTGGCATGACTCTTGACTGCCGACTCACATACCGAAGTCACATAAAGTGTCTCCGTGACAGATGTCTTAAAGCTCTTGACATTCTGAAGTGTGTCGCTCGCATGTCCTACGGCGCTGACCGTAGTACGCTACTCCTTCTTTATCGGTCTCTGGTGCGGTCCCGTCTGGACTATGGATCTTTTATCTATGACAACGCTGCATCCTCATCCAAGCTTATCCTTGACACTGTCCACCACGCAGCGATTCGCATTGCGACTGGTGCTTTCCGAACTACTCCTGTCGTCAGCTTGTTAGCTGAGGCGAACGAGCCCCCTCTGGCCCTACGAAGGCAGATGTTGGGCATGCGATACGCCATCAAACTTCGTCAGTTCCCTTCCCATCCTGCTCACGGACCGGCTTTCTCCAGGTCACTCTTAGCAGTCTTTGATGGCGACGAGAGGAGCCGCTCTCGAGTTTTCTGCACCCGAACGGCCGATCTCCTCCGAGATTGTGGCCTAAGCACTCGGGACATCATGCGAGTTGTTATCCTGCCTGAACCGCCTTGGAGGTTATCTGTCCCCTCTGTGGACCTAACCCTATCAGGCACACGGAAAGACCAAATTCTGCCTCTGGCCTTCAAGGCGAAGGCATTGGAACATATTGAATCATATTCATGCCATGCCGTGGCATACACCGATGGGTCCAAGTCGGACCTCGGTGCTGGCTGTGCCTTCGTCTGCGGCGACGCTGTGCGATGTTTTACTTTACCTAAACATGCATCCGTTTTTACCTGCGAATTGGTCGCCGTCCTCAAACTTTTGTGTTTTATCCAGATTCATCCCGCTCGGTCATATCTTGTCCTCTCCGACTCATTGAGCGGACTCCAGTCCTTGACACAATTCTATCCACTTGACCCCCTCGTACAGGAGATTCTTCTCCGTTTGACGGCTCTCGACCGAGAGGGTACCTCAGTGACTTTTTGCTGGATTCCTAGCCATGTTGGTATAGCTGGCAATGAGCGGGCGGACCGTGCTGCGAACCATGCGGCGCGGCAGCCCTGCTCCCGCCGGTTCCCTCTACCGGCCAGGGACTTTTTCCCTGCGGTGAGCTCATTCTTCCGCGGAAAGTGGCAGGAGGATTGGAGCAAATGTCAGACAAACAAGCTGCTACGCATCAAACCGGGTTTGGCAACCTGGTTGTCTGCGTCGCGCAAGTCGCGTCGAGAGGAGGTTATCCTCTGTCGGCTTCGCACAGGGCACACTTTCGGTACCCATGGACACCTTATTGGCGTCGGCCCAAGACCTGTTTGTGCGAGATGTGGCGACAGACTTTCCGTCCGACACGTTTTTCTGGAGTGTCCGAGACTGGAAGCTGAGCGGCTGAAGTTTCTGGGCCTGCGCGGAGCCCAGCTTTCTTTGAGAGCAGTCTTAGGTGACGAGTCCTCTTTGCTAGACTCTTCTCGTCTTTTCGTTTATTGCGGCCTCCGGCCTTCAGGTGATTTTTAACGCCCGACACTGAGGAAGTTAAATAAGAAATGGGCGCGATATAGCCTCGCAGCTGGTGCGCCCTGTCACTCCAAATCATCATCATCAAGCGGCATGGATAGATGCATCCGCACTGACCACATGATGTGATTCCACAATTCTGTTGGTGAAAAACTTGCTTCCTATACGCCGAGATGAGATATCCCTGAAGCATTATCCTAGCCATGCAGGAAACATTGCAAGTGATCTTTCCTGCACTGTCTTCCGGCAAGGGTTGATGAACTGGCAGTGTTCCATTTCTCAGACTTTTTGGTGGCAAAGCACACCTGGAGGAAAATATTTTCATCCCAAAAATATGAATGACTGACTACTTCATCTCTGAGAAAGGTATCATGCATTCGAACAATCAGTTTACGTGCCACTTGACAGTTGATGCACTCACATCCTTTTGTTTCACACCCTGTCAATATCCTGACATGAAATCATGGGCCCTGTTTCACCGGTGATAGCAGCACGCTGCTTTTACACGTGTCAAATTGGGTTTCCATGGAAACATCAACAGGCCCATTGCTCCAACACTACCACAAGTGTGACGTCAGCTCGCGCAATTTGATAGCAGCGTGGTAGCAGCGTCCCGTGAAACACCGCCCTGGTTTATCAGTTGGCATACAAATTTAGCATTACACCATTTTGCAAAAATACTTCAGATATTTTTTCTTTTTTCTTATCCTATACTTTTTTTCTTCATCAGCACACCCACCAAAATCCAATTTTAGAACACTGCCTACAGTACTGGTGATTTCATAATAAAATACCTTTAAAGGTGATTGAAACAATACAGTTGTGAGTTTGTGAATAGATAGCCAAATGACATATTGGAAATAACTTACTGAACTTCCTCTCGAAGAAAAATGGAAACCTTGGTCTTCAAAAAGTCTGGTAACCACTCAGCTACCCTCATGCCAACAAATTTTAAGGACCTCGGTTTCCATTTTTTATTTCCCAGAGCTGTTCAGTAATATATATGAAATGATGCAAAGTTCTCCTTTTTCTAAGTTTCGACAGCTGATCTATTGTTCTTGGATCTACTTGTAATTCATTACCTATTCAAAGAATTGATGTTTGTCAATGTTCACATTGCCAGTCATAATATTGTACACCTCAATCAGATCTTGTCATTGTAATATATTGTTTGGGCTCAATTGGCTCAGTTTTTGTTGTTCTTGATACAAGACAGACTATGGATTGGCACAATTTTGTTGACCTTTTTTTTACACATTTTCAAATTTGTGTACACCTTGTGCCATATGTGGCCCCTCTGCCTGTATGCAATAATCCAAATGTGGTCGAGCATGCATTACATGTGACAATACACCTGTGCATTCATTTTACCTGTACACCTACTAGTTTATGTGGTACACACAAAGTTTTGGAGATGTCTCAATTTTTGAAAATGTAGCATTATTTTCATAACCATTTTTGAACCAAATCACTTGCATGAAAAACATTGGCATTTTGTCCTATAGTCAAGAACAAAACAGTGTCAACTACCACACTCAAGTTTTTATTTAACCTTCTCAAATTAGGAACTTAACATGACTCAAAGTTTTTCCCACGCAACTGTCCCTTATCACCCCACTGTCCCTAAACACCCCATTTTACGGTATCTGAGATTTTTTCTGATACTGATTACTGATTTGTAGTACTCGCTGAATTGCTCGTTTTGTTAGCAAATGTTTGTCAGTCAGCATACTGATTCATACCTACTAGCAGTTAGTTCTTGTCACCGTCCAAGGACACTGCAAATCATAACGCTGCTTGACAGAGGTCTATTCATGTGTATTCTGTATGCATTTTGTGCGCAACACGGTCACTATTCGACTAATACTTCTTGCAGTTGTGTCTAAAACTCACAGCAAGTGCCCCACCTCTCCTTTCACGGATAGCACCCCACGAGGATGCAGCTATCAGCGGTCCTAACACCTGATGGGATGTTTCCTTTTCCAGGCCTGTCCTGTCCTATCTGCCGAGCAGTGCTGAGAGGCTCACCACCAGACGCCACTCTGCAAACTTCCTCTTGTTGTTGCGCCTGTTGCGCCAGTTTCTAGTTCCTTTCTGCACGCACCTTGTTTTTTCGAACCTTTTCTCGCTTGGATTTACACTTGTTCGCAGATCAGTTAGCCAGTTGGCTTTTTGTTCTAGTTGTATTTCCATACAAATAAAAGAAAATGGCGCTCAACACCTATGCGGAGGTAGTCAAAACGGGAAGTGGTCCCCAGAACCTAGACATCATCAACATGCCCATGGATGGGGATTGTATGTTCCATGCTATCTCGCGCGGCGTCGGAGGTGGGGTCATCGACGCGGAAATGTTGCGTTTCATGGTAGTGACGTACATGTGGGCTAACCGCGCAGACTTTGAGGGGTTCATCGTAGGAGATTTTGAAGAGTACCTGTATAGAATGGTGATTCCAAGGGCAGAGTGGGGCGCCGAGCCGGAGCTGACCGCGGCGGCTGCCGTCGTGAGGCGCCGCATCGTCGTCTGGCGCAATGGGCAGGTTATGCGCCATGGGAACCCGGATCACCCCGAAATTCATGTGCGGTACACTGGGGTAATCGACGGTGGTCATTATGACCTGTATGCTGTGCCGCCTAGGTCATCATCCCCCCAGCCGTCCCAGGTGACCCGCGAAACGCAGGTCAAGAAACCCCCCACCGATAGCGCCCCCGCAGTGTCCGCCTCGCGCCGTCCCAAACGCCCAAAGACTGGTAAGACGATGCGTGGTAGGGGCAAGAGAACGTTCGCTTCCCATAAGGAGGCGTTCGATCTCGTGCTAGGTAGTGTAGGTATCAGTCAGTCGGTCCCGGCTCCATCTGAGCCTGTCGTCTCTTCCCCTGTGGTTTCCACCTCAGCGGTCCCAGACAAAATTGTCGGCGAAGTGTCGAGCTCAGTGCCGACGCTGCCGTCTGCACACAGTGCAAAGTCACCCTTGTCGGTAGACGAACCAGTAGGTAATACCGTAGTCGGCTCCGAGGCTCAGAAGCCGGCTGATGAGCCGTGGGTGGAGGTTGGTAGGGCTAAGCGCGGTCGTGGCAGTGGTGGGATGGTTGAAAACGGGCTTTCTCCCAATCGTGCTGTAACTGTAGATATTCTTGAAGACGGCGCCCCCGCAGATCCAGTTTCCCCCGCGGTTAGTAGTGATTCAGCCGGAATCAGGTGCTGTAGGCAGGCCCGTGGGTAGGGGAAGGGCCCGTGGCGTTTTGCGGGGGTCGCGGTAGGGGAAACAGAGGTAGGAAAACAGCAAAGCGGGCGCCGTCGCGTAGTGTAAGTCCAGATATTTTCGACGGTAGCGTTCTAACTATTTCCCCGGCTGATAAACAATCGGCCTCACATGATATCGTCCGACGTGGTAGGGGAAGGGGAAGGAAACATGGGCGGTTTACTTGGCGCCCCTCGACTGGCAGCGCTCCTTCAAATGAGGAGGTGGCCGCTGCCAGGGAGACACCCGCAGACAAAATCGTGGAGGGTACGGGTTCAAATAGCAGCGCGTGTCAGGCACCCCCCGAGGTAGGGTCCGATAGGGAAAGTGCACCATCAGTGCACAGTGAACCGGATGTAGACCGTCTCTTCTCATCTAGGCAAATCAACCCCTTAGACTTAAACAGAGTTTCATTCTTGACGCGCGCCATGCTCGAAGAGCTGGAAGAGCGCAGCAATAGTGATATAGTTATAGAATCCGTTCAGACAGATCTTTTAGGCGCAACATCCGACCTTAACGGTCCATGGGCGTACAGGGATAGTAAGAAAGTGGTTATCACTTACCTAACCGGGGAGATTGGAGAGCGGCGCCGGACCATTTGGCGCAATCTTTGCAAGCGGGGCTTTTGCGACCCGTCTCGTGGTAGTTTTGTTAACTTCAGATTTTATTCTTGGTTAAGGTTTAAAGATTTTGCAAAAAAGTCTGGTCACTCAGTGGCAGACGTCCTTGACAGCGAGTATCTTTTCATGAAAATTATTGGTGAAGTTAATCGTTACTATTCAGTACACGCCCGCTGTGTGGAGCAGGAGGGTCTAGAACCGCACAGAGGCCCACAACGTTGGGAGGACACGTACAACTTGCTAAAACTTCATTATTACGGTAGGGGGTGGTATATGTATTATAGAAAGACTACATTCCAGGAAGAGTTTTCTAATGTCTACGGCCGGGACGGTTGGGAGCAATTTCAGGCCAATCCGCAGACGGACACAGTGTCCGAGCAACACTTTGAGCAGCTAATCAGGCAAACTCATGAAAAAATTAGGAAAAATCACGCCCGGTATGCTCACCTCTTTGAAACTTTTGCGGGTCCCCAATGCCATGAAGATAGGGCGTACACAACTCGCATAGGTTACGACCTTAAATTTACTTCACATCAGGCTAGTGCGCCGGGCGGCGGTCGCAACCGTCCGCCGCTCGCCGGTTCTCAGCAGACCGCAGACGTCAGCAGCGACGATGTAGGTCGTGAATTTCCAACCTTTTTCATTCGTCGCTGCTGTGAATGTGATAAACTTCGCGTAATAGACGGCAGAGCTGCCGCCAAATATCCGTTAGGCTCCTACACCTATGCCGGTGGGAAACAAACCATAAAGTTCACTTGTGACCGTCTGGTAGGTACTACCTGCGGCACAGCCATAGACATTGCGCAGTGCAGCCGCCAAGAGAAACCCTCAACATGGGTAGCGTTAGCTGTCAGCGAGCTCGGTGACCATTTGCCGCCGGCCGTCATCCGGCTACAGACATTGCGGGTACTGGACTCTGGGGATTGTAAGGAGGAAAATCAAATTATGGGCTCCTACTGCCATCGCGGGGATTCGGGATCCGTCGTGTGGCGTGACCGCGGCTCGCTCGTGACGCGGACCTCACCGGTAGGTAAAGTAACTGTAGGTTTAATGTCGCGCCGTAAACGTTTTCAGGCAATGCGCAACTTACCTTTCACGGCCGCTCGCTTCACGGTGGCCACTCCGCGCGAGGCCAAGTGTTGTCAGGCTTGGCACGATCCTATTGGTGACGGCATTGACCACGAGGATCCGTCGGTAGAGTTAACCGTAGGCTCTTTGCAGGTGCTCAGAGACTTGCATGCCGTGTATGATTCGCTTCGTCAAGTTCGTTGTATCATTTGTAAAAAACAAACGCCTGGGCTGCCGCATCCGGGCTGGGTAGTTCGTGTCCCGGAACGCGGCAACATGGTCCAGCTCGTGCCGGGAGGTATCGTAGACGACGCGCTGTCAAATTCAGAAATTTTGCGTAGAGATAACAAGTGTACGGTTAGGTTAGATCCGGAATTTTTCGGTGCCAACGGCACCATTTTAACTGACCGCGAGGCCTTAGGCGTCTGCGTAACGTGTTCCCCCTCATTCCAAATTGACCCTTTGAATAATATCGTGCCGCGACCACTTGTGTCCGACACGGACCAGTCGCTGCCGTCTTCACAGGCCGGTGCGTCTGCCGATATGGCAGACGTTGCCGGCGATAGTCAGGATTCTGAGGAGCTAAATGGTCCCCGGACTCACATTTGCCCCTATTCTGCACGAAATTTAATGTCTACTGACGTTTATGGTGATGATGAGTACCGTCTCTTTGTTAATTCGTGGACTCGTGCGGAAACCATGATACTGCGCCCCGTTCATCTTACTGTTGCCGTGCTCAGATCCAGGGCCAATAACGTACCTTTCACAAAGCACGGATCGATTTGCTATCCCATGAAGCGTCCCGTCCAAGCCGCGCGTCTGCCCTGGTACGATTTTGCCCAGCTGCCGTTCATTGTCGTCCAGCAAAACAGGCGTGACGGCACCCATTGCGAGGCTATGGTTAACATGGAGACAATTCTAAAAGCTAGGCATCTCATGGAAAGGCTAATGCCGTGCAAGTACAATCCGCGAAACACGCGGCCGTTCTATCGCTTCGTGGCCGAGCAGTGGGTGCCATTTTCCAATGAAAATTTGCGGGAGCTTCAGAGTCGCCTTCCCGAACGCAACCGTCCCTGCCAGCCACACGGTCTGCGCGTACTTAACGTAGATGAGGTTCACGCGCGCGTCGTAATAACGTCTACATTTTAATCAGTTTGTTAACTGGCTAGAGTCGGGCTTTCCGATGGCGGACATACTCCGCACCAGCTACTCACTCGAGCACGGGGGTGAGGGCGCGGACACGAGCGAGACTTGCTTGAAAAATCTTTGGGATGAAATTCGCAATGCTGTCAGGGAGTCACGGGACGACGGGTCGGAAGACGATGACGATGTTAACGTAACGATACGACACGTAGTTCAGTGCGCGGTGGAGCGTCGACTGGTTGTTAGCGCCGTCCGTCGAAGACGAGGCGGCAGGCACTGTTCCTCGCGGTTCTACGCTTCTGCTGATGTGCTGCGAGGAACTCGAAATTCTAAGCCGTGAATTTGGTAATGACGAGGGCGGAGCCAGCGGCGTGGCGGTAGGCGGCGTTGCCGCACCCGAAAGTGAACGGCCGGAGGACATTCGTCAGCGAGGTCTGGCACAGACAGCCTTGCACCGTATTAGCATGCCTCCGGCCGACCGCGAACATCCATTGCCGGAGTGGACGCCCGGCTATTTTCAGCTCTGTTTTCCAGACGTCTTTTTAACTGGTGATGCCGACCCGTTTCAGGAGCGGCCTGTTCTTATTCGCCAACCGATAACGACTTGGCGTCAGACGTATTTGCACTGGCTAGCTCAGCAGCCAGAATCCGAGGGTAACATTGAGCTACAATTTGTAATAAGCAACCAAAAGAGTAGGGACTCGTTCAAATCGCGATGCCACCGTCGCTCTAAATCTGACCGATTTTCCAGATGGTCTCCCCACAAAACAGCAGCTAGTAGACGATCCCCAATTGTGCCGCACGCTGGCTCGCTCTCTGCTCTGTTTTCAAACAAAATTGGATGATTCGGATGCATTTTGGCGTGCACACAAGCACGAAATGATAGGCGCTATTCGTGATCTAGAAGACCCGCCGTCATGGCGGGTTGGTGACATTCCGCTCGTAGTTCATCTTTGGCAAACTAGGGCCGTCCCGTATAACCACCATCCCGCTATTCATCGTCTGTCTGACGGCGCAGCCGCCAGCGAAACACTTAGTGACGAGCAGTATTTACACGCTCGATTTGCCAACACCCTTAAGCATCCGGGCATCGTTTCGTGGGTCACAGCGTTCATTGGGGAAATGGACACCCTTGCGTTGGCGCGCGTGCGTTACTCCGCCACGTACCATATTGTGCGTGCGGAGTGGGGCGCGAACGCCAATCCTCACATTCACCGTAATATAATTAGTGAATCGTTTTCTACTTTCTTGCATCGTCTTCAGGTTCAGCTTCGCATTGAGGCTGAAAGGATTGACCGCGCGGCGCGCAACGAGGACCCAACGCTGGCACGGGACACGTCCCGCAGCGCGGTCGAGACACAGGTGCGCGCGGCGTGGCAGTCTTGTCAGCAGTCCTACATTAGGCGCATTGAGAACATGTACACAAATTGGAACGCGGGCTTTACTAAGGGTGGTCGGCGCACATTTGAATTTGCCTACGATAGGAAAACAACCGTTTGTCGCGCGCGAATGGCCGCCGAGCTCGATAGGGCCATGTCCTCCGGTGACTTTGCTTATATTGACCAGCTGTATGTGAGCGTAATTAACGGCACACTTCGCCACACGGGTCACAGCGGTAGGGGTACAGCACCGTCGCTGAAAGACGGATGTGCAGTTAAACGTCTGAAAGTCGACAAGGCAGCCACCGCGGAAGCACGTAGAGTAAATCCTAACGCGGCACCAGTGAAGAAAGAGGTTGTTCGGTGCAAAAGGCGGGTGCCTCGTCGTCTCCGGACTGAATCGGTCGTTGCGTCAGACTCTCACGATAGGCGTATAAAACAGTGTGAAACGGCGTGCAATGACGTGTGGATGGGAGGGCATGATCCATTCGCCGTCTTGCACATTTTGAATAACGTAGACGATAAGGCGGTCGTGCCGGCGTGGCTGGCGCGGCCGCCGTCTGTCGTTTGGGAAAGCGTGACAACAGACGATGGTGTAGCCTTTTCTTTCACAATGCAGTTGGCAATTGGGTCAGGTGATGCTAACGTAGAATACGCGCTAAAGTACGGCTTTAAGCCAGTTGCTCCCGTGCGAACTCCGGCCGATGTTCTTCTTACGGCTCTGGAGACGCGCGGCGCCACCGCAAATATAGACGCTGGCGTAGTTATGAGAATGTATAATACAGTTTCGTCGGCTAGGTGTCAATCAATCTTTCAGGCAATGCACAAAAATTGGCAGCTGCCTCTGCTGTATAGGAATATTCGCGCGCGCGGTTTCGGCTTTAGTGGTACTCGCCTTCTGCGGCCAATTTCTGCGGAAGATGCCGGAGAGTATGTGTTTGCTAGCCGTCTGGAGCATTTCAACGCGCGTCTAAATGATAATGTGCATCATGGCGGCATAGCTGCCGACGAGTTTCAGCGCGTTATGTCGGTGCGTCAATTTTTTGATACTTTTGTAGTCTCTGAGAAAAAGATAGGTGATCAAAAGGTAATGACAATTGGCCGTCGGCGTCACCAGGTTTGCGGGTCACGTGTGTGCGTCCGTCTGACGCCACACTACGGTAAAAGTAGCGCCAATCCGTCCAGGCAGGGCTTCTGGAAATACGCCCGCGATATTGTTCTTTGGTGTGAACCCTGCTTGCTCGCAGAGGACCTGATGCCGTCTCAGCAGGCTTCGCCGGCTGAGGTGTGCATCCATTGGATCTGTAGGTACCATCGTCTGCTATCAACAGGCTTAGACGTTCCGGCTTTTGTGCGGCGGTATTATAATCATTTTCACCCGTCTGACGCAAACGACGATTCTAGTGCTTCGGAGTCGTCGGATAGCGACGACCCAGATCCCGAAGATCAAGTTGTTTTAGAACAAAATGAACCAGTGGAGCCGGAGGCGAATGCGACGCGTTTGCCCGATCGTTTTTATCAGACGGCTCTAGACGCCATGCTAGGTAATCGGGGGGATGATAGGTCGGCGGATGATGGGGAAGCAAATTGCGTACCAGGGGTGGCCGCGGCCGGCATTGCCAATCCGGCTGGTTTTGATTTTCAGGCAGACTGGCTAGGAGACAGGCCAGTTAATCCCGACCTAGTGCGTCGCAATTATCGTAGGCTAGTCGCTAGCGGTACAGGAGACGTCGCACACGCACCGCTGGCTGCCCTCTCAGGGCGTCAGCGCGTGCTGTCGGCGGTTTTAAAGCGCTATTTAACGCAACAGAGGGAATTTGCTTGCTCGCGTCGCCAGTGGGATACATACGATAGGCAGGTGAAGCAGTGGCGTCTGGCGGGCTCATCGCGTCAGGTCCCACCCGTCAGACCGGATATTGTAGACTTGCGGCAAACGCCGCCGAAGGCACTGCGCGCGTTCCTGTTAGGAGATCCCGGTGCCGGCAAATCTTTTACTTTGCGTTCGGCCGTGCATCAGCTCAGTGAAATGTTAGGTGATGATTTTGCCAAGTGGACTGATGTAGTTAAATTGTCTGCGCCGACAGGATGTGCGTCTTTTCACATGGCGCACGGCGCCACTACCATTCACCGCTTATACGCCATCAGCGTGGGCCAAACAGGGGACGAGCCGCTGGCTGAGGATAGCCGTCGCTTTTCGCAGCTTTGTGATAGCCTTAGTACTGAGCTAGGTTTGATAATTTTTGACGAATTTTCAATGATTCAGCGTCGCATGATACGTTGGGTAATGCAGCGTCTTGGTCAGGCAGGTGTTGACATGGATCATATAGGTGTCCTGTTTGTCGGTGATCCAGCGCAAATTTTTCCAATCGGGGATGTTCCTATTTGGAGCTTGCGTCAGCGCTCGGACGACGGTAATGCATGCTGTGAGGCCTCTATTTTGGGTATGGCATCTTTCCGTGAACTTTTCAGAATGCCGGCGCTTGACACTTTGCCAGGGTATGAAACGTGGAGAAAAACGCTAGGTGTAAACCGCGCTGATCTTAGTGACCGCGTACGTGCGGAAGTAGCTCGTTTTCGCGCCGCCGCGTACGACGGCGACTATGAAACTGTTTATTTAAATGAGGTGCGTCGTACTGTTGAAAATGACGAGGTAGCCGCAAAATTTACTAAGGAGATTCTTCCGTCTATGCGTTATGGTAAGGCCACCGCGGAGAAAATTCAGTGGCTCAAGGAAAACTGTGCCACAACTGAGGACATGTCTGCTGATCCTGCGTGGAAATGTGCTATAACGTTACATGGGTATCACTGGTTTAGTGAGTGGGCTGCAAACCGCTCAACAGTAGAGTCCGATAATGCTCGTGCTCTGGTTAATTTTGCTGCAGATAGGAGCGCTCACGTCATGGCCGTAAATTCACAGCACATTCCAGCAAGGAAGGCTCAGAAATTACAAAAATTATCGGCAAAAGAGTTTCGCGCGGTGCCTTCGGTTCTCTTTGCGTGTAGGGGTCTGCCGCTGATGCTGCTAGAAAATGTAGCACCCAGCTTCGGACTATTTAACGGGTCTCAGGTAGAGTTTGTGGGTCCCCTTTATCTAGAAGATGATTTGCTCGTGACTATTAGCCGTCGCGACTTTGCTGAAAAAGTACGTGTTGAAGGTGTGACACTTGTGGAGCCTATCGACACGCCCCATTCAGATAGGGAAAACGTTTATCAGGTGCCGGTGGGAAGCGTCATCGTTAAAGTAAATGGCAATGATTTAGAGGGTAACTGTCTGGATGAACTAGTGGCCACCGCGGACCCTGTTAAGCTAGTTTTGCGCACACCAAAGTGTGCGCCTCATTTGCCCGAGTTTATTGTCGTTCGTGTTCCTGGCTATACCGCCAACGGCGGTCAAAACGTTCTAGGCATAGAAGACGCAGATGATCTTGTTCCCATCCGTGCAGTGAAACGCGGCCGTGCATCTCGCAAAAAGGGCAGCGCCGTTTCTGAAGATAACTGTTCTGAATTTCGCGTAGGTTTTCCGCTCGAGGGGGGCAGCGCGTTTACCGGCTTTAAAGGCCAGGGTGCCACTTTGTCTCGGGTAGAAGTTAAAGTAAAGGAATGGGTGGGCAATCCGGGCTTTTGGACTGTCGTAGTTTCGCGCGTTAAACATCCAAAGCACATGTACATTCCTGAGACAGAATGGCCTACCGCGCAGGAAATAAATGTTCAGCGCCTTAATGATGACGTCATTGAAGCAGAAATTTTTGAGCGCCAAATGCGCATTAATGCCGCCAAAACGTGGCGTCTTTACGTTGAGATAGAGGGCGGAGCTGAATGGTCACGGGAAGAGAATATTATTGCAGATTACGTACACAGGGCGTGGAGACAGCATCATGTTCAGGACGTAGGTGAAATTGTTTTGCAATGTCTCGCTGCTTCCGGCAGACATGTAGAAATGGTGGAAGTCGTAGCGGTTATAAACAAAATGTTAGCTACAGAAGAAAGCCTGATACTCGCCAGGCCCATCTATTTGACTCAGTCCAAACACAGACAGCTAGAGATGAGTGTTCCTAAGCGTAAGCGGTCTTCAACCGGGGCTAAAAGGTCAGCGTCCACTTCAGTTAGTCGCGGACGACCCGCCAAGCGGGGTCGCAAAACTGGTAGGCCTGCACAGTAATGCTATCTTTTCATCGGATAGAATACGACCGACACTATGTCACGCGCGTGTCAATGGGCTCCACAAGGTGGTTACGTTACGTGTTTGGAAGCAGAATATCACAGAGTTAGGTCGGTGTTGAATTCGGGGTCTGGGAGGCCTAGGCCGACCGGTATTTCTTTCTTTCTGCCCTTAGCCCTTTCTACCGTAGGAGCTTCAGTAGTTTCTTTCCTTAACACACCCATCAGCAGTGCACAACTGCACATTTTTACGCTGGTCCGGTGCCATTAATAACGCTCATGGTGTATGCACCAGCTGGTCAATACGCGTCACTGGTAGGAAGCTGTAAAAAAAGTGGTACTAGGTCGCTAAGCGTTCATTCTATTATACCTAGGTAGGAGGATGTAAGGAGCCTGAAAATAAGTACATAGGTGAAAAATCTCGAGGCTGCACTGTCCCCGCTCATTGTTCTTCTCCCATAGCAGTCTCCAAGGTGTGAGCTTACGGAACCTTGCCCAGGCGTGGGAGATGCGTTAGGTGGCGCTACGTGCGTTAGATGTGACATGCAGCTGGCTAGCCGAGCAGCTTGGTCCGCCGAGTGTGTCAGGTGATGCTTGTGCTGGCATGTCAACGGAAATAGGTAGGCGGTTAGTGGGGAGGTGACTAAACTCTGCCTGGAGACTGCTATCCCCCACCCTGTCGCCTTAATTAACCAATGAGGGGGTTTACTGAACCTTAGGTAGGCTAAAAACGAAACGACATGAAGCAATCTATTCCAATTCCAACACTCAGAGATTGCATTTGTGCTTGCATGTCATTTTCCATTAAAAACAAAACAAAAAACAAAAAACAAAAAAAACTTTCCGTGCTTGCATGTCTTGCATGTGTGCTTGCGTGTACGATTGCATGTGTGCTTCCGGCAGGGCTGCGGAGTCGGAGTCGGAGTCGGTCGGAGTCGACAGATCTGCCCTGAGTCGAGTCGGAGTCTGAGTCGATTTTGGAAACCGGATCTGGAGTCGGAGTTGGAGTCACCGAAAATCAATCGACTCCGCTGTCCTGGCAGTGCTGCGGAGTCGGAGTCGGGAGTTGGAGTCGGTCGGAGTCGACAGTTCTGCGCGGAGTTGGAGTCGGGGTTGGAGTTGGTTTTTGAAAGTCGGAGTCGGAGTCGGAGTCGACAGATCTGCCCGGAGTCGAGTCGGAGTCGGAGTCGATTTTGGAAACCGGATCTGGAGTCGGAGTTGGAGTCACCGAAAATCAATCGACTCCGCTGTCCTGGCAGTGCTGCGGAGTCGGAGTCGGGAGTTGGAGTCGGTCGGAGTCGACAGTTCTGCGCGGAGTCGGGGTCGGAGTTGGTTTTTGAAAGTCGGAGTTGGAGTCAGAGTCGCCGAAAATCCATCGACTCCGCAGCCCTGAGTCACATGCCATTTTCCACAAAAAAAGCTTTCCGTGCTTGCATGCCACCCTCAAAAAAATAAAAAAAAAACTTACGTGCTTGCATGACTTGCTTGTGTGCTCGCATGGTCTATTTGAGAATGCATGTACCTCATTTCTTCTTTAGTTAAATTTGTTGGTTATGGCAGGTTTTGGGACGTCAATATCTTGGACTTTGGGCAAAAATGTATAGTTAAACCAGTTCCATTTCTTTTGAAAGCTAATCCTAATTACGTCAAGAAACGTACAATGACCAGCTTCATCAGGCTGTTATCTCCGTTCGGCTTTTGATCCCCCAACATAAACGTGTCAGTAATATAATAAGTTTATCTTAACCAGTTCCACGAACGTATTATGCAAACTAAGTGTAATTACGTCAAGAAAGGTACAAAAGCGAGTTGCATCAGATTCCTAGCTCCGTTTGGGTTCTGATCCCCGATATAACTGTTTTTAGTGGCTGCAATGTCTAAATCTGAAACTTCAAAGAAGCGTTCTAATGACCTATCTCATTGGCATCCATTCAGCAAACTTTTTGCCAAATTTGAAGTAGTCACTATCTAATTGAGTAATATTCTTTTAAAAGTTTTTCTTGGGGTAAATGACGTCCAATTTTAAATTGAAGCTATAGACGCATTCATCAACTATTCGCAAAAAAAGCTATGTATGTTACGTAAGGCTAGGTGGTGCTGACTCGTCCTGAGTAGCTGACCCATTATTAGTTTTGATGTTGAACAATAAGGTAAACCATTCATAATGAATGGAGTGGTTTGCATTGCCACAGGCAAAATTTATGGGGGCGGACAGTGGGAATATCGGCTATGGCTGCCAATGCCATCGGCAGGGTAAAAAATATTCACCTGCTACAGCAGATCTGTGTTTGCCGATATGCCACACTGTGGGATGCCTCCTCGTGGCGCCCCCGGAGAGATGGTTGCCTGACGTCGAATGAAGTTCACCTAGTTCGCTGCATAATTACTTTTTTAGTTTCTATTTTGTCTGTTTGAAAAGTGGTTATAAGATCAATGCAGAACGTCTCATACGATCATAAATGTACGACTGGTATTGCGCTTTATAATGAGACTTCTTGACGCTTGATAATTGTTGATACCCAGCACGTTTCTAGCAGCTAACTGTTGTTAAAAATAACTTTCGCACGCAACCATCTCACTAAACGTATCCCGCTATCTCAAGCTATTCTTAGTGTTTGTTGTATTCATTACGACACGAAAATAGCATACAGGATATACCTATCTTCAAAATTATGCCACGTGCCAGGACAGACCGTTGCCGGGCAATGCAATAAGACATTTTTATACGGCTACCACATGGTATGGGTCAGATATGGGGCGATTGAAAAGCACGTGCCACGTGGAAACGTGTTTGATGGGGAACTTCGTGGAAAATCCGAGGATGCGCTTTGATTGAGGGTGGCTGCTTTAACGGCACAAATGAATGCACCACACTTGCCGCACGGCGCCATATTTGTCTTAATAGGTCAGTGTTTGCGTTTTGCGGACGGCGTGTGTTTTTTGCGGCGGGGTTTGCGTTTTTTTTCGGTGTTTGCGTTTGGTGGCGGGCGGGCGTTTTCCCGTTTTTTTTTTTGTGGTGTTTGCGTTTCGCGGCGGGCGGCGGTTGGCGGCGGGCGGGCGTTTTTTTTTGCGGCGGTATTTGCGTTTTTGCGTTGTTTGTGTTTGGCGGCGGGCGGCGGTTGGCGGCGGGCGGCCGTTTTTTGCGGCAGTTTGAGGCGGACGGCGTTTTGCGGTTTGCGGCGTTTTGCGGTTGCCGGCGGGCGTCCGTTTTTTGCGGCGTTTTGCGGTTTGCGGCGGGCGGCCGTTTTTTTTAAAGCGTTTTGCGGTTGCCGGCAGGCGGCCGTTTTTTGCGGCGTTTTGCGGTTAGCGGCGGGCGGCCGTTTTTTGCGGCGTTTTGCGGTTTGCGGCGGGCGGCCGTTTTTTTGCGGCGTTTTGCGGTTGGCAGCGGGCGTTTTTTTGCGGCGGCGGTGTTTGCGTTTTTTGCGGTGTTTGCGTTTTGCGGCGGACGGGCGTTTGATTTTTTGCGGCGTTTTTTTAATTTTTTTTTCTGCGGTTTTCGGCGGGCGGGCGATTTTTTTGCGGCATTTGTGTTGGCGTTTTGGGCGTGCGTTTTGCGGTGTTTGCGTTTTGCGGCGGGCGGGCGGTTTTTCACAATTAAAGTCCCAACCTTCGGATCCGCAGTGCTGTTCGACAAGCGCTGCCCGGGCCTATCCGAAGGTTGGGACTTTTCAATTAAGACAAATCACTATTCTTTAGAATTGTGATTTTCTATTGAAAATCCCAACCTGAGCTACCTCTCTAGGGGGGTGTTTAGCGTTTCTGCCGCGATTTGGGTCATCTTGATACCCTCGAAAACGGCTCGTTAGATTTTCTTGCCATTTTCAGCGTTTGGTCCCGTATCGGGGAGCTACCGGCTGGCAAAGTTACAAAAAATATAATTGACACGTTTTGGGGTAATCGGCACGTGCATTTTCCCATAGGGTTAACATGGGGGAAAATTTAAAATGCGATTTGCGGAAAAACTCCACGTTAGAAATGAATTATATTTTTAGGGTCGAATCTCGGGCCGGGACCCCACTTCATGGTGGTAATTATTTAAAATATAAATGACAAAATTTCGGGTAATCGTCACAAACAGTTACCCCATGCTGAGCCTATGGCGATTTCGAAAAATTATTTTCAAATCAATTTTGCCAAAAATTTCCACGTTAGAATTTGAAAAAGTTCCAATATGTTGTGCACCGGGGTGTCGGCTACCACGTGGTATGGGTCAGATATGGGGCGATTGAAAAGCACGTGCCACGTGCAAACGTGTTTGATGGGGTAACCTCCGGGAAAATCCGACATTGGCCAACTGGGGGTCCTATGGCGTGGAAAGCACTCCACCTAGCGACACCAAATCAACGCAGCCGGTGAGCAGATGAGTCCAGCTTGTCGCACTAGTGGTCACGTGGCGCACGTGCTATTGCACGTGCCGTGGCACGGGGTCAATTTTGGTGCTTAAATATACTAGCATTGTGAAATGCAAGGAATGGGGGAAATAGCCGTCAGGCCGTCAGATTTTATGATAGGGTCGATCTGAAAACGGGTGTAGGCACACAATGAAGGGGGCTAAAAAACTGCTATCTCGGATTTTTTGTAAAATGAAAAATTCAAAATTCTGGGGAAATTATATATTCGAAAGGTGAAATTTCCCTAAATTTTCCCGTTTTTCGACTTTAGCCGTCCACTGTTCAGGGAGGTTGACACCGGCCGGGGTCATCTTTTACATGCTGATGGCCACGTCGATGGGTCATCACGTGGCGTGAACGGTGAAGCTATCAAAGGTCCGGCACGTGCCACGTGGCCACGTGTTTGAGACGCGTACCTCCCAGATTATCGTGTGTTTGCCGACTTGTGGCCTTATAGCACGAAAACAGCACAAGCCAGGAACACTGAAATGGTGCAATCAGTGAGGGGACAAGTCCTGCTTGCACCACCGGTGGTCACGTAGCACACGTGCAAATCTGGGCACCTCCGTTGCGGAGATATTTTATAGTGAAATATTCAAATGTACATAACTTTTTCAGTTTAAGTCCGATTGGGCTAGAATTTGGTGGGTGGATGAATTGTTAAGCGACAGGAACGAGTGCGCCACGTTTGTTGCAGTGCGCCACGTTTGTCTCAAAGCGCCATTTTTGCCGGAAATCGCAGAATATGCCTAACTTTGTCGAACATTGGACGATTAGTGTGCGCTGTAATTAAGGGATGGCTGCTTAAACGGCAGATATGAATGCACCACATTTGCCGCAGTGCGCCATATTTGTCTTAATGCGTCAGTGTTTGCGTTTTGCCTACGGCGGGCGTTTTTGTGGCGGTGTTTGCGTTTTTTTCGGTGTTTGCGTTTGGCGGCGGGCGGCTATTTTTGCGTTTTTTGCGGTGTTTGCGTTTGGCGGCAGGCGGCCGTTTTTGCGGCGTTTTGCGGTTGGCGGCGGGCGTGCGTGCGTTGCGGGCGTTTTTTTGCGGCGGTGTTTGCGTTTTTGCGGTTTTTGTGTTTGGCGGCGGGCGGGCGGGCGATGCGGGTGTTTTTGCGTTTGGCGGCGGGAGGCCGTTTTTTGCGGCGTTTTGCGGTTTGCGGCGGGCGGCCGTTTTGTGAGGCGTTTTTTGTGGTTTGCGGCGGGCGGCCGTTTTTTGCGGCGTTTTGCGGTTGCCGGCGGCCGGGCGTTATTTGCGGTGTTGCGGTTTGCGGCGGGCGGCCGTTTTTTGCGGCGTTTCGCCGTTGGCGGCGGGCGATGCGGGCGTTTTATTGTGGCGGCAGTGTTTGCGTTTTTTGTGGTGTTTGCGTTTTGCGGCGGACGGGCGTTTTTGCGGCGTTTTTTGCGTTTTTTCTGCGGTTTTGTGCGGGCGGGCGATTGTTTTTTTTTGCGGCATTTGCGTTGGCGTTTTGAGCGTGCGTTTTGCGAGTTTTGCGGTTTTGCGTTTGGCGGCGGGCGGGCGGTTTTTCACAACTAAAGTCCCAACCTTCGGATCCGCAGTGCTGTTCGACAAGCGCTGCCCGGGCCTATCCGAAGGTTGGGACTTTTCAATTAAGAACAATCACTATTCTTTAGAATTGTGATTTTCTATTGAAAATCCCAACCTGAGCTACCTCTCTAGGGGGACATTTGCGTTTCTGCCGGAAATTGGGACATTTTGATCCCCGCGAAAACGGCACGGTAGAATTTCTTGCCATTTTCAGCGTTTGGTCCCGTATCGGGGAGCTACCGGCTGGCATCGGTCGCTTGAAATATAATTAACCCGTTTTGGGGTAATCGGCACGTGCATTTTCCCATAGGGTTAACATGGGGGAAAATTGGAAATTCGATTTGCGAAAAATTTCGTCAATTATATTTGCTGATATTTTTAGGGTCGGATCTCGAGCTGGCACCCCAACTGACGGTGGAAATTATTTAAAATATAATTGACAAAATTTCGGGTAATCGTCACAAACAGTTACCCCATGTTGAGCCTATGGCGAATTCGAAAAATTATTTTCAAATCGATTTTGCAAAAAAATTCCACGTTAGATTTTGAAAATGTTCCAATATGTTGTGCCCCGGGGTGTCGGCTACCACATGGTATGGGTCAGATATGGGGCGATTGAAAAGCACGTGCCACGTGCAAACGTGTTTGATGGGGTAACCTCTGGGAAAATCCGACATTGGCCTACTCGGGGTTCTATGGCGCGGAAACGACTTCATCTAGCGACACCAAATCAGTGTAGCCGGTGAGCAGATGAGTCCAGCTTGTCGCGCTAGTGGTCACGTGGCGCACGTGCTATTGCACGTGCCGTGGCACGTGGTCAATTTTGGTGCTTAAATATACTAGCATTGTGAAATGCAAGGAATGGAGGAAATAGCCGTCAGGCCGTCAGTTTTTATGATAGGGTCGATCTGAAAACGGGTATAAGCACAGAATGAAGAGGGCTAAAAAACTGCTATCTCGGATTTTTTGTAAAATGAAAAATTTAAAATTCTGGGGAAATTATATATTCGAAAGGTGAAATTTCCCTAAATTTTCCCGTTTTTCGAGTTTAGCCGTCCACTGTTCAGAGACGGTGACACCGGCCGGGGTCATCTTTTACATGCTGATGGCCACGTCGATGGGTCATCACATGGCGTGAGCGGTGAAGCTATCAGAGGTCCGGCACGTGCCACGTGGCCACGTGTTTGAGTCGCGTACCTCCCAGATTATCGTGTGTTTGCCGATTTGTGGCGTTATAGCACGAAAACAGCACCAGTCAGGAAGCCTGAAATGGTGCAACCGGCGAGGGGACAAGTCCTGCTTACACCACCAGTGGTTACGTGGCACACTTGCGAAGATGGGCACCTCCGTTGCGGAGATATTTTATAGTGAAATATTCAAATGTACATAACTTTTTCAGTTTAAGTCCGATTGGGCTAGAATTTGGTGGGTGGATGAATTGTTAAGCGACATGAACGAATGCGCCATGTTTGTTGCAGTGCGCCACGTTTGTCTCAAAGCGCCATTTTTGCCGCAAAGCGCAGAATGTGCGTAACTTTGTCGAACATTGGACGATTAGGATGCGCTGTAATTAAGAGATGGCTGCTTAAACGGCAGATATGAATGCACCACATTTGCCGCAGGGCGCCATATTTGTCTTAATGCGTCAGTGTTTGCGTTTTGCCTACGGCGGGCGTTTTTTGCGGCGGTGTTTGCGTTTTTTTCGGTGTTTGCGTTTGACGGCGGACGGCCGTTTTTGCGTTTTTGGCGGTGTTTGCGTTTGGCGGCGGGCGGCCGTTTTTTGCAGCGGTTTGCGGTTGGCGGCGTGCGGGCGTGCGTTGCGGGCGTTTTTTGCGGCGGTGTTTGCGTTTTTTGCGGTTTTTGTGTTTGGCGGCGGGCGGGCGGGCGATGCGGGTGTTTTTTTCTGTTTGCGTTTGGCGGCGTGCGGCCGTTTTGGCGGCGGTTTGCGGCGGGCGGCCGTTTTTTTGTGGCGTTTTGCGGTTTGCGGCGGGCGGCCGTTTTTTGCGGCGTTTTGTGGTTTGCGGCGGGCGGCCGTTATTTGCGGTTAGCGGCGGGCGGCGGGCGGTCGTTTTTTGCGGCGTTTAGCGGTTTGCGGCGGGCGGTCGTTTTAGCGGCGGTTTGCAGCGGGCGGCCGTTTTTTGCGGCGTTTTTTGTGGTTTGCGGCAGGCGGCCGTTTTTTTTGCGGCGTTTGCGGTTGACGGCGGCCGGGCGTTATTTGCATTGTTGCGGTTTGCGGCGGGCGGGCGTTTTTTTGCGGCGTTTTTTGCGTTTTTTTCTGCGGTTTTCGGCGGGCGGGCGATTGTTTTTTTGCGAAGTTTGCGTTTGCGTTTTGGGCGTGCGTTTTGCGGTGTTTGCGTTTGGCGGCGGGCGGGCGGTTTTTCACAATTAAAGTCCCAACCTTCGGATCCGCAGAGCTGTTCGACAAGCGCTGCCCGGGCCTATCCGAAGGTTGGGACTTTTCAATTAGACAATCACTATTCTTTAGAATTGTGATTTTCTATTGAAAATCCCAACCTGAGCTACCTCTCTAGGGGGGTGTTTAGCGTTTCTGCCGCGATTTGGGTCATTTTGAATCCCTCAAAAACGGCACGGTAGAATTTTTTGCCATTTTCAGCGTTTGGTCCCGTATCGGGGAGCTACCGGCTGGCATCGGTCGCTTGAAATATAATTAACCCGTTTTGGGGTAATCCGCACGTGCATTTTCCCATAGGGTTAACATGGGGGAAAATTGGAAATTCGATTTGCGAAAAATTTCGTCAATTATATTTGCTGATATTTTTAGGGTCGGATCTCGGGCTGGCACCCCAACTGACGGTGGTAATTATTTAAAATATAATTGACAAAATTTCGGGTAATCGTCACAAACAGTTACCCCATGTTGAGCCTATGGCGATTTCGAAAAATTATTTTCAAATCAATTTTGCCAAAAATTTCCACGTTAGATTTTGAAAAAGTTCCAATATGTTGTGCCCCGGGGTGTCGGCTACCACGTGGTATGGGTCAGATATGGGGCGATTGAAAAGCACGTGCCACGTGCAAACGTGTTTGATGGGGTAACCTCCGGGAAAATCTGACATTGGCCAACTGGGGGTCCTATGGCGTGGAAACGACTTCAACTAGCGACACCAAATCAGTGCAGCCGGTGAGCAGATGAGTCCAGCTTGTCGCAATAGTGGTCACGTGGCGCACGTGCTATTGCACGTGCCGTGGCACGGGGTCAATTTTGGTGCTTAAATATACTAGCATTGTGAAATGCAAGGAATGGGGGAAATAGCCGTCAGGCCGTCAGGTTTTATGATAGGGTCGATCTGAAAACGGGTATAGGCACATAATGAAGGGGGCTAGAAAACTGCTATCTCGGATTTTTTGTAAAATGAAAAATTTAAAATTCTGGGGAAATTATATATTCGAAAGGTGAAATTTCCCTAAATTTTCCCGTTTTTCGAGTTTAGCCTTCCACTGTTCAGAGACGGTGACACCGGCCGGGGTCATCTTTTACATGCCGATGGCCACTTGTATTGGTCATGACGTGGCGTGAGCCGTTAAGCTGTCAGAGGTCCGGCACGTGCCACGTGGCCACGTGTTTGAGCCAAGTACCTCCCACATATTGGTGTTTTGGCCAACTGGTGGCCGTATAGCGTGGAAACAGAACCAGCCAAGAACACTAAATTGGGTCAGTCGGTGAGGGGACAAGTCCTGTTTACGCCACCGGTGGTCACGTGGCACACGTGCAAATCTGGGCACCTCCGTTGCGGAGATATTTTATAGTGAAATATTCAAATAAACATAACTTTGTCAGTTTATGTCCGATTGGGCTAGAATTTGATGGGTGGACGAATTGTTAAGCGACAGGAACGAATGCGCCAAGTTTGTTGCAGTGCGCCACGTTTGTCTCAAAGCGCCATTTTTGCCGCAAAGCGCAGAATGTGCGTAACTTTGTCGAACATGGGACGATTAGGATGCGCTGATGGAGAGTTGGTTGCTTAAACAGCAGATATGAATGCACCACACTTGCCGCAAGGCGCCATATTTGTCTTAATGCGTCAGTGTTTGCGTTTTGCGGACGGCGTGCGTTTTTTTTGCGGCGGTGTTTGCGTTTTTTGTGTTTGCGTTTGGCGGCGGGCGGCCGTTTTTGCGTTTATTTTGTGGTGTTTGCGTTTCGCGGCGGGCGGCCGTTTTTTGCGGCGGTTTGCGGTTGGCGGCGGGCGGGCGTGCGGTGCGGGCGTTTTTTTCGGCGGTATTTGCGTTTTTTTTGCGGTTTTTGTGTTTGGCGGCGGGCGGGCGGGCGATGCGGGTGTTTTGCGGTATTTGCGTTTGGCGGCGGGCGGCCGTTTTAGCGGCGGTTTGCGGTGGGCGGCCGTTTTTTGCGGCGTTTTGCGGTTTGCGGCGAGCGGTCGTTTTTTGCGGCGTTTTGCGGTTTGCGGCGGGCGGCCGTTTTTTGCAGCGTTTTTTGTGGTTTGCGGCGGGCGGCCGTTTTTTACGGCGCTTTGCGGTTGCCGGCGGCCGGGCGTTATTTGCGTTGTTGCGGTTTGCGGCGGGCGGCCGTTTTTTTGCGGCGTTTCGCCGTTGGCGGCGGGCGATGCGGGCGTTTTTTGTGGCGGCGGTGTTTGCGTTTTTTGCGGTGTTTGCGTTTTGCGGCGGACGGGCGTTTTTTTGCGGCGTTTTTTGCGTTTTTTCTGCGGTTTTCGGCGGGCGGTTGATTGTTTTTTGCGAAGTTTGCGTTTGCGTTTTGGGCGTGCGTTTGGCGGTGTTTGCGTTTGGCGGCGGGCGGGCGGTTTTTCACAATTAAAGTCCCAACCTTCGGATCCGCAGTGCTGTTCGATAAGCGCTGCCCGGGTATCCGAAGGTTGGGACTTTTCAATTAGACAATCACTATTCTTTAGAATTGTGATTTTCTATTGAAAATCCCAACCTGAGCTACCTCTCTAGGGGGGTGTTTAGCGTTTCTGCCGCGATTTAGGACATCTTGATACCCTCGAAAACGGCTCGTTAGATTTTCTTGCCATTTTCAGCGTTTGGTCCCGTGTGGGGGAGCTACCGGCTGGCAAAGTTACAAAAAATATAATTGACACGTTTTGGGGTAATCGGCACGTGCATTTTCCCATAGGGTTAACATGGGGGAAAATTGGAAATTCGATTTGCGAAAAATTTCGTCAATTATATTTGCTGATATTTTTAGGGTCGGATCTTGGGCTGGCACCTCAACTTTTGGTGTTAATTATTTAAAAATCATAGGGTACAATTTCGGGTAATCGGGAAGGACAGTTACCCCATGCTAAGCCTATGGCAATTTTGAAAAATTATTTTCAAATCGATTTTGCAAAAAATTTCCACGTTAGATTTTGAAAAAGTTCCAATATGTTGTGCACCGGGGGGTCGGCTACCACATGGTATTGGTCAGATATGGGGCGATTGAAAAGCACGTGCCACGTGCAAACGTGTTTGATGGGGTAACCTCCGGGAAAATCCGACATTGGCCAACTGGGGGTCCTATGGCGTTGAAACTACTCCACCTAGCGACACCAAATCAACGCAGCCGGTGAGCAGATGAGTCCAGCTTGTTGCACCAGTGGTCACGTGGCGCACGTGCTATTGCACGTGCCGTGGCTCGGGGTCAATTTTGGTGCTTAAATATACTAGCATTGTGAAATGCAAGGAATTGGGGAAATAGCCGTCAGACCGTCAGGTTTTATGATAGGGTCGATCTGAAAACGGCTATAGACACAGAATGAAGGAGGGTATAAAACTGCTATCTCGGATGTTTTATATTTTGAAAATTTCGAAATTCTGGGGAAATTATATATTCGAAAGGTGAAATTTTCCTAAATTTCCCCGTTTTCCAAGTTTAGCCGTCCACTGTTCAGAGACGGTGACACCGGCCGGGGTCATCTTTTACATGCCGATGGCCACTTATATTGGTCATGACGTGGCGTGAGCCGTTAAGCTGTCAAAGGTCCGACACGTGCCACGTGGCCACGTGTTTGAGCCGAGTACCTCCCACAAAATGGTGTTTTGGCCAACTGGTGGCCGTATAGTGTGGAAACAGCACCAGTCAGGAAGCCTGAAATGGAACAATCAGTGAGGGGACAAGCCCTGCTTGCACCACCGGTGGTCCCGTGGCACACGTGCAAATCTGGGCACCTCCGTTGCGGAGATATTTTATAGTGAAATATTCAAATGTACGTAACTTTGTAAGTTTAAGTCCGATGGGGCTAGAATTTGGTGGGTGGATGAATTGTTTAGCGACATGAACGAATGCGCCATGTCTGTTGCAGTGCGCCACGTTTGTCTCAAAGCACCATTTTTGCCGCAAAGCGCAGAATGTGCGTAACGTTGTCGAACATTGGACGATTAGGATGCGCTGTAATTAAGGGATGGCTGCTTAAACGGCAGATATGAATGCACCACATTTGCCGCAGGGCGCCATATTTGTCTTAATGCGTCAGTGTTTGCGTTTTGCCTACGGCGGGCGTTTTTTGCGGCGGTGTTTGCGTTTTTTCGGCGTTTGCGTTTGACAGCGGGCGGCCGTTTTTGCGTTTTTGGTGGTGTTTGCGTTTGGCGGCGGGTGACCGTTTTTTTCGCGGCGTTTAGCGGTTAGCGGCGGGCGTGCGTGCGTTGCGGGCGTTTTTTTGCGGCGGTGTTTGCGTTTTTGCGGTTTTTGTGTTTGGCGGCGGGCGGGCGGGCGATGCGGGTGTTTTTGCGGTGTTTGCGTTTGGCGGCGGGCGGCCGTTTTAGCGGCGGTTTGCGGTGGGCGGCCGTTTTTTGCGGCGTTTTGCGGTTTGCGGCGGGCGGTCGTTTTTTTTGCGGCGTTTTGCGGTTTGCGGCGGGCGGCCGTTTTTTGCGGCGTTTTTTGTGTTTTGCGGCGGTCGGCCATTTTTTGCGGCGTTTTGCGGTTGCCGGCGGCCGGGCGTTATTTGCGTTGTTGCGGTTTGCGGCGGGCGGCCGTTTTTGCGGCGTTTTGCCGTTGGCGGCGGGCGATGCGGGCGTTTTTTGTGGCGGCGGTGTTTGCGTTTTTTGCGGTGGTTGCGTTTTGCGGCGGACGGGCGTTTTTTGCGGCGTTTTTTGCGTTTTTTTCTGCGGTTTTAGGGGTATCCGAAGGTTGGGACTTTTCAATTACGGCCGTTTTTTTTTTGCGGCGTTTCGCCGTTGGCGGCGGGCGATGCGAGCGTTTTTTTTTGTGGCGGCGGTGTTTGCGTTTTTGCGGTGTTTGCGTTTTGCGGCGGAGGGCGTTTTTTTGCGGCGTTTTTTTGCGTTTTTCTGCGGTTTTCGGCGGGCGGGTATCCGAAGGTTGGGACTTTTCAATTAAGAACAATCACTATTCTTTAGAATTGTGATTTTCTATTGAAAATCCCAACCTGAGCTACCTCTCTAGGGGGGTGTTTAGCGTTTCGGCCGCGATTTAGGACATTTTGATTCCGAGAAAAACGGCACGGTAGAATTTTTTGCCATTTTCAGCGTTTGGTCCCGTATCGGGGAGCTACCGGCTGGCATCGGTCGCTTGAAATATAATTAACCCGTTTTGGGGTAATCGGCACGTGCATTTTCCCATAGGGTTAACATGGGGAAAAATTGGAAATTTGATTTGCGAAAAATTTCGTCAATTATATTTGCTGATATTTTTAGGATCGGATCTAGGGCTGGCACCTCAACTTTTGGTAATAATTATTTAAAAATCATAGGATACAATTTCGGGTAATCTTGACGGACAGTTACCCCATGCTGAGCCTATGGCGATTTCGAAAAATTATTTTCAAATCAATTTTGCCAAAAATTTCCACGTTAGATTTTGAAAAAGTTCCAATATGTTGTGCACCGGGGTGTCGGCTACCACGTGGTATGGGTCAGATATGGGGCGATTGAAAAGCACGTGCCACGTGCAAACGTGTTTGATGGGGTAACCTCCGGGAAAATCCGACATTGGCCAACTGGGGGTCCTATGGCGTGGAAACCACTCCACCTAGCGGCACCAAATCAACGCAGCCGGTGAGCAGATGAGTCCAGCTTGTCGCACTAGTGGTCACGTGGCGCACGTGCTATTGCACGTGCCGTGGCACGGGGTCAATTTTGGTGCTTAAATATACTAGCATTGTGAAATGCAAGGAATGGGGGAAATAGCCGTCAGGCCGTCAGATTTTATGATAGGGTTGATCTGAAAACGGGTGTAGGCACAGAATGAAAAAGGCTAAAAAACTGCTATCTCGGATTTTTTGTAAAATTAAAAATTTAAAATTCTGGGGAAATTATATATTCGAAAGGTGAAATTTCCCTAAATTTTGCCGTTTTTCGACCTTAGCCGTCCACTGTTCAGGGACATTGACACCGGCCGGGGTCATCTTTTAAATGCTGATGGCCACGTCGATGGGTCATCACGTGGCGTGAACGGTGGAGCTATCAAAGGTCCGGCACGTGCCACGTGGCCACGTGTTTGAGTCGCGTACCTCCCAGATTATCGTGTGTTTGCCGACTTGTGGCCTTATAGTACGAAAACAGCACAAGCCAGGAACACTGAAATGGTGCAATCAGTGAGGGGACAAGTCCTGCTTACACCACCGGTGGTCACGTGGCACACGTGCAAATCCGGGCACCTCCGTTGCGGAGATATTTTATAGTGAAATATTCAAATGTTCATAACTATGTCAGTTTACGTCCGATTGGGCTAGAATTTGGTGGGTGGACGAATTGTTAAGCGACAGAAACGAATGCGCCATGTTTGTTGCAGTGCGCCACGTTTGTCTAAAAGCGCCATTTTTGCCGCAAAGCGCAGAATGTGCGTAACTTTGTCGAACATTGGACGATTAGGATGTGCTGTAATTAAGGAATGGCTGCTTAAACGGCAGATATGAATGCACCACATTTGCCTCAGGGCGCCATATTTGTCTTAATGCGTCAGTGTTTGCGTTTTGCCTACGGCGGGCGTTTTTTGCGTCGGTGTTTGCGTTTTTCGGTGTTTGCGTTTGGCGGCGGGCGGACGTTTTTTGCAGCGATTTGCGGTTGGCGGCGGGCGTGCGTGCGTTTTTTGCGGCGGTGTTTGCGTTTTTTGCGGTTTTTGTGTTTGGCGGCGGGCGGGTGGGCGATGCGGGTGTTTTTGCGGTGTTTGCGTTTGACGGCGGGCGGCCGTTTTAGCGGCGGTTTGCGGCGGGCGGCCGTTTTTTGCGGCGTTTTGCGATTTGCGGCGGGCGGCCGTTTTTTTGCGGCGTTTTGCGGTTTGCGGCGGGCGGCCGTTTTTTGGGGCGTTTTTGTGGTTTGCGGCGTTTTTTTTGCGGCGTTTTGCGGTTGCCGGCGGCCGGGCGTTCTTTGCGGTGTTGCGGTTTGCAGCGGGCGGCCGTTTTTTGCGGCGTTTCGCCGTTGGAGGCGGGCGATGCGGTTTCTTTTTGCGGCGGCGGTGTTTGCGTTTTTGCGGCGTTTGCGTTTTGCGGTGGACGGGCGGTTTTTGGCGGCGTTTTTTGCGTTTTTTCTGCGGTTTTCGGCGGGCGGGCGATTTTTTGCGGAGTTTCCGTTGGCGTTTTGGGCGTGCGTTTTGCGCGTTTTGCGGTTTTGCGGCGGGCGGGCGGTTTTTCACAATTAAAGTCCCAACCTTCGGATCCGCAGTGCTGTTCGATAAGCGCTGCCCGGGCCTATCCGAAGGTTGGGACTTTTCAATAAAGACAAATCACTATTCTTTAGAATTGTGATTTTCTATTGAAAATCCCAACCTGAGCTACCTCTCTAGGGGGGTGTTTAGCGTTTCGGCCGCGATTTTGGTCATTTTGATCGCCGCCGAAACGGCACGGTAGAATTTCTTGCCATTTTCAGCGTTTGGTCCCGTATCGGGGAGCTACCGGCTGGCATCGGTCGCTTGAAATATAATTAACCCGTTTTGGGGTAATCCGCACGTGCATTTTCCCATAGGGTTAACATGGGGGAAAATTGGAAATTCGATTTGCGAAAAATTTCGTCAATTATATTTGCTGATATTTTTAGGGTCGGATCTCGGGCTGGCACCCCAACTGACGGTGGTAATTATTTAAAATATAATTGACAAAATTTCGGGTAATCGTCACAAACAGTTACCCCATGTTGAGCCTATGGCGAATTCGAAAAATTATTTTCAAATGGATTTTGCAAAAAATTTCCACGTTAGATTTTGAAAATGTTCCAATATGTTGTGCCCCTGGGTGTCGGCTACCACATGGTATGGGTCAGATATGGGGCGATTGAAAAGCACGTGCCACGTGCAAACGTGTTTGATGGGGTAACGTCCGGGAAAATCCGACATTGGCCAACTGGGGGTCCTATGGCGTGGAAACCACTCCACCTAGCGACACCAAATCAGTGCAGCCGGTGAGCAGATGAGTCCAGCTTGTCGCAATAGTGGTCACGTGGCGCACGTGCTATTGCACGTGCCGTGGCACGGGGTCAATTTTGGTGCTTAAATATACTAGCATAGTGAAATGCAAGGACTGGGGGAAATAGCCGTCAGGCCGTCAGTTTTTTTGATAGGGTCGATCTGAAAACGGGTATAGGCACAGAATGAAGGGGGCTAAAAAACTGCTATCTCGGATTTTTTGTAAAATGAAAAATTAAAAATTATGGGGAAATTATGTATTTGAAAGGTGAAATTTCCCTAAATTTTCCCGTTTTTCGAGTTTAGTCGTCCACTGTTCAGAGACGGTCACACCGGCCGGGGTCATCTTTAACATGCTGATGGCCACGTCGATGGGTCATCACGTGGCGTGAACGGTGAAGCTATCAGAGGTCCGGCACGTGCCACGTGCCCACGTGTTTGAGTCGCGTACCTCCCAGATTATCGTGTGTTTGCCGATTTGTGGCGTTTTAGCACGAAAACAGCACCAGTCAGGAAGCCTGAAATGGTGCAACCGGCGAGGGGACAAGTCCTGCTTACACCACCAGTGGTTACGTGGCACACGTGCGAAGATGGGCACCTCCGTTGCGGAGATATTTTATAGTGAAATATTCAAATGTACATAACTTTGTAAGTTTAAGTCCGATTGGGCTAGAATTTGGTGAATGGATGAATTGTTAAGCGACATGAACGAATGCGCCATGTTTGTTGCAGTGCGCCACGTTTGTCTCAAAGCGCCATTTTTGCCGCAAAGCGCAGAATGTGCGTAACTTTGTCGAACATTGGACGATTAGGATGCGCTGTAATTAAGGGATGGCTGCTTAAACGGCAGATATGAATGCACCACATTTGCCGCAGGGCGCCATATTTGTCTTAATGCGTCAGTGTTTGCGTTTTGGATACGGCGGGCGTTTTTTGCGGCGGTTTTTGCGTTTTTTCGGTGTTTGCGTTTTACGGCGGGCGGCCGTTTTTGCGTTTTTGGCGGTGTTTGCGTTTGGCGGCGGGCGGCCGTTTTTTGCGGCGTTTTGCGGTTGGCGGCGGGCGTGCGTGCGTTGCGGGCGTTTTTTTGCGGCGGTGTTTGCGTTTTTTGCGGTTTTTGTGGTTGGCGGCGGGCGGGCGGGCGATGCGGGTGTTTTTGCTGTTTGCGTTTGGCGGCGGGCGGCCGTTTTAGCGGCGGTTTGTGGCGAGCGGCCGTTTTTTTTTGCGGCGTTTTGCGGTTTGCGGCGGCCAGCCGTTTTTTGCGGCGTTTTGTGGTTCGCGGCGGGCAGCCGTTTTTTACGGCGTTTTGCGGTTGCCGGCGGCCGGCCGATATTTGCGGTTAGCGGCGGGCGGCAGGCGGTCGTTTTTTGCGGCGTTTAGCGGTTTGCGGCGGGCGGCCGTTTTTGCGGCGTTTTGCGCTTCGCGGCGTGCGGCCGTTTTTTTGCGGCGTTTCGCGGTTGGCGGCGGGCGATGCGGGCGTTTTTTTTGCGGCGGCGTGGTTTGCGTTTTTTGCGGTGTTTGCGTTTTGCGGCGGACGGGCGGTGTTTGGCGGCGTTTTTTTGCGTTTTTTTCTGCGGTTTTCGGCGCGCGGGCGATTGTTTTTTTTGCGAAGTTTGCGTTGGCGTTTTCGGCGTGCGTTTTGCGCGTTTTGCGGTGTTTGCGTTTTGCGGCGGGCGGGCGGTTTTTCACGATTAAAGTCCCAACCTTCGGATCCGCAGTGCTGTTCGACAAGCGCTGCCCGGGCCTATCCGAAGGTTGGGACTTTTCAATTAGACAATCACTATTCTTTAGAATTGTGATTTTCTATTGAAAATCCCAACCTGAGCTACCTCTCTAGGGGGGTGTTTAGCGTTTCGGCCGCGATTTAGGACATTTTGATTCCGAGAAAAACGGCACGGTAGAATTTTTTGCCATTTTCAGCGTTTGGTCCCGTATCGGGGAGCTACCGGCTGGCATCGGTCGCTTGAAATATAATTAACCCGTTTTGGGGTAATCGGCACGTGCATTTTCCCATAGGGTTAACATGGGGGAAAATTGGAAATTCGATTTGCGAAAAATTTCGTCAATTATATTTGCTGATATTTTTAGGATCGGATCTCGGCCTGCCACCTCACCTTTTGATGTTAATTATTTAAAAATCATAGGGTACAATTTCGGGTAATCTTGACGGACAGTTACCCCATGTTGAGCCTATGGCATTATCGAAAAATTATTTTCAAATCGATTTTGCCAAAAATTTCCACGTTAGATTTTGAAAATGTTCCAATATGTTGTGCCCCGGGGTGTCGGCTACCACGTGGTATGGGTCAGATATGGGGCGATTGAAAAGCACGTGCCACGTGCAAACGTGTTTGATGGGGTAACCTCCGGGAAAATCCGACATTGGCCAGCTTGGGGCCCTATGGCTCCGAAACCACTCCACCTAGCGACACCAAATCAACGCAGCCGGTGAGCAGATGAGTCCAGCTTGTTGCACCAGCGGTCACGTGGCGCACGTGCTATTGCACGTGCCGTGGCACGGGGTCAATTTTTGTTCTTAAATGCACCAACATTGTGAAATGCAATGAATGGGGGAAATAGCCGTCAGGTCGTCAGTTTTTATGATAGGGTCGATCTGAAAACGGGTATAGGCACAGAATGAAGGGGGCTAAAAAACTGCTATCTCGGATTTTTTGTAAAATGAAAAATTTAAAATTCTGGGAAAATTATATATTCGAAAGGTGAAATTTCCCTAAATTTTCCCGTTTTTCGAGTTTAGCCGTCCACTGTTCAGAGACGGTGACACCGGCCGGGGTCATTTTTTACATGCTGATGGCCACGTCGATGGGTCATCACGTGGCGTGAACGGTGAAGCAATCAGAGGTCCGGCACGTGCCACGTGGCCACGTGTTTGAGTCGCGTACCTCCCAGATTACCGTGTGTTTGCCGATTTGTGGCCTTATAGCACGAAAACAGCACCAGCCAGGAAGCCTGAAATGGCACAATCGGTGAGGGGACAAGTCCTGCTTGCACTACCGGTGGTCACGTGGCACACGTGCGAAGATGGGCACCTTCGTGGCGGAGATATTTTATAGTGAAATATTCAAATGTACATAACTTTGTCAGTTTAAGTCCGATTGGGCTAGAATTTGGTGGCTGGATGCATTGTTAAGCGGCAGGAACAAGTGCGCCACGTTTGTTGCAGTGCGCCACGTTTGTCTCAAAGCGCCATTTTTGCCGCAAATCGCAGAATGTGCGTATCTTTGTCGAACATGGGACGATTAGGATGCGCTGTGATTGAGGTATGGCTGCCTTAACGGCAGATATGAATGCATCACATTTGCCGCAAGGCGTCATATTTGTCTTAATGCGTCAGTGTTTGCGTTTTGCCCACGGCGGGCGTTTTTTGCGGCGGTGTTTGAGTTTTTCGGGGTTTGCGTTTGACGGCGGGCGGCCGTTTTTGCGTTTTTGGCGGTGTTTGCGTTTGGCGGCGGGCGGCCGTTTTTTGCGGCTTTTTGCGGTTGGCGGCGGGCGGGCGTGCGTTGTGGGCGTTTTTTGCGGCGGTGTTTGCGTTTTTTTGCGGTTTTTGTGTTTGGCGGCACGCGGGCGGGCGATGCGGGTGTTTTTGCTGTTTGCGTTTGGCGGCGGGCGGCCGTTTTAGCGGCGGTTTGCGGCGGGCGGCCGTTTTTTTGCGGCGTTTTGCGGTTGCCGGCGGCCCGCCGTTATTTGCGGTTAGCGGCGGGCGGCGGGCGGTCGTTTTTTTGCGGCGTTTAGCGGTTTGCGTCGGGCGGCCGTTTTTGCGGCGTTTTGCGGTTCGCGGCTGCGGCCGTTTTTTTGCGGCGTTTCGCGGTTGGCGGCGGGCGATGCGGGCGTTTTTTTTGCGGCGGCGGTTTTGCGTTTTTTGCGGTGTTTGTGTTTTGCGGCGGACGCGCGTTTTTTTTGCGGCATTTTGTGCGTTTTTTCTGCGGTTTTCGGCGGGCGGGCGATTGTTTTTTGCGAAGTTTGCGTTGGCGTTTTATGCGTGCGTTTTGCGCGTTTTGCGGTGTTTGCGTTTGGCGGCGGGCGGGCGGTTTTTCACGATTAAAGTCCCAACCTTCGGATCCGCAGTGCTGTTCGACAAGCGCTGCCCGGGCCTATCCTGTGAATAAAGTTAAATGTTTTGCTGTCACACCTCATTTTCCCGTCAGTTTACGAATAAATGACGTCACGGTGACGTCATAGATTGTCTGCGATATGCCTTAACTAGGATTTTCATTTATACAATGAATTTTGACTATAATATTAAAGTTTTGGAATGCAACACAACAATACGACTAATTTTATTTTAAAATATATAACATGGGTACCATTCTCCAAAAAAGAAGAACCACGCAGTTGCACGTGCTCTGAAAGTGGTGCAACATTAGTTAAAGGTGCGCACCGGTCAGATTCGGGTTCAGCGGTCATTTTTGTCCCAGAAACCACCCTTTGCTATGCTCTACCCAATTTTGCGTTATTCGGCCCAAAATTGGGCCTCCTTCCCCTGACTATACTGATATTGATGTTTTACTGAAAGTCACGTGCTCTTTTCCGTCGCCATCATTAAAGGGACAGTATCACCATTTTGATGAAATTTGACATTGCATAGGCCCCACCTTTCTGGTCCGGGAACTGAAGACCGATCCTCGAAGCTCCACACCGTTATCCCGCTATCGCCGCTCAAAGTACGAAAGGTGTACTACACTTTGAATTGTGCTTCACTATCTTCAGTGTTTAAATGTTTGCGCCGTTTTGAATTGACCGCCAGTAATAAAACTTTTACCCTGGTCACTTCATCAAATTTTATAAAGCCAAAACGTTTTTCGCACTTATTCATCACCGTTAAATTCATTAAATAGTCGTAGGCAATTTCCGCTGTTTCCTTCGGATTCTAGCGGCTCAACAAAGGAATTCCTTCAGCTTGAAGGAATTCCTTCAGCTTGTCACGTGATATCTTCTGGGCAATACCTAATGCTGCCTTTCCCTAACGACAACTCAATCAGAAGAGCGGCCGCGTAAGCGTAGCGTCAACAATGTATTATCTGCGCCAGTTCTGTAGTAATTTCGCAGGCTTCCAAAATGGAGGCCATGCTTGTAGTGGTGGTTCGCTCATGAAAATGACTCGCTCATGAAAAAATATTTTTCACCGAGTTCGGTCCTCAAACCATTGACCTATAATAAGTATAGAAGAACTACTCGCGTTTTTGCGGCGTTCCTCGTCGACCAAAGAAGCAAATTGTTTTCTGAAATACAGCGCAGGATAAGGGCAATCCTAACCTTTAAGCACGGGTGTAGAAATAAAAGTTTATTAAATATTTAACGTTAATTTATTTTAAAATGTGTACCAGAACGCTAACATTTACTACAAAACATTTATTTAAACATTGATATTACTGTTCATTGCTCTGGTAAAGATTAACAAAAACACGTATATTGAGGCACAGAGCAGCATATTTTAATAAATCCAACCGGTTTCAAAGAACTCTCGTCTTCGTCATCAGGGATTGAAATATACAGAAAGGAGAAAGGTTACATATTTAAGCGCTGAAGAGAATATGTAACTTCAGCGCTTAAATATGTAACCTTTCTCCTTTCTGTATATTTCAATCCCTGATGACGAAGACGAGAGCTCTTTGAAACCGGTTGGATTTATTAACCCACGCCCCGTACGGGGGGGGGCCGAAACGGCCCCCCCCCCCTGTCCTTTTCGGTCGATATCTCCTAAACCGCTTCAGATATCGCCACCAAACTTTCAGGACCCCTCCGGGCATCAATTTTACACATTGTGACCAATTTTTTTTTCCAGAGGCTATGATAGGTTGGCCACAAATGACGTCAGAATGACGTCATGTTCTGTCATTTTCGACCGAATAAAGACCTTCGCGAAAAGACCTGTCAGGCCTACAGCTTTGAAGATACAGAAAAATGATCAAGACATAAAAGGTGTAGAATTGACAGGGCTACAAAACTGCTATCTCGAATTTTTGAAATTTTTGAGTTTTGAACCCCAAAAATCCAAAAAACATTTTTTTTTTGATATATTAGCCAAAAAATCCAAAAAGTTTTTTGAGTTAAAAAAAAACGGAATATATGTGATAGTACCTACCGTCTTCTATCTACATACCGAAATTCAGATCGATACCTCGTTTTTTGGCCAAGTTATAGCGAAAAAACTGTTCAAAATTGATGACGTCAAATTTTCAAACTCAATTTTTGGCAGTTCTAGACCTCGCAGGGGCGTCGTTTTGTATAGGCCTGGGAGTGCCCGAGCACTACCAATGTTCAGCTGAGCACTACCAATGTGTTGTTGAGCACTACCAACATTTTTCTTCACTTATTGAGAAAATTGCATTCAAACATGTCATACAAATAAAATGAGTGAGGTTCTTATGTATAAAATCAACATGATAGCAAGTAACTTCAATGGTAAGTGGTAACTATTGATGAAAATCTATAGACTTACTCCACAAGTAGATTGAATTTGAATTGGTTGACCAATTCAATCTTCTTGTAGCGTACCTAAGTCCATAAATTTCCATCAATACCTAGGTATCATTTTCACTTTCCACATCATGTCATTACGTCAAGTAATTTCAAGTTATGTGGTACCTACCTACCTACCTACCTACCAAGTTTCACAATAGTCAGGGGCATCGTTTTGTATAGGCCTGGTAGGGCCCGAGCCTTACCAATGTTTATTTGGGCCCTACCAATGTTCGCTGAGCCCTACCAATCTTTTGTCACTTATCAGTTGATAAAAATCAAAATAAACAGATAAGCAACTATTAACCCTAGAACGCCTAGGGGGGGGGTGTATCAACCCCCCCCCCCGAGGTTTTTCTTAGCTACACGCCGAACCGTTTCAGATAGCCTGCTCAAATTTTCAGTACCCTTTGGGGCATCCTTTGCGCAACTTTTGGTAATTTTTTTGTCAAGGTCATGTCAGGTCACGGAGTTATGACGTCATAAAGGGAACAACCTCCGGCCAGATTTACGCTAAATTGGAGATTGCTTCACATTGGTATAAATGCCGACTGACCTGACGCACTGATGGATTGTTTTATAGAATCACAACTGGCTGATTTGACATTGGCACAATGTCCGTTGACATTTTGAAGGTCACTAAAGGTCAAGGTAAGGTCATTGACCTCGGTTGACCTGTAATGACTTCTTGCACTTGTATGCCATTTCGGGGTATTTTGATGCCCTGAATTCGAATTTGCTATCCATTTCAGGCATCGTCGGTTGTTTCTTGTAGTTCATTTTGGGTCAGGGTCAGGTCAGTGACGTCACACGCCTGACGTGACCCAATGGACAAATGACCTTGCAGACTTCCGATGCTCCCAACGCATCATTTTTAAAGTTATGACATCGAAATACACACCAAACGATAGAGAATTGATCAAGGATCACGTTAGTGAAGGTTTCAAGTCGATATCTCTTACCGTTTTGCCGCAATCGGCGCGGAAATCTGAAAAAGTTAGATTTTTCCGAAAATTTGACCTTTGACCGGTCATAAGTAGGTCAAATGTTGACCTAGGACCAAAAAATATACCACCAATCGCGAGATCTCGTTGAGAGCAATCCGTTGGTTTTTTCCGCTAAGCTCTACGACCTTCCGTTTCGAAACGCCAGGGGGGGGGTCGTAACAACCCCCCCCCCCCTGGTCGTTCGTGTTATGAGAAATGGCCTGGTCGTGCGAGGGTTAAATAAGCACATATGCAAGTACATAAATAAGGTTCTAGCCACAGTAGGTGCATGTAGCTGACAATGAGGTTTCACGTGTCTAGGACTCCGGTCCTTAATGGATTTTAAGAGGCTCGAAAACGCAATTGGTTATAGAGGTCCATAACTGCCTCTGAGTCCCGCATACCACGCGACCGCCCCTAATAGACCCCGATCCGTCTCCACACCAGCCGCTGGAGGCCCTACACCGACTTCGGAAGGTGCCGCGGTGCTCCAGAATAGGCCATAGGTATATTGATTTGAGTGGGTGATGCAGCCTGATTCCCCAGGGTTCAACGCCAGGTCATTACCGCATCAGACCCCGAAAACTGAAGCTCGTAACTACGAGGGGCGTTCAAAAAGTTTCGGGCCGAACAATGAAGGAGTTGGAATTTTGGCCTGCAAGGCGGTGTGTTAAATGATGTGTTATTGGGATGTCCACTTACGCAAATTAAGTAAGTGGCCATTAATTAAGTCTCTTCTGTGATTGATTCGGGCTTCTACTCGTAGCATAGTTCGCCATTTCGGATAGGATGGGCGACGCCCAGAAGAGAGCAGTGATTCGTTTCATAGTAGTTAGTGCAGAAAAGGCACCAAGCGTTAACCCTCGCCCTGGGCATTTTTCATAACACGGCCTGGCAGGGGGAGGGGTCGATGCGACCCCCCTCCGCTCGTCAACTTTCCAAAACAGGGGCACACAATTGATGATGTGCGTCCATTCGATAAACATCGAGGAGAGGCTATAGGGAAGCTGACGTAAAGTGTGCACCTGATCCGCGACCACGCACCTGCGTGCATGGGCGGGATGACGAACAGTGAAGCGATGAGCTTCGAGTTGTTGTCGCATCCACTTTTTTCTCTCCGAACCTTGCACACTCTGGTTAGTGGTTGCCACCTCTTCCCCAACATAAGAAAATTAGCAGCGGCAACCTCGCTAACAGCAGGGAGACGAAATCAGCCGTCTTGGACGTGCAGGATGGGTCCAAAACCCACTTGGTTATGGAGGCCTTGAGGGCTCTCGCGAAGCGCTGCGCGAAATGTGTTTGTCTTAACGGTGTTTATTTGAATAAATGAACTTTTTGGTCTAATGAGTCGATGCTGTATCTCTCTGCTCCTTCATGGTCGGGCCCGTAGCTTTCTGAACGCCCCTCGTACTGTCATCCTTTTATTTTGGCAAGCAGGTCTTTCTAACTATCGTTGTGTTTCCAGTCCTCGTTAGTTGTCGAACCCTTCAATTGGCGTGGGTCTTCAAAACCGTTCCTGGCCCCGCAGCCGTCTTTTTTAGTCGACTTGGGCCCTCAAAGCTGTTCCTGTCCCCTTTCAGCACAGCCGTCCTTTTAAGTCGATGTGGGCCTCTTTCAGCATGGCGTGCATTCCTCCGACACTATTGCCTATATAACTGCACGTTTTGTGCATGGCGTCCGGTGTGGACCCAGATTTCCAAAGTTTTTTTTTGTGTTTTTTTTTAGATTTCGGTTAGTCTTGTCAATGACCAGGGCGAAAAATAAGTGGCCGAAATCCGATGAGAAAGGCAGATTTGGGGGTACCCTACCTTGTAAGCCCCGTCATATATGGCCAGCCGCCGCCTTTGGGCACTACCAATCATTTTCGGAAAACGACACCCCTGACTGACCTCGAAGAGCAAAACAAAGACCACCATTAGACTCCTCGTGACAAGCTGCATCGAATAGATACCCATTTTATGCAAAAATATCAACTTTGAAATTTGACCTAATTTGACCTGACCTTGACCTGACCTTCACCAAAACGTGACCTAGGCTGGCCCCAAAGGCTGCCTAACCCACATAATCGCATTTGTCATGTAAAATGGACCATAAAACATGTATCACACGACACTTTCATATTGTGACCCCGGTGACCTGACCTCGCTGTGACCTGACCTGGTATCAGTGACCTCAGATAGCAAAGTATGTGTTTGACGAACAATGTACCATCGATGGTTTTCAATAAATTACCAATTAACTCGATTTCACAACACATTTCTTGAAATGCCTGTGAACGGTGAAAATCTGACCTTTGACCTGACCTGTGACGTCATCGGTTTGACCTAGGTCAATGAAATTTGGTCACAAGGTAGTTCCCGGGTGGGGCTATCGAACGCCGTTTGAATTTTGAAAATCGGCCGGTAACTTTCCGAGATCTTAGGGGGGGGGGCCGAAACGGCCCCCCCCCCCTACGGGTGGTAGGGTCCACCGGTAGCCCTACGGGGCGCGGGTTAAAATATGCTGCTCTGTGCCTCAATATACGTCTATTTATTTAAACGTTTAAGCTTTGAAGTCAAGCCTCACGAAATCGTCTCCATGGTAACGGAATACACAAAGTCCTCGGCATCATTTATTGTTGCCGCATTGCAAATTGCGTAAGGTGTGTTGACAGTTCTGTGCATATTAAACCAGTATAACGCCTTTTGGGGCGACTAACGGAGCGAGCGAGAGGGTGGGCCTTGCACGTGCGAAATTGCGAGGGGGTACCTCTAACTGACTTGTACACGGTACCCTACTAACTGGTCTCCAGCAATGTGCCAAATTTGAGCACAATCGGCCCAGCCGTTCTCGAGATCTGGAAGCGGCACCCTGCACGTGCGCACGTGCAAAATGGGTCCCAACTGACTTGTGCACGGCACCCTACTAACTGGTCCCTAACCGTGTACCAAATTTGAGCGCCATCGGTCCAGCCGTTCTCGAGATCTGGAAACGACCCCTGCACGTGCGCACGTGCAGCAGCACCCCAACTCTGGCACATGGATATGCAGTGCCTAGTGGGTGCCTATCTACATGCCAACTTTCAGCGCAATCGGCTAAGTAGTTACCGAGATATTGCAACAATTACAAAACTGACACCTCTTCGTTTTGCACGTGGCACGTGCATAAGGGGTCACCCACATGGACCGGGAATAGTCCAATACTTGGTAGAAGGAATGAAGCTACCCTACAAAATTTACCGCATGTAAATCAGTCAAGTGGTTGCTGAGATATAAGCTTCGCAAAAGCGTCCGCACGGCCGGCCGGCCGGCCGGCCGCTCATACTCAGAAATTTTCGTTAATCTAAGGAAAGACTACGCTCGCTTCGCTCGCTCCGTAACAAGAAAAGATAGTTTGTCACCAATAAAGAGCACAAACAAATATCAAGCACATATTGCACGTGATAAGTGAATCATTTCAAGGCGATAAAATTGACTTACGCTATTACAGCAAGCATTTCAAGCAGTGTGATCTGAGATATTTGGTATTTATGTAATTAAAGCATTTTATTTCATTTTCTTTAAATTTATCCTGTTTATCTGCTAGAGCAGTCAGACACTGATAATTTCATCATAATGGCTAGAGTCAAGAGAAGAAAAAACTGAGAGACACTTGCAATCTTCACAAATGTTATAAGAAACGGTTTGTAAGAGGTCTACCCAAGGTCTACCTAAGAAGGCACAGGCCTATGTTCCTGTTGCTGGAAGGCTTCTGGTGTGTGCTGAAATTCATCTGCCAACTGAACCAGACATAGCCCGACTTATGGCCAACATATAAAGTAAATAAGATTGACGAACTTCAATTGTAAGTTGCTACTGCACGATGGAGGCTGGAGCCGTCAAGAAAACTGAATGGAAGCTCAGCAAGACTGCAACAGTCGAAATGCCTACCTACCAAGTGTGGCCTGCTAATGACTGGCTTAATTATTTCTTGCGTGGCTCAACATAAGTGCTCAAGAGCAGAAGGCCTCTCATTTACTTGTGTGTGCGCTGATTTGTGGAACGTTGCTAAAATCGAAAACCAGAATTCGTGAACTTTTGGTGATCACCAGACACCAGTGACCTTTAGCGATGACCTGATCGAAAAATTGTCTAGATGATTCTCAAAGTTCTTATAGCGAGCTACCTACTGCCTTTTCCTTTCTTCCTTTGCGAGATAATATGGCGTGGACAAATACGTCCCCCCCCCCCTCCTCCCATCACTATGGCGAATTTGGCTCTGAAAGGCCCACCGGGCGCGGGTTAAAGAGACTCATGGGTGAATGAAATGATGCATCATTATGTACACTAGGGTGGCACTTAATTTCGACTTTTTTAATTTCGACCGGGACGGGTAGCCATATTGAGAGATATCGAAATATCTCTCAATCCAGTACTGTGAGAGGAGATATCGAAATATGGGCACGAAATATTCGGTTCTGTTTTCGGCCTCTTACTGCAGCCACCGGAATCCTGTTTCCAATCCAGTACTACTGTTATCTGTGCTCCAGCAAATCATGACCTTTGTGGTAACAACGTAGTTTTCGGCTCGATTCAATGCACCGCTTCTGGCGCCTGCACCAGCGCAAGATCTCGACCTCCTCAAGTCCCTTCTGGAGTACGAATTGGTGTCCGAACTGGTGTCCAAGGCGACAGCCATTGCCTTCAGCCGTCATCTCTGGTATCTAAATGAGAGGCTGGTCGCCCTAAACTTCTAATGAAGGAGACTACGATTGCTGCTACTAAACGTGAGATGGCTGCATCGTTACGAGTGCCCCTCCCCCCGTCGAACCCACGTTGAACTTACTATAGCTTCAGTCTCTAGCAAGTCCACGGCAGACTTCGTCATATCACAACTGGCTTCACAAGCTTCTTCAGCATCCTCGGTATGGACACCGACTTCCTCTTGAAGGAGCTGATTCTTTGGGAGGTCAAGCCATTCTACAACGCCGCCATGCGCTACATGACGTCTCTTCACGCCTCTACGACTTCGCGAACGAGGCATTTTGTTAATGGCCAGGAAATCGATCTAACCCCCACGAAGGATAAAGACTAACAGCAGCTCCTCTTGTAGGTCGTCGAGGAGCAAAGAAGCAAGCATTCTGATTCTGACATACGCCAGGCGATCGTACCTTCTAAGTAGGCAAGACTAGCCGACGAATAACGTGTACAAGTGTTGGCTGATTACGGATGATACCGCTTTCTCTTTTCATGGAGTTATGCAGTAAGTTATGCATACCTTCAAAAGAATTATGTACCTCATATGTACCCATCTCTCTGAGCTTTAGGTGCTGAAACGTTTCGGTAAAGTCTTGGCAACGTCCAATGTCATTGTGAACATCAGAAATACACGTGGAAATTGAAGTTTCGGCAAAGTTGTGTTTTTCACAAAAATGTGAACTTTGACCTGGTTGAGCTACCTCTAAATAAACATATTTTCCAAAAATATTTTACACGCAACGTTTTCTCGGGTGGTAGAACAGAATGGCTGCCCGTCCCGTTGAAAATTCTCAAAACGAAATTTTAGCCCCGTTTTAGTGCCACCCTAATGTACACTCAGATTGGTATGAGTATATCGCCACTCATCCCACAGTCTCTACTACCATGAACATTGTTTTCATGTATTCATAGTTCATATGCTTTGACGAGGCTTTGATGATATCATGAATGTTACTGCTGAGCTTCATCTTAACCCGCGCACCGACGGGGGGGGCGGATATCCGCCCCCCTGAAGTTTTTCGCGGATAGCGGGAAAACCGCGGCGCGTAGCGCCGATAAATTTGGTACAGTGGCGGCGCCACGAATTTTCGCCAGTGGGGGCAAGCTTGAGGTGATCAGACTGTTGTCTGATACGCCAATCTGCAAAATCCATGAGCACCTTGCCCCTAGTTAGATGTTGCCATTCAAAATTATTATGGTTTCAGGTTTAATGCATACGTATTGAGCTTAGCCATTAACCCTCGCGGGCCCGGAGGGGGGGGGGGCGTTTTCGTCTCCCCCTGGCGAATAGGTATTTGCGATAGGTACCTCACGAACGCTTAGGGATAGAAAGACCAAACTTGTTGTACCTTATTTCCCATTAATTTGACATCTTTTGAAGCAAAAAAATTGGACCTAGCCTCCTTGATTACGTCTCAGGGCCGATTTTTCTAGACCCCTGCACGGCAAACTTCAGCGTCACAGACGTGAACTTCAGCTAGCTGCCAAAAATAGTATTAGAAATAAAATAAAGACAAATTACGAGCACGGTTGTGTAGCATTTGACCTAGAAAAAATACTTAAGAAACTTTGACGACCTGAGGTCAGAGGTCAGGTCAACGACCCCGAACTGGGGCTTTAGTTTTTTTTCGCAAATAACTTCAACAAAAATGGTCCTAGAGCTACGGCAAAGGTACCTTCGCATTCGCCTTGTCAAGCCACGTCGAATGACATATATATTGTTTGGGAACGGTCAGGTTTTACGTTGACCTCAACACTCATGTGACCTCGAATGACCTTTGGTTGACTTTGACACATGAAAGGTGTCGTTTGTGATGATTTCGTAGCCGCTGATCACGATTCTGGCATCCATTTTGCTCTAAGCATTCATTTAGAGTCTCGGGATGGCAAAACATGTCATAGTTATTATGCCTGACTTGAATAAGTGAAATAGCCTCTAGCAAGGATACTCTCTTGTGGCTTTGACCTTGAGTTGTAGCAGCCTTCTATCGTAAGGTAAAGCACAAAATACAAATAGGGGTCCGCTAAGCTTCAAAACATCTCGGAATTTAGTATGCAAGATTTAAGAAAAGGTGGCAAAGTTTGTGGTCAATTTTGAGCATGACCGTGACCTTGAACTTGAATGTTATGCACATCATCGGAATCTCCAGACTCTCTTCTTTCGTTAAACATCCATTTTAGCCGGTTTCATGTATCATGCCGTCCTCTGGACCACAAAAGATGTTTGATACCACTACAAAGTGCCGGTTTTTGCCTTTGACCTTGACTTCTGACCTTGAAAATTGGCTTGAGGTAAAAAAGTTTCGATGCTTTAGAATCTTCTCGTAGATACCTTTCGTTTGGTACCATTTTTGTTTCCGTAGCTGCCTTATTTACGGAGTTAGACAAGTGTAGGGGGGGGGGGTACCCCGGACTGCGGTGGTTGGGATTACCCCCCGGTCCCGGCCGGCTTAAGGTCGCGAGTAAATAAAACTATAAAACCAGTAAAACGCCTTTTGGGCGACCAACGGAGCGAGCGAGAGGATGGGCCTTGCACGTGCGAAATTGCGAGGGGGTACCTCCAACTAACTTTTGCACTGTGACTGCACTCTACTAACCGGTCTTTAGCGATGTGCCAAATTTCAGCGCAATCGACCTAGCCGTTCTCGAGATCTGGAAGCGGCACACTGCACGTGCGCAGGGGGCGTCGAAGTCTAGTAGGAAAATCTGGCAATCCCCGGCGTGACGTAACGTCGGGGATGACCGACGGCACCTTGCACTGAAAGATACGGCAGAACGGCTATTTTTGAAAAATGATTAAAAATACTTTTGTGCTGTTATGACACATAAAATGCTTATCAGCATGTTCCTCATCATGTGATAAAGCTATATCCGTGGTCGAAAATAGCTGAGCCCCTCCCAATTTCCAACCACCGACCTCATAAGCAAAGGATGTAAGCGTAATCCTCAAGGGCGACTTTCCTATACATCTCCGTACATATGCGTCCTTATGGAAATCGGTAGTGTGGCGATTGGCGACGCGCGCGACATCTGTGTGGCGACCAAGTGGCGACTGTGGCGACACCTGGTGGCTGCTTTTCTGCTGTATGTAGGTATTGGGGTTTTGCCAGATATGGTTCCTACTGCTACACCACTATGTTGACCCAATACTAGAAAGTTATTTTGCCAGTAAAAGGCAAGCAAATTGAAAGTCAATTTATAAAATTGCTTATAAATGATAAAGGGAAAATAATAAAGAAGTTTAGATTGAATAGTTATTTAAATATACAACCGTGAAACTTTATTTTGGTAGGTTTAGTTGAAATTAGTCCGTGCAACCTTGTATTTAGGGCCTTGCACGTGCGCACGTGCAAGCGGGGTCCAAACTGACTTTTGCACGGCACCCTACTAACTGGTCCCCAACCGTGTACCAAATTTGAGCGCAATCAGCCCAGCCGTTCTCGAGATCTGGGAGCGCCCCCTGCACGTGCGCACGTGCTGTAGCACCCCAACCTTAACACATGCAGATGAATTAGCTGATGGAGACCTAACTGTGTACCGAGTTTCAATTCAATCGGCCCAACCGTTGTGCCGTTATTGAGGTTGCAGTTTTGGGGGTTCTTAAAAAATGTCCAACTTTACCACGCGCCACGTGCGGTGTTTGGCAAGAACGCATGGTGGCCATCACACCACAGAACTTTTACGTCCAAGTGACATTCAGTAAAGAAGACCGCTTGTCAATCGGATGTCCCGTTCCTAAGATATTAGCTTTTGAAGAGCGTCCCCACGGCCGGCCGGCCGGCCGCTCATACTCAAGATTTTCCCTTAATCCAGTATGAGACTCCGCTCGCTTCGCTCGCTCCGTAACTAGATTGCGAGACACAAAGACCTGTGAAAACGTTATGTCGCTCGTTGAGATGTAAAATGGTGTATTCCTCAAAACAATAGTCAGTACGTACCTAGAACTAGGTACTGACTAGGTACTGAACTAGGTAAAAGAGAACTTTCCCTTTTCCCGTAGGCGTAGTACGTATATCAATATGTGCGATTCTCTCACACACGATTGATATACCAGAATAAGCTCCATTAGGGTGACCCACATACATTTCCAAATAACCCGGATATATACATACCTATCACATGGCAGCCTTCTGGTGGATCAAAATGAGTAGAAGAATGAGTGGGAGTAGGAGATATGCAACAGACGGTCTGAGAACGAACTTTCTGCTGATGCACTTGATACGGGGACCGTCAAAAACAAGCGTACTATTATAACCGCCTATCATGAATGTTGCGCCGGTCTTCTGTTCCCTTTTCCACATCAGCCAATTTTTGTGGGGGCAAAAACATAGTCTTGCCCCCACGGCCTCCTGTCAGTGGGGGCAGTCTGCCCCCCACAGGGGAGGAGTCCTCGGGGGCGGAGGGGGGTGACGGACCCGTCCCCGGGATCCCTACCGAAATGCTACTGTTCTTGCGACCGCAGGATCCTGCCCCTGACATGTCCACGCTCCCCGCTGGAGGGATAGGAGTGTGCGAAGGAAACGCCCCAGAATGCGCCCCGCCGGCTCCATACACCACCCGATATGGACGTGTGTCCCGCCCCGTCGTGCCGTACCCAGGCAATCCATGAGCTGATGATGACGTTCTCCTACTCAGGATCATGGACGACGACCAGGTGCTGGCAGAGATCCTGACGTATGATGAGCGACAGCAGATGCTGTTCGAATTCGGATTCGGAGAGGACGGGGGCGGCGAAGACGACGGAGGCACTGACGTGACGTCGTCGCGGGCGACACCGTCGCGGCCGACGAGGGGTGGCAGCAGATGCTGTCCGGATTCGGGATCGAGGAGGACGGCGAAGAGGACGGAGGCGCTGGTGTCGTCACGGGCGGCGACGTCGTGGCCGACAGGGAGCGTCGACCCCCGGGGGATTTCCCTCTCGGCCGCGTGGTGGGGACAGGTGGCGTCTGCCCGCCCGCCCACGTGTCTGGGGTCACGTCTCCGGTGGTCGTGGTCACTGCGCGGGCCCACGCCGGGTCATGTCGGCCCCCGCAGCCCGGGGGAAGTGGCATGCGTCCGCTCCCCCGGGCTGATCTGGGTCTCCTGGGCCCACGCCTCGCCGGCCTTATAATTGGTGATTCATTCGTCCGGCGGGCTGCTTTCCGCCCTCAGGTGGGTGATTGGGAGATCACGACCTGGGTCCCCTCGTCGTCGGTGGGGAAGACGTGGAGGGGCTGCTTGGACTCGGGGGCACTGATGCGGGTCGCCAGAGCCTGGGCGGAGGAGACCAGGCGAGGAGGGAGGGAGCCGGCCGCGGTGGCCATCTGGCTTGGAGGGAATGACGTATACCCTCTAAGGGCTCTCCCGGGCCCTCTAAGTGGGGCCCTCTGGGCCGCCGTCCGCGACGCCGTCACCACAATCGGTGAAGAGGTCGCGCCAGTGACGATGATCGGGCCGACGCCAAGGCCCTCACGCGACGCCCCTGGACTTCGCCGTGCTGAGGACGGAGGCGCCGTGGTGGAGGCGAAGTGGGAGGCGACTGCGGCGTTCCGGTGTCTGGACCGGCCGGTGCACAGGTGGCTGGGCGGCGAGGATCGACTTCGCGTGAGACACCTGTCGGTCGGCAAGTGGGTGCTGGAGCGGCGCCGGGAGAGCAGGAAGGTATCAGCATACATGCTCTCCCGCGCCGCTCTGGCCAACTTCGACGATGACGGCGTCCACCTCTCGCCGGCGGGATATGAGAAGTTGGCAGGAAGACCAGGCTGGCTGAACTGGCTCCAGCCGTCGCGGTAGGTGGCGCTGGCGGCGTGGTGTGGCACAGGCGAGTGATCTCGGTGCGGATGTTCTGTTGTGTAATGCTACTTTTGTGTTGCTTATTATGTGAACCATAATGTTTATTGTGTGGCTTCCCAATGTAGGGGGGAAGGGTGTAGGGGTCCGGCGCCGCCGCCGCAAGGAGCCGCCGCCTGGCGGCCGACCGCGGGACTAGACCCAGCTCGGGTCAGCGGAGCGGCCGGCGGCGCCGGGCAGTCAGGCGTCCGCCCTGACCGGGAGGAGAGCTCACGGGACGTGCGTCGGCTGCCGCGGCAAATACAAGGAGTGGTTCGGTGAACGGTGTTGTGTCGGTGGACGGCGGAGCGTAACATAAGATCATGTGACGTCATCAAAGGTCACCAAAGGTTTTTTTGCCAATGACTCCGTACAGGAACAAGATACAGCCGCGCGGATGGTCTCATTGTGTTCAGCTCGTCAAGACGCATCGAATGATATACATGATGACCTCGAGGTCACGTGACCTGAGGTCAACCTTTGACCTTGACCTTTCGAGGTCAACATATATATCAATCGATGCGAATTGACAAGAGGATCACGATGATGCCCTTAGTTTGTTCCTATCTTGACTAATTCGAAAGTTATTCGAGAAAAACTCTCTCCATATCTAGCGCCGCCATTTTGACTTTTTCGACCCCTGTGACGTCATCTTTGACCTGACCTGAAAATGACCTTAGTGAAAATTGTAGACCTTGTCCGTGCGTATCCGATGCCGTTTACCGCTTGTCGCTATCTTGCTTCGTTCTCGAGATCTCAGGGGGGCGGTCATCCGCCCCCCCCCCCCGTCGGTGCGAAGTTGGCGCAGACCCCCGTCGGTGCGCGGGTTAAATACACAATACATAATGTTATATCAACTAACAAACTGTATTAATCGAATTCGCAATCACTCGAAGAGAAACGCGCATGAGCCCTGCAAAACTACGTGATAGTGAAGCCGAATGCTCCTTTAACGGATCAAGAAATGATTCTGAGCGCAACGGCAAAGCCGTTCATTCGAGATGTGAAAGTGGCCCCGCTCGTATGCACGTGCAAACTAGACCCAAATGGACTTGAGCATGGCACCCTCTTAAACGGTCACTACCGGTGTACCAAATTTGAGCGCAATCTCCCCAGCCGTTCTCGAGATGTGGAAGCGACCCCTCGCGCGTGCGCACGTGCAAGCTGGACCCAAACTGACTTGTGCACGGCACCCTGCCAAACGGTCTCTTACAGTGTACCAAATTTAAGCACAATCTGCCCAGCCACTCTCGAGACGTGGAAGCGACCCCTGCACGTGCGCACGTGCAAGCTGGACCCAAACTGACTTGTGCACGGCACCCTGTCAAACGGTCCCTAACGACGTACCAAATTTGAGCGCAATCGGCCCAGCCGCTCTCGAGATCTGGAAGCGTACCCTGCGCGTGCGCACGTGCAGCAGCACCCAAACAGTGACACGTGGAAATGCATTATCATTTGCATGTCCACCGACATGCCACTAGTTTCAGCTCAATCAACCCAGTCGTTGTAAAGTTAGTGTTGATCGAACAAATTTGTCACCACTTACCTAGTTGGCACGTGGCGCGTGCCGTGCCCCTCACCCTATGACTTTGTGCTATGTTCAAGTGATTAAGCTTGGACGCATCTACATTGTAGACGCAGTCTCGTTCCGTTCCGTCGTGTTATTTACGAGAAAGAAGTTGATAAACTTTCGCGTTTTTCCCATAGACAAGGCATTGTGTCATTAGTTCGTGCCCTTACACGTACGGTGGCGCTAGTGTCGCTCAGCGGGAACGGCCTTCAGGCGCTGATTAAGCCAATGTAGTCTGTCTATACTTATTATAGGTCAATGCCTCAAACTATGTTTTCTGATTCAGAAAAATAAGAAATGCTAGTAAAAAAAAAAATCAGCTCCATACATTGATATTTTTTCGATGATACTGTCCCTTTAAGACAAATTCAATTAAGACGTCCCTCATGAGCGTTGCTTTCTTTCCCTTGCAGAGCAATAAAAAACCTATTTGACATTTTTTCTCTCTCAACACTGTTTTGAGAACAAGTATCCTAGAATACAACAGCATAATAAATTAGCTCAAATGCTCACCAACTACCGGATATATATCCACCAAGTACAACGACCAGAATCTGTCGGGCTGCACCGTCAGCAATTTTAAGTCGTTTGTTGTTGTTTTTACTTATGATATCGACTATTCAGGTGTGTGTAAGCGGTAATTGTGGGGATTATGGACATGGCTGTTTCAAAGTTTCAACGAAATAGGACTGTTAGTTTCCGGGATACGATTGAGGGGTATGCACGTGCGTGCGTGCAGCGGCACCTCAACATTGAGACGAGTACCAGCAACGGTTAAAGGGCACTTGCGTATAAGCAAGATTCCAGCCAAATCGGGCAGCTAGTTTTCAAATATAAACAAGGGGTGTGCACGTGCGCACGTGCGGCCGCACCCATTGCTTGAACTGTGAACCAGCAATGGTTGTCAAGGAGTTGCTTGTATACAAAATTTGAACGAAATCAGACGAGTAGTTTCTGAGATACAAAAAGGGGTGTGCACGTGCGCACGTGCATCAGCATCTCAAAATTGGGACATGCGTTATTGGTAAGGGTGTTATACCTAGCTGTGTGTCAAATCTGAAGTCATTCCGCCCAGCCGTTCCAGAGATACTGTCACGCCATTTCCATAAACATCTCTCACGCGCCACGTGCAGGTGCTCCCCCATCACACCGCATCGGTTCGGCGGATGGAAACCATCAATTTCAAAGAGTGGGGCTATGCGGCCGTGACAAAATGGATGTCGTAGGTAAACTGGCTCCCGAGTTCTAAGCGTTTACTTTTAGGGCCGTTGTGGTCATGGCCAGATTTTTTGTGTCCAGTCCATGCATACAGAGGTCTATGATAGAGCAGACGTCACACAAATGTTTTCCATCCAAGGAGAGGCACTGTACAGGGTGTCCGGAAATTATTTGCCCCTCCATCAGCTCGCCGCCATTATTAATAAACAAACAGCCCCCGGGTCATGGTTTATTGACCGATTTATCCCCTGCCCTGTCATACCCATTTCCTCTTTAAGCCCGTTTACTGTAAGAGCTGGTTCAATCTTGCTGAGCTCCTCCTTCATGATTCCCCATAGGTTTTCAATTGGGATTAGGACAGAGGAATCGATTTGACTTCCTACATCATTCCAGTCTTCACCATAACTTCAGTGCGATGACGCTTGCCAAAAGCTGGCCCCTGGCGCCTCTCACGTATCAAGGTCATGTGACCGGGTTAGGTCATGTGACTAACAGACAGCTGTGAATAGCCTTAGGCACGGTTTTAGCAATTTTTCAACAGTTCTTAAGGCGCACAGTTGGATTATAGCTGAATGAACAAGGGGCAAATAATTTCCGGACACCCTGTTAGATTTGTAGGCTGAAGGTCAGGCAGGGTTATATTTGTTTTGGCTTATTGAGAAAGAAGCATCTGTGTACTCAAGGTCTTCAGGGTCTTGCAGCATACCAACATTTAACACGCGCACTGCAGCGGGTCTGAGCCGAACACGAACTGCAGGGGGGGGGGGTTGAAAACAACCCCCCCCCCCTGAGATCTCGAAAACGGCGCAACGTAGCGACAAGTGGTAAACGGCGTTGGATAGGTTGAGATGAGATCTACAAGAAATACTCAGATGATTTTTGGGTCAGGTTAAAAACGAGGTCAGCAGAGGTCACCAAACTCAAAATGTTGCGATTTTTTTTAGCGATCTCGACATCCCTCCATATTTCCCGCTTTATCTCGGGAACTAGATGAGCTAGAAAGTTGCGAGAAAAAGCATTCGATAGCTGTTGAAACGCTCTTTCGCTAAGCTGTCCTCAGATTTGACCTAAGGTCAACGGTTCAGCCTATAGAGGTCATGTAATGTCAGATCTATATTGCAAATTTTTCGGAAATGCTTTTTCTGCAATAACTTTTCTTCCCATAGAGATAGAGAAATAATTCACACACCATCGTTCTTAGCTCGTCAAGGCGCATCGAATGGTATATAATATGACCTCGAAAGGTCAAGTTCAAAAGTTGACCTCAGGTCAAGGTCATGACCTGGCCGAAATAGGTCATGTTGCATATCATTCGATCCGCATTGACGAGACAAACACGATAAACGTCGAACGGAGTCTGTATCTCTATTCAATTAAAAGTTATTGAAGAAAAACCGTTGGTAACCGTCGAATTGCATGCCGGGCCCAAAAAGTGACCTGACCTAAGGTCACAGAAATAAAAATTTCGAAATATACAAAATGTTCCTTATGGTCTCCTAAAATGTTTCTGAAAGTTTCATAGCATTCAGTCAAATGGTGTGGATGTAGCACAGCGTCAAACTTTTTATGAGGTGAGGTCACTTATCGTGACCTGGTGACCTGACCTTGCATGACCTAACACTTATTTTTTCAGAGGTGATGTAAAATTGTTTGATGAACAGCTATACAAAGTTCCAAAGTCGTAGCTTCACTGGTTTTTGAGTTACCGCGAAAAAACCAGAGGGTGGGGGTTGAAAACAACCCCCTGCAGTGCGCGTGTTAAAGGTCCTGACCCCTGGGTTTCCGAGGTCTCACGACATATCTGTGCAAATGTTGAGACCCTGGATTTCCAAGGTCCCATGACACATGAAATGTTGATGTCCTGGGATTCTAAGGTCTCACAGCAAATGCTAATGTTGAGGTCGTGGGATTTCAAGGTCCCGCGGCATGTGAAAATTTTGAGATCCTGGGTTTCCAAGGTCTCACGACAAAATGACAGTGCACAGTCCAGGGTCCATCAAGGTCCCAGACCTTGGACTCTGCAAATCCTGGATCTCGGACCTTTTTGGGACCTTGGCACAAGTTTGCCTCCAATTAACTTGTGCACTGCACCCTACTAACCGGTCCCTAGCGATGTGCCAAATTTGACGCAAACGGCCTAGCCGTTTTCGAGATCTGGAAGCAGCACCCTGCACGTGCGCACGTACGAAATGGGTCCCAACTGACTTTTGCATAACACCCTTGTATTCGCCGGTCTATAATTTGAAGGCGTCGTTCACTCACTGTCCGGTGACAAAGGTGGCGCTGATGTTTTGAGCATTTTTGTTGATGCGCTCGGTGTATTGTCGCGGCGTGAGTTGCTGTCGTTTTCACTAGGAAATTTAGAGGAAGTCCCATGAGATGAGCTACGTTTGAGTTTGTGTCTGGACAGAGGATATGTGTCTAGATGTTATTAAGATCGAACCCAGACGCGTTAATTCCAGAAACCGTGTGAGAAAGGGGCAAGGGCGCTGTCTATGTGAGTAAGTCACGCTGGAAGCAAAAGTGACAATAAAGAGATGGGACAAGAGAGACATTTTTAGCGCAGATTGGGTTTATCAGACGCCTTGGGTCAGATAATAGAGAATTCAAGAACAAAAGGAAGGCAGAGCAACAAATGATTAACCCGCGCCCCGTAGGGCTACCGGCGGACCCTACCACCCGTAGGGGGGGGGGCCGTTTCGGCCCCCCCCCCCTAAGATCTCGGAAAGTTACCGGCCGATTTTCAAAATTCAAACGGCGTTCGATAGCCCCACCCGGGAACTACCTTGTGACCAAATTTCATTGACCTAGGTCAAACCGATGACGTCACAGGTCAGGTCAAAGGTAAGATTTTCACCGTTCACAGGCATTTCAAGAAATGTGTTGTGAAATCGAGTAAATTGGTAATTTATTGAAAACCATCGATGGTACATTGTTCGTCAAACACATACTTTGCTATCTGAGGTCACTGATACCAGGTCAGGTCACAGCGAGGTCAGGTCACCGGGGGTCACATTATGAAAGTGTCGTGTGATACATGTTTTATGGTCCATTTTACATGACAAATGCGATTATGTGGGTTAGGTAGCCTTTGGGGCCAGCCTAGGTCACGTTTTGGTGAAGGTCAGGTCAAGGTCAGGTCAAATTAGGTCAAATTTCAAAGTTGATATTTTTGCATAAAATGGGTATCGATTCGATGCAGCTCGTCACGGGGAGTCCAATGATGGTCTTTGTTTTGCTCTACGAGGTCTAGAATTGCCAAAAATTGAGTTTGAAAATTTGATGTCATCATCTTTGAACAGTTTTTTCGCTATAACTTGGCCAAAAAACGAAGTATCGATCTGAAATTTGGTATGTAGATAGAAGACGGTAGGTACTATCACATATATTCCGGTTTTTTCGAAAATCAAAAAACTTTTTGGATTTTCGGCTTATATATCCAAAAAAATGCATTTTTGATTTTTGGGAGTCAAAACTCAAAAATTTCAAAAATCCGAGATAGCAGTTTTGTAGCCCTGTCAATTCTACACCTTTTGTGTCTTGATCATTTTTCTGTATCTTCAAAGCTGTAGGCCTGACAGGTCTTCTCGCGAAGGTCTTTTTTCGGTCGAAAATGACAGAACATGACGTCATTCTGACGTCATTTGTGGCCAACCTATCATAGCCTCTGGAAATTTTTTCCACAATGTGTAAATTCGATGGCCGGAGGGGTCCTGAAAGTTTGGTGGCGATATCTCCAGCCGTTTAGGAGATATCGACCGAAAAGGACAGGGGGGGCGTTTCGGCCCCCCCCCCCCTACGGGCCGCGGGTTAAAGCAGAGCAGCCAAAGTGGCAGCTACACCCTACTAACAGGTCCCTGACCATGTACCAAATTTCAGCGCTCAGCCGTTCTCGAAATCTGGAATCGATCCCTGCACGTGCGCACGTGCAGCAGCACCTCAATTGAGGCAGATGGATATGCATTGCCTAGTGGGTGCCTACCTGCATGCCAACTTTCAGCGCAATCGGCTCAGTGCTTACAGAGATATTGCAATTTGTGAGATGATGTTTTTCGTACTCCAGCGTAGATGGGTAGCCATACGGCTGCCACGGTTGACGGTGATGACATCAGTCATCTTTTGCAAGCTCGTTAAAGACTTGGGCTATACGGGGATTCGAACCCCGGACCTTTGGATTAGCACTCCAATGCTCTACCTCTGAGCTATACAGACCAAGTAACGAGCTTAACGAGCTTGCAAAAGATGACTGATGTCATCACTGTCAACCGTGGCAGCCGAATGGCTACCCATCAGTACGAAAAACATCATCTCACGCTCTCAGTCCCAGCGGATAAAAAACAACACCCAAGATATTGCAATTGTTACAAAACCGACACCTTTTCGTTTTCCGCGTGGCAGGTGCATAAGGGGTCACCCGTCACCCACATGCATCGCAAATAGTCCAATGCTTGGCAGAAGGATTGAAGCCACCGTGCAAAAACTACCGCATGCAAACCAGTCAAGTGGTTGCTGGATATAACCCTCGCAAAAGCGTCCGCACGGCCGGCCGGCCACTCATACTCAGAAATTTCCCTTAACCCGCGCCTCGCTGTGGGGGGGGGGGGGGGGCAGAATCTGCCCCCTCCCGTTTTTCGCCAATAACTTCTAAACGCGTTACGCCAGCGACGTCAAACTTTCAGTACCTTATCATACATCAATTTGACACGTTCCCTGAAAATTTGAGCGAAATCAGTCAGATTTTTTTTTAGAAAATGACGTTTTAGTGACGTCATGTTCGCAATTTTCGCCTCAAAAACGGCAAAATTTCAAACGCCGCTAACATCTTCATTTTTAAAGGAATCAAGACGTAACAAAAAGGTTATACGCGATTCTACATTGTCTATCAAATGGCTATCTCGGGTTTTTGAAAATTTTGGATGTTGACCCAATTTTTTTCAAAAAACTGACTTTTTTGGGAAAATAATTATAAAATCCATAATTTTGAGTGTATCGAAAGAAAACTGAATATATGTCAGAGAAGTGGTCTATGTGCACCTACATACCAATTTTTAGAAGAATCGGTTCAAAAATGTGGGAGTTATTCAAAATTTTATGAAGTCATGACACACAAAATTTTCGAAAAATGATTTTTTGGGGAAGTTCTAGACCTCGTACGGAAACTAAAATAGCACCATTCGACACGCCGTGAAAACTGCATCAGATAGACACCTTTTTAGGCCTTAACAACCAACTTCAAAATTTGACCTCACTTGACCTGACCTTGACCTGACCTCGACCTGAAATTCATCCAGATGTGGTCCATATAACTTATTGAGTGTGCCTATTGAATTCTATGAATAAAATGACCCCATAAAACATGTGTCGCACATGCCCTTTTCTATATTTCGTTTTTGGTGACCTGACCTGACCTTGACCTTTACCTTTGCATGATATTGTATGCAACGAATATTGTCTTGGTAGCCTAAGAACACGTTTTGGGCAATCAGTCTCAGTCCATTCTTCGGCAACTACGGTGCAAGGCCGATACTGTAGAAACTTACATTTTGTACCCTTGACCTGACCTTGACCTGACCTCTGACCTACTTAAGCAAAAAAATTGGGCTCTTTAGATCCACCTTGTTGAGAGCTTTCGAGTGCCGTTTTCCGCGTCTTTCTACGACCATCGGTTCGGAATAGAGGTCTGCACCGGCCGGCTGCAGCCGCGGCTGGCTGCAGCCCCACGGCTGTGGGCCGGGGCGGCTGCAAATATCTCCAAGAACACGGCTACGGCTGTGGCCACGGCTGTGAGATTTCAAGCTCAATCTAAGGTACTCAAATATAAAAATTTTAAATCCTTAATCTTACATTCTGATCAGCAGTCTAGCCTGTAAAAATCATGCAAAGGATGCCCAGCACCATTGAAAGTGGTGAAGCCTTTGAAAACCTGTAATGGTTTTATCATTTGCCGTAGAGGAGTTTGCACTCTGGTACAGAATACTAATTATAGGTACCAATTGTTCCTTCATCATCAAGAGCTTGACAGTTTCAGAAAATGCAACATGTTGCATTGTCACATCCCTCTCAAATCAATCTCACCTGGTCATTAGGAGAGCACCTTACAGCTATTGAAGACAAGCGTTCAATAATTCTTTCAGGTAATAGAAAAAGAAATAACGCCTAGGTAAAGGCAGGTAAAGACTTCATAAAATATTATCTTAAATAACTCTTAGATGTATTTCTGGATTTTCGGCAGGTCCAATTACATAATATAAAACTGGCGCTTTATGTTCTAGCTGGCAAGTGAGTGACCGCTAACAGAAAATGCTGATCAAAGAAGCCAATGAAATTAAATTATAAGGGAGCATAAACCTTACTTACGGTTAATTCACATGACGGTGAAAACCCTGAAATTATTATTCATAATTTTTATGGCTGGTCACCTGGGAGCCCCTGGTCACCTGGGGGGCCCCTGGTCGCCTGAGGGCCCCTGGTCGCCTGGGGCCCCTGGTCGCCTGGGGCCTCCGGTCGCCTGAAAGAACGCTTGTCACCTGCAGTGCCAGTGGCATAGCCAAGGAGGGGGCCAAAGGGACCATGGCCCCTCCTGGAAGCCAAGGGGCCCCTGACTGACACAGTGGGCCCTTGGTTACGCAAAGGCCCCTGCGACAGATATTTTGTCACAGCTAAGTAGTCATACTTTGGCCAAAGGAGCCTCAATTTTAAAGCCTTGGGGCCCTATTGAAACCAGGGGGCCCTAGTGGATGGGGTGGGCCCAACGGTGTGTAAAGAAAATCAATGCGTAAATAATGTGCATATTCTATTGTACATAGAACACCTGAAGGACTCTCTGTTACTCTAAAGGAATCGCGATTGCATGAGGGGCCCTTTGTGGACCGAGAGGGTCTTCTGTCGGTCTGAGAGGCTCCCGATCGGCCTGAGGGGCCTGCTGTTCGTCTGAGGGGCCTCTATCAACTGGAGGTGCTTTTTCCCCACCTGAGGAGGTCCTCTATCGACATGGGGGTCTCTGTCAGTCTCAAGGGCCCCGACCTGGGAGAGGCCCTCCGCTGTTCCGAGGGGCCCCTGCCGGTCTATGGGTCCCTCGGTCGACCTGAGAGCCCTCTGTTCACCTGAAAGGCCCTCTCTGTTGATCTGCTGGTTTCCGACTGTTGGTCTGACCCTATGTCGGTTTGAGGGATCTCAGATCGCATCCACTATCTATCTGAGGGGCCCCTGTCAGTTTGAGGAGGCCCTCAAATGACCTGAACAGGTCCTTAGTTTGTCTGAAAGGGCCCTCCGTCGGTCTGACAGGGCCCTCTGCAAGTGCAAGGGGGCCTTTTTCGGTCTGAGTGGCCCTTACACGGCTTACATGACCCTCAGACAGCTTACGAGGCTCTCAAGGGCTGTAGGGGTCTTTGACGGTCTCAAGGACCCTCACCAGAGCTACGGGCCCTCAGACCGCCCTCAGAACCGGCTGAGCGACTCTATAAAGCTACTCGTGGGCCTATCTAGCAGGGGCCCATGGACTGCTTGTCCCCTCAGTTCCAACATTTTTTTTAATGAATATTTTTTATTTATTTGGGCCCCTTCCAAAAAATAGTGGATGAAATCCTATGAATTTTTGAATTTTGAGGGGATTAGCTTGGGTCCCTGTACGTTTGGCCCCCTCCTTGTGGAAATCCTGACTATGCCCCTGCCTGAGCCGAAATTGGCGCCGTCCTAAGGCGAAATTGGCGCCATCACCACTTCATGCCCCCTGAAATTTTATCCTGGCTGCGCCACTGGTTGCACTTGGCTTCGGTTGGAGCCCCGAAAGTGAACGTATGTTAGAACCAGCTTACGTTCATTAGTTATCTTTGATATCGACTTCGATGTAGTGCGCTCGTAATATTTTTTTCGGGTCTCGTCTCATTCAGCTTTTCATATTTCAGTAATGAGTATTTCGAACAACATAATAAAAAAGACAGTCACAAGAGATGACATTTGGCAGTTAACAATATTTCATCAAAAGTGTTGCAATGAAGGCTATATGTAGGCAGAGGCGCGGTAACTACTATCAGACTGGGGGGGGGGGGGGCACACCACAATAGAGATCAACCTAGGGAGTAGGGTAGCCCCAAATCTGCATAGTTTTCTCACCGGTTTTAGGCCACTTATTTTTCATCCCTTAGCTTTTTCAACAAAAAAAAAAAACATCTACAAAAAAGTGCGGTATTTCGTCTGTTGTGGGGGCACCGCCCCCACGGCCCCAGAGTTGGGGGGGCAAGATGCCCCCACTGCCCCCTCCCCGGCTCCCCCTCCTATGTATATAGGTGCTTTGCCTATTGTTTTACGGTTTTACCTCTGATACTTTGATGTTGTGTAGTTGTTTACTAGTTGTACATGTATTGAAAGTTTACATTAACCAATATAAATAACTTGTAGGATCTTAAAACATGGCACTAAGGAAGGGCAGTGCCAAGTTTTTTTCTTTTGGCTTCAGTTTTTTTGTATTTCTTATTTTTTTTTTGGGGGTTGCTTCTATGTCTATTGGGGTTGCACTTTGACAGCTAGGGGTTGCACCTACAATCCCATGTATATAGAAAGTTACGCATGTGCTCATAATGCGGAGGTCGCAAAATTGACCTGACCTTAGGTCACCGATATCAAAATTCTGAAAAATTTTGTACACAGATGCTTATAAATTGCTGAATAAATTGTAATTGCTGAAAGTTTCAAAGCGATCGGTTAATCGGTGTATCTATGGCAGACATTGAAACTTTTTATTAGGTGAGGTTACTTGAAGTGACCTAGTGACCTGACCTTGAATAGCCTTGGACTGAAATTTTCACAAAATGTGTAGAATTGATGTATGATAAGGTGTTTGCTTATACTAAGCGTTATGAGGAAAATCATGACATACAGTTTCATTACTTGACCTTATCCTCAAATTAAGTATACAAAGTTTCTATCGGAGTTTTTTTAAATTAACAAGAATAACACTGATATATTTCGAGCACTGCTCTTCGTCGGTCTTACATTACAAGGTAATATAATGATCACACCAAAATACAGATTGCACAACTCGTCTCAAATCCTTCACTAATGTCACAAGCAACGAATAATTATAGCGAACAGTCAGACAATCCGTGACAATTTTCGATCATACTTCCAATGCTGCTAATCAGTAAACATCACCGCTTTATCGTGTTACATGATATCCCTCAAACGTCTATCCAGTGCTAAGATAGCATAAAGAAAACCTGTCACATTATAAACCTAGTTAAGTGAGACCCCCCCCCCCCCACCACCACCACCTCTGCCCCTCCTCCCCGTTGTGGTGGTTCATAAAGCAAGCAGGCAACTTTACTTCACTGCCTTCAAACTTCAAACAGTGAAGTGAGTCACGGCCCTCATCACCCCTAGGCGCCCCAGCCCAGCCCGGCCCGGTTTGACAGCGACATTCGAGCGATATCATCAGCAGACTTGTGCCAAGGTCCCAAAAAGGTCCGAGATCCAGGGTTCGCAGAGTCCAAGGTCTGGGACCTTGATGGATCCTGGACCTTGCATTGTCATTTTTGTCGTGAGACCTTGGAAACCCAGGACCTTACAACATCCATATGCCGTGAGACCTTGGAATCCCAGGACCTCAACATCTGCATATGTCGCGAGACCTTGGAATCCCAGGACCTCAACATTTGCATATGCCGCGAGACCTTGGAATCCCAGGACATCAACATCTCATGTGACATGAGACCTTAGAAACCCAGGACCTCAACATTTCATATGCCGTGAAACCATGGAAACCCAGGGGTCAGGACCTCAAAATTTTGGTATGCTGCAAGACCCTGCAGAATGCAGACCTTCAGTCCCAGTTTTATTATTTGTCATGGGATCTTAGGAAGGGTCTGCTGGATCTACACCATCATTTTGTTGAGGGACCTCAAGAATCCTGGAAGCAGGACCATGAGGTTTATGTTGCACATGGGCCACTAAGGACCCCGCACTAGGTTTTGTCTGTAAACACTTCAATAAATATCTATGGTTGAGCCGCTGAGCGACCAGCTGCAAGGGGCTAGGATAGATACATGAAGAGAAAATGAACCAGACTGTGTAGACATATACAGAGCCAAATCGTTGTCATGGCTGTGAGGCAGAACTGGAACAAAAGACCTGGTAGCTTTTTACATTATCAATGTTATGGATTATGAAACTGTCAAACAGTGGACAGTGGTGGCTTGGAAAGTTCTTTTCTAATCTCACCTGACATATTTTCTGGGCCTTGTTTTCTGGGTTGTGATATGCCGGGCTTGAAGCTACTTGGAAGCTACCCTGACCCACTGACCAAGTAAGTGTTAAACTTATTTGATTTGCAAGTCATCAAATCACCATTGAGCAATGAGCATCCAATATAAGCAATGATTCCATGACAGTTCAACTTTTTCGTTTAGCAGGTTTTCGTCGGACAATTTTTCGTCTGCAGATTTTCGTCCGCAGACTTCGTCTATGCATTTTTCGCCTGTGCATATCTAAGTCCGCGCATTTTTCGTAAGGACATTTTCCGCCTCGTCCAGACGAAAAAAAAAAATGCCGGACAGAAAAATACTCCGACGAAAAATGCACCAAATCAATTCGTACAGACGAATAAATGCAAGACGAAAAAGTCAGACGAAAATCTGCCGACGAAGAACCGTCTGACGAAAAAATTGTCATATGGAATTTTGTTCAGAGCCTTCAAGCTAATGTGAATGAACAGTAAGTAAGGTTTGCGCTCGCTGATACTCTCATTCTATTGGCCTAATCGATCAGTTTTTCTGTGAGCGCTCGCGAAAACAAGACTTAGAACATACTTGAGTTTTTATCCAGGGCCCTGTTCGGTCGCTGTTTTTATATCAGCGTGCGGCTTGGCCTCTCATTGGTCTAACGAATAGACCACTTGAATTCGACCAATGAGGAGCCAAGAAGCTAGCAGCATGGTCGCAGCCTGCTGATAAATAAACGGGGTGCGAACAGAGCTCTAGGTATTATGTAACTGAATGTGCAGAAAATCGAAAGCATATACCTATCCAATTCAATTTTTTCATTTTTATGAAGCCTGTAGGTTTTATTTCTGTTTTTTTTTATCTTGCCTGAAAGAATACTTGGATGTCTGTCTTCAATAACTGTAAGGTGCTATCCTACATTCATAATGATCAGGTAAGATTGATTTGAAAGGGACATGACAATGCAAAATGCAAGGTACCTATTACCTACCTATATTTTTATGAATTTGTCAGGCTAAAGAAGGAGAGATTGATATCATGATTCATCTTTAACTTTGACTTGTGTTGAAGCTCCCCCTACCTATGTTGGTAAATGATAAAACCTCCACAGGTTTGCATAGGTTCTGTCCCTTTCAATGTTGCTGGACATCCATTGGCAGAATATTTAGAAGTAAGCCTGCTCATCAGAATGTTAGTTTAAGTTCTTGTTGTGGGACCCTGAATACTTTGGATCCTGAGATGTATTTTTGCCGTGGGACCTTGAGGACTGTGGACCCTGAACTCTGAAGTGTGTACTTATCATGGGACCTTGGGGACTGTGGATCCTGAAATTCACGCTTGTCGTGGGACCCTAGGGACTGTGGATCCTGCAATGCATTCTTGTCGTGGGACCTTGGGGACTGTGGATCCTGCAATGTATATTTGCTGTGGGACCTTGGAAACCTTGGATTCTAGAAATTGAATTTGCCGTGGGACCTTGGAAACCTTGATTCTAGAAATTGAATTTGCCGTGGGACCTTGGAAACCTTGGATTCTAGAAATTGAGTTTGCCGTGGGACCTTGGAAACCTTGGATTCTAGAAATTGAATTTGCCGTGGGACCTTGGAAACCTTGGATTCTAGAAATTGAATTTGCCGTGGGACCTTGAGGATCCTGGATCTTGATTTTTGGTCGTGGCACAAGTCTGATCATCAGTCACCAAAAACAAAACAATGTCGATGTTTACAAAATATGCCATGATGTTGAGTTGTCGCTGATCTTTGACCTAGCGTCTCGGATACATAATACATATTGTTTCGGCTATCTTTCTAGCTGCTTCATCTTTACATACACGCAGAATTTTGGCCGTCATAGAAGTGTCACGAGGGTCTAAATCGGGATGAATTTGGATAATATGCTTTCCGAAAGGAGTATCATGTTCACCATTCATACCGTTCCTAAGGTGCTCATTAAATCGCAGTCTAATTGGCCTGCCTGTCTCCCCGATGTATACGTCCCCATGGTGGTTACATTGGACCTCATAAACAACATTTTTGGTGGCACACTTGTTTTGCAGGCCTGCCTGGCACGAATGTCAGCACCTTCGTCCGGAGGGACAGGGAAGTGGGTTGAGCCGGGACCTCACGAGCCTTTTTTTCAGTGCGTTTTGCTACTGATCCATGCTATTTCCACTCCCAAGCCAGAGTTTCTTGTGGCCTTCTTCACCTGTGCGGCTACTTTGTCACTGATGAAAGGTAGCCGGATGTAGGTTCTGCCCTTGCCATTTTTCTTGTCTTGTTTCAGTGGTTCTCGCTCTGGTCGATGTCTGCTCTCTGGCCGCCGGTTTCTTTCCTTTTCATGCTTTGTCAGCTCTTTTCTTATTTGGTTGTTGATCACTTTGTCAGGATATCCATTTCTGGTGAATAGGTGTCTGATTTTTTGGAGCCCTCTCTCGCACGCTGCTCTGTTTGAGCCAATGCGAATGGCTCTTGCTAGCTGTGATGTAAGCACAACCTTTTTGAGCGACATGGCATGTGCGGAATTAAATGGTAGAATGATGGGTTCAGCCATTGGTTTGGTATATAGCTCGATGGTGTAGGTACTAGAGATGTCAATCGGATACCAACTTTTTGGTATACCGATACCAAACCGATACCAACTTGGTATTTGGTATTTCAACCCTAATGTGTTTGGTATTTTGTTGGTATCATGAACCCTTGCTAATGTTTAAGAGGCAAAGAAATCGGTAAAAAGTTGGTATTTTTATCATGTTCCCAACTTGGTTTGGTTTCGGTATTTCTCCACGGTTTTGGTTGGTATTTGGTTTGGTATCGGTAGGTATTCCGATTTTCCGTAATTGACATCACTAGTAGGTACCATCATCGTCCACACGAACCAGAGTGTACAGAAAAGGCAGCGTTCCGCTTGAGTCTGATCTCTCCATAGTAAACTGAAGGGAAGCATGCCTTGAGTTAGCCGTGAGTCCAGAGACACCATACGTCATCGATGTATCTGACGTACAGTCCACAGCAGAAGTAATGTGTGGTTTCAGTCATGGGTATGTTCTGCTTCTGAAGCCTAGGAACGATTAGCCAGACTGCAACGAGACTTTAAATGTAGCTTACATGTATCTTCACCCTTGCAGCTACAACTTTATCTATTGACGTCTTCTTTTCAATCAGTCCGCATTTAAAAATCGTCGGTCAAAGCCATCCGTTGAGATTGGTAAAAACACACATTATCCCATGGCGAAAGGATGTGTTACACATTGGTTCACGTGTTATCTTGAAAAGTTTATCACTCGATGGATAACTGAGTTGTTAAACATGCGGGAGGGGTTTAACAAATTGTTAAACCCCTTGTTGTGACGTCAGATTTCATACAGGGATGGGGTATTGAAATTAAATGTGTTAATTCATTTGAATAACCAAAACAAACATCGGTGATCCATCATATGACGATATGTATTTCAATCACATCGCATCACATTCAAAACATTCGAGTTGCAGGCTGAACAAGCATAACGTTTTAATGGTGACAGTTTTCAAAATCACTATTCAAATCACTCCACTCCTTGTTGTCTAGCGCCCTCGTAACTTATCAGTTACGACTGTACACATAGAATGTACAGCCATTGAAGTTCCCACTGAATCCGCTCGCACCAGTCGACATGCTCTGCGCGTGAACATCTTGCCCCCCATCCGCGCGAGACACAACTTCTGTCCTCTTGACTGGCCCAGCAGGATGGCTCTCTCCTGCGACCACAGCCGACATTCTCTTCTGCATTTTTTCATCGGCTTCGGCGTAGCTCGATAGAGAACTAACACTCTTATGTCCCGTAAGCTGCGCAATGAAATGCGGCGCCACTTGAGTGTCAAGAAGTCGTTTAACGCCGGTCTTGCGGCCGCTGTGGTTGGTAAACCTGTTTCCTTCTAAGCCCGCGTCAATCGCTGTCTCTTTCATCATCTTGCTGAGGCTGCCGTTGCCGAGCGGCTGGTTTTTATACCAGTCTTCTTTGCTCTGGTAGTTGATGGCTAGGTAGAACGCTGGGTGTTCTTTGTTGTGTCTCTTTTCTTCATATAGCTTGAAAAGAGCCACCGCACAGCTTTCGGAACACTGACCCTCACAAGTACAGTATATCTTGGGGGTGAATGGGCGTCCCGGGCATGCACCTTTTCTCGTCTTAGTAGCTCGCTCCTGAAACTCGATGAAGGTCCCTTCAGACGATTCACCGAGCTTCACATCGCCCCATTGCATGTCACGGTGTTCTTGAACACCACGAAGACCGAAGCCAGTGGTAAACTTCCACCAGAGTGCCCGCAAGAGACACTTAGGCGAGTGTTTCCCCATTGCTCTACTAGTCCAAAGTTTCTTCTCATCATCTTCGCTGAGGGGCATTGCACGATTCGGCCGATTTCCCTTTCCTGCTCCCTTCGCAATGGTCACCTTTGCCGACAGACAAGCCCGAAACTTATCATATTCTTTCCCACTCAGATCTGGTTGCGGGTGCTTCACGGCCTTCAGATGTCTCTCCAGCGAATACCGAACGCCGTTGTAAGTAGAAATTTCAAATGGATCGCCATTGTCCTTGTTAAGTTCCATGATAAATTCGCATAGAATTATGTTCAGCTCCCTTGCCGGAATAGTCTCTATCGGTCTAGTCTCATTCTTTCTTTGTAGAAAAGCGTCTAACTTCCGGATATCTGACTTGGTTTTCTTAGTCGTTGCCGCCGGCACCTGATTTTGAATAAACTTGTCAGTTCTTTCTTCCACATTTTCATCTGGTTCATCATCATAGTCCAGGAACCCTTGAAACATGTCAAAATTAGGTAACTCCCTTTCATGGTTCATATCGACCCAGAAAGTAGTTAGACCAAGAAGAAGTAGAAATTAATTAGTACAATAAAGTAATCAGACCCCTACTATCAAAAAGTAACGAGAAAGTAATCCAAGGAAGTAATCATGGAAGCTGATAAATATTTTGCAGATGGCTTTGTGAGCTTGTATATTTATTGAAGAACGCGCAACCGCCACGGGATAAAACAATTAAACCACTCGCAGGAAAAAAAAAAATCATTTAAACGTCGAGCCGCAGGCGAGACGTTTAAATGATTTTTATTCCTGCTCGTGGTTTAATATATATTACTTTAGCGGTGGGCTGTACATGTCTGGTTGTGGCCTGTCGACTTGCAGTGCCTCTTCTTCAAACTTTCCAATGAATATTATTGCCAGGGACCACCATGGGGACGTATACATCGGGGAGACAGGCAGGCCAATTAGACTGCGATTTAATGAGCACCTTAGGAACGGTATGAATGGTGAACATGATACTCCTTTCGGAAAGCATATTATCCAAATTCATCCCGATTTAGACCCTCGTGACACTTCTATGACGGCCAAAATTCTGCGTGTATGTAAAGATGAAGCAGCTAGAAAGATAGCCGAAACAATATGTATTATGTAACCGAGACGCTAGGCCAAAGATCAGCGACAACTCAACATCATGGCATATTTTGTAAACATCGACAGTGTTCTTTTTTTGGTGACTGATGGTATCGCTCGAATGTCGCTGTCAAACCGGGCCGGGCTGGGCTGGGGCGCCTAGGGGTGAGGAGGGCCGTGACTCACTTCACTGTTTGAAGTTTGAAGGCAGTAAAGTAAAGTTGCTTGCTTGCTTTATGAACCACCACAAGGGGGAGGAGGGGCAGAGGTGGGGGGGGGTCTCACTTAACTAGGTTTATAATGTGACAGGTTTTCTTTATGCTATCTTAGCACTGGATTGACGTTTGAGGGATATCATGTAACACGATAAAGCGGTGATATTTACTGATTAGCAGCATTGGAAGTATGATCGAAAATTTTCACGGATTGTCTGAGTGTTCCCTATAATTATTCGTTGCTTGTGACATTAGTGAAGGACTAGGGTGACCCGCGTGCTCCGCAACGCGAAAAGGGATATTTTCGATCGGCGGGTGTTCGGTTGTTCTTGTGTCGGTCGGGTTATCTATCCATTTCGGTCGATTGCTTTTTGACGGCTAAACGTTTTGGTTTGTGGAAAAAAATATCCACCGCATCGAGGTGCCCGTGTCTGATAAGCATGCTTTCCACTTCAGAATCTGTCAAATGAGCTTTATAATTTAGGCGCGTAGTTTTATGACAAATTAAAGGCGTAGATAATTTTCACTAAAAATCGTTTTGCAGAGGTTTGCAACATTTATATTTTTAAGAATACTGTTGCTTGTCATGCAAACGTGATGATTGGATCTTGGAGAGAATTGAATGCTCTTTCCAATGATAGCATTTTCAATTGTCAAACGTATCAGGTTAAGCAGCAAAATCCGTGTTATTACTTAGTGGCACATTTTGGACAAATACCATTTAATTCAGCGATTTTTTCCACATTGTTTTTGATCAATTAGCTTTTCACAATTTTTCCATGAGAGACGGTACATTTTTATTGCTAATAGGCGCTGTTTGAACTCATTCCGTCTGACGATCACCTTAAAATAATATAAATTCCAAAATCCGTCCAAAACGTCCATTTTTCAAAAGAAAGTGTCCTCCCCGGTGCACGTGGCGCGTGCCAACCCCTGCACCGCACACCATTCGATAGCCCGTTCGATTCTCTACACGATGCTGTTTTCCCCGTACCGGTCGGGCCCACGGTTACCGAGATATTGCACCGGGACCGGACCCGTGTCGGGCAAATTTGGCTGTTTTCGCCCGTTTTTGCCAGCCGATTAATACATGTAAAGTCTATGACGCGAATTTGCACTTTTTGGGCACGCGCCACGCGCTCGCTATCGATCCGATCGAGCTGAGACCCATCAAAGGCACGTTGTCCATCCTTGTTCTATGAGTTGCGCAAACTTCAGCGCGGTAGGTGCAACGGTGTGACCTGTAACCCGCGCTACGTAGCACCATGTCGCGACCTTCGTAATAGACAGAAACTACGTCACCAAAAATAGTAATATAGACTAGGGTGACCCGCGTGCTCCGCAACGCGAAAAGGGGTATTTTCGATCGGCGGGTATTTGGTTGTTCTTGTGTCGGTTGGGTTATCTATCCATTTCGGTCGATTGCTGGCTAAATGTTTTGGTTTGGAAAGAATATCCATTGCATCGAGGTGCCCGTGTCTGATAAGCATGCTTTCTACTTCAGAACCTGTCGATAGTTCAGTGAACCTGTCAACTGTGTTTTATAATTCAGGTGCGTAGTTTTATGGCAAATGAAAGGCGTAGATAATTTTCGCTAAAAATCGTTTTGCAGAAGTTTGAAACATTCATATTTTTAAGAATACTGTTGCTTGTCATGCAAACGTGATGATTGTATCTTGGAGAGAATTGAATACTCTTTCTAATGATAGCATTTTCAATTCTCAAGCGTATCAGGTTAAGCAGCAAATCCCGTGTAATTATTTAGTGGCACATTATGGACAAATACCATTTTCTCCAGCAATTTGTTCCATCTTGTTTTTGATTAATTAGCTTTTCACAATTTTCCATGAGAGGCGGTACATTTCTCTTCCCAAAAGGTGTTGTTTCAACTCTCTCAGTCTGGCGGTCGCGTGAAAATAAAATAAAATCCAAAATCCGTCCGAAACGTCAATTTTACAAACAAAAGTGCCCTCACGGGTGCACGTGGCGCGTGCCATCCCCTGCACCGCACACCATTCGATTGCCCGTTCGATTCTCTACACGATGCTGTTTTCCCCGTGTCGATCGGGCGCACGGTTACCGAGATATTGCACGGGAACCGGACCCGTGTCGGGCAAATTTAGCCATTTTCGCCCGTTTTTGCAAGCCGATTTATACATGTAAAGTCTATGACGCGAATTTGCACTTTTCGGGCACGCGCCACGCGCTCGCTATCGACCCGATCGAGCTGAGACCCCTCAAAGGCACGTTGTCCATCCTTGTTCTATGAGTTGCGCAAACTTCAGCGCGGTAGGTGCAACGGTGTGACCTGTAACCCGCGCTACGTAGCAGGCGCGGATCCAGGGGGGGCGACGGGGGCGGCCGCCCCCCCCCCCCCCCCCGCCATCCGAAAAAGGCGCCCATATCCCGCGGCAGAGAGGGCGCCCCGAGCAGAAGAGCGGCGACACAGCAAAGGTTCAGCAGAAATAGGGCGCCTCCAGCAGAAGTTAGGCTCACCAAGCAGGAGAGTGACGCCCAATTGCCTATTCCCAGCAGATGAGAGTCGCCCCAGCAGCAGATGGGCGCCCCCAGCAGAAGAGGGCGTCTCGTTACAAGAATATAAAATACCTTCTGTTCAAGAGGGGCGCCCCTGGCAGCGGAAAAGCACCCTTAGCAGGAGACGTGTCCCCCTGAAGAGGAGCGACGCCCCAGCAAAAGGAGAGAGGCGCCCTCATTCCGAGAAGAGGGGCGCCCTGACAGCAGCTGGGCGCCCCAGCAAAAAAGGAGCCCCATAATAAGAAAATGGGTGCCACTGGCAGAAGAGGGGCGCCCCAGCAGAAGAGAGGGGTCTCCAGCAGGAGACGGGCGCCCCAAGCAGAAGAGGGGCGCCCCAGCAGAAGAGAGGCGCCACAGCAAAAGTTAATCAGAAATAGGGAGCCTCCAGCAGAGTTTGGGCCCGCCAAACAGGATATGGGTGCCCCATTGACAATATCCGGCAGAAGACAGACGCCCCAGCAGCAGATGGGCGCCTCCGGTAGAAGAGGGGCGCCCCATTACAAAAAGAAAAGGAGTATATTCTACCAAGAGGGGCGCCCCTGACGACAGCGGAAGGGCAACCCCAGCAGAGGGGCGGTGCCCCAGTAAAAGGAGAGGCGTGCCCTGTTCCGAGCAGCAGAGGGTCACCTCGCCCCAGAAAAAACAGGAGCCCCATAAGAAGAAAAGGGGTGCCTCTGGCAGAAGAGAGACGTTCCCCGCAGTGGAAGGGCGCCCCCACAAGAGTGGCGTCTCCAGCAAAAGAGAAGTGCCCCCTGCAAGAGAGGGGCACCCCACCAAAAGTTGGGCAGAAGTGGGGCACCTCCAGCAGAATTTGGGGTCGCCCAACAGGAGAGAAAAGACTCCTCAGCAGCAAAGGGGCGCCCTAACAGAAAAGGTGCACTCGTAGTAGAAGTGGGACGCATCAGGAAGAAGAGGGGCACTTCTAGCAGAAGATGGGCGTCCCAGATAAGTGAGCCGCCTACAGCAAATTTGTCGTTCTTAGAAGGAAGAAATGAGGCGACTTAAGCAAAGTGGGTCTCTCCATAATGGATTAGGCGATCCAAGCAGAGGTTTGGCGCCCCCGGGAAGTGAGGCATACCAGCATAAGTGAGACGCTTCCAGAAAAAGGAGGGGGCAATGGGCATCACCGGGAGAAGAAGGACTGCACCAGTAAATGGAGGCCACCTTTTTGCTAATATCTTTTGCTAGGGTTGCGGTGCCCATCTACGACTTTTAACCCGTGCCGTGCTGGTGGTCTGAGTTTTCCGTGTCCTGCTGGGGAGGGGGGGGGGCACACTCCCTCGTCTAACTCGGCTCCTGGGCCGCGTAGTGACACGCGATAAGCGGCATTCGAAAGATCGTCAAAAAGCAGGACGAAAACAAAACGGTCATTTTTTAGGTCAGGTCGAATGTCAGGTCACCAGAGGTCATCAAAGGTAAAATGTTGCCTGTTTCAACATTTTTCCGTTTTCGAAGCAGCGGCACATAACTCGGAAACCAATAGAGCTATAGCGCCGCAGAAAAGCGCATTCGATAGCCCTTTTAAAGGTGTTTCTGCAAGCTGCGCTCAGATTTGACCTCAAGTCAACGGTTTAGCCTTCAGAGGGCAAAAGACTCTAAAAATAGCCTTTTTACGAACAATGTTTTCCTGCAATAACTTTTGACTCAAGAGAGTCTCGACATTACGTTTGCCAGCATTGCGTTTCTGTCGTCGAGACACGTCGAACAAACTAAAGGCTGACCTTATGCAAGGTAATTTTGAGAATTTGACCTCAGGTCAAGGTCATGACCTGACTGGGAAAGGTCATGCTGCATAGCAGTCGATGCGTATCGTCGAGCTGAACACAGCTGAGGTGTTTTTATCTCTCTAGCTTGAATCTATCAAAAGTTATTTTAAAAAACTGCTGCGGACATTTCATGAAAAGGGATGACCTCTGGGACATTATGAGTGGTCACACTAGGAGCAATGTTCTTATTCAGTGTGTTGATTTTATATGTATCCCTATGCTTGATATTGTGTAGAATGGTGCTCGTCCAAAAGAGATGCCTTTCAGTTTTCTCCCAAAGACTTAATTATAGCTACCTACCTAATGGAGACGTCGCACAACTGACCTGACCTTAGGTCACAGATATCAAAATTCCGAGATATACATTTCATGAATACCTAGTGTTGCTTTCATCAATCGCTGAAAGGTTCAAAGCAATCATTCATTCGGTATAGCAATGGTAAGCATTTGAACTTTTTCTTAGGCTAGGTCACTTGGCATAACCTGGTGACCTGACCTTCCATCACCCGCGTCAGACATTTTTACAACATGTGCAAAAAGATGCATGATAAGGTATGCTGAAAATGGCGGCGCTGCGCGCAGCCGTTTTTCAGATATTTGCGAACACCTGAGGGGGAGCGCAATAACGCCCCCTAGCACGGCGCGGGCTTTAAGCTCCCGATTTTGACGGCTTGGCGCCCCCTTTGTATGGAGCGCCCCCGGATTGCCAGGTCGCCCCTATTTCGACTTGCCGCCCCCCCCCCTCCCGAAAATTCCTGGATCCGCCCCTGCTACGTAGCACCATGTCGCGACCTCGGTTACAGACAGAAACTACGTCACCACAAATAGTAATATAGACTAGGATTACCCGCGTGCTCCGCAACGCGAAGGGGGGATTTTTTGACCCGTGGGTATTGGGTTGGTCTGTGTCGATTTGGTTGGTAGATATCCATTTCGTTCGATTGCTTTTTGACGGCCAAGCATTTTGTAAGAAAACAAAAAGATACATCGCATCGAGGTGCCCGTGTCGTATTATCATGCGTTCTACTTTAGAATGATTCGAAAACTGGCGTGAAGTCTTTTGAGGGCCATCGATGAATTTCGCTAAAAATGACAATGTAATGGTTTGGAACATTTACATTTTTAAGGATACTGTTGCTAATCATGCAAAAATGAAGAGTGAATATTGGACAGAATTGAATGCTCTATCCAATGGTACCATATTCAATTGCCAAAGGTATCAGGTTATGCAGCAAACCCCGTGTGATTAATAAAGTGGCACAAAATTGACAAACACCATTTTCTCCTGTGATTTGCACCACCTTGATTTGGATCAATCAGCTTTTCACAATTTTTATATGAGAGGCGGTACCTTTCTCTTGCAAATAGGCGTTGATTCAACTCGCTCCATTTAACGGTCACCTAAAAATAAAATTAATTCCAAAATCCCTCAAAAACCGCAACTTTTCAAATAAAAGTGCCCTCTCCGGTGCACGTGGCGCGTGCTATCCTCTGCATTGCACACCATTCAATAGCCCGTTCAATTCTGTACACGATGCTGTTTTCCCCGTGCCGATCGGACCCCTGGTCACCAAGATATCGCACCTGGACCGGACCCGTGTCGGCCAAAATTAGCCGTTTTCGCCCGATTTCGCACGCCGATTTATACATGTAAAGTCTATGACGCGAATTTGCACTTTTTGGGCACGCGCCACGCGCTCGCTAACGACCCGATCGAGCTGAGACCCCTCAAAGGCACGTCGCGCATCTTTGATCTATAAGTTGTACAAATTTCACCGGGCTAGGTGCAACGGTCTGGCCTGTAGTCCACGCAAAGCACCACCAAGTCGGGACCTCGGTAACGGACAGACGCACCCTCCTCAAATGGTAATATAGATTTGAGACGAGTTGTGCATTCTGTGTATTTTGGTGTGATCATTATTACCTACCTTGTAATGAAAGACCGACGAAGAGCAGTGCTCGAAATATATCAGTGTTATTCATTTCTTGTTAATTTAAAATACTTCCGATGAAAACTTTGTACACTAAATTTGAGGATAAGGTCAAGTAATGAAACTGTATGCCATGATAAAGTGTGCCAAAAACGCATTTTTTAGATACTCGCGAAAAATCACTGGGGAAAGGGGTCCTCCAGCAGGGCGCGGCTTAATATCTCATGTTCATAATGTTAAAGGGAGATAATGACCTTTTTCCACAAAATCTGAGTTAGGACCATTTTCTGACAAAACACAACAAGTTATAATGTAAATTAAAACCATTTTGCTCAATTCGGTACCTTGCCGCAAATATCTCAACTTGAAGTCAAGTTAGCGGGGAGCGCTGAAAATGACCGTTGAATAAGTATGTACTTACATCACTTTTTGGTACTTGCATGTAATTTTATAAAATGAGCGTATTCCTTACATTTGATCTTCATCACATCTAGTTAGTTAATGGTCGTCTATAGTGCCTTCAAAAGATATTCATGGTTTGGGGGTGGTTTATGTCTAAATTTACGCAACTATTTTTCCTGTTCATCATCTGACGCCATATGCTGCTATTTTAGTAGCAACGACTCAATTTTGAATCGGTCCCGCCGACTGCACAATAAAAGAAGATAGATACAACACTTTTGCGGCATCACTGAAAAACTTATGCAGTACTGTTATCAAAATTCTCATAACACCGTTCGACAAACCTGAAGTCTTTTTGAAATAAATATGCTTGTATTTTTCGCTTCAGGCTCTGACGCCAAAAAAAATGAATTTCGTAGTCGCAATCGCAAAATTTGGCTGCGTTTCTGGCGCATGCCGTTCATTTGTGGCGCAAAATAATGTAAACAGGCACTATGTACCCCCGAATTAGAATCTAATTAATTCTAAACCGAATTAACTCTAATTCAAATTAAAATCCTTACAACCAAGCAACGACAAGGCGATAACATAAACAAAAACCCAAGCGTCGCTGTTTGAAACAAAAGCGTCATATACTGCGACTTTTTTATAGAGAAGGACAACGCATTTCGGTGGGTGTTACAAGTACTGCAAGTACTGCTTCTTTTTTGCAAAAATAAAAACCTTTTTCACATACGAAAATGTGCCAGGAAATTTTCATATTTTATAGAAACTACAGAAGAAATAGTATAGATGTCGAGTAATTTTTATTTAAGAAAAAAGAAAGCTCATTATCTCCCTTTAAAGAACTTCAAGGGAAGTTAACTGCAAACATTTTTTTCAAGGTCGACAAACGGATGACAATGCATTTTGATTTACAATATGTATGCCGAAGTCTATCGTAAATTGACTGCTTTTCGACATTCCCAAATTTTCACACACCAAGATAAGCAGTCCCTGTGGGGTAGGGTTGTTAAAAAAACGAATTTTGGAAAAGTGTATGGGCTCATGGCTCATATGGTGCGGTTTTCTTTTCTGAGTCCATTGATGCCCTTTTTCCGAAAAGTATTACTGCTAGGTGCTGCTCAAACGGCTTAACCCTATTCCTGGCGGGCTCCGCCGGGACAAGAAACTGGCGGGGGGGGGGCCGATTCGGCCCCCCCCCTGAGATCTCGAGAACGAAGCAAGATAGCGACAAGCGGTAAACGGCATCGGATACGCACGGCCAAGATCTACAATTTTTACTAAGGTCATTTTCAGGTCAGGTCAAAGATGACGTCACAGGGGTCGAAAAAGTCAAAATGGCGGCACTAGATATGGAGAGAGTTTTTCTCGAATAACTTTCGAATTAGTCAAGATAGGAACAAACTAAGGGCATCATCGTGATCCTCTCGTCAATCCGCATCGAATGATATATATGTTGACCTCGAAAGGTCAAGGTCAAAGGTTGACCTCAGGTCACGTGACCTCGAGGTCATCATGTATATCATTCGATGCGTCTTGACGAGCTGAACACAATGAGACCATCCACGCGTCTGTATCTTGTTCCTGTACGGAGTTATTGGCCAAAAACCTTTGGTGACCTTTGATGACGTCACATGACCTCACAGCTGCTCAACAGCAAAACAGACCTCAAGGTAGTGAAGGTTGATCGTATATGAAGTCATGTATGGTATATGGGGCCATTCCGACCCGTTTTAGTGGTAAAAACAGGGAGTTGATTTTTCCCCCATTGACTTATAATGGGGAGGTCGCGAAATTGACCTGACCTTAGGTCACCGATATCAAAATTCCGAGATATACAAATTGCACATACTGGTACCCTAACTAAACCCTGAAGAGAAGAAATTGATTGGTCAAAAACTCTAGCTCTGGCGTGATTGCAAACTTTTCTGAGGTAGCGTCACCAAACCGCCTCTGGTGACCTGACCTGAGGTCAGATCAACTCAAAATTTTCAGACATGTTGCGTAGAAGCCTTTTAGGAAAAGTCAGAAAATTTGAGCTTCCTAGCTCAACGCGTTTGGGAGATATAACCAAAAAACCTCAGGGGGGGGCTCCTGAGGCCCCCCCCCCCCCCGCCAGGAATAGGGTTAAAGAGGACCATGTTACGCCCGCCGACCGGCCGGTGTCAATAAGGGCGAGAACTCGACGCCGCGCGCCGGCGGCAGCGCCTTATCGGCACCGCGCGCCACGACACCTGCCGGGCGGCCGGCTGGGCGGTGGGAAGTTATAAGTGCGTGGTCTTATTGCACACGATCGGGGTGCGCTATCCCATGTTTTCGGGGCGGAAAGTTTCAGTGCAGCATCGGTACGTCTACCGCGGTGGTCTGTGTCGGTGGTACAGAAAATAACTCAAACAGAGCTAGAAAAGAGTGGGTGATTCTGGGTAGTTGCCTCGAAGCAATCCGTTTCAAGAATACAGCTGCCTTCTTAACGTACTGTATCACTTGCTAATTCTTCAAAAAGCAAGCTCTGAGCAATATCAGACTTCTTTGCATTGCTGTTGACAATTTAAGTTGCTTTTGGACGGTGGCTAGCAGCTCCAATATGCTGCCGCGTAACTCTATTCCAACGACGAAACGGCAACTTAGCGAGAATCGAAAATTTAACGAAGTAGGTACAACAGGAGCTGGCAAGGCTACTGCATTGGTCTATCCGTCATGAGTGACACACCGGGGTAATGTGTCACGTCAGGGCAGAGCTGTGTTCTATGCCGGGTCTGGATTCGGGTCTTGATCGGCATCGGTGGGCACGGCCGCCCAGGCCGGACTGCCGGCGTCGCTTATGCTCGAAGGATTGGATAAACGGCGCTTGATTTATATGAGTAGGTACTCCGGCTAATGTCTCTACTCATGTCTCACTTTGTCACACTGTCAGGGTGGCCACCCTGTCATTCCCAGACATGTTATGTTTTCTTTCGACCTGCCAATCTAAGTTAAACCTGGCGTCGATTCTGTTGCCCCATCATCTGATATCAACGATTCTGAATAATGACATCGGTGACGCCTATGCTCGTCAAAGCCACCCCCAAACTTGGGCCGATGACTGTCGGGTCTCCTCCATATTCTGTCCTTGTGCATACTGCATTGCCAGCTGTACGTAGGTACCTATATCATTGCTGTACGTATATCGTGAATTTTCGATTCTCGCGAAGTTGCCGTTTCGCCGTTTGAATAAAGTTGCGCGGCAGCATATTGGGGGTGCGAGCCACCGTCCAAAACTAACGTAAATTGTCAACAGCAATGCAAAGAGGTGTGTTATTGCTCAGAGTTTGCTTTTTGAAGAATTAACAAGTGATACGGTACGTTAAAGGGACCCTCCTACCTTCAAAAAAGTTGATGAATTGGCATGAAAGTGATGTCGCTCGGTTCAGAAAGAGCGAAAACGAATATCTACCAAATTTCACCGAAAAATATTCACCGGTTTTCAAGATATTAGACTTTTACTTTTGTTTACTTTTTGGGATCTCCGCTGTCCCTAGCGACTTTATTTGGAAGCAATAGTTTGGCAGCTGAAAGTGCGGCACTTGTTGCGCGCAAAGCAGCATATACCACCGCGTGCTACAAAACATTTTAGTCAAACATTTAAAAATCGTTAGATATCTGCGCTGACGTCACACATTCAGAGGGGTATTCCTATGCATTAGCCCCTCTGAATCAAAATGCTGCAATTTTGAAATTCAATATTTCCGACTTAAGGCATTTCTCGATGTTGTGAGTGCCGAAACCGGTAATTGTGAGCCAGGGACCCCATTTTGGCTATCTCAACTCAAATATAATGTTAAGGTGGGAGGGTCCCTTTAAGAAGACAGCTGTATTCTTAAAACGGATTGCTTCGATGCAACTATCCAGAATCACTCACTCTTTTCTAGCTCTGTTTGAGTTATTTTCTGTACCATCGACACAGACCACCGTGGCAGACGCACCGATGCTGCACTGAAACTTTCCACCCCGAAAACATGGGATAGCGCACCCCGATCGTGTGCATTAAGACCACGCACTTATAACTTCCCACCGCCCAGCCGGCCGCCCGGCAGATGTCGTGGCGCGCGGTGCCGATAAGGCGCTGCCGCCGGTGCGCGGCGTCGAGTTCTCGCCCTTATTGACACCGGCCGGTCGGCGGGCGTAACATGGTCCTCTTTAAGCGGTTTGAGCAGCGCCTAGCAGCAATACTTTTCGAAAAAAGGGCATCATTGGACTCGGAAAAGAATAACGCACCACATGAGCCATGAGCCCATATACTTTTCCAAAATTCGTTTTTTTTTTTAACAACCCTACTGTGTAGCCCATTTTAGCTGACCTCGGGCCCTGCTCCGCTGACACCCCTCCCCCCGCCTGAGCGAAATCCTGGATACGTGCCTGGCTATGGGGCAGCCCGACTGGTTGGCCGCTGTACCGGCTGAGCGGCTGAGAGGAGGATACGTACCGCTCGGACTCGTCGGCCGAGTGGGAGGCCTCGGCCAGCTTGGTGGTGGCGATGGCGAGCCGCTCCTCGGAGCGCTCCAGGTCCTCCTCCAGCAGCTGGATGCGGCGGCCCAGAGCCGACACCTCGCCCTCAGCCTGCGCGCAGCGGCCGCCAAAGGTCACCACAGCGCGCCTTAGACGGTTCACACACTTTCTGTCACGGAAAACACAACTGACACACGCATCAGCAACCCGTCTGGAATACAAATAACAAACCACTACTGTACCGGTTATTGATTTATCGAACCCGATCTTTCGATAGTTTCGTGACTTCATGAGCTTACGCACATACCTATGTACCTATGCAATATCCACTTCGTCTGCCGTGTTGCGGACTGCCAAACAGAGGACACCTCTGTGCCACGTCAGCGGGTAGATGGCGCTGGTCGTAGCTAGCTGAGCTGTTTTCTTGGATTCGCGGGCCAAAGAACGTATCGCAAAAGTACGCAGGACAAAAATACGTACGCAAATGTTCGTACACAGAAGAACGGATGTCGAAGTAAGTATAGCATAAAATACATAGGACGAAAGTAGGTAGGCACGCAAATTTTCTTTTGTCACATAATTCTCTACAAGGTTGGTGACAATGAGGCTCCTTTTTGAGTTTCTTTTATGACAATGAGGCTCCTTTTTGAGTTTCTTTTATCAGCATTCTATCAGCAAACATTTAAACAAATGTGAAGTTAAAAAGTGAATATTGTACTAATTCTCACCAATTTTGGGGAAAACTTTGTGGGGAAGAAACAAGACATTTTGCCACAAGGGCCAAAATAGTTTTAAAAGAGCCACTTTAGCTCACCGCATGCTTTTTTGGGATCAGCCCGGGTGACCTACGCCCGAATCGCCTATTCCATCGAATGTCTACGCCCGGGTGACCTACGCCCGAATCGCCTATTCCATCGAATGTCTACGCCCGGGTGACCTACGCCCGGCTGACCTACGCCCGAATCGCCTACTCCATCGAATGTCTATGTCCGGCTGACCTACGCCCGGCTAACCCACGCCCGAATCGCCTACTCCATCGAATGTCTACGCCCGGCTGACCTACGCCCGGCTGACTTACGCCCGAATCGCCTACTCCATCGAATGTCTACGCCCGGCTGACCTACGCCCGAATCGCCTACTCCATCGAATGTCTACGCCCAGGTGACCTACGCCCGGCTGACCTACGCCCGAATCGCCTACTCCATCGAATGTCTACGCCCGGGGTGACCTACGCCCGGCTGACCTACGCCCGAATCGCCTATTCCATCGAATGTCTACTACCGTACGGCCTGCCCGTGTTCGAGGAGCAGTCCCTGCTGTATTATCGAGTAAGGATTTACCCATTCACTACGCCGGCTGACTGGCGGCCCCATCCTTTGTTTGCTCTATTGTCCTCCGCCGCAGCGCGGCGGTGTCCAGGCCCGGGGGTCGCCTGGCGCAGCGGGGGGTAGCGTCCCGCCCAGCGGCCCCTAGCGCGGCGGGAGGTAACATGCCGCGGCGCACGGCACGGCGGGCCGCCGCCGCCGCCGCCGAGGGAGTGGACGCTGACAAGGATGAGGGCCGTGGGCCCGTGGCAGCACCGGGGTTTGTATGGATTTTTGTTCATTGTTCATTGGATTTGGCTGGCTTAACTCACCGATTACATTAAAAGGACAAGTGAAAATGAGCCCCTGCATGAATTAGTGTCTTTGCAACGGCTAACTTTAATTGCAGGAGGATGAGGAGGGGTCGAAAGGACCACCCAGTGATTCATCCCTTGATTGAGCTATAGGGAAAGCGGGTTTGGCCAGTGGAAGCCGATGGAATCAATTTTTATTGTCCTAAGAACTAGAGATGGCAATCGGATACCAACTTTTTGGTATACCGATACCAAACCGATACCAACTTGGCATTTGATATTTCGAGGCCAACAAATTTGGTATTTTGTTGGTATTATGAATCCTCGCCAATGTTAACCCGCGCCCTGCTGGGGGGGGGGGTGTTTGAACACCCCCCCCTTGTGGTTTTTCGCGAATATCTAAAAAAAACGGCGGCGCGGAGCGCCGCCGTTTTTGGTACACCTTATCATACATCAATTCTACACATGTTGTGAAAGTTTCAGACCAAGGTCATTCAAGGTCAGGTCACCAGGTCACTTGAAGTGACCTCACCTCATAAAAAGTTTCAATGTCTGTCATAGCTACACCCAGTGACCGATAGCTTTGAAACTTTCAGCGATTGCTAAGAGTAATAGCATGTACAAAATGTATATCTCAGAATTTTGATATCGATGACCTAAGGTCAGGTCAATTTTGTGACCTCCCCATTATAAGTCAATGGGAGAAAATTGAAATGCGCCTCTTTTGGACGAAAGACATTATAAACACTCCCAAACACTGAATTACAAGTGGTTTAGAAACACTGAACATGAAAATGGTGTCCGTGACCCCTGTGTATGCCCTGAGGTCATCTTAGGTCACGAATGGTATCTAATAGTTTTTCGCAAATAACTTTTGATAGAGGCATGCTAGAGCGATGAAAACGCATTAGATGTGTTCAGCTCGACAATACGGATCGACTGATATGCAACATGACCCTTTCCGGTCAGGTCATGACCTTGACCTGAGGTCAAATTTTCAAGTTGACCTTTCAAGGTCAAATTATAGTTCATTCGATGCGTCTTGACGACAGGAACACGATGCCGGTAAAAGTAAGCTCGTACAAGGCTTGGGTCAAAAGTTATTGCAGAAAAACTGTTTCCGAAAAATCGGCTATTTTTGCAGTTTTTCCCACTGCAGGCAAAACCGTTGACGTTAGGTCAAATTTGAGAAAATTACTCAGACAGGGCGTTAATAGGGCTATCGAATGCGCTTTTCCGCGGCGCTGTAGCTCTATTGGTTCCCGAGTTATGCGTTGGCTTCTTGGAAATTGTCGACATTCGACCTGGAAATCGGCGAAATTTTGCCTTCAATGACCTCTGGTGACCTGACCTTTGACCTGACCAAAAAAATGACCGAAGTGATTTCCTCATTATTTTTGACGCTCTTTTGAACGCCGCCTTCCGCGTATCGCTACGTGGCCCAGGAGCCGAGTTAGAAGGGGGGTGTTCAAACACCCCCCCCCCCCAGCAGGGCGTGGAAATCCAGGACCCCCAGCCGGGCGCGGGTTAAAGAGGCTGTGAATTTGCTAAAAGATATGATTGTATATATAAACGAGCTTTTCTCGAATATCTGCGCCACTTTAAGTTTAAGTGGCGTTTTTTTGAATTTTGAATTGTTTTGTATTTACGTGTTTATCTGTCTTTTTAAGAATTCTATCCAAGGCTGACGAAGGAAGCTGTAACGCTTCCGAAAGCTCCCAATAAAAACTTAAAGCTGGTGTTTGAACAATCTTTTACCAAATGAATTTGGTAAGAAGTTGGTATTTCCTTGATATTTCCAAGTCGGTTCGGTTTCGGTATTTCTGTACGGTTTCTGTTGGTATTTGGTTTGGTATCGGTATTACGATTTTCCGAAATTGACATCACTGCACAATGGGACCGGAGCGAAAATTAGCGCGACATCGGTACTGTTTCGTATTTCGTGCCCGCTTTTCACATGAAAAGGATGGTAGAATCATAAAAATGGTAATCGGTGTACTTTCTAAGCAATTTCTGATTAATTTAATTAATTAATCATTAATTAATTGCTTAATTAATTGATTAATTAATCGGTTGACCTGCCCTGACCTCGACTCCGCTCGGTCACGTGATAAGACGGCAGCACCTGTCAGGCCAGGTCATGACGGCACCGGAAATTCCGATAAGCAAATAATGTAGCCACCAAAACCGTGAAGATGGGAATCTGATGGCCTACATGACTATATAACAAATTTATTACGGGTCAGAAAAGTGTATCAGAAACTCCGATAGAAGGTACGGATATGTCCGGACAAAACTTTAATATAGTTGGTACTTGGCAACCTTGTTCGATTCCTGAGGTTCTGTTACTCGCGGCTCCCGGCCGCGGCGACCTGGAGTAAAAAAAAATGCCCCTCATTTTCGCTGCCGCAGGCTGACGCAGCTAAATTATACATTTTCTGAAAGGCAATTGATTGGTAAACACCATATTGATAAAAGAACAGCGGGACCTAGCGGGACTTTTTATATCGGCATTCCAGAATATCTATAACAGTAAAATTAACTTACAATTTTTAAAGCACCAAAAAAATTTAACTTTTGAAGCGTATTTATATATTCCGCTATGAGTTTTTTCTTCCATCGTGTAGCCCATGGTGTAAACTATCAGGTTAGACGTCGAAAATATTGATGAAGCCGTCTAATAGATATATTTTTTACCTACATTAGCTGCTATTTTTCTCCGTACGAAAACGGGTCTACGATTGTTTGTGTGCTTGCTTATGGCTTGGTGAACCCCAGGGTGCAGACGCCACCAGTACCAGCCGAGAACTGTATTCAGCGAGCGGGGCGGCGGTGGCCCGGGCGGCCACAGCCCAGACTGCATATGATACCGGCGCCGGCTCAGCGGCGGCTCCAGGCTATAGAGCGGGGTGTGACCACAGCAGCCACCACGATACATCTCCCCCTCTTACGCGACTGCTAATAAGATCTACTATAGAAAGCTAAGCTTTACTCCAAGCACAAAGCTGGTTTTCTTAAACCCCGAAAATCCGACCGCTGCGAGTTTTACGAGGGCTAACGTGTACAGGGTCGTCAGCGGGCTGCACTGAAGGCGGAGCGGGTGCCAGCGGAGACGTCGCCGGCTCAGGCGACGGCGCAGCTGGCGGAAGCTGCTGTGGTGGTGGTGGCGGCACCACCGGGCGTGGTGCTGCCACGGATGTCGGCGGCACCACCGGAGGTGGCACTGGTGCTGCCCGTTGCCCGGTTCCGTGCTGTGCCGGGACCTGTAACGGAACAGGAGGGATCAGCAGCAGGTGCCGTCGGTTGCGGCGATATTGGCAGCCGCCCAGCTCCACCAGATAGCTGCGTCTGGAGAGCCTTTGCGTGACGATGGCGGGCTTCGACCAGCTGCCCTTTTCTGTCTTGATCCGGACTCTGGCGCCGGGCTGCAGCGGGGGCAGGTTGCGGGCGCCTCGCCTCTGATTGACGGTTGACTCCTGTTTCTTCTTTCTCCGCCCATCGCGGAGTTTCGCGTGCCGCCATGCCTTCTTGGCGGGCTGCTGAGCGACGGGGAGACGGGACTGAAGCTCACGTCCCATCAGGAGGCGGGCTGGGGAGTATCCTGTGGCTTCCACAGCCGTTGTTCGGTAGTTCAGGAGAGCGAGGTGAGGATCTTTTTGGCGAAGTATCCACTTTGCGGTCCTCACGGCCCGTTCAGCTGCTCCGTTGGATGATGGCGTGTGCGGGTCAGTGACGCGATGTGTGAAGCCGTACGACGCTGCGAAGTCGGCGAATGAGCTGGAAGTGAACTGCGTTCCTCCGTCTGTTGTCATCAGATCCGGTATCCCCAGTCTGGAGAACAGGCGCTTCAGCCGCTCGATGACGGCGGTGCTTGTGATGCTGGGCAAGCGTTGAATTTCCAGATACCTGCTGAAGAGGTCCACAGTCACGAGCCAGTTGCTGTTGTTGAAGTGGAAGATATCTGCTGCGATGTGAGTCCACGGTCTTGACGGCGTTGGAGTCGTTACCAGTGGCTCAGAGTGCTGGGAGGGCGCGTGCACTTGGCAGAACGCGCAGTGCTCGACGTGGCGCTTCAAGTCGATGCTGATCTTGGGCCACCAGACGGATTCTGCTGCTCGCTGGCGGCACTTGTTGAGCCCGAAGTGACCGTCGTCATGTAGACGGTTGAGCATCTCTTCACGCAGACTAGGCGGTATGATGATGCGGCGGCCGTACATCAGCAGTGTGCCGCTTGTCAGGTAGAGAACGCTGATTTCTCCACGCGCGGCGAAGTAGTCCAGCATGTCGGGGTGCTTTGCTCCCTCCTTCCAGCCAGAGAGAGTCTGCTGAACCACGCGCTGGAGGAGTTTATCTGCCTGTTGTGCCCTGCTGATCTCCACCAGACGCTGCGGTGTGGCGGGCAGGTCATCGAAGACCCTCTTGCAGAAGTTGTGGACGTCTTCCTGTAGCACAGCGCCGATCGCATCGTGCTTCTGGAGTGGATGACGCGAGAGGAAGTGGAGTGGATGACTGCCGACTTCGCAGCGACGGGCTTGAAGCTGGAACCATGCTTCTGAAGGATGCATCCTCCGATTCCGTAGCTGCTTGCGTCTGCGCTGACCACTGTCTCGCGCGCTGGGTCGTAGAACGCCAGGACTGGAGCGGACGTGACGGCTGCTTTCACATCATCCAGTGCTTGCTGCTGCTGAGGCGTCCAGTTCCACGCAGCGTCCTTTTTCAGCAGATCGTTGAGGGGCCTTAAGCGCTCCTGGATGTGCGGGACGAACCTGCAGAGGTAGTTGACCACCCCTAGCAGAGACCGGAGCTCTGTGACGTTCTTTGGCTGCTGGAGCTGCTGTATCGCTTCGAGCTTCTCGTCGTCCACGCCGATGCCATTCTTGCTTATCTTCATGCCAAGAAACTTGACCTTGTCCCTTCGGAACTCACACTTCGTCTTGTTCAGCTTGAGGCCAGATTCGTGGATTCTTCTGATGACGGCTTCGAGACGTGCGTCATGGTTGCTTGCATCTCCAAAAACCAGCGTGTCGTCCATGTAGACGATGACTCCAGGCAGTCCATCCAGCATCTCTTGCATCTTTCGCTGGAAGCACTCCGGAGCCAGTGAGATTCCCATCGGCAGGCGCAGGAACCTCTTCCTGCCGAACGGTGTGATGAACGTAGTCATTTTGGAGCTTGCTTCGTCCAACGGGATCTGGTAGAAGCCAGAAGAAGCGTCCAGCTTGGAGAACAGTGTCGCACCGCCCAGCTTGGACGTCAGGTGCTCCAGGGTCGGGATCGGGAAGATCTCACGCTTTACGGCTTGGTTCAGCTTTTTGTAGTCAACTGTGATCCGGACACCACTGTTCTTCGGGACGGGGACGAGCGCGGATACCCAGTCTGTGGGTTCAGTCTCTGGTACGATGATGCCCTGCCCTTCCATTCTCTTCAGCTCCTCCTCCACTGGCTTCATCAGCGGCAGGGGGACGTGTCTTGCTGTGGAGAGGGCGACCGGGACGGCATCCTCGCGTAGCCGGATGCTGATCGGTGCCGTCTTCATGAGACCTGCTTCTCCGAAGACATCTTCATGCACCTCTCCTGTGAACTGGAGAACACCCAGACGCGAGCACGCCGACCGGGAGAGGAGGTTATCTGCTGAGTCCACTACATAGAACACCTCCGACTCCGCTTTGCTTTTGAACATGATTGTCCCATGCAGCTTCCCTTTTACGGTTAGCACGCCACCGACGCTAGTGAGCGTGCTTGAGGCATGCTCAAGGGAGGGCTGGTTCAGTCGCTGGTAGGTTTTCAAAGACAGAATGCTAACGTCGGCACCAGAATCAACTTTGAACGTGACCTCCTGACCGCAGAGACTGACTGTGATTCTCCACGGCGCGACGAAAGCATCATGTGGCGCTAACGGCTCGCTTGATTCTGTACGCTCTATCTGCCTGACGCTAGGTGATCGGCAGACGGCTGCGAAGTGATCCATTTTCTGACAGTTGGAACAAACTTTTCCCTTAGCGGGACAGTCCCTCGGTGCATGTGGCGCTAACGGCTCGCTTGATTCTGTACGCTCTATCTGCCTGACGCTAGGTGATCGGCAGACGGCTGCGAAGTGATCCATTTTCTGACAGTTGGAACAAACTTTTCCCTTAGCGGGACAGTCCCTCGGTGAAGCATGCCGCTCTCTCCCGCAATACCTGCATGTTGTTGCAGAGTCGATGTGACGCGCTTGCTGTCGTGGCTGCGTGACAGGTGACTGCTGCTGTCGCCCGTGCTGCTGGCGCCGTTGGTGCTGCTGCTGATGGCCACGCTGGCGCTGACGGGCGTGCTGTGGCTGCTGGCGCGGCTGTCCGTACTGCGTCGGTGCTTGAACCCTGTTGACATCAAATGGACCGGAGCTGTCACGGCTGCTTACGATTTCGACGTTACGCATCATAGTAATGACCGTATTCATCAACACTTCTTCCTCGAGCGATTTGAGCTGGATCTTACGGGACAGCTCCCTGTCGGACATCCCTGATATGAGACGATCCCGGATCCGCTCGTCAGCGTCTGCAAAGCCACAATGCTCGGCGAGAGAGAACAATGCCCTGATATACGATTCGTTGGTCTCGTGTGACCCTTGGCATCGGAGCTCGAAGTTGTGACGTTCTGCAACGAAGTTCCGTCTCGGAATGAAATACTCGTCTAGCTTGCTCTGCACAAAATCAAAATCTTTGCTTTGCTCAGCAGTTAGCTTAAAAGTTGACACGATATGCTCGGCCTGCGGGCCCATGCTATAGATCAACGCAGCTACTTGTACATCACCGTCCTCCTTGTGAAGTCCCGATGCCAGTCGGTAGCGGATGAAGCGATCACGCCACGCCGGCCACTTTTCAGGAGAGGTGAAGTCAAAGTCCTCTGGTGGATGGAAACCAGGCATCTTGAGTGACGATGCAGCACAGCAGCTACACGAAGGTCTTCAACAACGGCTGATAAAAATCACAATAATGAGATGCACGCTTCACAAAAAAAGTCACTAACGCTTGCTTATGCTTGCTTGATGAGTGGCACGGCAAGTTCAGAAGGCAGGCTGCGCCATGTTTGTGTGCTTGCTTATGGCTTGATGAACCCCAGGGTGCAGACGCCACCAGTACCAGCCGAGAACTGTATTCAGCGAGCGGGGCGGCGGTGGCCCGGGCGGCCACAGCCCAGACTGCATATGATACCGGCGCCGGCTCAGCGGCGGCTCCAGGCTGTAGAGCGGGGTGTGACCACAGCAGCCACCACGATACAACGATGCTTGGCACAAAACTTTGTGTTTGGGCTGATGTGGCGCGGACGCTGTACACTATGGACGAAAAATATTTGCAGAGTCGTGGTCCATGGACATTTCTGAACTACGTGACACAGTTTAACTCAATTTGGGAAAGGTCGCCAAATCCACCAATGTCGCGCTAATTCCGGCCGCGGTCCTATCGTGCACTGCTAAGAACAACTTGAACAGCCTTGACTTTTCGAACAGCTTGACAAGAGTCATTGCCGTAGAGTGCATCAAGTTTCAAGTTGAACATATGTTTGAAAAATGTAAAGTAAAGCCTTGCTTCTCCGCCAAGTCACGGTGTATTTAAATAACCCGACCGTTGGATAAGTTGAACAGTCTCTTTGCACGCCATGAAAGTTATCTGTCTATCACCGATGCTGTTTGGTGCATAAACAAATAGGCACAATAGCTCTAAACATAACTTATTGAAAAAGATTAAAACAACAACAAAAATAACCATTGCAGAGTATCAATATCTGCTTGCTGCACACCCGCCAGTTGACAGAGGTCGGCTTCTCTCGTCAGTTGACGGATAGTCTATATCTCCGTTCGGTAAAACCTATCAACCTTACCACATCTGTTAGAGTGGTGCCAATTGGATTTTGTACCTTCAGAATTCCGATTTTGTCCTATGCCAAAATCGGAATTTGGTTGGACAAAGGCAGCATGCTTTGGACAATATTCGTCAATCACTTGCAACACATCAGCATTTTTATAAAGTAATCGTGCACACCAGTAAAACGCCTTTTGAGGCGACCAACGGAGTGAGCGTGAGGGTGGGCCTTGCACGTGCGAAATTGCGAGGGGGTACCACCAAATAACTTGTGCACTGCACCCCAAGCCCTACCAACCGGTCCCTAGTGATGTGCCAAATTTGAGCGCAATCGGCCCAGCCGTTCTCGAGATCTGGAATCGACCCCTGCACGTGCGCACGTGCAGCAGCACCCCAACTCTGGCACATGGATATGCATGGCCTAGTGGGTGCCTACCTTCATGCTAACTTTCAGCTCAATCTTTCGGTAAAAAATATTTTCGGGTCATGTCAGGTCACCGAGCTATGACGTCACAATAGGCAAAAACTCCGACTGTTTTTGACAAAATCGTACATCTGGCGTAACTGGACGCGATCCCATCGACAAGAACGAAATTATTCCGTGTGACTTATGGCTGGCTCAGGGATCCACGCCAGTTTCTGAGAGCCCTAACCGGCTCTTGAGGGCTCCTGTCTCCTGCCCCCTTAACCCTCTCTTAGGGCCGATACCTGAGGGCCCCGCATCGGTACCTGAAAGCCCACACGGTTATCTCAGGGCCCCATCCCAGTTTCTGAAGGCCCTCACCGGCTCTTAAAGGGCCCCAGACCGATATCCAAGGGCCTCTGGCCAATGCCCGGGGCCCCAGGCCGATGCCCGAGGGTCCTAAGCCGTTACCCGAGGGCCCACGCAGCTATATCAGGGTACCAACTACCATGTCAGCAGTGGCGTAGCCAGAAATCAGCGAAAGGGGGCGCCATGGTGCTCGAGGGGGCGACTTTTTCCCTTGAGAGGGGCGCCATTGTCAGCTCGCGACAGGGGCGTCAGTCTAAAATGTAACGTCATGTTCATGCATGATTTGCTAGGTGCTGCAAAATACGAGTATGAAAACTAGGTTTCGCTGATTTGTCATAAAATCCAATTAATGCAATTTGCAGCCCGGTGTTGTTTTATCAAAAAACCTTGATCTTGATGAATATTTAGCACGATATAGGAAACGAGCTCAGGCTACGGACATTTTATTCTATAAAAAAACGCATCGATGCGAATTCGAAACGGTAAAACATACATTGCTCGATGAGCAAATTTTTATTCTTTGCAAAAAATTATACAGGTTCACTCACTGATCCAAAGTGACCTGTGCGCTGCAGCCTGTGGTCGACCGGCGTGGCCGTGTTTAGAATCTAAGACCGCACGTAGTATGAAGGATTCACGCTGCGACTTATTGCCGAAATTGGAATCCAGGAAAGACTTGAACATTTCAGACCATAAGATCCACCATGAGATCCCAACTGATTGTCATACTAGCAGCGACTGCAGTCAGAGGCGACCGAACGCTGACATACGTTCTGGATTGTTTTTTTTTTCACAAATCACCTTAAATTCGATGTCTAACTATAGTGCGCGCAGCCCCTAGTTGTGGACATGGGTGACTACATGAGTGTCAGATGGATGAGGCGTGAGACTGTCCCATATAGTGGCACTAAGGTAAAGCCTAAGCTACACTAGCATGAATTCCGACGTTTTTTCGGTTTCTGCGGGATTTCGGTTCGCGTCGTCAAGTTCGCCTCATAGCGAATGCATTGCGCAAGGTACACTGCCAGTCTGGCGTCCCGTGGAACGAAAACCCGCAAAAACCGACGAGTCGGAACCGAAAAAAAGTTCAGAGCTGTGAACTTTTTTTCGGTTTCTGCGGGATTTCGTTTTAGTTATGAATGATTAGAAGTGATTGTTGCTAATAATATTGTGACGATGGAACAGTTTCAAATGTAAATAAAGAAAATGGTGTAATTCATGATTAAAGAAGACAAGATGTGTTTCAAAACTCATCATTCTACTTCAAATATGATAATTGTAATTAATCTGACAAATGATTATGATCAAAAATATATTCTTGGTAGTTATAAAATCTTTAAAACAATTACTTTATTATGATTTTGTTTAAACACGATAATATTTAACACGAAGAATTGATTAATTTGATCACTTATCCATCACTATGCTATAAGCAACACCATCCACGCGGCGGCCGCCCGGAACGAAAAAAATGCAGAAACCGTAAAAACGCGGAAACCGAAATCACGCAGAAACCGAAAAAACGTTGATAGTGTAGCCTGAGCTTAAAGGATGTCCTCGGCCGACGTAGTATAGAAGACGACCTTTGATGATGTGAGTGTGCATGGTCGACTTTGAATAAGCGCCATAGATACCTGCTGATCTCACCGAACATTCGCCTTGCGTAATCCCCAGACAAAAATCTACATTGAGGGACAGGTCAATTTTGCGACCTCTCCATTACCTATTAGTTAAACCGCGCCGTGCTGGTGGCCTGTGTTTTCCGTGTCATGCTGAGGGGGGGGGGGGGGGCGTTTTCACGCGACCCACTCTAACTGGCTCCTGGGCCACGTAGCGACACGCGGTAACCGGCAATCGAAAGACCGTCAAAATAATGACGGAAACACTTTGTTTAGTTTTCAGGTCAAAGGTCAGGTCGCCAGAGGTTATCAAAGGTCAAATTAAGATTTTAATGTACTTACGTTAACAAAAAAAAAACACTAATTTAGGGTAACTTCGACTCATCATGAAGAAGTGCAAAAGTAACACCGAGGCAAATATCTATTTCACTCTCATTACTACGAATTAGAGCCTTAACGACGGTCACAAGGACAACAACAAATCGGTGTGACACTGCGTGTGGGCTTTTCCCAGTGTTTGTGTTCCGCGAAGAAACGGCATGCTCACGGGTGAGAGCAGTGTGAAGGGTGATGTTTCGCTTGGTTTTCCGAGTATCGACGGCCCAACCGCTCTCGCTTGGTCTGCTCGTTCACCATTCCCTCCCTAATATCCCCAACAGATATGAGTACTTTTCCAAGATATATTCAATCAAACAAGAAAATAGGAAACTCGCAATACAAAAGCAAATGATTCAAAAGAGGGAACGGAAAAAAACTAAATCGATCCGTTACCTAACAAGTTAATCACACAGTTTTTGGGGGCGGAGCGAGCCCTCAAAGCGGCGACAAAATCTTTCCTGCACTCAAAACTCATTGACCCCTTGTATCGGATGAAACCCCTTAGGCTTAAAATCTAACCCTCCCCAACTAACTGAAAAACCGGAGTAGGCACACTTCAGATGCCAGGTGCATAATTGATGCCCTCCCCCAAAAAAAGGATAATCCTGAAGCGCAAATTCACTGCACACATATCCTGCCGGGCCTGAGAAGCCGGGCGGGCTCACCCCGCTCGCGAAAAAAAAACATTTGACCCAACGTATTTACAATCTCGGATCGACGTATAGTTCGTCGAACATCGCCATTATCGCGCCACGGTATGATCTAGACCGGGTGGCCGATGTTGACTTAATAAACGTACTCCCTCCCCCGACCGGTGGAGGTGAATGTCTACAAAGGGTTGGACCATACCCAGATGGCACCCGCACAAACGGAAAGACCAACAAGTATCATAATTGTAACTGGCGGCTAGGGGGTGAATATGAGGCGTGGTTACATGGTGAAGGGGGCCAGGATGCGTTCTGATGTGTCCGCTTCAGACTCACTTGCAACCGATGGTCGCCGAAGAGGCTGCTGCGAAGTGTAGCGCCGACTGGATCTCGGCTGCGTGGTGACGCCCGGAGGAGCACTGTTTGCGAGTGACGTCCGGGGGAGCAGTGTGTCGAGCGCCGTCTCTCCTCCCCTTTTTATGCTTTCCGTCCTTTCTCTCAACCTTTCGCCTTTCACCGACGCCATTTTGCTGGCTTCTCGTGATTTCGAGGGGTCTTGTGCTCGAATATTCTGTTCTTTGTGAATTTCCTTCGCTTGATTCTGGCCTTAGTTATACAATTTTCTTGTTCCATTTCACGAAAGTTGCAATTGCAAATCCTTTTCTGGAGGCGTTTGTTTGGTTTTGTAGGCGGATGACCTGACAGTAGGTATTGCTTTATCTGTGGTCTTCCCATTCTTTATCGGGTTTTTCTTGTGCTGTAATCCGTTAATTTTATTTCAAATCGGGTTGGTTATTTGTCCTCAATTCTCCTCCTTGCTTGCTTTGGCCCTTTTCTTCGAATCCGCTCCAGATTCTCTAATGAGAAATTGCTGTTCTTTCATGTTTCGGTACGGCGAAATCCAACATTTGCCGCGTCTTCAATATTGACGCATATTCGATGTCCCTGGGTGTTCATCTCTCACAGATGTTTATCTTTGCTGGTTTGACCAAAAACTGTTTTCATGGTTATCCATTCAAGCATTGGAAGTGGATGATTCCGAGAGGTCCGAACTCTGACCATTCGATGTGTTTCACGTCTGTTCCCGGTGTCTAGACGGCAGACTTGTAAACGACTCTGAGTTGATTCGTGAATCGACTCAGAATCAAACCGTTTTTCGATGAGTCATGAGTTGATTCGAATCACTTCATCGAGGAACTTGATGAGTCATGAGTTGATTCGAATCAATTAAATTTAACATCATGAGTCATTTGATGAATCGATTCAAATTTTCAGACTCAAACAAGGAATCGACTCAAAAAAAATTTGAGTCGTTTACAAGTCACCATCAACACCCTAATAATCAATGCTAGATCACCCCCTCAGCTTTAGCCATCACTTAACTCCATATTTCAGACTTACAAGAGCCTCAGAGGCTCAGGCACAGGCGCCTAATGAGCCAAAAGCATTTGGCAGTTGGTACCTAGGTACTAGAGGTGGCAAAACTGGAAAATTTTGGGACCCGGACCCGGACCCAGTCTGACTGGCACATTTCCAGAACCGGTCAGACCCAGTCTAGGTCAGCATTGGAACCAGATGGACCCGTTCCCGAAATTCATTTGGAAAATTGTGTACTGTGCAAGAAAATATTTTCTTTCCAATTGAGCAACCTTGTGTTGCAAAGTAAAACACTCATGCCATGGTCATTTCACTTCGCTTCACAGTTTGTATTTTAGAACCAGATTCAGGTCATATTTAATAATATAAGGCGTAAGAAGAACAATGAATTTCATGCTCACCTAAGCCCCTTTTACTACAGCTGCTAAAAATGATGTGAACTGGGGATCCATGGAGCAGTGACTTCATCAGTCAGAACCTAACATCAAACATGGAACAAGATAAATATACTGATACCTTTGCTAATATTCTTGGTAAAAGATATTCGTTTTTAGAATGGAATACACAAGTCCTTCAAATATCAACTATATAACGTCCCAAACCAGAAAATCAAAATCAAAATAGAGAAACATAAAACTGTAACGTCCGCCAGAAATGTCGACACCAATAGCAAGGCGTTAAAACACTGCAAAATTTTGTTGGCGTTAAAGTACTGCAAAATCGAAATGGCATTAAAGTACCCCAAGGTTGCGATCATGACTTAGTGCCAATTCATTAACGTAGAAAACAAACTACAATTTGTTGTTAGTACTTAGATATAGAATAAAAACCAAAGTTTCTGGGACTGACCTGATTTTGATCTTAGCGTCTTTGAGCTGGGATCCATGAGCAGAGTAATTGCGTATTACAAACGTATCACTATGATGAACAAGTAGGAAAATCCGTTCCTGATGCACATTTACTCGTCAATGCATTCGGGGTCTTTGTATCAATGTCATTAGGCGTTTAGTATGTGCTAGAGTGGAGACTTTGTCCTCTTCCCGATCGTGTTCCAAAATTGTTACCTTTATGCAGTAGATTAGCGTGCGTAAGGCTTAGCATATATGACGCTCAAATGCGCCGTTTTCATATCAACACGGAATCATTGGCCTTGGAGAATGGCATTGGTATTGACTCAGTTATTTGCCAGCTGTTGCCGTATGATGGCGCTAGTAGAGCGTTAGTGTTATACGCTCTGCTAGCGCCACCATGCGGCGCCAGTTGGCTAAAAATCTGTTCAATATCACGGCTTCTGGAGAATGCCTTAGATTCATACAGATAGAAATAATTTCAAAGCTGATTGAGTTATGAAATGCATTTAAATATCAAACCAAGGCCATGGGTATCAGACATGAACTGCGATTTCCGGTGGGCACAGTGACTTTGGTAATTGGTATGTCAATGACTTTGAAAAGGCAGGTAAGATTTGCAACTGGTCAGCCTTGCTTCAATTGGATTTGTGTCCATTATAAATGGATTTCAGTCATACTTACCTCATATGTTATTGGTATTTGATTTCTACAGCCCAAAATATTGTTGGGTGTGTACAGCAAACTGAATGGAAGTGATGTGTACAAACATTTGAAGCATTTTCTGGACTGCTTGCAGTTAGAACTTGTTTGCTTTGTTGTAGGTGACAAGATAAGAAATTGAAGCAAGACTGACTAGTGACCAGTATGCTACAGAATAGGTAGCCCAATCTGCAGGAATATTAGAACTCAAAAGTGGAATTGGGACTTAGGAACTGGAAACTGCATCAACCATGTTTGCCAAAGTAGGTACCTATGTACCTAGTCCTACTAGGTAGCTGCTTGAATCTTTGGTCAAGGCTACTATGCTGCTTAATACAATTGTGGTATGCGGCATATTCATTTTATCATAGCTTTGAGTCAAATAATCAACAAATGCCTATAGTGAGTCATGGGTTGAATGAAATAAGTTCAATAAAAATGTCGTGTGAGTCATGAGTTGATTTGAATCGATTCATCAAAATGTGTGAGTCATGAGTTGATTCGAATCATTCCGTTGGCTAGTTGCTCGAGTCATGAGTTGATTCGAATCATTTTATCGAGGAACTTGATGAGTCATGAGTTGATTCGAATCAATTAAATTTAACATCATGAGTCGTTTGATGAATCGATTCAAATTTCCAGACTCAAACAAAGAATCGACTCAAAAAAATTTGAGTCGTTTACAAGTCTGCTAGACGGTGACCTGATCTGTTCCTTGACAGCGTATCCTTGCAATTTGCAATTGACATGCTCTTTCTGGGGACGGGCGATTTTCTGAAGCGTAACGGTTTCATCTCCAGTTCTCTATCCATTCCGTGAAAAGCCGGCCCTTCTGAATTTGTTTCAGCTGTGTAAAAAGATATGTTCCACGTTTATCTTCTGGTGACCTGACCCGCTCTTTAAATTCGGCGGATCCTTCCAATGTGCAATTAACTGGTTCCCTTTTTGCGGGTTGAGTGAATTTCTGCAGCGTCTTGGTTTCGTTTCCGGTTAACTTTTCTTCAGATTTGGTGAGCTTTTGTGAGGGCTCAACTTTTGCGAATTCCTTCTCTGTTGATTTAGCTGTTTTGAGCTACACGGGCGATTTCTCTTCTTTTAGTGGTTCTTGATTGTGAATTCGCTATTTTGCATGTAATTTACTAAGCCGCTCATCAACTCAGACAATTTTGTTCCGTTCATACTCCCACTCTTCCGCTGATGTTTTGGGAACTTTCTGTGTACTGCCGGGCCGGTATCATGAAACATCTTTTTTTCCAGTCTGTTGCCGGCGGTCGTGCAACCGGGTCAACTGTACATTCATCTGTTCTTCCTTGCCGCTCGGCTTTGTTTCGTTGAGTTTTTTAAGGGATTCTGATCCAGAGAATAGCTGTTTTTTCTGTTCTTCGCTGTTTTTAGTCTTTTACGAGTTGCAGTACCAATAATGTCCCTGCATTGCTTGATTTCTTGCAATGATTCTTGTCTCCTTCTGCCGGATTTCTGATAAGAGGACTGGGTTCTATTGTGGGTTGTCGGGTATCTACGGATTCGTCCTGCAATGGTGATTTTGGTCGTATTGCTTTCATCGTTGATTTGGCCCGCTGATTGCTGTTGCAATGTGCTTGCTGCTCACTCTTCCCTTGTTTTCCCGTTTGGCATGCCACCTGCCTCCTTAAAGGGACCCTCCCACCTTAACATTAGATTTGAGTTGAGATAGCCAAAATGGGGTCCCTGGCTCACAATTACCGGTTTCGGCACTCACAACATCGAGAAATGCCTTAAATCGGAAATATTGAATTTCAAAATTGCAGCATTTTGATTCAGAGGGGCTAATGCTTAGGAATACCCCTCTGAATGTGTGACGTCAGCGCAAATATCTAACGATTTTTTTAATGTTTGACCAAAACGTTTTGTAGCACGCGGTGGTATATATGCTATTTGCGCGCAACATCTGCCGCAAACGCCGCACTTCTAAAATAAAGTCGCTAGAAACAGCGGATATCCCAAAAAAGTAAACAAAAGTAAAAGTCTAATATCTTGAAAACCGGTGAACATTTTTCGGTGAAATTTGGTAGATATTCGTTTTCGCTCTTTCTGAACCGAGCGACATCACTTTCATGCCAATTCATCAACTTTTTTGAAGGTGGGAGGGTCCCTTTAATTACTGAAGCCGGGGGTGGGCCGCGCCATTTGTTGGCGTCCTCTTTCTAGTACGTGACTTCGGGAAGGTTTGGCCGATCCGCCTCTGCTACCGGGAGCATTCTGAATAGCTGTTAGTCCGGTTATGGATACTCGTTTCAGTCGTTACTGACGCCTCGGTCGCCTCTAATCTCCCGGCTGCGTTGTTGCGCGGCTCCATCTGCTGCGCCATTTTGGGGCGGAATGCCTCGCTGTTTTCGCGCGTAGCGTGGGAGAGGGAAAGGAAGGTCGGGACAGGAACACCTGCTGCTGAGGAATCTGTGCCAGTGAACTCAGCCTGAGTTCAAAATTTCATGCATAATCTAGTGAAAAAATGTAATCTCATTACAACTTGTATTGTCACTGCGTCGGCGGTTATACGAGCTTGCGTTGCACACTATAAAAATAAACAGAGTTGAAATTACACAAGAAAACACGCGTCACATATATCGCTGACTCCTCATCCAGACTGCAGATTTTTTGGCATCTAGGTCTCTAGGTCAGCGAAAGAATTAATAGGGAATGGTGAGGCAACATTAACAGAGCGGAGCAACCTGGTCATGGACGGATTCAATGAAACTACGAGAACCGTCAAAGCTCCAAGTTGAATCCCACTCACAGAAATGGCTGCCAGAGAATGGCGACCGCTTCCGCAATTGGGCCAAACCGGCAGCTCCAACAGCCCCGTAAAACCATCAAAAACCAACCTTACCCAAATCATCCCACTGTGCTTAACCCGCGCCCCAGTGGCGGTCTCAGCCAACTTCGCCCTAGTGGGGGGGGGGGGGGCATATGTTACCACCCACCTCTAACTCAAAAACTAAGAGGGCTAGAAAGACGCGGTAAAAAGCAGTCGATAGCTCTCAATGCGTACGTTTGAAAGTATTTCAGTCATTTTTCATCTTAGAGCAATATTGGGGTCACCAGAGGTCATCAAAGGTCAAAATTTGCCAATTGTCATTATATTTTTCAGAAAACATGCCGTTATCTCAGGAACTATGGTACCTAGAAAAACGCATGGAAAAGCAATCGATAGCTTTTGAACTCTTCTTTTCATAAGTCATTATCAAAATTGACCTCAGGTCAACGGTTTAGCCTCCAGAGGGCAAAAACTCCAAAAATAGCTGTTTTTACGAAAAGTGTTTTTCGACAATAACTTTCGACTACAAAAAGCCACGACATTTCTATTGCCAGAATCGTGTTCCTCTCGCCAAGACGCGTCGAATGAACCATAATTTGACCTTGAAAGGTCAAAAATTTGACCTCAGGTGAAGGTCATGACCTGACCGAAAAAGGTCATGTTGCATATCAGTCGCTGCGTCTCAACAAGACAAACAAAATGAGACCATCCCCAGCGTTCAATCTCTTTCCGATCGCGAGTTATTGGCAAAAAGCTGTTCGTAGCCTCAAATGACCTCGGATGACCTTTCAAGAGGCTATCAGCAAAAATGACACCTTGGTCATCACGGGTGGTCCAAATCATTGTGATTCTGAAATATTTGGACTGTTCCTATGCGTACACACGGATCTAGAGGCATTTTCATTTTTCTCCATTGACTTACAATGGTAAGGTCACGCCACTGACCTGACCTTAGGTCACGGATATAAAAATCCGAGATATAAAAATTGTAGGCGCCAATAACAGCATGCAATCCACCAAGATTAAAACCTTTCCGACAAACACTGCAGGCTGGACGTGATTGCAAACTTTTTTAGGCTTGGTCAGTTAACTTGACCTGGTGACCTGACCTGACATGACCTGGGGTCGAAAATTTCACACATTGTCCAAAATTGATGTACCAAAAGCTACCCCAAGCGGCGCGGCGCTACGCGCCGCGGTTTTTTATTCACACGCAAAAAACGCGACAGGGTGGTAACATATGCCCCCCCCCCCCAATAGGGCGAAGGTTAAAATACCACGCTGCAGCCCACTGCCTCCAGCACCTCCCGACAGAAGGCAGTAGCAGTCCTGCCCCTGTCAGATGCTGTACCGCTCAACAGGCATGTTTTTATTAAAGGGACAGTATCATCGAAAAAAAAATCAATGTATGGAGCTGATTTTTTTTAGTAGCATTTCTTATTTTTGTGAATCAGAAAAACATAGTTTGAGGACCGAACTTGGTGAAAAATGTTTTTTCATGAGCGAGTCATTTTCATGAGCGAACCACCACTACAAGCATGGCCGCCACTTTGGAAGCCTGCGAAATTACTACAGAACTGGCGCAGACAATACATTATTGACGCTACGCTTACGCGGCCGCTCTTCTGATTGAGTTGTCGTTAGGGAAAGGCAGCATTAGGTATTGCCCAGAAGATATCACGTGACAAGCTGAAGGAATTCCTTCAAGCTGAAGGAATTCCTTTGTTGAGCCGCTAGAATCCGAAGGAAACAGCGGAAATTGCCTACGACTATTTAATGAATTTAACGGTGATGAATAAGTGCGAAAAACGTTTTGGCTTTATAAAATTTGATGAAATGACCAGGGTAAAAGTTTTATTACTGGCGGTCAATTCAAAACGGCGCAAACATTTAAACAGTGAAGATAATGAAGCACGATTCAAAGTGTAGTACACCTTTCGTACTTTGAGCGGCGATAGCGGGATAACGGTGTGGAGCTTCGAGGATCGGTCTTCAGTTCCCGGACCTGAAAGGTGGGGCCTATGCAATGTCAAATTTCATCAAAATGGTGATACTGTCCCTATAAGTCCCCCCCCCCCCAAGCGTTGGTAGGTGCCCAACAGGTCCATCCAGCGATGCTCCCTTGCCCTTCTGTACGTTAACCAATTTTTATATACTTTCTCCAGACCTATAATCCTTATATCCTCCACCAAATGTCCTTCCCCACTAAAATGACTTGCTACCTCCATCCCCTGCCTCCTCCACCGCACACTCGACAGATGGTTTAGCGACCGTTGATAGAGTTCCCCCCGTTTCACCTACATAGACTACCAACCGACAGACACAACACCATATGCCATAAACCAGTAAAACGCCTTTTGGGCGAAGAACGAGCGAGCGAGATAGTGAGCCCTGCACGTGCGGAAAGCCGAGAGGGTACTTCCAACGGGCTTGTGCAAAGCACCCTTCTAACCGGTCGCTAGCGGTGTGCCAAATTTGAGCGCGATCGGCCCAGCCGTTCCTGAGATCTGGAAGCGGCATTCTGCACGTGCGCACGTGCAAACGGGGCCCAAAATGACTATTGCACGGCACCCTTCTAACCGGTCCCTAACCGTGTACCAAATTTGAGCGCAATCGGCCCAGCCGTTCTCGAGATATGGAAACGCCCCCTGCACGTGCGCACGTGCAGTAGCACCCCAGCCGCAACACATGGGAATGCATTGCCTGGTGGGTGCCTACCTGTATGCCAAGTTTCAGCGAAATCGCCCCAGTAATTACCGAGTTACTGAAATGGGAACAAATTTGGCACCTCTTCTTCTTGTATTTTGCACGTGCAGTGGGGGTCACTCACATAGATCAAGAGTATTCGACCTTTGGTAGAAGAGATGCAGCTACCCTATAAAAATTACCGCAAGACAATCACCCAAGCGGCTGCTGAGATACGAGCCTCTCAAAATCACTACCTCTGATAAACTGCTTGAACACCCTTGACTTTTCATGTGGCACGTGCCATGACGGTCACTGAGATGTATCAAAAGTAGTCAATTACGGGGTAGAAGGGATGGGGCTACCCAGCAAAAAAGACCGCAGGCCAATCGGTCCAGCGGTTGCTGAGATATAAGCCTCTCAAAAACGTTACAGGCCGGGCCGGGCCGGGCCGGGCCGGGCCGCTCATACTGAGATTTTTCCGTTATATTGAAAAGACTTCGCTTCGCTCGCTGCGCTCGCTCGCTCGTAAAACGTTTGTGGATCTGCACCATATAGTTTTATCGAATGTACACACCAATTTACTAGGACCGACTATTTTGTCGTCCTCGTCAAACATCACTCTACAAATGCAGCAGTTTTTTCCACACCGTCCCGAAATATTTTCGCCCGCATGCGTTAGTCGCCGAGTTTTCTTGTGTACTAAGAGGTCTCCTAAATTTGTACCCCTCCGATACGAGACAAATAGTTTGTCCGTTTACTGTATGCCTGGCCTATTCAAATACATTAGCCTGAGGGGTGTGGTAATAACTGGTGTAAGCAAAGTGACCACGGTCAAAAACGAATTACCAAGTCAACATTTTGGGATGGCCTCGTTCAAAAAACGGCTAAGAGCTTCGGTCTAGACAATTATTTTATCGTTGGCATACAGTAAAATACATACCAAACTCGGCCGGTGATAAATTTTCAAGACTTCAGTCCTTACTGATTTTTGAACTCGGCCTTCGGCCTCGTTCAAAAATTCAGTAAGGACCTCGGTCTTGAAAATTTATTTACACCGGCCTCGTTCAGTATTATATAGAACATGTCTCCTAACTGGTTTGAGCGCTCTAGGATATGTCGCTTGGAATTTAGTATTCTGTTGAGGTTTGGTAGACAGTTGGAGTAGGTTACAACTAGGGGGACGCCTTCCTTATGTGTGCCATTCTTCCGTTCAAATAATTTTGACCTGTTCATTTTACCCGCCTTAGCAACCTCCCTTTCAGTTTGGTCCTGTGGGTAGCCCCGGTCAGTCAGCTGCCTGACGAGGTCACCCGCATGACGCTTGAAGCCTTCATCGGAGCTACATATCCTCCTGACACGTTTGACCAAACCAGTCGGGATAGCCCTTTTTGTGTGAGAGGGATGGTCCGAGGTATAGTGTAGGTAAGCCTTTGAATCACAAGGTTTAGTGTACAAATCAGTAGTGATCTTCCTATTGTTTATCCCAACTTTAACATCTAAAAATTCCAATTCCTTTTCTGAGCACCTGGGATCAACCTGTACATCCCGATGGATTTCATTAGCCATTTTGTGAAACTCCTCGATACCCTGCTTACTACCCTGCCATATACCAAAAATATCGTCAATAAAACGAAAATAGACCACAGGTTTGATCGGACATTTGTTCAGAAGTTCCTGCTCCCAGCTCCCCATGTAAGTACATGCATAGTTCCGGCCAAGTTTGGAACCTATTGCGGCACCTTTTACCTGTAAGAAATGCTTCGAACTTCCCAGGCCAAAATTATTGTTTTCTAAGACAAGATTTATCATTTCCATTACATCATCAGTAGGAATGCGAGGATTTTGCCTCTCATCCACAGCTAGCCTGCAAGCCTCAAGTCCCTCTCGTTTTGGGACACTTGGATATAATTTGCTTACATCCATACAAAATAGGAAAAGTGGACGACTCTGGTCCTCGGGTAGCTTTTCAATATAACGGAAAAATCTCAGTATGAGCGACCCGGCCCGGTCCGGCCCGGCCCGGCCTGTAACGCTTTTGGGAGGCTTATATCTCAGCAACCGCTGGACCGATTGGCCTGCGGTCTTTTTTGCTGGGTAGCCCCATCCCTTCTACCCCGTAATTGACTACTTTTGATACATCTCAATGACCGTCGTGGCACGTGCCACATGAAAAGTCAAGGGTGTTCAAGCAGTTTTGCAGAGGTAGTGATTTTGAGAGGCTCGTATCTCAGCAGCCGCTTGGGTGATTGTCTTGCGGTAATTTTTTGTAGGGTAGCAGCATCCCTTCTACCAAAAATAGGATACTCTCGATGCATATGGGTCACCCCCAGTGCACGTGCAAAATACAACAATAGGTAAGAGGTGTCAAATTTGTTCCCATTTTAATAACTCGGTAATTACTGGGGCGATTTCGCTGAAACTTGACATACAGGTAGGCACCCACCAGGCAATGCATTCCCATGTGTTGCGGTTAGGGTGCTACTGCACGTGCGCACGTGCAGGGGGCGCTCCCAGATCTCAAGAACGGCTGGGCCGATTGCGCTCAAATTTGGTACACGGTTGGGGACCAGTTAGTAGGGTGCCGTGCAGAAGTCAGTTTGGACCCCGTTTGCACGTGCGCACGTGCAGAATGCCGCTTCCAGATCTCAGTGAGCGCCAATCACAGTCAGCTCAGTGCGCGTGCTGCGTGTGAAATCACAACGAAGCACGATACAGCCATAACCCTATACTTGGAAGAGGCCTTCTGGACGGCGTTGCCAGTTAATGGGACGGGGGGGGGGAGAATTTGACATTCAGTTAGGTTTCTAAAATAAAATGTTCAGTGAATGAATAGCATAACATTTCTTTCAACGCTCACTCATATGAAAAAAAAACGAAGAGAAGAAATAACGGTGAAGCATATGACTATTTATAGGCTAGCCAATACTTATTGATATTTATGAAAGGATGCAATGTAATTGCAGTCACAATTGTATTTCTTTAGTGATTGCAATTGGTCATCGTTCCGTACACGTTCTGAAGCTATCAGAATAAATAATTGAAAAACCTGGGGGAATTGCGCCACCCATGTGCCGATGAGTTTATTTTTTCCGCTTTGCGATTTAAAAAAAAATCAACTGTTTTACGGGTAGGACGACTTCCGTTGACCAAACATTTATTGTCATCTCAAAGGACGGCGACCACCTCCCCGTCCCTCCTCGACCCCTCCCCTTTATTTACAGGACGGAGTCCCGTCCCTCACTGCCGACTGGTCACGTGATTGGCCTCGCCCGAGGCCCGGCCGACTGACCCGGAGCGCGGTAGGCGTCATGCCATGCTGCTTTAATCACTCACCGCATCGCGGCTACTGTTCACAGGGCCATTATACCAGAGATGTCGTGGCGGAGCGGTTGAGCGCCAGGCAATGGATCGCGGGGTTGCGGGTTCGGTTCGCGCCGAAGCCGTCCGTTTTCCACAGACTCGTAGTTCTGGCCGGCTCAGACGAGATGGATAGCTTTTGAGGTGATGACCTCACGAACACTATGAATATAATCGACATTCTTTAACTCTTGTTCGGTCATAAGTTATTAGCCGATCATATGTATCTGTATGGAAATATCTCATTCCTAATCCGCAAAAAGTAGGCGACTCACTTTATCGTCATAAGCTCATTTGACGTCATCACTGGCAAGTGAGTTGTTAGAGATGTGACCTCGTCAGAACCGCCTTGCAGGGTGTGCAAACGACACACACGTCCATTGGCTGCGCTAGCTATGCAGCCTGCCCTGATCATGTCAACGGCATTGTGACTAGTTCAGCCACGAACACATTTCGCATTTTCCAAGAAAGAACTATCAGCACGCTCGGTGCCACAGAGGGTATGCCAACCTAACAGACCCGCGCTGCCCAGCGCTCCGCTAGCCCGGAGGCGGTTGGCGAGGCTGACCCCACTGACCTCGCTCCGCGACCCGACTCTCGGTCACGCCACAACCGAGAGGCGCTAGCCTCAACGCAGGGGCATCTGGCGCCATTCATACTGTCTCTGAACACGGTGATTGGTTCGCTGCAGAGTCACGTGGTTGGGGCATCAGTGGCGTAATCAGGAATTTAGTTACCAATCTCATCAACAGATGGCTCTGACCGACGATTTTTAAATACGGAGTGATCTAAACGTAGATGGCATACTATGAGCTTACAGCTGCAATGATGATGGCACATGTAGGCTACATTCCAAGTTTCATGATAATCTGATAAATGGTTCCCAAGATACAGATGCAAACTTAAACCACTACGGATACCCCACATTACTTCAGCGGTGACCTGTACCTATCTAGAAAAGAGGAAGAGGAGGATGAATGAATGGGTGGGCTTGGGGTTTGTATAAAAAAAAAATTTAGGAAACATGTGCAATACATGTGACAATACACAAATGCATTCATTTTCCCTGTACACCTACTAGTTTCTGTGGTACCTACACAGAGTTTTTGGAAACGTTTCAATTTTGTCATTTGTGAAAATGTAGCATGATTTTCAAAACCATTTTGAACCAAATCATTTCCACAAAAAACTATGCCCATGGAAGAAGGAGAACCTGGATTGGAAACTAACAGCTGATCGCGTTCCCTTCGGTAAGTGCCCGAGGGCACGCGCGGCGGCAGCGGGAGCCGCGTCTGCCGCGCATTCACTGGCGCCGCGTAAGCGTTCACCGGCGCCGCGTAAGAGAAAAAACACTAGAAATGGCCCTCATTTTCAAGGTCGCCTGTATTCGGCCCTCGTGTATGACTTTTGTGCGGAACGGACAATAATAGTTTTGGTCTCATTCGATAGCCTGATCAATTTCGTCTGTCGTAAGTAGCTTCTAAACCTAATAATAAATCCGCATTGCGATCTAATACCCGTTTCAAAACATGCCGCCCCGCGTCCCCCATAGGCCGTAATGCTTAACGGCGGGAGTTTCCAGTCCCGATACTTACCGAACGCTAGGTGGCAGGTCGATCGCCCGGAACGCTACCCGTGATGTTGAAGGAATAGGAGTTTCCTATCCAGGTTCTTTCATCCATGCATTTTGTTATACAGTCAAGCAGGGCAAATTTTTACTGCGTCCCAAAGTTGAGCAGAGGGCACGTGCTACGACTTAGGGCACAGGGCAAGGAGCAGAGTATTTGTATTGTATTTGACCACAGCAGACACTCCACAGACAATTCGTGGCTATTACGTGTCCTTAGTCAGATGGTAAGTAAAAGGGGTCATTAATGTCACGGTAAAAGACAGGTTAAAGTGAAACTCGCATACAGTCACACACACACACATCCTCACACACACAGACAAACGCCCCATCACTCTATCGCCGGAAAAATTGTCTGGCGGCTCTTTTAAAACCCACCGGACCTAGTTGTACAACACACTCAGGGATCGAGTTTAAAAGGTGCGCCGCGCGATATTCAAATGAACGCTGTCCGGCTGCCGTACGCGTGGCTGGCGGACGCAGGCGACGGTCCTGTCGAGTCACCCGGTCACCATCCCGTGTCTCGCCATGGGTGCGCAACAGCTCGACAAGGTCGCCAGGCTCTCGATGCAAGAGGGCCTTGTGGGCGGCGATTGCGGTCTGCGCGCTGCACATCTGACTGGGCGTGAGCAGGCGCAGGTCATCCCGCGCGCGAGATACATGATCGAACTTTTTGAGTCCCGTCAGAATTCGAACAGCGAAATTTACCACTTTCATCAGCCTCCGATCATTCAACTCCGAACCATTTCCATAAACAGCGATACAATACCTCACGCGCGAGATGACCAGCCCCTGCACAATGGTGAACATCACGTGCCGCGGGAGGAAGTGCCTCAGGTGGCGGAGACCCAGCAGGAGACCCATGCACTTCTGAACCACGTCAGTGACGTGAACGTCCCAGCTGAGGTGACGGTCGAAAATAACACCAAGGTTTTTAACGTGGGGGCTCTCCTGCAGGGTCTCCCCACCGACCCGCACGCTGACAGGTGGTAGGTTGCGGGTATTCTGCCGGGTGCCTAGGAGAAGGATTTCTGTTTTGGACGCGTTGAGCTTAAGGCCGTGTGCATGGAACCACGATGCAAGAGAAGAGAGGGTGGACTCCATGCGTAGGATGAGGTCAGGAAGGTTGCGTTTGACATCGGATAGAAGGATTTGGGTGTCGTCAGCGTACTGGGTCACATGAGCGTCCGGCGCGTGTAGGCTGAGGTCATTGGCAAAGATGGTAAACAACAAAGGACCAAGGGCGGATCCCTGGAACACTCCCATGGTATTTGGGAGGGGTTTGGATACTACCTTGGGGCCGGAAGACGAGGATATGCTAACAGACTGAGTATGGCCAGAAAGATAGGATGAAAACCAGGTCGGGTCGATGCCATAGAGCTGAAGTTTGGATAGGAGCAGGTCGTGAGGGATCACATCGAAACACTTGCTGAGGTCAAGAAGGCATAACAAAGAGAGATGACCACGGTCCATATTGGAAAAGATGCGGTTAGTGACGGACAGGAGTGCAGTTTCAGTGGAATGGTGGCGGCGGAAACCATGTTGGGATTGGGAGAGGAGGCACTTGTCGGTCAGGTAAGCAAACAGCTGTCGCTGTACCAGACGTTCAACCGCTTTGGCCATGATAGGAATAATGGAAATAGGACGGTAGTTTGAAGGTAGGGTCGGGTCACCTGACTTGAAAATAGGATGAACCAGGGAGTGCTTCCAGGGATCGGGAAAGTCACTGGTGGTGAGACAGGTATTGACAATGTGGAGGAGGATGGGGCCGATGGCGTCAAAACTGAGGAGAAGGATACGGATACAGATGCCATCAGACCCGCACGCACCGGAACGCTTCATGGAGAACACTACCTCCCGCAGCTCGGCCAACGTGACGGCAGAGACCCGAAAGCCACAGGCACCAACACGCGGCAAGCGACATGGCACGTCGGGAGGCACCCCGCGGCTAGACAGGTCGGCCGCGACACGTGGTCCGACACTCACGAAATAAGTGTTCAGTTCGTCCGGTGTGACAGCTGGGAGAGGGGCAGTGCTGCTCCGTTTACTGGCGATCAGCGGGCACGGTTCGTCGAAAGGTCATCTCAGGCTCAAAAGAAACGGTATATACCATTCGAAAGCTGACGGTGAGCTGAATCCAAAAATGTAATTTTTATCAAAATCGATCGATGGCCTTTTTTGAAAATTGCGTTTTTGTAAAAACTTAATAATCTTTTATTCAACGGGCTGTCCCGGACATTCTTGAAAACATAAACATGTATTTTTGAGTTCCAGTGAAAGCTGAACGCCAAAAGAACAATATTTAGCGAAGCAATATTTCCAAACATTAATATGCGTCTCTCACAGCCGATAATAAGGCGCAATCACACAGCTCAGTGTCACGATGGACCAAAGTCAGCCACACAGAAGCGTGAAATGACCCTTATCGACTCGCAGACCCGGCGCTCTCGGCCCGCCTGACCGGCCACGGAAAGAACGTTCGGCTCTCGTTCTACTAAACAAATGTCATATTTGTCAGTTTAACTGTCCATATCGCTATTAAAGTTATTCAGGATACCTGTGAAGAAAAATCATTGTTCTGCTTGATTTACAACATGCTTTAATTTACATTTTTCTTTTACATGTTTTGTTCCATCCAGCTGCGATCAGTGCCCGCGCAGGGGAAGTGAGCGGGGTTTCACTGTCAGAGGCTGTACTGGTGACAGCTGCTCGGCCGTGCGACCGGTCAAAGGTTACCCTGCCCCGCCAGGCGCTACCCCCACTCCACCCGAGCTGAGGCCGGTGCAGCCTTCTGACATTTCAGCGCGGCCAATTTTCCTTATATGGGCATGATGCCAAGCTCGATTGAGCAAAGGAGACATGAACAAATGAAAATTAATGCATGATGTGAAGATGACAGAACAATGAGTTTTCTTCACAGGTATCCTGAATAACTTTAATAGCGATGTGGACAGTTAAACTGACAAATATGACATTTGTTTAGTAGAACGAGAGCCGAACGTTCTTTCCGTGGCCGGTCAGGCGGGCCGAGAGCGCCGGGTCTGCGAGTCGATAAGGGCCATTTCACGCTTCTGTGTGGCTGACTTTGGTCCATCGTGACACTGAGCTGTGTGATTGCGCCTTATTGTCGGCTGTGGGAGACGCATATTAATGTTTGGAAATATTGCTTCGCTAAATATTGTTTTTTTTGGCGTTCAGCTTTCACTGGAACTTAAAAAATACATGTTTATGTTTTCAAGAATGTCTGGGACAGCCCGTTTAATAAAATATTATTAAGTTTTTACAAAAACGCAATTTTCAAAAAAGGCCATCGATCGATTTTGATAAAAATTACATTTTTGGATTCAGCTCACCGTCAGCTTTCGAATGGTATATACCGTTTCTTTTGAGCCTGAGATGACCTTCCGACGAACCGTGCGGGCGGACGGTACGGTACAGAGCACTGCTCCCTTGCTCTCGCAGTCTCTCCTCTATATCCGCTCGGCTGTCACGCCTAATCGCCGCCCTTACGCTCCTGTCAAGCTCGCGAAAGGCCGGCGATCTCCCCTCGCGTCGCAACACTCCCCTCCGCTGGGCCATCAGGTCAAGGGTCGCCGGGGTCGCAGCAGGGGCGCGAGGGTTCCTGACAGACACGGTTTTCAGTGGGGCAACTCTGTCGAGCACTGGTAACAGTCGCCTGATAACATAAGACCACATGTCGGAGACAGATGGACAGTCAAAAACACCGGACCAGTCGACCATGCACAGATCATTAAGAAAACTGGAACGGTCAATTCGTTTTAAAAGACGTGATTCGATGCGAACAGATCGTCTACAAGGCTTCGATAGCTGTAAAAGTACTCGTATAAAATAGTGGGGACTTAAAGCACATTTGAAGGCACGAACGTGTTGAACATCGTCACTAGAGTTTGATATCACGACGTCTAAAAGCGAGCCAGACATAAAAGTAGGTTGCGTTACGAACTGTTTCAAGGAAAACGACTGTAGCATCTCTAAAAGGCGGTCCCTGCTGGGATTAGTAGAAATGTCAAGCAGGTTACAGTTCAGGTCGCCCATTATAAACACTGGTCCAGGATGTAGCACTAAAACTCTCTGAAACTGCACCTCCAGTTCGTGAGTGTCCGCGTTCACGGCTGCCACCGCGCGCCGCGGGGGGCGGTACGCGACAGCCACAGAAAAGTGCTGGCCAGAGTCGGGCTTCACGCGCAGCCACAGCGTTTCAAGTCGGCAGTCAGGGCAGTCCGGGGTCGGCTGGGAGATCACAGAAGCCGTGAAGTTGTCTCTTATCAGTAGGGCCACCCCGCCGTGGCCCGAGCCACCAGGCCGGTCGGCACGGTACAGCACGTAGCCCGGGAAGGTGACCAGACGAGAAGCAGTGGCGGGTCGGAGCCAGGTCTCTGTGATGGCACAAATGTCGTATTGCAGCCTGTTGAGATGTTCGTGCTGCAGCGAGGTGATCTTGGGAAGAAGGGACTGGATAGAGCACTGAGGAGGGCAGAAAGTAGGGCACGGCAGGTTACAGGGCATGGCACAGGACATTTTAGAGGGAAGGAAGGTTACAGGGCATGGGCCAGGACATTTTAGAAGGAAGGGTACAGGTCAGGTCACACAGCAGGACACAGGTCAGGGAACCGGACAGGGCACAGGGCAGGGACGCAGCGGGTCAAATCAGCAGGGGCTACGCCCCAAGGTGAGGGGGCTGCGTCCCAGAATGGGACCAGTAAGTGTCTTAAAATATGTCCTGCAGTCAAGAACAAAACAGTGTCAACTACCACAATCAAGCTTTTATTTAACCTTTTCAAATAAGGGACTTTATATGACTCGAAGTGTTTCCCACGCAACTGCCCCTTAGCATCCCACTGTCCCTTAACACCCCATTTTACGTTACTCGAATAAGTCAGGGAAGCGTCAAGAGCTTCCTCAGACGCTTAGAACACTCTCGGACCATGGCTGCCAGATTGCTTTTGACAGCGGCTGACGTAATTGCCTCACTTCAATTAACATTTTTTTGGCCACATTTTCACAATAAAGGTTTTCACCTTTTGGCATGAACCTGAGAAAGACCTTGTAATGAAATTTGTATTGGAATTGGCCTAATTTGTGCCAGCAAATGTAGATCATTCATTGTAAAAATACCTTTCCCGATAAACCTGGCAAAAAGGAAATGCTCAAAAATAGCAGTAGGTAATTATAATTTGTGATTTCTGCCCTTTAGCGATTTGTGGGGTATACCACTTTTTCTGGCCGGTTTCCATTATACTGCACTTTTTTATTACTTTCACTACTTTTGGTCAGTGGTGCGTGCCCCGCCCCGGTCTACCCCAACTGTAAACGGTCTGCCCCAAAATTGCTGAACTCTGCCCAAACTTTTCAAAAGCTGCCCCGATTTCTGCCCCGCCCCATGGATCTTGACCTGCCCCGACAAGATCTTGTCAAACCCTGCCACGTTTTGCAGACTGGCACAAGCACATAGGGTAGGTATTCTCACCCAGACGTCACCCTTGCTGCCATATCTAGGTAAGTAGGTGGTAGGTTGTAGGTTGTAGCTAGGGTTAGCTGGTAAAACTATGTTTTGTTAAAAAGTTAACTGTGAAAAGACAATTGCGGCGCACATGAGACTTACATATGGCAGCAAAGGTGTCGTCTGCTAAGAGAGCACCTACCCATAGACTAGTATTGGTATAGCTGGCATAAACTGCATGGTAGGTGGTTGTAATTCATGGTTATAGGTTGGTAGATTGTAGGTTGTAGGTTGTAGGTTGTAGGCTTATAGCCCGTAGGTTGGTAGGCAGGGTTTGGTGTTTGTTTAATTTTTCAAATAAACAAACATAAACAAACTGTTCACGAACAAATGTGTTCACGAACAAGTGACGTCATAGGTCAAATTTTGGTAAAGAAACAACGAACAGTTCGCGAACGTTCATGAACTGTTCGCGAACACGGTAAAGAGGGGTTAGATAAGACCCCTCCTTAGCCGTTTGGCTCCTAATTGAGATAGAACCTTGCGGAAAAAGCCAGCGTGTGAGTCATCACGAACCACAGCGATTGGTATCCGATTTCAAGGTCTTACACCAACCGGTGACCCCTGAGGTCAGGTCAAGTGTCATAAAGTAGTGGTTTGGTTTTTGGTAAATAACTTCGCCACAAATAGTGGCAGAGCCACCATTGTGGCATCATCGTGCTCGTCGTGGCCAGGCGCGTCAAATGATATACTTTTTGTTTGGGTTAGGTCTTTTTAGGATGTTGACCTCAGGTCAAGGTCAGGTCAAAGCCACTCAGGTCACAAAACTGCATGGAGGATGTCATGCTGCATATCATTTGATGTGTCAGTTTCTGAGTCAATTGATGGCTCAACTGACTCGCTAGCTCAATTTGATCAGAAGTTATTAGCAAAAAGCTCCTACAGTACCAAAAAACCTTACTGGCGTCTTATACGTATAACGTCATGCAAGGTCTGAAATGCACAATTTTAGCCTCAGCGTTGCAAGAATAATTATGCATCACGATTCCATGTGCTTGAGATATGACTGGTGCATTTGCACATGCAAAACATGCCTGCGGTCATGTCTGCACCGTATGATAACAATTGCTCGAAAGATATAAGAAATGATCACTTGTTGATGAACGTTCGTGAACGTTCACGAACTGTTCATGAACAGATAATCGTTAGTAAACATGTGACCTTGAATGCCAAAATTTGTTAACTATCAAATAAACAAACAAACAAACATTGTTCACGAACTGTTCATCAACAAATATACAAACACTAAACCCTGTTGGTAGGTAGTAGGTTAAGGCACGGTTAGGTCAGGTTAGTTTAGGTTAGATATGGTGAGTGACACCAGCGTTACTGATCCTGCACGTAACTAGGTATTTGAAACGGTTAGAGCTTAATCACTCAATAGCCCTACTTAGTACTTACCCTCTTCAGCTGCACCGTCATTATATTATGGAGTTCATTCTTGATAACACTGAGTTTCATCATAGTGTTTGAGCTGAACATAGAAGATCCAAACGCAAATCCCGGGTAATCAGCGCACCTGTTTCGCCTGCTGACACGCTCCTGTGCCACTTCTGTCCTCTCACCGCTGCACCTAAGTTTTGAAAGCTCGAGTATTTCCTGATCACTGTCGTCGTCTGGGGCAGCAACACCAAGACTGCGCCCACTGGCCGGACGATGCCACTGGCGCACCTCGTTGTTATCACTGTCCGTGTTGGCATTGTCCAGCTCACTCAGACTAGAAGTCGAGCTGGCCGGAGTCAAATTGCCGTTTATCCCGTCCACATTCACTAAAAAGCTATTGGGTCGATCACGCGCCATCCCACCATCATCACCTGCCTCCATGTTGCACTTCACTACGGTAGTTCTATCGAGTATATTTGGAGCATATAGACATAGACCCAGGGGGGTAGGTAGGTACGCTGGAGTTCTATAGCCTTGGGTACGCTCCGGCTGTTTAGCATTACGAAAAGTGGTGACAGACGTTTGTGGAGGATTGTCGACGAATTCTTGTTCCGCGAGCAGTACTTACACGTTAGCGCAAAATCCACCAATCAGCGCTCGGCAGTACTCGACGCTGATTGGCCACGTCTGTCAATTCAGCAGCAACGAATATCAGCCTCGCGTATTTGGAATTTCCGACCTCGACGAGCGTCTGTGGTAGAAAACCACCACTTTGGTAGGGGAAACTACTGCTGTCTGCTACCGTTTGCACTGCATGTCTCGCTGTAGTTGCGACCGATTGCGACATCTATGCAATTGGGTACGTACCTTAGCGATATACGTACTTTATAATTTACGTACTTCTTCGATGCGTATTTTCTTCTTTGACGTACTTTTGTCTAGGTATACGTACTTTGTGCTGTACGTACCTACCTCTGCGATACGCCTACTTCTGTCCTTGACGTACCTACTTATGCCATACGTACTTTATACTCGACGTACTTTTGCGATACGTACTTTTGCCCTTGACGTACTCTTGTACATGCGTAGGTACTTTATGCTGTACGCACTTTTACGATATGTGCTTTTGTCCTTGACGTACTTTTGTCCATGCGTACTTAATAATGCACCACGTACTTCTTCGATACGTACTTTTGTCCTTGACGTACTTTTATCCATTCGTGCTTTATACTGTATGTACTTTTGCCATGCGTACTTTTGTCCTTGACGTAATTTTGTCCATGCGTACTTTATATACTGTACGAACATTTGCGATACGTACTTTTGTCCTACCTGCCACTTGCCAGGGGCGTCGCCACAGATTTTCGACAGGGGGGACGGATCGGCCGACTAAAAACCCAAAATTAGGTATCGTTACCGTACTTTTTCAGGCCGATGCACTATCTGTTCAACGATACTGGGCTGAATTCCTACGCGGTACGCGTCTAAAGCATAGGCGCGGGAGCCGGGGGGCAGTGGGGGCAGCTTGCCCCCCCCCCCGGCTCTGGGGCCGTGGGGGCGGTGCCCCCACAGCTTTGAGACGGAATACCACACTTTTTTTGCAAATGTTTTCTTTTTTGTTGAAAAAGCCGAGGGGTGAAAAATAAGTGGCCTTAAACCGGTGAGAAAACTAGATTTGGGGATACCCTAGGTTGATCTCTATTAACCCTATTCCTGGCGGGCTCCGCCGGGACAAGAAACTGGCGGGGGGGCCGATTCGGCCCCCCCCCCTGAGATCTCGAGAACGAAGCAAGATAGCGACAAGCGGTAAACGGCATCGGATACGCACGGCCAAGATCTACAATTTTTACTAAGGTCATTTTCAGGTCAGGTCAAAGATGACGTCACAGGGGTCGAAAAAGTCAAAATGGCGGCGCTAGATATGGAGAGAGTTTTTCTCGAATAACTTTCGAATTAGTCAAGATAGGAACAAACTAAGGCCATCATCGTGATCCTCTCGTCAATCCGCATCGAATGATATATATATATGTTGACCTCGAAAGGTCAAGGTCAAAGGTTGACCTCAGGTCACGTGACCTCGAGGTCATCATGTATATCATTCGATGCGTCTTGACGAGCTGAACACAATGAGACCATCCACGCGTCTGTATCTTGTTCCTGTACGGAGTTATTGGCCAAAAACCTTTGGTGACCTTTGATGACGTCACATGACCTCACAGCTGCCCAACAGCAAAACAGACCTCAAGGTAGTGAAGGTTGATCGTATATGAAGTCATGTATGGTATATGGGGCCATTCCGACCCGTTTTAGTGGTAAAAACAGGGAGTTGATTTTTCCCCCATTGACTTATAATGGGGAGGTCGCGAAATTGACCTGACCTTAGGTCACCGATATCAAAATTCCGAGATATACAAATTGCACATACTGGTACCCTAACTAAACCCTGAAGAGAAGAAATTGATCGGTCAAAAACTCTAGCTCTGGCGTGATTGCAAACTTTTCTGAGGTAGGGTCACCAAACCGCCTCTGGTGACCTGACCTGAGGTCAGATCAACTCAAAATTTTCAGACATGTTGCGTAGAAGCCTTTTAGGAAAAGTCAGAAAATTTGAGCTTCCTAGCTCAACGCGTTTGGGAGAAATAACCAAAAAACCTCAGGGGGGCTCCTGAGGCCCCCCCCCCCCGCCAGGAATAGGGTTAAAGTGTGCCCCCCCCCCCCCCCAGTCGGAAAGTAGTTCCCGCGCCCCTGGTCTGAAGTATTCATTTCTACACTGGTAACCAGAGCCTCCGGTCTTCTATCAGGGTATAATTGTTGACACATGCCGTCAATCTGATAGTTAACTGTTAATGTATACATCATACGTAGTGGTTGCTTTAGGTATTTGTCACAACTCTGAACTCATAATCTCTTTTGGTCTCCAGTATGAATGGGCGGCGCGGGTCGGCGCGAAGCGCCGCGAGATTTTCGTCGGGGTCGGAAATGTATATGCATAGATGTCGCTACAATAGCTTGACATGCAGTGCAAATTGTAGCAGACAGCAGTAGTTTCCCCTACCAAAGTGGTGGTTTTCTACCACAGACGCTCGTCGAGGTCGGAAATTCCAAATACGCATCAGCCTCACAGCAACATATTTCAGGGTCTTTCGATTTGGCTGAAAATCGGTATACAGGGCCTCCTCGATGCGCTGATTCCGAAAATGTACCTCTTTGGGGTTGTTTGGGAGGATTTTATATCAATGAGGCTCGAGCGTGAGCTGCTCGAGAAATGAAAAAAAATATTTTTACTAAAAATACAGGAGTCAACATGAAGTGTTAAGAGTGTTTAAACCGTTATTAAGTACTTAGCAATTTAAGCTGGTTTATTTATTAAGTATCACATTTATTTAAGATTTAAGATTACAAAACACAACGCGAGGATAGCAAAACTATAATAACATCTGGTGCATGTGACTCCGGATATGGGAAAATCGCGCAAAGCCGGCAATTCAAGCGCTGGCGTAGCCGTTGAAGAAATCATGGAGAGCCAGATTGTGGAAAGTAAAATGAAGAAGAAGCAAAGAATACTGAAGGAGATTCGAATGAATGAATCCAAGTTAAGTTCGCTGATTTGCGACCAAGAATCCTCACTCTCAGAGCTCCAAAAGATAACAGGTGAGCTAGGAGAGCAGGCGAGTGAGCTATTAGATGTAGTAGAGGCCATCCTGGGAAGAGAAGAACAGCGGTGAAGTAGAATCAGGACCACTATGGGACATGTTTCATGGAGTAGAAGCCAGCATTCAAGATTCCGTCAGCATGGCAAACAAGTATATCCGCAAGAAACTGTCAGGAAACCTGTATTGTGAGGAAACAAGTGCGAGCAGTGAAGCGAGTGAACAGCCGAGCACGCAAAAAGAAAATGAAGCAAAGGACAAGGAAAACACGAACCGATCCCAAGATGCGACGGATTCGTCCATCAAGGGTATAAAGCCGCCAGAACTGCCTATATTCGATGGCAGAAAGGGTTACAGTGACTGGAGGGCGGTATTCGATGCTTTCGTCGGCAACTCGAACGCGTCGGCTGAGCTCAAGATGGTCTACCTCAAGAACAGTTTGACCGGCGAGCCCCTACAAATGGTAGAACGATATGGGTTGTCGAAAGCTGGTTATGAGAAAGCTAGAGAAGAGTTGGAAAGAAAGTATGGTGGTCATGCCAGGCGAGTGCGAGCAGAGATAGCCAGCATTCGCAACTTCCCCAAGATAGGTGAAAACGATACAAAGAAGCTTGAAGAGTACTCAGATAAGGTGACAAGTCTCGTCACCAGTCTGAAGGAAAATGGATCAGACGGAGATCTTTCGGAAGTATCAGCATTTTATATGCTTGTGTCTGAAAAAGTTCACCACTCCTACATTACATCAAGAACTATCAAAGGTGGCTAAGCACGACGAGTCAACAAGACAGCTTCGAAACATTTTCAAAATGGCTAGCTGAAGAAGTCATGCTGGAAAAAAGAGCCAAGGAAGCAACAGCAGCCAGTAGCGAGCAGGATGAGCCAAGGCCGAGAATGCGTAGCCACGGAACAAAGAAGACGTACGCTGCCACAAGGCAGACCAGCCGGCATGTCTTCAGTCGGCTGAAATGTGCAGTGTGTCACGCAGAACACGCGACTGAAGATTGCGCTGAGCTGCAGAGCTGGGAAGTCGCTAGAAGATATGCATTCTGCAAAGCCGAAGGATTGTGCTTCAGGTGTCTGCGTGGCAAACACAGGGGAACTAACTGCCGCAAGTTTCCCGGCTGTGCTGTTGAGGGCTGTGGTGGCACTCATCATAGCCTCCTGCATGCCAGTGGAGGTGGAAACTCTCGAAACTCAGCTGAAGTAGCCCGACCGTCTTACAGGACTCCGACACTCAGCAGCCAGGCCAAGGAATTCATTCCGAGAACGGTCCAGGGCCGCGCTTGTGCTAAAGAAGATAGTGCTCCAACAAGCAGTGCACAGGTGTCCGCGGCTCCCGGTGCAAGTTTTAATACCGCTGCCCAGAGACAAGAGAAGCGAAGTGGAAAAGTCGCGTTTCAGACGGCCCCGGTATTAGTGCACTGTCAGGATCGATTTCTGAAGCTGAACGCACTTTTAGATCCCTGCTCTGACGCCAGTTACATAAGTAAAGCTGCTGCAGACGAGCTCGGACTACAAGGAGAAGAAGTCAAATTTGAGCTTGGGACGGTCAATGGCAAGACGGATGTGAAAATGACGTCAGGAGCTGTCCGGATAGCCTCTACCCAGAGTAGGTTTGAAACGTCCTTAGATGTTCACGTCATTCCCAGTCTGGAAGGAGCCTCCGTATGTACGAGCTGGCAGGATGTGAAGCAGCGTTGGCCACACATGGTAGACATCCCCTTTCCAAAGATGGCTGGAAGGGAAGTGGACCTACTGATCGGTCTTAGCCCTGAGACAATGCCCATCTTTGTGCCTCTGAAGACTGTCTCCGGCAAGAGTTCGAGCCCAGTCGCTGTCCTAACGCCACTTGGATGGACAGCATTCGGCTGCGTTCAAGACAATGAAGATCCTTCTAACCTACAAAAGCTGAAGAGCATGACAAACGTCGCAAGAACCTTGAGAACTTGCCTGACAGATAAGTCACTAAACGAAGAAATTCAAGCAATGAGAGCGATGACAGATCTGGAGGTGCTGGACGTCAAGACCACCGAGACCAATCTTCTGTCAGCTGAAGAAAAAGTGGCTATGAAGAAAGCTGCAAGTTCATTGAAGAAACAAGGAAGTAGATATCAAGTTGCAGTACCATGGCGAGAAAACGAGCCGCAGCTGAAAAGCAACTACGAATCTGCGCTGATTCGCCTGGTGAAGCTGGAGAATTCTCTTCATCGTCGGGGAGCTCATCTTGCTGCAAAGTATAACGACATTCTTGAAGAGTACGTGAAGAAAGGTTATATGACCAAAACTCCCACGGCGCAGAGATCAAAAAGTGGAGAGGATGAGTGGTTCCTTCCACACTTTCCCGTCATTCGAGAGGACAAGGCGTCATCCAAGATCCGAATCATGTACGACGCAGCGGCCAAAAGTGAGGGAATCAGTCTCAACTCACAGCTCCTTCCGGGACCATCGCTTTACAGCGACCTGATCGAAACGCTAGTCGGATTCAGACAACATCCTATCGCCTTAGTCGGAGATGTAAAGGAGATGTTCCTTCAAGTCGAGCTGGCGCCAAAAGATCAGAAGTTCCACCGCGTTCTATGGCGCAACATGAAGCAAGATGAAGAACCAACAGTTTTTGAAGCCAAGAGATGGATCTTCGGAAACGCTGCAGCACCGTTCGTCGCGCAGTTTGTTCTGAAGGAGCATGCGCGACTCAACGCAGAGAAGTACCCTGTTGCGTCTGAAGTAATCAGCAAGCACGTTTACATGGACGACGAGATCGCATCATTTAAGGATGCGGAATCCGCCATCGGAGCAAGGAGGCAAGTAAGTGAGCTGCTGGAAGATGCTGGCATGAAGATGACGAAGTGGAAATCAAACAGTCAAGAAGTGATGGAAACAGTACCAGAAGAGGACAGAGCCGTCACCTCAAAACACTTCATTGAAGACAAAGGATCAGAATCAACCAAAGCTCTCGGCGTGGTGTGGTCGACAGAAGACGACATTCTATCACTGGATGTGTCCAAGCGACCGCCGGTGACAGGAAGATGGACCAAGAGAGCTGTCCTGAAGGAGATGGCTGCCATCTTCGACCCGTTATGCCTATTCGCACCATTCACACTCCGTGCCAAGATGTTATTTCAGCAAACCTGGGACTGCACGATCAACTGGGACGACATCCTACCTGAGGATCAGCAGAAACAGTGGAACGCGTGGTTCTTCGAACTCGCAGAACTGGAGACCATAGCTGTGCCAAGATGTATTCACCGCTTCAAGGGTGAACCTGACCAAGAGCTCCATGTCTTCAGTGATGCCTCTGAGCAGGCATATGCCGCTGCTGTATATGTCGTATCCGAAAGCATGGGTGAGAGGTGCTCCAATCTCGTCCTGGCACGTGCCAGAGTGGCACCGAGAGCAAAGAAGAAGACGATCGCCAGACTGGAGCTCATGGGGGCGCTCTTGGGACTGCGTCTAGTCAAGAAAGTGTGCAGCGCTCTTGGGAAGGAGCTATGTGAGGTCCATTTCTGGTCAGACTCAATGGATGTCCTCTGCTGGATCAGAAACGAAGTTTCTAGGTTTCAAGCATTTGTGGCCCACCGAGTGTCAGAAATCCGTGAGTGTACGGTGCCGGAGCAATGGCAGCACGTACCAGGCAAGGAAAACCCAGCCGACGCGCCGACAAGAGGACTGAGTCTCGAGGCGCTTCGAGGTCACAGGCTGTGGTGGCATGGGCCGGAGTTCCTGGTGGATGAAGACCGTACATGGCTGACAAAAAGACACTTCAGTGATGAAGATTTTGACAGAACCGAACTGGTCAGACGAGAGCAAAGATACACGTTCGCCATAAGAGCTCCAGCCTCAAGCGCGGAGTTACGACTCCTCCCGGAAAAGTTCTCTAGCTGGACTAGGTTCATTCGAATCACAGCCTGGGTGATGCGATTCATCAAAGCACTGAAAGAAAAACTGAGAAAACGCCCAGCCAGATGTACTGAACCAGAGGGGCTAGGTCCAACTGAAGTCGATGAAGCGGAACAGTTCTGGATTAAACGAGCTCAGGAAGCGTCATTTTCTGAAGAAATGAAGCAGCTGAAGACAAGTGAAGGATCCGGTGTCAAAAGATGTCGTCAAAGCTCAGTGAAGAAGCTGTGTCCATTCATGGACGAGGACGGCATACTCAGAGTTGGAGGCAGGCTACAGCGCTCCGACTTGAGCTACAGCGCCAAGCATCCTGTTCTGCTTCCAAAGGGACACCCAATCAGCAGACTGATAATTCGTCAGCTGCACGAGGACACTGAACATGGCTTAGGTGTAGAGCACACCTTGGCCAGCTTACGAACGCGCTTCTGGGTGCCTGCTGCGCGGGAGATGATCAAGAAATGCATTCACCAGTGCGTAAAGTGTCAGAAGCTCCGAAAGTCAGCCGAGACACAAGTGATGGCGCCCAAGCAAAGCAACCAAGTGAGAACGCGCTTCCGCGCCTTTGACAAGACGGCAGTTGACTTTGCAGGACCATTCCTGACAAAACAAGGTCGTGGAAAGGTCAGGCAAAAACGGTACCTATGTATCTTCACCTGCCTCCAGGTCAGAGCCGTTCATCTGGAGATGACGTACGGGCTAGATACATCCAGTTTCATTCGGGCTCTGATGAGATTCATTTCCAGAAAAGGCGAGCCCTCAGAGATCATATCTGACAATGGAAGAAACTTCACACGGGCTTCAAAGGAACTGCAGCAGTCCTTTCACGGATTGGACAACAGTCAGATCCAGCGTGAACTTCTGAAGTCACGCACGAAGTGGACGTTCATCCCTCCTGGTGCTCCACACTTCAATGGAGCGTGTGAAGCAATGGTTAAGATCGCGAAGAGAGTGTTGATGAAGACTCGAGCATGCTGACCTCTCTGATGAAGAGCTGCAGACAGCGTTCTGTAAAGTAGAGGCGCTGATGAACACAAGGCCACTGACGGTGTTATCCAACGACCCAACTGATGACCAGCCGCTCACGCCAGCCAACTTCCTCGTGGGTCACACAGCAATCGAGATGACAGTATCATCAGATTCCAATGAGGCGGGGGTAAGGCAGCGCTGGAAACGTATACAACAGCTGTCAACAGAGTACTGGAGGCGATGGCTCAGAGAATATCTACCGTCGCTACAGCGGAGACAGAAGTGGCTTGATCCGAAACCCGACATAGCACCTGGTGACGTGGTGTTGGTGGTCGACCCGTCTTCTCCACGAGGAAAGTGGCCGATGGGACGCATAGACCAAGTGATGAGAGGTGACGATGGTCACGTCAGAGTGGCGTCTGTGAGGATGCGAGACAAGATCGTCACAAGACCAGTCACAAAGATGGTCCGACTGGATGTCAGCGGCCTGCTGGTGTAGTTGTTGGATTGGGAACAATCCAAAGTGAGGGGAAGATGTTTGGGAGGATTTTATATCAATGAGGCTCGAGCGTGAGCTGCTCGAGAAATGAAAAAAGATTTTTACTAAAAATACAGGAGTCAACATGAAGTGTTAAGAGTGTTTAAACCGTTATTAAGTACTTAGCAATTTAAGCTGGTTTATTTATTAAGTATCACATTTATTTAAGATTTAAGATTACAAAACACAACGCGAGGATAGCAAAACTATAATAACAGGGGTGGTATTTTGCACCGTTAACGAGTTAACGGCCAATTAACATTTTAACGGGAAACAGCGGGGTCTTTCGATTTGGCTGAAAATCGGTGGACCTACAGCGCCTTCTCGATACGCTGATTCCGAAAATGTACCTCTTTGGGGTGGTATTTTACACCGTTAACGAGTTAACGACCAAGTAACATATTAACGGGAAACGGCGGGGTCTTTCAGTTTCGATTTGGCTAAAAATCGGTATGAAGGGCCTCCTCGATGCGCTGATTCCGAAAATGTGCCTCATTGGGGTGGTATTTTGCACCAATAACGAGTAAACGACCAATTAACATTTTAACGGGAAACGGCGGTGTTGTGTCGTGAGATTTGTCCGTGCTACTTCATAGCTGAGACTTTATCTTGGGTTAGAGCTTGTATTGCGCAGTCAGTCGCACTACGTCGGACACACAACCTTGACAACAACCAGCCATATATGGGCAACAGAGAGGCCCCGTGAAAAAGGAAGACAACAACTGACACGTCCTCTAAAACACTGCAATAGCTAAAGTCCTGCCGGCCAGCTTGGTCAAGGCAAATACACAACACTCCTCCCCCCTAAATTAAGCTCCAGCTTTTGAATTGACACAAACCATTTTTTAGAAGCCAGCACACAGATCACATACATACATCTACATAAGCTTCGGCTACAGGTTGAGACGTTTCACTGGTACCCGTGTCCGGGTGGAGCGCCTCAGCACCACTTCAGGCTCCGGCGCCGGCTGTCGGGTTGATAGCGGCGCTGGACGTCTGGGCGAGTCAGCGGCCTGTTCAGCAGCAGCTCCTTCGCGCACGGGCGTCGGCTCGCGTGCTGGTTCTTGTTGAGCTTCCGGGGGAGATGACAACGGTTCCTGCTCTGCAGACAGCGACTCAGGGCGGGCCGTCTCAGGAACAACGATTTCCCGTCGGATGCCTTCGTCGTCGTCTTCAGACATAGTCGGACGCGGATGACGAGGAGACGCCATTGGGATTTTCAGCAACTTTCGATGTGGCGCTTCCAGACCTGGTCATGTACCTGAACCAGGTAGTGCTTGGTCCCTACCACATCCATCACCTCTCCCTCCGCCCATTTTCCGCGACCGCGGTAGTCTCGGGCGAGGACCGCGTCACCGATGGCAACCTGTCGAGGCTGACCATGACGTCGCTCGACTTGCGTTTGCTGCTTGTTCTGGATTTGAGAGGTCAGATCAGGCTTCAGAAGATCTAGCCTCGTACGTAGCTGTCGTCCCAACATCAGTTCGGAGGGCGTTCTTCCTGTAGTAGCCTGTGGAGTGTTTCGATACGCCATCAGAAAGTTTGGCAGGTTCATCTTCTTTCCACTTGTGGCCTTCAGGTAGCCCTTGAGACAGCCAACAGCTCGCTCTGCTGCTCCGTTCGTTGCGGGTTTGAACGGTGCGGTTCGGACATGCCGAATTCCATTCCGCTTCAAGAATCCTTCGAATTCCTTGCTCACGAGTTGCGGTCCATTGTCTGTGACGATTTGGTGAGGTAGGCCAAACCGTGCAAACACATTCAGGAGATACTCGATAGTCTTTTCTGATGTGATGTGCTTCATTGGAGCGATTTCCATCCACTTCGAGAAACTGTCGATGAGGACAACGTACAGCTTCCCATCAACTGGGCCAGCGAAATCCAGATGGATTCGCTGCCACGGACCCTTTGCAAACTCCCATGGATGCAGGTCCGTACATGGTGGTTCAGCTCTCTTTTGCCAGCATCCTTGGCATCTTCGCACTTCTGCTTCAACTTCTTTGTCCATGTTTGGCCACCAGACGTGCATCCTGGCCAGCTGCTTCATTCTGACCATTCCTTGATGACCTTCATGTAGTTCTTCAAGAACTCTTTCCCTCAGAATCGGTGGAACTACCACTCGACAGCCCCACATTAGGCATCCTTGCTCCACCGTCAGCTCTGTTTGTCTGACCTTGAACGCATGTAGAGCTTCTCCGACTTTGTCTGGCCATCCTTTGTTTACGAAGTTGACCACTTTTGCGAGCAGCGGGTCTCTTGTCGTCTCACGCTGGATCGCTGCAGCAGTGACTGGGTTGAGAGAACTCAACTGGCCAATCAGGCACACGGTGCATTCATCTTCTGGTGCACTTGAATTCATCACGGAGGTTCCTTTTGGTAGACGCGATAGCCAGTCTGCTACCGGTATTTGTTCAGACCTCCTGACTTCCACGGTGAAGTCGTACTCTGCCATTTTCATCGTCCATCTCTGAATTCGGCTTGCTGCTAACGTTGGCAGTGGCGTTTTGGGACCGATCACCTGAGCCAGTGGCTTGTTATCGGTCACAAGTTTGAAGTGACGTCCGTACAGAAACTGCTTCAGCCTATCGAATGCCCAAACGATGCAGAGTCCTTCTTTTTCGATTTGTGAGTACTTCTTTTCATGTTCACTGAGTGATCTCGACACGTACAGCACAGGTCTTTCGGGAACACCCTGCACCAGGACTGCCCCCAGACCATGTGGACTGGCATCGGTGATGACAGTCACCTGTTCCTTCACGTCAAAGTGTCGGAGCACTTCAGCAGATGCCAGGCGGGCTTTGATTCTCGTAAAACTTTCTTCACAATCCTTCGACCACTTCCATTCTTTGTCCTTCTTCAGGAGTTCATTTAGTGGTTTCGCCATCTTCGACAGATTTTCCAGGAACTTGCTGTAAAACGTTACAGCTCCCAAGAACTCACGTAGTTCTCTTTGATTTGTTGGCGCGTTTGCCTCCAGCACCGGCTTCACTCGCTCGGGATCAGGTCGGATTCCGTTTGCACCCAATCGCACTCCCAGATAGCGAACTTCCTTCGCCATGAACTGACACTTTTCCTTCTTGAGGCGCAGACCGTTTGTTTTCAGGATCTGCAGCACTTCATCCAGCCGCTTCAAGGCTTCTTCTTCAGTTTTTCCTGTGATAAGGATGTCGTCCAGCAGACATTTGACACCTGGTACTTTCTTCAAGATTCGGTCCATCGCTCTCTGAAAGAGCATTGGAGCTGACGCGACTCCATAGGGGAGCCTCAGCATCCGTTTCAGTCCGAACGGCGTGTTCAGGTAGCACAGTTCCTGACTTTCTTTTGACAACTTCATTTGCAGATAGGCTTGCGACAGATCCACCACAGATATGAACTTCGCAGGTCCGATGGTTGCCAGCAAGTCTTCGGTCTTCGGCAGAGGATGTACCGGTACGTTCAGGTACTGGTTCAGCGTCACTTTGAAGTCGCCACAGAGGCGTACGCTTCCATCTGGTTTGGGCACCACAACCAGTGGTGTTGCCCACTTCGGCGTTGGTTCATCATCTCGGAGATCTTCGATTACTCCCAGCGTCTTCCATCTTTCCAACTCTTTTTCCACTGCATCAGTCAGACTGTAAGGTACTGACCTTGCTGGTTTGAAGACGGGCTCTGTGTCTTTCTTCAGTTCCAGATCAGCTTCCTGACCACTCATTGTTCCCAGTTCATCACTGAAGAGTTCTTCATGTTCCTTCAGCACTTCACTCAGCTTCTTCATCTTCTTTTGTGGTTCAGGTTTTTCTTTCACTTGACCAACCAGACTTGACCAGTTCAGCTTGATTTCATGCAGCCAGTTCCTTCCGAGGAGGCATGGACCATTTCCTCCCACTACATATACTGGCATCTTCTTCTTCATTTGACCTTCGTACTGCACATCCACTTCTGTCATTCCTCTGACAGGTATTTCATGTCCTGTGTACGATGTGAGCTTACATCTGGTATTCTTCAAGTTGAGGCCTTCAGCCTGCTCTTCTGGAATCATGGTTACCGGACAGCCAGTGTCCACAATGAACGTGACGTTCTTCTCGTTGACAGCCATGGTCACCTTGATGGCTTCCTTCCCTTTTGATGTGCTTTGGTACACACACAGATTTTCTTCAACTTCATCATCTTGGTCTTCTTTTTCCACATTCAGCGTTTTTCCATTTCTGCACGCTGCTTTCAGATGTCCTTGTTTCCCACAGTTGTGGCATCTGACGTGGGGTGGTACCCTGCAGAACTTGATCAGGTGGTTCGTTTTCCCACACCTGAAGCAATGTCTCCTTTCAGTTTTCTCCAACTTCCACTTCCTGTTTTCTTCATTGTTTTCATTTTTCCATGTCTTCCCTTGACCATTTGCATTTTTCCATGTCCTCTTATCTTCATGGCTCTTTCTTTCATTTACATTCCATGGTTTCCTTCTTTCCTTCAGTGATTCATTTCTTTCTTTGTTATGCCACTTCACCTTGTTCACTGCTTCTTCTTCTGCACTTTTTCCCATTCTTCTTACTTGTTCATTCACTGTTGCATCAGTTGACCATATCATAATGGCACGCGATAGGGTCAGCACTCTTTCTTTGAGCATTGACTCCTTGACCTCGGAGGATGGGCACGTTGCCAAGAGCTTGTCCCTGATCAGATTGTCCATTTCCGAAGCTTCAAAATTGCATTTCCTTGCTTGCGTTTTCAGTTTAGCTACATACTCCTCTACCCTACCTCCTTCATATTGCATCATGTTGAAGACACGACGCTCCACCACCGTGTTCACTTGAGGCTTGAAATGCTTTTCCAATTGTGCTCTCAGTTTGACGTATGCGTCAGTTACATCAGCTATATCAGGCAGCGTATCAACAATTTCTTGTACATCCGGGCCAAGAAGATGCAGCACGATGTTCACTTTTTGAGCAGATGATTGAATGTTTTGAGCACCCATGTAAATTTCAACTGATTTGATCCATTTACCAAAATCCTCACCTTTTTGCATACCCAGTGGCGGTGGCAGACTCGTAGCCATTTTAATTTCTTTTTGAGAGTTCAAATACGGAATTTAACCACTTTCACTTCTTTTTCTGGTTTCTTTTTCGCTTTCTTTCCTTTTTAACAACTCCTTATATCTTCATTTGCATCGAAATTCAGCTTTTCTTTCCTTGCGACAATTGTTGCGCACATGTGACATTCCTTTAATCTCCTTTTAGCTCTTATTCATTTTATCTCAGCTTGATCTCACTTTTTGATTTCTTGATCTCGTTCGTCGTCGCCAATTTTGTTGTGTCGTGAGATTTGTCCGTGCTACTTCATAGCTGAGACTTTATCTTGGGTTAGAGCTTGTATTGCGCAGTCAGTCGCACTACGTCGGACACACAACCTTGACAAACACCAGCCATATATGGGCAACAGAGAGGCCCCGTGAAAAAGGAAAACAACAACTGACACGTCCTCTAAAACACTGCAATAGCTTAAGTCCTGCCGGCCAGCTTGGTCAAGGCAAATACACAACAGGCGGGGTCTTTCGATTTGGCTGAAAAGCGGTATATAGGGCCTCCTCGATGCGTCTCTTTGGGGTGGTATTTTGCACCGTTAACGAGTTAACGGCCAATTAACATTTTAACGGGAAACGGCGGGGTCTTTCGTTTGGCTGAAAACCGGTATATAGGGCCTCCTCGATGCGCTGATTTCGAAAATGTGTCTCTTTGGGGTGGTATTTTGCACCGTTAACGAGGTAACGATCCGTTAACATTTCAGCAGCATATCTAGATTTCAGCAGCAAATGTTCGGGGTCTTTCGATTTGGCTTAAAATCGGTGTACAGGGTCCCCATGATGCGCTGATTCCGAAAATGTACCTCTTTCGGGTGGTATTTTGCACCGTTAACGAGTTAACGACAAATTAACATTTTAACGGGAAACGGTGGGGTCTTTCGATTTGGCTGAAAACCGGTATACAGGGCCTCCTCGATGCGCTGATTTTCAAAAAGTACCTATTTGGGGTGGTATTGTGCACCGTTAATGAGTTAACGATACGTTAACATTTCAGCAGCATAATACCTATATCGATTTAAGCAGCAAATTTTCGGGGTCTTTCGATTTGGCTTAAAATCGTTATACAGGGTCTCCCCGATGCGCTGATTCCGAAAATGTACCTCTTTGGGGTGGTATTTTGCACCGTTAACGAGTTAACGACCAATTAACCCGCGCCCTGCTGGGGGGGTGTTTGAACACCCCCCCCCTTGTGGTTTTTCGCGAATATCTCAAAAACGGCGGCGCGGAGCACCGCCGTTTTTGGTATACCTTATCATACATCAATTCTACACATGTTGTGAAAATTTCAGACCAAGGTTATTCAAGGTCAGGTCACCAGGTCACTTGAAGTGACCTCACCTCATAAAAGTTTCAATGTCTGTCATAGCTACACCGAGTGACCGATCGCTTTGAAGCTTTCAGCGATTGATGAGAGTAACAGTATCTACTAGGGTGACCCGCGTGCTCCGCAACGCGAAAAGGGGGTATTTACGATCGGCGGGTGTTTGGTTGTTCTTGTGTCGGTTGGGTTATCTATCCATTTCGGTCGATTGCTTTTTGATGGCTAAACGTTTTGGTTTGGAAAAAAATCCATCGGATCGAGGTGCCCGTGTCTGATAAGCATGCTTTCTACTTCAGAACCTGTCAATAGTTCAGTGAACCTGTCAAATGTGTTTTATAATTCAGGTGCGTAGTTTTATGACCAATGAAAGGCGTAGATAATTTTCGCTAAAAATCGTTTTGCAGAGGTTTGAAATATTTATATTTTTAAGAATACTGTTGCTTGTCATGCAAACGTGATGATTGGATCTTGGAGAGAACTGAATGCTCTTGCTAATGATAGCATTTTCAATTGTCAAGCCTATCAGGTTAAGCAGCAAACCCAGTGTAATTATTTAGTGGCACATTATGGGCAATTGTCATTTTCTCCAGTAATTTGTTCCAACTTGTTTTTGATCATTTAGCTTTTCACAATTTTTCCATGAAAGGTGATACATTTCTCTTGCCAAAAGGCATTGTTTTAACTCTCTCAGTCTGCCGGTCACGTAAAAATAAAATAAAATCCAAAATCCGTCCGAAACGTCAATTTTTCAAACAAAAGTGCCCTCACGGGTGCACGTGGCGCGTGCCAACCCCTGCACCGCACATCATTCGATAGCCCGTTCGATTCTCTACACGATGCTGTTTTCCCCGTGACGATCGGGTGCACGGTTACCGAGATATTGCACGGAAACCGGACCCGTGTCGCGCAAATTTAGCCATTTTCGCCCGTTTTTGCCAGCCGATTAATACATGTAAAGTCTATGACGCGAATTTGCACTTTTTGGGCACGCGCCACGCGCTCGCTATCGATCCGATCGAGCTGAGACCCATCAAAGGCACGTTGTCCATCCTTGTTCTATGAGTTGCGCAAACTTCAGCGCGGTAGGTGCAACGGTGTGACCTGTAACCCGCGCTACGTAGCACCATGTCGCGACCTTCGTAATAGACAGAAACTACGTCACCACAAATAGTAATATAGATAAAATGTATATCTCGGAATTTTGATATCGGTGACCTAAGGTCAGGTCAATTTTGCGACCTCCCCGTTATAAGTCAATGGGAGAAAATTGAAATGCGCCTCTTTTGGACGAAAGACATTATAAACACTCCCAAACACTGAATTACAAGTGGTTTAGACACACTGAACATGAAAATGGTGTCCGTGACCCTTGTTTATGCCCTGAGGTCATCTTAGGTCACGAATTGTATCTAACAGTTTTTCGCAAATAACTTTTGATAGAGGCATGCTAGAGCGATGAAAACGCCTTAGATGTGTTCAGCTCGACGATACGGATCGACTGATATGCAACATGACCCTTTCCGGTCAGGTCATGACCTTGACCTGAGGTCAAATTTTCAAGTTGACCTTTCAAGGTCAAGTTATAGTTCATTCGATGCGTCTTGACGAGAGGAACACGATGCCGGTAAAATTAAGCTCGTACAAGGCTTGGGTCAGAAGTTATTGCCGAAAAACTGTTTCCAAAAAAATCGGCTATTTTTGCAGTTTTTGCCCCCTGCAGGCAAAACCGTTGAAGTGAGGTCAAATCTGAGAGAATTACTCAGAAAGGGCGTTAATAGGGCTATCGAATGCGCTTTTCCGCGGTGCTGTAGCTCTATTGGTTCCCGAGTTATGCGTTGGCTTCTTGGAAATTTTCGATATTCGACCTGGAAATCGGCGAAATTTTGCCTTCAATGACCTCTGGTGACCTGACCTTTGACCTGACCAAAAAATTGACCGAAGTGATTTCGTCATTATTTTTGACGCTCTTTCGAACGCCACCTTCCGCGCATCGCTACGTGGCCCAGGAGCCGAGTTACAAGGGGGGGGGGGGTGTTCAAACAACCCCCCCCCAGCAGGGCGTGGAAATCCAGGAGCCCCAGCCGGGCGCGGGTTAATATTTTAACGGGAAACGGCGGGGTCTTTCGATTTGGCTACAAATCAGTATGTAGGGCCTCCTCGATGCGCTGATTCCGAAAATGTACCTCTTTGGGGTGGTATTTTGCACCGTTAACGAGTTAACGACCAATTAACATTTAAACGGGAAAGGGCGGGGTCTTTCGATTTGGCTGAAAACCGGTATAAAGGGCCTCCTCGATGCGCTGATTTTGAAAATGTGCCTCTTTGGGGTGGTATTTTGCACTGTTAACGAGTTAACGACCAATTAATATTTTAACGGGAAACGGCGGGGTCTTTCGATTTGGCTAAAAAATCAGTATATAGGGCCTCCTCGATGCGCTGATTCCGAAAATGTACCTCTTTGGGGTGGTATTTTGCACCGTTAACGAGTTAACGACCAATTAACATTTAAACGAGAAACAGCGGGGTCTTTCGATTTGGTTAAAAATCGGTGTACAGGGCCTTCTCGATGCGCTGATTCCGAAAATGTACCTCTTTGGGGTGGTATTTTGCACCGTTAACGAGTTAACGACCAATTAATATTTTAACGGGAAACGGCGGGGTCTTTCGATTTGGCTAAAAATCAGTATATACGGCCTCCTCGATGCGCTGATTCCGAAAATGTACCTCTTTGGGGTGGTATTTTGCACCGTTAACGAGTTAACGACCAATTAACATTTAAACGGGAAACGGCGGGGTCTTTCGATTTGGCTGAAAACCGGATAAAGGGCCTCCTCGATGCGCTGATTTCGAAAATGTGCCTCTTTGGGGTGGTATTTTGCACCGTTAACGAGTTAACGACCAATTAATATTTTAACGGGAAACGGCGGGGTCTTTCGATTTGGCTAAAAAATCAGTATATAGGGCCTCCTTGATGCGCTGATTCCGAAAATGTACCTCTTTGGGGTGCTATTTTGCACCGTTAACGAGTTAACGACCAATTAACATTTAAACGAGAAACAGCGGGGTCTTTCGATTTGGCTGAAAATCGGTGTACAGGGCCTTCTCGATGCGCTGATTCCGAAAATGTACCTCTTTGGGGTGGTATTTTGCACCGTTAACGAGTTAACGCCCAATTAACATGTTAACGGGAAACGGCGGGGTCTTTCGATTTGGCTGAAAATCAGTATACAGGGTCTCCTCGATGCGCTGATTCCGAAAATGTGCCTCTTTGGGGTGGTATTTTGCACCGTTAACGAGTTAACTAACGACCAATTACATTTTAACGGGAAACGGCGGGGTCTTTCCATTTGGCTGAAAATCGGTATACAGGGCCTCCTCGATGCGCTGATTCCGAAAATGTACCTCTTTGTGCCTGCAAAATACCACCACAAAGAGATACATTTTCGGAATCAGCGCATCGAGAAGGTCCTGTGCACCGATATGCAGCCAAATCGAAAGACCCCGCTGTTTTCCGTTAAAATTTTAATTGGCCGTTAACTCGTTAATGGTGCAAAATACCACCCCAAAGAGGTACCTTTTCGGAATCAACGCATCGAGGAGACCCTGCACACCAATTTTAAGCCAAATCGAAAGACCCCCAAAATTTGCTGCTGAAATCGATATATGCTGCTGAAATGTTAACGGATCGTTAACTCGTTAACGGTGCAAAATACCACACCAAAGAGGCACATTTTCGAAATCCGCGCATCGAGGAGGCCCTGTATACCGGTTTTCAGCCAAATCGAAAGACCCGCCTGTTTGTGTGCTTGCTTATGGCTTGATGAACCCCAGGGTGCAGACGCCACCAGTACCAGCCGAGAACTGTATTCAGCGAGCGGGGCGGCGGTGGCCCGGGCGGCCACAGCCCAGACTGCATACGATACCGGCGCCGGCTCAGCGGCGGCTCCAGGCTATAACCGCAGGTTGTTTGAAAAGACAAACACTATTCGTTAGAATTGTGTTTTTCTATTGAAAAACAACCGGAGCGGTCGTTCTCCGGGCTATGTTTTGCAAGTCTGGCCGCGAATTGGGGCAACTTGGGTGGGGCCTAGACGAAATGTACAATCTTCGTAAAAAGTTCAGTGTATGGGCTCCCGGAGGCGATCTACCTTATGGCACCGGTCGCTACTCGCTTAAAACCTCGTGGCACGTGGCACGTGCGATTCCATTTTCCCCATGTTAAGTCAACGGGGTTTTGGACACTTTTTGCGCCATCGGGAATGGCGGAAAAACGAGCCAAGAAAGGGGTGGTTTTCATCCCAGCATTTTATGGCAAACACGTTCCGGTACACGCTAGTGTGCGCTGTATACCCCTCAGAATCTCGGAACGTGTCTTTGCACGAGGTCAAAGTTGGAATTTTGCTGTGTCCCATGTTAAGTCAATGGACGGCGATGTCGAGACTTTGCAGAGACATTTTCATTCGATCTTTGTACAAAATTTTAGAGATAGATTTCGCCCAAACTCTTATATCTTGTAGAGGAAAGAGCATATTACATGCCGTTATGCTTCGTTAAGCTGGCATAACTCATTTTTTCTTATAAAATTAATTTGAAATTTAAAATTTTTAACATGGAAAGTCAATGGGAGCGTCTTTGTTGCTTAATAACTTTTTACGTTGCAGATGTATCAAAGTGAAAAGTTAATAAAATATACAACTTTAGCTGCTCTTTCCAACTATGTATAGAACGTCACTGCACGATGTGCCGTTTTTAAGAAAAGCTGTAAAAAAGCAGGACTCGACTGTGACTTGAACCCAACCACATTAGAGTATACGAACAGGTGACGGCGATACCTCCCGTATGCGGATGCGACACTGATTATTGCTAAATATTAGCAGTAGGCCGCCTGTGGGGTGCCTTTACAAACCTTATATCTCTGCGACCACTGGACCGATTTACTCGCGGTCTTTTGTGTGGGATAGCTTCTTCCTTTCTTACACGCAGTGTGCTATTTTCGATGCGTATGGGTGACCCCTAATGCACGTGCCACGTGCAAAACGAAGAGGTGTCAGTTCGGTAACAAGTCTAATAACTCTGTAGTTAGTTTGCCGATTGCGCTGATCCTTGGCATGGATGTAGGCACCCGCCGCGCAATGCATTTCCATGTGTCACGGTTGGGGTGCCGCTGCACGTGCGCACGGGCAGGGTGACGCTTCCAGATCTCGAGAACGGCTGGGCCGATTGTGATCAAAGTTGGCACACCGTTAGGGCTCGGCGAGTAGGGTGCCGTGCACAATAGGGATGACCGAGATTTTCGAATTTGCAATTTCAGTTCGGCTCACCTTTTTTCCGATGTAAAATTGAATTTTAAGGTGAGATGTCCTCTTGCAATTTTTTGATAAATACACTCCTTTCGTTGTAAATCTGCAAATTTGTATTTAACCTTCGCCGGACCTATTGGTTTTCTATAGGCGCCCCGGCCGAGAATGAGAGGTTGGTACGACCCATATAGCCGTTTCGCCCCTAATTGAGCTAGAGTCTTGGGGAAAGGACGAGCGTGTGCGCCGTTACGAGACGCAGCGATTGGTACCCGATTTTAAGGCCTGAAATTAACTGGTGACCTCTGAGGTCAGGTCAAGTGGCGCAAGCTCGATTCAGTTTTTGGTGAATAACTTCGCTCAAAATGGTCACAGAGCCGCGATTTTGTCAGCATCGTGTTTTGCTAAATCAGGCGCGTCGAATAGTATACTTTTTGTTCGGGTGAGAGCAAGTTAGGGTGTTGACCTCGGGTCAAGGTCAGGTCAGGTCCCCTTAGGTCACGACCTTGATCAAAAGAGGTTTTGCTGCATATCATTCGATTCGGCAGGTCTTCCTGAGTCCATTCGTGACTTTTGCGACTCGCTAACTCAATTTGATTGGGAGTTATTGCCGAAAAACTCATATCACCTTAGGTATTTGATACACTTTATTTGGCTCATCACAAAACAGGATGGAATGAGGGCAGGTGGTGATATTACACAGTTTGTTCAGCATTTGCATAACCTTTTCCTCTCAGTTTGTTTCGCCCTTCCTAGAGCAACTTCTTCGACTCTTCTCCAAAGCTTCTCCACTTTCACCGTGAGACTCTTCTCCTAGATGATCACTGGACTGGAGGGCTGAATCTTGCATAATTGGATTTCAGTCACTGCGCCAGGATAAGCGGAACCAGCTCCTTCACGATCTCTCTCACACCGATCTTTTTCTCGCTCTTTCTTTGACGATCATCAGCTGTTCCTGAATCAAAATTCCTCTTTGCAACACAGACCTTACGGCTGGTACCTACTTGATTCTGGTTGAACTTTCTACCACTTCCGACCAAATCCCTTATCTCATGCCGCCAGATGCCTTCCTGATGGTTCGTTTGGCCTAAGCATCCATCTACGTTTAGCTTTGGGCCATCTGCTTGAATTATGGACCCTGATGGAATATAAAAAGGCATCAGAAATCGCGGAACTCTATCACTAGACTCGGATGAATGGAATCCACCAAATCGCTAAACCTACCGATCCCATTGACATGATTAATGTTTAATTGTTCACCTATATTCCTCACATTTCACATACCTATTCAGTGCTCTTTGATGGTGATTGTTGGTAGAGTATTGCAAACAAATTTGAATAAAATTGATTTGATTGATTTGTATCAGCTGAGAAGTCAATTTACCTTTATTTTGATAGAGTTCTTTCAACAGATTTGGGTACTAACCTTAACACCAGCATTGACATGTGCCTTTTCACTACATGTTACTAGAAGGAAAAATTATTCAAATTTCAAGGGCATGGTTATAAGCTTGCATCCAACGAATTGATATCGTTTACGTGTACCTGTAACGATATGTGCAAACAACCAATCAGTGCCGTTGTATTGATCCTGCCGAGGGAGAGGCTTTAGTCGCCAATGCCTCTGGCAAGATTCAGCAATTCTGGAAGAGTTTAAATTTCTCTGAAGAGCAGCTTCACCTGTTTCGTAGGTTTGTGCAGCCACCGGTATTCCATCCAACCTTATTCTTTGGACTCGTACGCCGTATGATGAGGTTTCGAAGCAAAAGACCATTCATCGATAAGAAAGGGGAGGTACGGAACTGATGTTGCAACTATGCCACTAACTTCTGGAAACAGTTCCCATAAAACTGCATTTTTACTACGGAAGATGTATCCTGATCAATTTTTGTATCATGTAAGACCCTATCTAAAATTAAATTCTACATAGGAAAAAGAGTGAGCCGAAGCCGAACTATGAAATTCGTCCGATTCGAAGTAATCTCGGTCAGCCCTAGTGCACAAGTCAGATTGGACCCAGTTTGCACGTGCGCACGTGCAGGCTGACGCTTCCATATCTCAAGAACGGCTGGACCGACTGTGCTCAAATTTGGCATACCACTAGAGACTGGTTAGTAGGGTGCCGTGCACAAGTCAGTTGGTACATATGTATTTTCATGTGCCGCAGTTGGGGTGCAGCTGCACGTGCGCACGTGTAGGGGTCGTTTCCCGATCTTGGAAACGGCTGGGCCGATTCAGATTAAATTTGGTACATCGCTAGAAATAGGCGAATAGAGCGCCGTGCACAAATCAATTGGGGCCCAGGCTGCACGTGCGCACGTGCAGGGTGTCGCTTCCAGATCTCGAAAACGGCCGGGTCGATTGCACTCAAATTTGGCACACCGCTAGGAGCGGTTAGTAGAGTGCAGTGCACGTCAGTTCGTATCACAGCAACTCCGGTCTGCACGTGCAAGGCTCATCCTCTCGTTTGGCGGCGGGCGTTTTTGCGGCGTTCACAGAGGTGCTTGCCCAAACAACCTGCGGTCCCGCGATGCGGAGCCCAGCATCGCAGATTAGCTCGGGACACGCCGGCGACAAAGTGCTGAAACTTAGCATACCTGACCCATGATTCAAGCCGGATCTTATGACACCGACCACATTTTCTGATTAACCGCAGGTTGTTTGAAAAGACAAACACTATTCGTTAGAATTGTGTTTTTCTATTGAAAAACAACCGGAGCGGTCGTTGTCCGGGCTATGTTTTGCAAGTCTGGCCGCGAATTGGGGCAACTTGAGCGGGGCCTAGACGAATCGCTCAATCTTCGTAAAAAGTTCAGGGTATGGGCTCCCGGAGGCGATCTACCTGATGGCACCGGTCGCTACTCGCTAAGAAGTCTTTTGCGCGTGGCACGTGCGATTCCATTTTCCCCATGTTAAGTGAACGGGGTTTTGGACACTTTTTGCGCGATCGCTAATAGCGGGGAAACGAGCCAAGAAGGAGGTGGTTTTCTTCCCAGCATTTTATGGCAAACACGTTTGGGTACACGCCCGTGTGCGCTGTATACCCGCCAGAATCTCGTGGCACGTGGCACGTGCGATTCCATTTTCCCCATGTTAAGTGAACGGGGTTTTGGACACTTTTTGCGCGATCGCCAATGGCGGGAAAACGAGCCAAGGAAGAGGTGGTTTTCTTCCCAGCATTTTATGGCAAACACGTTTGGGTACACGCCAGTGTGCGCTGTATACCCCTCAGAATCTCGGAACGTGTCTTTGCACGAGATCAAAGTTGGAATTTTGCTATGTCCCATGTTAAGTCAATGGACGGCGATGCCGAGACTTTGCAGAGACATTTTCATTCGTTCATTGTACAAAATTTTAGAGATAGAATTTGCCCAAACTCTTATAGCTTGTAAAGGAAAGAGCGTAGTACATGCTGGTATGCTTCGTTAAGCTGGCAGAAATCGTTTTTTCTAATAAAGTTCGTTTGAAAATGAAAATTTTTAACATGGAAAGTCAATGGGTGCGTCTTTATTCCTCTATAACTTTTATCGTTAGTAATATATATAGGTGAAAAGTTAATATGATATACAACTTTTGATGCTCTTTCCACTGATGTATAGAACGTCACTGCACGGTGTGCCGTTTTCAAGAAAAGTTGTAAAAAAGCAGGGCTCGACTGTGACTTGAACCCAACCACATTAGAATATACGAACAGGTGAAGGGGACACCTCCCATGTGCGGACGCGACACTGATTATTGCTGAATATTAGCAGTCGGCCGTTGTGGGGGCGCCTTTGCAAAGGTTATATCTCCACAACCGCTTGACCGCTTCACTCGCGGTCTTTTGAGTGAGATAGCTTCTTCCTTTCTCACACGTAGTGTGCTACTCTCGATGCGTATGTGTGACCCCTAATGCACGTGCCACGTGCAAAGCGAAGAGGTGTCAGTTCGGTAGCAAGTCTAATAACTCTGTAGTTATTTTGCCGATTGCGCTGATACATGGCATGGGGGTAGGCACCCGCCGGGTAATACATTTCTGTGTGTCACGGTTGGGGTGCCGCTGCACGTGCGCACGGGCAGGGTGACGCTTCCAGATCTCGAGAACGGCTGGGCCGATTGTGATCAAAGTTGGCACACCGTTAGGGCTCGGCGAGTAGGGTGCCGTGCACAAGTCAGATGGGACCCAGTTTGCACGTGCGCACGTGCAGGCTGACGCTTCCATATCTTAAGAACGGCTGGACCGACTGTGCTCAAATTTGGCATACCACTAGAGATTGGTTAGTAGGGTGCCGTGCACAAGTCAGTAAGTATGTATTTTCATGTGCCGCGGTTGGGGTGCAGCTGCACGTGCGCACGGGTAGGGGTCGCTTCCAGATCTTGAAATTGGCTGGGCCGATTGAGCTCAAATTTGGTACACCGCTAGAGACCGGCGAACAGAGTGCCGTGCACAAGTCAATTGGGACCCAGGTTGCACGTGCGCACGTGCAAGGTGTCGCTTCCAGATCTCGAAAACGGCCAGGTCGATTGCACTCAAATTTGGCACACCGCTATAGACCGGCGAATAGGGTGCCGTGCACGTCAGTTTGTAGCACACCCACTCCGGTCTGCACGTGCAAGACTCATCCTCTCGTTTGGCGGCGGGCGTTTTTGCTGCGTTTACAAAGGTGCTTGCTCAAACAACCTGCGGTCCCGCGATGCGGAGCCCAGCATCGCAGATGCTGGTAACCGCAGGTTGTTTGAAAAGACAAACACTATTCGTTAGAATTGTGTTTTTCTATTGAAAAACAACCGGAGCGGTCGTTCTCCGGGCTATGTTTTGCAAGTCTGGCAGCGAATCGAGACATCTTGACCGGGGCCTAAACGAATCGCTCAATCTTCGTAAAAAGTTCAGGGTATGGGCTCCCGGAGGCGATCTACCTGATGGCACCGGTCGCTACTCGCTAAGAAGTCTTTTGCGCGTGGCACGTGCGATTCCATTTTCCCCATGTTAAGTCAACGGGGTTTTGGACACTTTTTGCGCGATCGCTAATAGCGGGGAAACGAGCCAAGAAGGAGGTGGTTTTCTTCCCAGCATTTTATGGGAAACACGTTTGGGTACACGCCAGTGTGCGCTGTATACCCCTCAGAATCTCGGAACGTGTCTTTGCACGAGGTCAAAGTTGGAATTTTGCTGTGTCCCATGTTAAGTCAATGGAGGGCGATGTCGAGACTTTGCAGAGACATTTTCATTCGATCTTTGTACAAAATTTTAGAGATAGATCTCGCCCAAACTCTTATATCTTGTAGAGGAAAGAGCATAGTACATGCCGTTATGCTTCGTTAAGCTGGCATAACTCATTTTTTCTTATAAAGTTAATTTGAAATTTAAAATTTTTAACATGGAAAGTCAATGGAAGCGTCTTTGTTGCTTAATAACTTTTTACGTTGCAGATGTATCAAAGTGAAAAGTTAACAAAATATACAACTTTCGATGCTCTTTCCAACAATGTATAGAACGTCACTGCACGATGTGCCGTTTTTAAGAAAAGCTGTAAAAAAGCAGGACTCGACTGTGACTTGAACCCAACCACATTAGAGTATACGAACAGGTGACGGCGATACCTCCCGTGTGCGGATGCGACACTGATTATTGCTAAATATTAGCAGTAGGCCGCCTGTGGGGTGCCTTTACAAACCTTATATCTCTGCAACCACTGGACCGATTCACTCGCCGGTTCTTTTGTGTGGGATAGCTCCTTCCTTTCTTACACGTAGTGTGCTGCTCTCGATGCGTATGGGTGACCCCTAATGCTCGTGCCACGTGCAAAACGAAGAGGTGTCAGTTCGGTAACAAGTCTAATAACTCTGTAGTTAGTTTGCCGATTGCGCTGATACTTGGCATGGTTGTAGGCACCTGCCGCGCAATGCATTTCCATGTGTCACGGTTGGGGTGCCGCTGCACGTGCACACGGGCAGGGTGACGCTTCCAGATCTCGAGAACGGCTGGGCCGATTATGATCAAAGTTGGCACACCGTTAGGGATCGGCGAGTAGGGTGCCGTGCACAAGTCAGATGGGACCCAGTTTGCACGTGCGCACGTGCAGGCTGACGCTTCCATATCTCGAAAACGGCTGGACCGACTGTGCTCAAATTTCGCATACCGCTAGAGTCTGGTTAGTCGGGTGCCGTGCACAAGTCAGTAAGTATGTATTTTCATGTGCAATGGTTGGGGTGCAGCTGCACGTGCGCACGTGTAGGGGTCGTTTCCCGATCTTGGAAACGGCTGGGCCGATTCAGATTAAATTTGGTACATCGCAAGAAACCGGCGAATAGAGTGCCGTGCACAAGTCAATTGGGGCCCGGGCTGCACGTGCGCACGTGCAGGGTGTCGCTTCCAGATCTCGAAAACGGCCGGGTCGATTGCACTCAAATTTGGCACACCGCTATAGACCGGCGAATAGGGTGCCGTGCACGTCAGTCCTTAGCACACCGACTCCGGTCTGCACGTGCAAGGCTCATCCTCTCGTTTGGCGGCGGGCGTTTTTACTGAGTTTACAAAGGTGCTTGCTCAAACAACCTGCGGTCCCGCGATGCGGAGCCCAGCATCGCAGATGCTGGTAACCGCAGGTTGTTTGAAAAGACAAACACTATTCGTTAGAATTGTGTTTTTCTATTGAAAAACAACCGGAGCGGTCGTTCTCCGGGGTATGTTTTGCAAAGTTGGCCGCGAATCGAGACATCTTGACGGGGGCCTAAACGAATCGCTCAATCTTCATAAAAAGTTCAGGGCATGGGCTCCCGGAGGCGATCTACCTGATGGCACCGGTCGCTACTCGCTAAGAAGTCTTTTGCGCGTGGCACGTGCGATTCCATTTTCCCCATGTTAAGTCAACGGGGTTTTGGACATTTTTTGCGCGATCGCGAATGGCGGGAAAACGAGCCAAGGAAGAGGTGGTTTTCTTCCCAGTATTTTATGGCAAACACATTTGGGTACACGCCAGTGTGCGCTGTATACCCCTCAGAATCTCGGAACGTGTCTTTGCACGAGGTCAAAGTTGGAATTTTGCTGTGTCCCATGTTAAGTCAATGGACGGCGATGTCGAGACTTTGCAGAGACATTTTCATTCGATCTTTGTACAAAATTTTAGAGATAGATTTCGCCCAAACTCTTATATCTTGTAGAGGAAAGAGCATAGTACTTGCTGGTATGCTTCGTTAAGGTGGCAAAACTCATTTTTTCTTTTAAAGTTAATTTGAAATTTAAAATTTTTAACATGGAAAGTCAATGGGAGCGTCTTTATTCCTCTATAACTTTTATCTTTAGTAAGATATATAGGTGAAAAAATAATATAATATACAACTTTTGATGCTCTTTCCACTGATGCATAGGACGTCACTGCACGATGTGCCGTTTTTAAGAAAAGCTGTAAAAAATCAGGGCTCGACTGTGACTTCAACCCAACCACATTAGAGTATACGAACAGGTGACGGGGATACCTCCCGTGTGCGGATGCGACACTGATTATTGCTAAATATTAGCATTCGGCCGCCTTGGGGGCGCCTTGCAAAGCTTCTATCTCCGTAACTACTTGACCAATTCACTCGCGGTCTTTTGTGTGGAATAGCTTCTTCCTTTCTTACACGTAGTGTGCTATTCTCGATGCGTATGGGTGACCCCTAATGCACGTGCCACGTGCAAAATGATGAGAAGTCAGTTCAGTAACAAGTCTAATAACTCTGTAGTTAGTTTGCCGATTGCGCTGGTACTTTGCATGGATGTTGGCACGCACCCGGCAATGCATTTCCATGTGTCACGGGTGGGGTGCCGCTGCACGTGCGCACGGGCAGGGTGACGCTTCCAGATCTCGAGAACGGCTGGGCCGATTGTGATCAAACTTGGCACACCGCTAGAGGCTGGTTAGTAGGGTGCCGTGCACAAGTCAGATGGGACCCGTTATGCACGTGCGCACGTGCAGACTGACGCTTCCAGATCTCAAGAACGGCTGGGCCGACTGTGCTCAAAATTGGCATACCGCTAGAGACTGGTTAGTAGTGTGCCGTGCACAAGTCAGTTAGTATGTATTTTCATGTGCCACGGTTGGGGTGCAGCTGCACGTGCGCACGGGTAGGGGTCGTTTCCCGATCTTGGAAACGGCTGGGCCGATTCAGATTAAATTTGGTAAATCGCTAGAAACCGGCGAATAGAGTGCCGTGCACAAGTCAATTGGGACCCAGGTTGCACGTGCGCACGTGCAGGGTGTCACTTCCAGATCTCGAAAACGGCCGGGTCGATTGCACTCAAATTTGGCAAACCGCTAGAGACCGGTTAGTAGAGTGCAGTGCACGTCAGTTCGTGACACACCCGCTCCGGGCTGCACGTGCAAGGCTCATCCTCTCGTTTGGCGGCGGGCGTTTTTGCGGCGTTACAGAGGTGCTTGCTCAAACAACCTGCGGTCCCGCGATGCGGAGCCCAGCATCGCAGATGCTGGTAACCGCAGGTTGTTTGAAAAGACAAACACTATTCGTTAGAATTGTGTTTTTCTATTGAAAAACAACCGGAGCGGTCGTTCTCCGGGCTATGTTTTGCAAGTCTGGCAGCGAATTGGGGCAACTTGGTAGGGGCCTAGACGAAATGTACAATCTTCGTAAAAAGTTCAGTGTATGGGCTCCCGGAGGCGATCTACCTTATGGCACCGGTCGCTACTCGCTTAAAACCTCGTGGCACGTGGCACGTGCGATTCCATTTTCCCCGTGTTAAGTCAATGGGGGTTTGGACACATTTTGCGCGATCGCCAATGGCGGGAAAACTAGCCAAGGAAGAGGTGGTTTTCTTCCCAGCATTTTATGGCAAACACGTTCAGGTACACGCTAGTGTGCGCTGTATACCCCTCAGAATCTCGGAACGTGTCTTTGCACGAGGTCAAAGTTGGAATTTTGCTGTGTCCCATGTTAAGTCAATGGACGGCGATGTCGAGACTTTGCAGAGACATTTTCATTCGATCTTTGTACAAAATTTTAGAGATAGATTTCGCCCAAACTCTTATATCTTGTAGAGGAAAGAGCATAGTACATGCCGTTATGCTTCGTTAAGCTGGCAGAACTCATTTTTTCTTATAAAGTTAATTTGAAATTTAAAATTTTTAACATGGAAAGTCAATGGGAGCGTCTTTGTTGCTTAATAACTTCTTACGTTGCAGATATATCAAAGTGAAAAGTTAATAAAATATACAACTTTCGATGCTCTTTCCAACAATGTATAGAACGTCACTGCACGATGTGCCGTTTTTAAGAAAAGCTGTAAAAAAATCAGGGCTCGACTGTGACTTGAACCCAACCACATTAGAGGATACGAACAGGTGACGGCGATACCTCCCGTGTGCGGATGCGACACTGATTATTTGCTAAATATTAGCAGTAGGCCGCCTGTGGGATGCCTTTACAAACCTTATATCTCTGCAACCACTGGACCGATTCACTCGCGGTCTTTTGTGTGGGATAGCTTCTTCCTTTCTTACACGTAGTGTGCTGTTCTTGATGCGTATGGGTGACCCCTAATGCACGTGCCACGTGCAAAACGAAGAGGTGTCAGTTAGGTAACAAGTCTAATAACTCTGTAGTTAGTTTGCCGATTGCGCTGATACTTGGCATGGTTGTAGGCACCTGCCGCGCAGTGCATTTCCATGCGTCACGGTTGGGGTGCCGCTGCTAACCGCAGGTTGTTTCTTCATTGACAAACACTATTCGTTAGAATTGTGTTTTTCTATTGAAAAACAACCGGAGCGGTCCTTCTCCGGGCTATGTTTTGCATGGTTGGCCTGAGATTGGGGCAACTTGATTGGGGCCTAAACTTGTGGCTCGATTTTCGTAAAAATTTCAGTGTATGGGCTCCCGCAGGCGATCTACCTGATGGCACCGGTCGCTACTCGCTTAAAACCTCGTGGCACGTGGCACGTGCGTTTCAATTTTCGCCCATGTTAAGTCAATGGGGTTTTGGACACTTTTTGCGCCATCGGGAATGGCGGAAAAACGAGCCAAGAAAGGGGTGGTTTTCATCCCAGCATTTTATGGGAAACACGTTTGGGTACACGCTAGTGTGCGCCGTATACCCCTCAGAATTTCGTAACGTGCCTTTGCACGAGGTCAAAGTTGAACTTTTTTCGCTCCCCATGTTAAGTCAACGGACGTTTTTGCAGAGACATTTTCATTCGTTCATTGCACAAAATTATATGATACGATTTTGTTTAAACTTTCAGGACCTGTTGAGAAACGACCATAGAACATGTTGTTATGCTTCGTTATGAAATATAATGGCCCGTTTTGGGGTAATCGGCACGTGCATTTTCCCATAGGGTTAACATGGGAAAAAATTAAAATGCGATTTGCGAAAAATTTCGTCAATTATATTTCCTGATATTTTTAGGGTCGGATCTCGGGCTGGCACCCCAACTGACGGTGGTAATTACTTAAAATATAATTGACAAAATTTCGGGTAATCGTCACAAACAGTTACCCCATGTTGAGCCTATGGCGATTTCGAAAAATTATTTTCAAATCGATTTTGCAAAAAATTTCCACGTTAGATTTTGAAAATGTTCCAATATGTTGTGCCCCGTGGTGTTGGCTACCACATGGTATGGGTCAGATATGGGGCGATTGAAAAGCACGTGCCACGTGCAAACGTGTTTGATGGGGTAACCTCCGGGAAAATCCGACATGGCCTACTCGGGGTCCTATGGCGTGGAAACGACTTCAACTAGCGACACCAAATCAGTGCAGCCGGTGAGCAGATGAGTCCAGCTTGTCGCACTAGTGGTCACGTGTCGCACGTGCTATTGCACGTGCCGTGGCACGGGGTCAATTTTGGTGCTTAAATATACTAGCATTGTGAAATGCAAGTAGTGGGGGAAATAGCCGTCAGGCCGTCAGTTTTTATGATAGGGTCGATCTGAAAACGGGTTTAGGCACTGAATGAAGGGGGCTAAAAAACTGCTATCTCGGATTTTTTGTAAAATGAAAAATTGAAAATTATGGGGAAATTATATATTCGAAAGGTGAAATTTCCCTAAATTTTCCCGTTTTTCGAGTTTAACCGTCCACTGTTCAGGGACGGTGACACCGGCCGGGGTCATTTTTTACATGCTGATGGCCACGTCGATGGGTCATCACGTGGCGTGAACGGTGAAACTATCAGAGGTCCGGCACGTGCCACGTGGCCACGTGTTTGAGTCGCGTACCTCCCGGATTATCGTATGTTTGCCGATTTGTGGCCTTATAGCACGAAAACAGCACAAGCCAGGAATACTGAAATGGTGCAATCAGTGAGGAGACAAGTCCTGCTTACACCACCGGCGATCACGTGGCACACGTGCAAATTTGGGCACCTCCGTTGCGGATATATTTTATAGTGAAATATTCAATTGTACATAACTTTGTCAGTTTAAGTCCGATTGGACTAGAATTTGGTGGGTTGATGAATTGTTAAGCGACATGAACGAATGCGGCACGTTTGTTGCAGTGCGCCACGTTTGTCTCAAAGCGCCATTTTTGCCACAAAGTGCAGAATGTGCGTTATTTTGTCGAAAATTGGACGATTAGTAACCGCAGGTTGTTTGAAAAGACAAACACTATTCGTTAGAATTGTGTTTTTCTATTGAAAAACAACCGGAGCGGTCGTTCTCCGGGCTATGTTTTGCAAAGTTGGCCGCGAATCGAGACATCTTGACGGGGGCCTAGACGAATCGCTCAATTTCCGTAAAAAGTTCAGGGTATGGGCTCCCGGAGGCGATTTACCTGATGGCACCGGTCGCTACTCGCTAAGAAGTCTTTTGCGCGTGGCACGTGCGATTCCATTTTTCCCATGTTAAGTCAACGGGGTTTTGGACACTTTTTACGCGATCGCCAATGGCGGGAAAACGAGCCAAGGAAGAGGTGGTTTTCTTCCCAGCATTTTATGGCAAACACGTTTGGGTACACGCCAGTGTGCGCTGTATACCCCTCAGAATCTCGGAACGTGTCTTTGCACGAGGTCAAAGTTGGAATTTTGCTGTGTCCCATGTTAAGTCAATGGACGGCGATGCCGAGACTTTGCAGAGACATTTTCATTCGATCTTTGTACAAAATTTTAGAGATAGATTTCGCCCAAACTCTTATATCTTGTAGAGGAAAGAGCATAGTACATGCCGTTATGCTTCGTTAAGCTGGCAAAACTCATTTTTTCTTATAAAGTTCATTTGAAAATTAAAATTTTTAACATGGAAAGTAAATGGGAGCGTCTTTGTTGCTTAATAACTTTTTACGTTGCAGATATACCAAAGTGAAAAGTTAATAAAAAATACAACTTTCGATGCTCTTTCCAACAATGTATAGAACGTCACTGCACGATGTGCCGTTTTTAAGAAAAGCTGTAAAAAAGCAGGACTCGACTGTGACTTGAACCCAACCACATTAAAGTATACGAACAGGTGACGGGGATACCTCCCGTGTGCGGATGCGACACTGATTATTGCTAAATATTAGCAGTCGGCCGCCGTGGGGGGCGCAACCTTATATCTCTGCAACCACTGGACCGATTCACTCGCGGTCTTTTGTGTGGGATAGTTTCTTCCTTTCCCAAACGGAGTGTGCTACTCTCGATGCGTATGGGTGACCCCTAATGCACGTGCCACGTGCAAAACGAAGAGGTGTCAGTTCTGTAACAAGTCTAATAACTCTGTAGTTAGTTTGCCGATTGCGCTGATACTTGGCATGGTTGTAGGCATACACCGGGCCATGCGTTTCCATGTGCTACGGCTGGGGTGCAACTGCACGTGCGCGCGTGCAGGGTGACGCTTCCAGATCTCGAGAACGGCCGGGCCGATTGAGTTCAAATTTGGTACACCGCTAGAGACCGGTTAGTAGGGTGCCGTGCGCAAGTCAGTTAGGACCCATCTTGCACGTGCGCACGTGCAGGGTGACGCTTCCAGATCTCAAGAACGGCTGGACCGACTGTGCTCAAATTTGGCATACCACTAGAGACTGGGTAGTAGGGTGCTGTGAACAAGTCAGTTAGTATGTATTTTCATGTGCCACGGATGGGGTGCAGCTGCACGTGCGCACGTGTAGGGGTCGCTTCCAGATCTTGAAAACGGCAGGGCCGATTTAGCTCAAATTTGGTACACCGCTAGAAACCGGCAACTAGGAAGCCGTGCACAACACAATTGGGACCCAACTTGCACGTGCGCACGTGAAGGGTGCCGCTTCAAGATCTCGAAAACGGCCGGGCCGATTGCACTCAAAATTTTGCACACCGCTATAGACCGGCGAATAGGGTGCCGTGCACGTCAGTCCGTAGCACACCGACTCCGGTCTGCACGTGCAAGGCTCGTCCTCTCGTTTGGCGGCGGGCGTTTTTGCTGCGTTTACAAAGGTGCTTGCTCAAACAACCTGCGGTCCCGCGATGCGGAGCCCAGCATCGCAGATGCTGGTAACCGCAGGTTGTTTGAAAAGACAAACACTATTCGTTAGAATTGTGTTTTTCTATTGAAAAACAACCGGAGCGGTCGTTGTCCGGGGTATGTTTTGCAAAGTTGGCCGCGAATCGAGACATCTTGACGGGGGCCTAGACGAATCGCTCAATTTCCGTAAAAAGTTCAGGGTATGGGCTCCCGGGGGCGATCTACCTGATGGCACCGGTCGGTACTCGCTAAGAAGTCTTTTGCGCGTGGCACGTGCGATTCCATTTTCCCCATGTTAAGTCAACGGGGTTTTGGACACTTTTTGCGCGATCGCGAATGGCGGGAAAACGAGCCAAGGAAGAGGTGGTTTTCTTCCCAGCATTTTATGGCAAACACGTTTGGGTACACGCCAGTGTGCGCTGTTTACCCCTCAGAATCTCGGAACGTGTCTTTGCACGAGGTCAAAGTTGGAATTTTGCTGTGTCCCATGTTAAGTCAATGGACGGCGATGCCGAGACTTTGCAGAGACATTTTCATTCGATCTTTGTACAAAATTTTAGAGATAGATTTCGCCCAAACTCTTATATCTTGTAGACGAAAGAGCATAGTACATGCCGTTATGCTTCGTTAAGCTGGCAAAACTCATTTTTTCTTATAAAGTTAATTTGAAATTTAAAATTTTTAACATGGAAAGTCAATGGGAGCGTCTTTGTTGCTTAATAACTTTTTACGTTGCAGATGTATCAAAGTGAAAAGTTAATAAAATATACAACTTTCGATGCTCTTTCCAACAATGTATAGAACGTCACTGCACGATGTGCCGTTTTTAAGAAAGCTGTAAAAAATCAGGGCTCGACTGTGACTTGAACCCAACCACATTAGAGTATACGAACAGGTGACGGGGATACCTCCCGTGTGCGGATGCGACACTGATTATTGCTAAATATTAGCATCCGGCCGCCTTGGGGGCGCCTTGCAAAGCTTATATCTGCACAACTACTTGACCAATTCACTCGCGGTCTTTTGTGTGGGATAGCTTCTTCCTTTCTTACACGTAGTGTGCTATTCTCGATGCGTATGGGTGACCCCTAATTCACGTGCCACGTGCAAAACGATGAGAAGTCAGTTCAGTAACAAGTCTAATAACTCTGTAGTTAGTTTGCCGATTGCACTGATACTTGGCATGGATGTAGGCACCCGCCGTGCAATGCATTTCCATGTGTCACGGTTGGGGTGCCGCTGCACGTGCACACGGGCAGGGTGACGCTTCCAGATCTCGAGAACGGCTGGGCCGATTGTGATCAAAGTTGGCACACCGTTAGGGATCGGCGAGTAGGGTGCCGTGCACAAGTCAGATGGGACCCGTTATGCACGTGCGCACGTGCAGGACGACGCTTCCAGACCTCGAGAACGGCCGGGCCGACTGTGCTCAAATTTGGCATACCACTTAGAGACTGGTTAGTAGGGTGCCGTGCACAAGTCAGTTAGTGTGTATTTCCATGTGCCAAGGTTGGGGTGCAGCTGCACGTGCGCACGTGGAGGGGTCGCTTCCAGATCTTGGAAATGGCTGGGCCGATTCAGATTAAATTTGGTACACCGCTAGAAACCGGCAAATAGAGAGCCGTGCACAAGACAATTGGGATCCAGGTTGCACGTGCGCGCGTGCAGGGTGTCGCTTCCAGATCTCGAAAACGGCCGGGTCGATTGCACTCAAATTTGGCACACCGCTATAGACCGGCGAATAGGGTGCCGTGCACGTCAGTCCGTAGCACACCGACTCCGGTCTGCACGTGCAAGGCTCATCCTCTCGTTTGGCGGCGGGCGTTTTTGCTGCGTTTACAGAGGTGTTTGCTCAAACAACCTGCGGTCCCGCGATGCGGAGCCCAGCATCGCAGATGCTGGTAGAGCGGGGTGTGACCACAGCAGCCACCACGATACATCTCCCCCTCTTACGCGTATGCTAATAAGATCTACTGGAGAAAGCTAAGCTGTACTCCAAGCACAAAGCTGGTTTTCTTAAACCCCGAAAATCCGACCGCTGCGAGTTTTACGAGGGCTAACGTGTACGGGGTCGTCAGCGGGCTGCACTGATGGTGGAGCGGGTGCCAGCGGAGACGTCGCCGGCTCAGGCGACGGCACAGCTGGCGGAAGCTGCTGTGGTGGTGGTGGCGGCACCACCGGGCGTGGTGCTGCCACGGATGTCGGCGGCACCACCGGAGGTGGCACTGGTGCTGCCCGTTGCCCGGTTCCGTGCTGTGCCGGGACCTGTAACGGAACAGGAGGGATCAGCAGCAGGTGCCGTCGGTTGCGGCGATATTGGCAGCCGCCCAGCTCCACCAGATAGCTGCGTCTGGAGAGCCTTTGCGTGACGATGGCGGGCTCCGACCAGCTGCCCTTTTCTGTCTTGATCCGGACTCTGGGGCCGGGCTGCAGCGGAGGCAGGTTGCGGGCGCCTCGCCTCTGATTGACGGTTGACTCCTGTTTCTTCTTTCTCCGCCCATCGCGGAGTTTGGCGTGCCGCCATGCCTTCTTGGCGGGCTGCTGAGCGACGGGGAGACGGGACTGAAGCTCACGTCCCATCAGAAGGCGGGCTGGGGAGTATCCAGTGGCTTCCACAGCCGTTGTTCGGTAGTTCAGGAGAGCGAGGTGAGGATCTTTTTGGCGAAGTATCCACTTTGCGGTCCTCACGGCCCGTTCAGCTGCTCCGTTGGATGATGGCGTGTGCGGGTCAGTGACGCGATGTGTGAAGCCGTACGACGCTGCGAAGTCGGCGAATGAGCTGGAAGTGAACTGCGTTCCTCCGTCTGTTGTCATCAGATCCGGTATCCCCAGTCTGGAGAACAGGCGCTTCAGCCGCTCGATGACTGCGGTGCTTGTGAGACTGGGCAAGCGTTGGATTTCCAGATACCTGCTGAAGAGGTCCACAGTCACGAGCCAGTTGCTGTTGTTGAAGTGGAAAATATCTGCTGCGATGTGAGTCCACGGTCTTGACGGCGTTGGAGTCGTTACCAGTGGCTCAGCGTGCTGGGAGGGCGCGTGCACTTGGCAGAACGCGCAGTGCTCGATATGGCGCTTCAAGTCGATGCTGATCTTGGGCCGGGCCACCAGACGGATTCTGCTGCTCGCTGGCGGCACTTGTTGAGCCCGAAGTGACCGTCGTCGTGTAGACGGTTGAGCATCTCTTCACGCAGACTAGGCGGTATGATGATGCGGCGGCCGTACATGAGCAGTGTGCCGCTTGTCAGGTAGAGAACGCTGATTTCTCCACGCGCGGCGAAGTAGTCCAGCATGTCGGGGTGCTTTGCTCCCTCCTTCCAGCCAGAGAGAGTCTGCTGAACCACGCGCTGGAGGAGTTCATCTGCCTGTTGTGCCCTGCTGATTTCCACCAGACGCTGCGGTGTGGCGGGCAGGTCATCGAAGACCCTCTTGCAGAAGTTGTGGACGTCTTCCTGTAGCACAGCGCCGATCGCATCGTGCTTCTGGAGTGGGTGACGCGAGAGGAAGTCAGGTACCAGGTGCTGCTTCCCTGGAATGAACACCGCTGTTGCGTTGTAACGCATCAGTCGCATGAGCATGCGCTGACACCTGATTGGGCATCTACGAGATTTTTCGTGTTGATGAGCGGGATCAATGGCTTGTGATCCAGTTGTAGGTCGAACGACGGCAGTCCAGACAGGAACATGTGCATTTTCTCGCATGTCCAAGTTGCAGCGAGTAGTTCCTTTTCAATCTGGGCCCACCTCGTCTCTGTGTCCGTCAGACTTCTGCTGCAGAATGCGACGGGCTTGAAGCTGGAACCATGCTTCTGAAGGATGCATCCTCCGATTCCGTAGCTGCTTGCGTCTGCGCTGACCACTGTCTCGCGCACTGGGTCGTAGAACGCCAGGACTGGAGCGGACGTGACGGCTGCTTTCACATCATCCAGTGCTTGCTGCTGCTGAGGCGTCCAGTTCCACGCAGCGTCTTTTTTCAGCAAATCGTTGAGGGGCCTTAGGCGCTCCTGGATGTGCGGGACGAACCTGCAGAGGTAGTTGACCACCCCTAGCAGAGACCGGAGCTCTGTGACGTTCTTTGGCTGCTGGAGCTGCTGTATCGCTTCGAGCTTCTCGTCGTCCACGCCGATGCCATTCTTGCTTATCTTCATGCCAAGAAACTTGACTTCGTCCCTTCGGAACTCACATTTCGTCTTGTTCAGCTTGAGGCCAGATTCGTGGATTCTTCTGATGACGGCTTCCAGACGTGCGTCATGGTTGCTTGCATCTCCAAAAACCAGCGTGTCGTCCATGTAGACGATGACTCCAGGCAGTCCATCCAGCATCTCTTGCATCTTTCGCTGGAAGCACTCCGGAGCCAGTGAGATTCCCATCGGCAGGCGCAGGAACCTCTTCCTGCCGAACGGTGTGATGAACGTAGTCATTTTGGAGCTTGCCTCGTCCAACGGGATCTGGTAGAAGCCAGAAGAAGCGTCCAGCTTGGAGAACAGTGTCGCACCGCCAGCTTGGACGTCAGGTGCTCCAGGGTCGGGATCGGGAAGATCTCACGCTTTACGGCTTGGTTCAGCTTTTTGTAGTCAACTGTGATCCGGACACCACTGTTCTTCGGGACGGGGACGAGCGCGGATACCCAGTCTGTGGGTTCAGTCTCCGGTACGATGATGCCCTGCTCTTCCATTATCTTCAGCTCCTCCTCCACTGGCTTCATCAGCGGCAGGGGGACGTGTCTTGCTGTGGAGAGAGCGACCGGGACGGCATCCTCGCGTAGCCGGATGCTGATTGGTGCCGTCTTCATGAGGCCTGCTTCTCCGAAGACATCTTCATGCACCTCTCCTGTGAACTGGAGAACACCCAGACGCGAGCACGCCGACCGGGAGAGGAGGTTATCTGCTGAGTCCACTACATAGAACACCTCCGACTCCGCTTTGCTTTTGAACATGATTGTCCCATTCAGCTTTCCTTTTACGGTTAGCACGCCACCGACGCTAGTGAGCGTGCTTGGGTCTTCGATAACGGCAGATAAAAATCACAATAATTAGATGCACGCTTCACAAAAAAGACACTAACGCTTGCTTATGCTTGCTTGATGAGTGGCACGGCAAGTTCAGAAGGCAGGCTGCGCCATGTTTGTGTGCTTGCTTATGGCTTGATGAACCACAGGGTGCAGACGCCACCAGTACCAGCCGAGAACTGTATTCAGCGAGCGGGGTGGCGGTGGCCCGGGCGGCCACAGCCCAGACTGCATACGATACCGGCGCCGGCTCAGCGGCGGTTCCAGGCTATAGAGCGGGGTGTGACCACAGCAGCCACCACGATACACCGCCGTTTCCCGATAAAATGTTAATTGGTCGTTAAATCGTTAACGGTGCAAAATACCACCCAAAAGAGGTACATTTTCGGAATCAGCGCATCAAGGAGGCCCTATATGCTGACTTTCAGCCAAATCGAGAGACCCCGCCGTTTCCCGTTAAAATGTTAAATGGTCGTTAACTCGTTAACGATGCAAAATACCACCCCAAAAAGGTACATTTTCGGAATCAGCGCATCGAGAAGGCCCTGTACACCGATTTTCAGCCAAATCGAAAGACCCCGCTGTTTCCCGTTAAAATGTTTATTGGCCGTTAACTCGTTAACGATGCAAAATACCACCCCAAAGAGGTACCTTTTCGGAATCAGCGCATCGAGGAGACCCTATACACCGATTTTAAGCCAGATCGAAAGACCCCGAAAATTGCTGCTGAAATCGGTATATATGTTACAGGCAAAGTGAAAACTCGGGCATTTTGTAAAATGCCTAGGCAATTTGCAAAATGCCTGACCGGCCAGGCATATTTCAAAATGCCTAGGCAGTTTGCAAATTGCCTGACCCACCAGGCATTTTGCAAACTGCCTGAAATATTTTCCCAGGCCTTTTGCAAAATGCCTGACATCAAACTCGCACTAGCGGTGATGTAGGTATAGGTAAGCATCATTTGTAACTGGCGCTTACAAAAGTTAATCGCTGTCAATGCGCGCCAAGTGAGAAGACACTGCGTTCTCCGGGTAGCGCCGCCGAGTTCAGGTCACTGAGCCCCAGCGGCCGTCGGGTGCCGAGCACCGGGCGTGGTTTCGTTAGTAAACATGCGCTCGGTACAATAATTGCGCTGTTTATAAGAGCCCTTGGTGACTTTTTGAAAATACTGTGGGTGGATATTGATCAGAAAAGAATACTCTATCAAATTACGAAAATTTGATCGTTACACGTTTACATTATCAATCGTCTCTGCCAGAACAGTAGCCCACTAGAGCAGAATACTGGACATCGCAGCTTTTATACACTTGGCTACAACTGTCAACTCCGTATATACGAAAGGTACGGAGACGGTGGCTCAAGTCCATTCAGTGGTAACTAGTTCCATCTCGACGGAATTGACGCAAGACGTAGTTTACAGATATCACGAAATTGATGCGCGGTTGGCCCGGTCTGTTATGTTGTCCCTCCCATGTCCCTCCTAAGTGCTGAATGGGTGTAATTTTACCGGGTTCGGCACCAGGGCATCTGGACCAGGGCGCTCGGCATCTAAATCGGCCATCCCCCGGTATCTGAAGACCTTACCATGAAGCTGAGGCCGCTAAACCTCAGGTTGCAACCCTGACTTTATACCGTCATCCAGAAGTGATGCAGCTGGATTTCGCCAAGACCCACCAAATCTGGACCATTCAGGACCAGAGATTCAGACTTTTTCAGTGATGAGGCGATATTAGAGCTTTTCTAAGTCACTAACCATCCCGACAGACAACCAGTTCTGGGCCAACGGCAGCTCAGAAGCGCTGCACCGTCGATGACAGTGAAGCATCCACTGGCGATTCTCGTTTGGGGCATGATGGGCTACATAGGCCTCTTTGAGCTTCACCATGTGACGCAGGGACAGACCACGTGGCCGCTGATAACTTGTCAGCGAGGTGCTGGAGAACACTGACGCAACTACGAACAATCAATTTCGGGACACAAGTACAATATCCGCAACAATTTCGTGACACCCTGTATTCGTGACACCCCTGTATTTGGGCTCAGGCCCAGTGGAACGTTTATGGGCAACGCCTGAAGTCAACAACAACGGTGGAATATATGGAAACTCAGGCATTTTGCAAAATGCCTGGCGGTTCAGGCATTTTGTAAAATGCCTAGGCATTTTGCAAAATGACTGGTGGCCTGGTGGGTCAGGCAGTTTGCAAACTGCCTAGGCATTTTGCAAAATGATTGGCGGGTCAGGCATTTTGCAAAATGCCTAGGCAGTTTGCAAAATGCCCGGGTTTTCACTTTGCCTGTAACATATATATATGTTGCAGGCACTTTAGAAAATCAGTCATTTTGTAAAATGCCTAGGCATTTTGCAAAATGCCTGATTTTCCAGGCTTTTTGCAAAAAGCCTAGGCATTTTACAAAATGACTGACTCTCCAGTCATTTTGCAAAATGCCTAGGCATTTTACAAAATACCTAGCCATTTTACAAAATGACTGAGCAGTGTGTTGTAGATACGAGTACCTAATTATATACGTTTTGGTAGCGTGTAAGTGGACCGAGGAGTCCAGCATTATGACCAGAGGAGTCCAGCAGTGGGAAGTCCATACCTACCTCCAGGGGCGCGGGAACTACGTTCCGACTGGGGGGGCACACCATAATAGAGATCAACCTAGGGTACCCCCAAATCTAGTTTTCTCACCGGTTTTAGGCCACTTATTTTTCACCCCCTCGGCTTTTTCAACAAAAAAGAAAACATTTGCAAAAAAAGTGTGGTATTCCGTCTCAAAGCTGTGGGGGCACCGCCCCCACGGCCCCAGAGTTGGGGGGGGGGGGCAAGCTGCCCCCACTGCCCCCCCGGCTCCCGCGCCTATGCCTACCTCTATTTTGAGAAGTGCAGGCCCGCGACATTTCCAACCCCCACGTCAGCGACGCTGCTGGATTTAAGATGATCTATCTGGAGCGTCAACAAACGACTGGCCCTATGCCGGCCTGTATCTGTAAAACTGTTAGAGGTCGCGAGGATTCGATCCCACACACTTAGGCGTTAGTGTCTTCTGAAACCAACGCTCTCGTCCTACGCCAAGCGACCTGATGATTCTCCCGATGTGACCATGAACAATCAAATGGCTATCTAGTATCTTCGATTATTGATTATCGTTCCGCATTTTCCAAAATCTTGAACTGAATCTTGGCAATTTCTCGTGACTACTTCACGACCATGATACATGCATTTCTTAAATTGAACTTTTTTAGCCAAACACGTACACATATGATAAAATGAATGTCACCATCGTGTTCTACGCCCCAAGTTACCCATAAAACATGTGTCACAGGCTGCGAATATCAGTTTTGATTTTCGAGGATATGTGCCTACCGGGTTGACCTAACCTTGACCCTGACCTATGCTTGACTGACCCCTACATGGAGCTGACACTCTTGTAGGCCTTATATGATGGATTGTGCACCGTTTTGACAGAGTTTATTACGAGAGGCGCCCATTGCGAAGTCCTGAAGTCCATGCTACTGAAAGCCCGATTTCAGGTGTTTGACCTGACCTTGACCCGACCTGTGACCTCAAAATTCAACTTTAAAGTACTCATCTGAAGCGTCTCGTCGCGTTCTTTCGTTTGCCGCGTCGTGCGTTTCGCTTTGCCTATTGGTTCTCGAGTTATCGGCTGGGGGCGTTTAACGCCCCCCCCCCCCCCCCAGCAAACGGTGGGTGGCGAAATACCCCAGCAACTGCCGGGTTAATATTCATTGTGATCAGAGAGCTTTTTTATTCCAAAGAAAAGTTAGGAAGAAAACCTAAAGAAAACTTTGCGGCGCGAGTTATTGGCGAAAAACAGGAGGGATGGGCGGAATCCACCTTCCACTGCGCGTGTTAAAATGTGAGGATGAGAGAGAAGGAGTTGGAAATTATAATTAAATTCGGACGTGTTTTTAATGTCCAAATACATAATGCAGTTTTGTCCGTAATGGCACAATCAAACAAAGACTACACTCATTCGTTTACATGTAATTGTACATCAACCGGGCCTGCCTATTGACTAGGGCCGGTCTCCGGCTGGTTTTGTTAGGTCTAGTTTCAGGCAGAACATGAACGGCGTTGATGTACTTGGGAGTTTTTACAGCGTTAACTAAACAATGCTTCATGCTACAGCCGAGTCTGCAACATGTAACGGAAGTTAGCCCACATTCAGCCCACATTCGGCCCAGCCCAGATTGGGGCTGCCAAATCTAGGGAAAAATCTAAAAACCTAGGGAAAAATCTAAAAACCGTTGTACGCCTAAATGGCTGAGCGAAACTGAAAAATAAGGCCACCATTTGAAAGATCTCTTCACCCCGGACCTAATGATATGGTTAAATACCGGATCAATTTAACCAAAAGCATGATTTAACCAGGATGAAAATTTTCGGTCAATGGGGCGGCCCCTACGATTTTCTTCAAAATCGGCATGGTGATACTACAGGCCCAGATGACCAATCTGGCCGAAGAAACCCCTATGGGCATTGAAATCTATGGGGTAAAAACGCCCTTGGAAAGATTTACCCACGCATTTCTGGCAAGACTATCGCACGCATCCCCCCAATATGGGTATCATATGAAAGCTCATGAAAACCCAAACAAAATGGTGCGGTAAAATTTACCCATTACCCCATCCAGGGTAAAGTTTACCCAAGATGAAAATTTTCGGTCAATGGGGCGGCCCCTACGATTTTCTTCAAAATCGGCATGGTGATACTACAGGCCCAGATGACCAATCTGGCTGAAGAAACCCCTATGGGCATTGAAATCTATGGGGTAAAAACGCCCTTGGAAAGTTGTACCCACGCATTTCTGGCAAGACTATCGCACGCATCCCCCCAATATGGGTATCATATGAAAGCTCATGAAAACCCAAACAAAATGGTGGGGTAAAATTTACCCATTACCCCATCCAGGGTAAAGTTTACCCGAGATGAAAATTTTCGGTCAATGGGGCGGCCCCTACGATTTTCTTCAAAATCGGCATGGTGATACTACAGGCCCAGATGACCAATCTGGCTGAAGAAACCCCTATGGGCATTGAAATCTATGGGGTAAAAACGCCCTTGGAAAGTTTTACCCACGCATTTCTGGCAAGACTATCGCACGCATCCCCCTAATATGGGTATCATATGAAAGCTCATGATAACCCAAACAAAATGGTGGGGTAAAATTTACCCATTACCCCATCCAGGGTAAAGTTTACCCAAGATGAAAATTTTCGGTCAATGGGGCGGCCCCTACGATTTTCTTCAAAATCGGCATGGTGATACTACAGGCCCAGATGACCAATCTGGCTGAAGAAACCCCTATGGGCATTGAAATCTATGGGGTAAAAACGCCCTTGGAAAGTTTTACCCACGCATTTCTGGCAAGACTATCGCACGCATCCCCCCAATATGGGTATCATATGAAAGCTCATGAAAACCCAAACAAAATGGTGGGGTAAAATTTACCCATTACCCCATCCAGGGTAAAGTTTACCCAAGATGAAAATTTTCGGTCAATGGGGCGGCCCCTACGATTTTCTTCAAAATCGGCATGGTGATACTACAGGCCCAGATGACCAATCTGGCTGAAGAAACCCCTATGGGCATTGAAATCTTTGGGGTAAAAACGCCCTTGGAAAGTTTTACCCACGCATTTCTGGCAAGACTATCGCACGTATCCCCCCAATATGGGTATCATATGAAAGCTCATGAAAACCCAAACAAAATGGTGGGGTAAAATTTACCCATTACCCCATCCAGGGTAGAGTTTACCCAAGATGAAAATTTTCGGTCAATGGGGCGGCCCTATGATTTTCTTCAAAATCGGCATGGTGATACTACAGGCCCAGATGACCAATCTGGCTGAAGAAATCCCTATGGGCATTGAAATCTATGGGGTAAAAACGCCCTTGGAAAGTTTTACCCACGCATTTCTGGCAAGACTATCGCACGCATCCCCCCAATATGGGTATCATATGAAAGCTCATGAAAACCCAAACAAAATGGTGGGGTAAAATTTACCCATTACCCCATCCAGGGTAAAGTTTACCCAAGATGAAAATTTTCGGTCAATGGGGCGGCCCCTACGATTTTCTTCAAAATCGGCATGGTGATACTACAGGCCCAGATGACCAATCTGGCTGAAGAAACCCCTATGGGCATTGAAATCTATGGGGTAAAAACGCCCTTGGAAAGTTGTACCCACACATTTCTGGCAAGACTATCGCACGCATCCCCCCAATATGGGTATCATATGAAAGCTTATGAAAACCCAAACAAAATGGTGGGGTAAAATTTACCCATTACCCCATCCAGGGTAAAGTTTACCCGAGATGAAAATTTTCGGTCAATGGGGCGGCCCCTACGATTTTCTTCAAAATCGGCATGGTGATACTACAGGCCCAGATGACCAATCTGGCTGAAGAAACCCCTATGGGCATTGAAATCTATGGGGTAAAAACGCCCTTGGAAAGTTTTACCCACGCATTTCTGGCAAGACTATCGCACGCATCCCCCCAATATGGGTATCATATGAAAGCTCATGATAACCCAAACAAAATGGTGGGGTAAAATTTACCCATTACCCCATCCAGGGTAAAGTTTACCCAAGATGAAAATTTTCGGTCAATGGGGCGGCCCCTACGATTTTCTTCAAAATCGGCATGGTGATACTACAGGCCCAGATGACCAATCTGGCTGAAGAAACCCCTATGGGCATTGAAATCTATGGGGTAAAAACGCCCTTGGAAAGTTTTACCCACGCATTTCTGGCAAGACTATCGCACGCATCCCCCCAATATGGGTATCATATGAAAGCTCATGAAAACCCAAACAAAATGGTGGGGTAAAATTTACCCATTACCCCATCCAGGGTAAAGTTTACCCAAGATGAAAATTTTCGGTCAATGGGGCGGCCCCTACGATTTTCTTCAAAATCGGCATGGTGATACTACAGGCCCAGATGACCAATCTGGCTGAAGAAACCCCTATGGGCATTGAAATCTTTGGGGTAAAAACGCCCTTGGAAAGTTTTACCCACGCATTTCTGGCAAGACTATCGCACGCATCCCCCCAATATGGGTATCATATGAAAGCTCATGAAAACCCAAACAAAATGGTGGGGTAAAATTTACCCATTACCCCATCCAGGGTAAAGTTTACCCAAGATGAAAATTTTCGGTCAATGGGGCGGCCCTATGATTTTCTTCAAAATCGGCATGGTGATACTACAGGCCCAGATGACCAATCTGGCTGAAGAAATCCCTATGGGCATTGAAATCTATGGGGTAAAAACGCCCTTGGAAAGTTTTACCCACGCATTTCTGGCAAGACTATCGCACGCATCCCCCCAATATGGGGATCATATGAAAGCCCATAAAAACCCAAACAAAATGGTGGGGTAAAATTTACCCATTACCCCATCCAGGGTAAAGTTTACCCAAGATGAAAATTTTCATGGGTTTTCATGGGCTTTCATATGATACCCATATTGGGGGGATGCGTGCGATAGTCTTGCCAGAAATGCGTGGGTAAAACTTTCCAAGGGCGTTTTTACCCCATAGATTTCAATGCCCATAGGGGTTTCTTCAGCCAGATTGGTCATCTGGGCCTGTAGTATCACCATGCCGATTTTGAAGAAAATCGTAGGGGCCGCCCCATTGACCGAAAATTTTCATCTTGGGTAAACTTTACCCTGGATGGGGTAATGGGTAAATTTTACCCAACCATTTTGTTTGGGTTTTATGGGCTTTCATATGATACCCATATTGGGGGGATGCGTGCGATAGTCTTGCCAGAAATGCGTGGGTAAAACTTTCCAAGGGCGTTTTTACCCCATAGATTTCAATGCCCATAGGGGTTTCTTCAGCCAGATTGGTCATCTGGGCCTGTAGTATCACCATGCCGATTTTGAAGAAAATCGTAGGGGCCGCCCCATTGACCGAAAATTTTCATCTTGGGTAAACTTTACCCTGGATGGGGTAATGGGTAAATTTTACCCCACCATTTTGTTTGGGTTTTCATGGGCTTTCATATGATACCCATATTGGGGGGATGCGTGCGATAGTCTTGCCAGAAATGCGTGGGTAAAACTTTCCAAGGGAGTTTTTACCCCATAGATTTCAATGCCCATAGGGGTTTCTTCAGCCAGATTGGTCATCTGGGCCTGTAGTATCACCATGCCGATTTTGAAGAAAATCGTAGGGGCCGCCCCATTGACCGAAAATTTTCATCTTGGGTAAACTTTACCCTGGATGGGGTAATAGGTAAATTTTACCCCACCATTTTGTTTGGGTTTTCATGGGCTTTCATATGATACCCATATTGGGGGGATGCGTGCGATAGTCTTGCCAGAAATGCGTGGGTAAAACTTTCCAAGGGCGTTTTTACCCCATAGATTTCAATGCCCATAGGGGTTTCTTCAGCCAGATTGGTCATCTGGGCCTGTAGTATCACCATGCCGATTTTGAAGAAAATCGTAGGGGCCGCCCCATTGACCGAAAATTTTCATCTTGGGTAAACTTTACCCTGGATGGGGTAATGGGTAAATTTTACCCCACCGTTTTGTTTGGGTTTTTATGGGCTTTCATATGATACCCATATTGGGGGGATGCGTGCGATAGTCTTGCCAGAAATGCGTGGGTAAAACTTTCCAAGGGCGTTATTACCCCATAGATTTCAATGCCCATAGGGGTTTCTTCAGCCAAATTGGTCATCTGGGCCTGTAGTATCACCATGCCGATTTTGAAGAAAATCGTAGGGGCCGCCCCATTGACCGAAAATTTTCATCTTGGGTAAACTTTACCCTGGATGGGGTAATGGGTAAATTTTACCCCACCGTTTTGTTTGGGTTTTTATGGGCTTTCATATGATACCCATATTGGGGGGATGCGTGCGATAGTCTTGCCAGAAATGCGTGGGTAAAACTTTCCAAGGGCGTTATTACCCCATAGATTTCAATGCCCATAGGGGTTTCTTCAGCCAGATTGGTCATCTGGGCCTGTAGTATCACCATGCCGATTTTGAAGAAAATCGTAGGGGCCGCCCCATTGACCGAAAATTTTCATCTTGGGTAAACTTTACCCTGGATGGGGTAATGGGTAAATTTTACCCAACCATTTTGTTTGGGTTTTCATGGGCTTTCATATGATACCCATATTGGGGGGATGCGTGCGATAGTCTTGCCAGAAATGCGTGGGTAAAACTTTCCAAGGGAGTTTTTACCCCATAGATTTCAATGCCCATAGGGGTTTCTTCAGCCAGATTGGTCATCTGGGCCTGTAGTATCACCATGCCGATTTTGAAGAAAATCGTAGGGGCCGCCCCATTGACCGAAAATTTTCATCTTGGGTAAACTTTTCCCTGGATGGGGTAATGGGTAAATTTTACCCCACCATTTTGTTTGGGTTTTTATGGGCTTTCATATGATACCCATATTGGGGGGATGCGTGCGATAGTCTTGCCAGAAATGCGTGGGTAAAACTTTCCAAGGGCGTTTTTACCCCATAGATTTCAATGCCCATAGGGGTTTCTTCAGCCAGATTGGTCATCTGGGCCTGTAGTATCACCATGCCGATTTTGAAGAAAATCGTAGGGGCCGCCCCATTGACCGAAAATTTTCATCTTGGGTAAACTTTACCCTGGATGGGGTAATGGGTAAATTTTACCCCACCATTTTGTTTGGGTTTTCATGGGCTTTCATATGATACCCATATTGGGGGGATGCGTGCGATAGTCTTGCCAGAAATGCGTGGGTAAAACTTTCCAAGGGCGTTTTTACCCCATAGATTTCAATGCCCATAGGGGTTTCTTCAGCCAGATTGGTCATCTGGGCCTGTAGTATCACCATGCCGATTTTGAAGAAAATCGTAGGGGCCGCCCCATTGACCGAAAATTTTCATCTTGGGTAAACTTTACCTTGGATGGGGTAATGGGTAAATTTTACCCCACCGTTTTGTTTGGGTTTTTATGGGCTTTCATATGATACCCATATTGGGGGGATGCGTGCGATAGTCTTGCCAGAAATGCGTGGGTAAAACTTTCCAAGGGAGTTTTTACCCCATAGATTTCAATGCCCATAGGGGTTTCTTCAGCCAGATTGGTCATCTGGGCCTGTAGTATCACCATGCCGATTTTGAAGAAAATCGTAGGGCCGCCCCATTGACCGAAAATTTTCATCTTGGGTAAACTTTACCCTGGATGGGGTAATGGGTAAATTTTACCCCACCATTTTGTTTGGGTTTTCATGGGCTTTTATATGATACCCATATTGGGGGGATGCGTGCGATAGTCTTGCCAGAAATGCGTGGGTAAAACTTTCCAAGGGCGTTTTTACCCCATAGATTTCAATGCCCATAGGGGTTTCTTCAGCCAGATTGATCATCTGGGCCTGTAGTATCACCATGCCGATTTTGAAGAAATCGTAGGGGCCGCCCCATTGACCGAAAATTTTCATCTTGGGTAAACTTTACCCTGGATGGGGTAATGGGTAAATTTTACCCAACCATTTTGTTTGGGTTTTTATGGGCTTTCATATGATACCCATATTGGGGGGATGCGTGCGATAGTCTTGCCAGAAATGCGTGGGTAAAACTTTCCAAGGGCGTTTTTACCCCATAGATTTCAATGCCCATAGGGGTTTCTTCAGCCAGATTGGTCATCTGGGCCTGTAGTATCACCATGCCGATTTTGAAGAAAATCGTAGGGGCCGCCCCATTGACCGAAAATATTCATCTTGGGTAAACTTTACCCTGGATGGGGTAATGGGTAAATTTTATCCAACCAATTTGTTTGGGTTTTATGGGCTTTCATATGATACCCATATTGGGGGGATGCGTGCGATAGTCTTGCCAGAAATGCGTGGGTAAAACTTTCCAAGGGCGTTTTTACCCCATAGATTTCAATGCCCATAGGGGTTTCTTCAGCCAGATTGGTCATCTGGGCCTGTAGTATCACCATGCCGATTTTGAAGAAAATCGTAGGGGCCGCCCCATTAACCGAAAATTTTCATCTTGGGTAAACTTTACCCTGGATGGGGTAATGGGTAAATTTTACCCAACCATTTTGTTTGGGTTTTCATGAGCTTTCATATGATACCCATGTTGGGGGGATGCGTGCGATAGTTTTGCCAGAAATGTGTGGGTAAAACTTTCCAAGGGCGTTTTTACCCCATAGATTTCAATGCCCATAGGGGTTTCTTCAGCCAGATTGGTCATCTGGGCCTGTAGTATCACCATGCCGATTTTGAAGAAAATCGTAGGGGCCGCCCCATTGACTGAAAATTTTCATCTTGGGTAAACTTTACCCTGGATGGGGTAATGGGTAAATTTTACCCCACCATTTTGTTTGGGTTTTCATTGGCTTTCATATGATACCCATATTGGGGGGATGCGTGCGATAGTCTTGCCAGAAATGCGTGGGTAAAACTTTCCAAGGGCGTTTTTACCCCATAGATTTCAATGCCCATAGGGGTTTCTTCAGCCAGATTGGTCATCTGGGCCTGTAGTATCACCATGCCGATTTTGAAGAAAATCGTAGGGGCCGCCCCATTGACCGAAAATTTTCATCTTGGGTAAACTTTACCCTGGATGGGGTAATGGGTAAATTTTACCCAACCATTTGTTTGGGTTTTTATGGGCTTTCATATGATACCCATATTGGGGGGATGCGTGCGATAGTCTTGCCAGAAATGCGTGGGTAAAACTTTCCAAGGGCGTTTTTACCCCATAGATTTCAATGCCCATAGGGGTTTCTTCAGCCAGATTGGTCATCTGGGCCTGTAGTATCACCATGCCGATTTTGAAGAAAATCGTAGGGGCCGCCCCATTGACCGAAAATTTTCATCTTGGGTAAACTTTACCCTGGATGGGGTGATGGGTAAATTTTACCCCACCATTTTGTTTGGGTTTTCATGAGCTTTCATATGATACCCATATTGGGGGGATGCGTGCGATAGTCTTGCCAGAAATGCGTGGGTAAACCTTTCCAAGGGCGTTTTTACCCCATAGATTTCAATGCCCATAGGGGTTTCTTCAGCCAGATTGATCATCTGGGCCTGTAGTATCACCATGCCGATTTTGAAGAAAATCGTAGGGGCCGCCCCATTGACCGAAAATTTTCATCTTGGGTAAACTTTACCCTGGATGGGGTAATGGGTAAATTTTACCCAACCATTTTGTTTGGGTTTTATGGGCTTTCATATGATACCCATATTGGGGGGATGCGTGCGATAGTCTTGCCAGAAATGCGTGGGTAAAACTTTCCAAGGGCGTTTTTACCCCATAGATTTCAATGCCCATAGGGGTTTCTTCAGCCAGATTGGTCATCTGGGCCTGTAGTATCACCATGCCGATTTTGAAGAAAATCGTAGGGGCCGCCCCATTGACCGAAAATTTTCATCTTGGGTAAACTTTACCCTGGATGGGGTAATGGGTAAATTTTACCCAACCATTTTGTTTGTGTTTTTACTGGCTTTCATATGATACCCATATTGGGGGGATGCGTGCGATAGTCTTGCCAGAAATGCGTGGGTAAAACTTTCCAAGGGCGTTTTTACCCCATAGATTTCAATGCCCATAGGGGTTTCTTCAGCCAGATTGGTCATCTGGGCCTGTAGTATCACCATGCCGATTTTGAAGAAAATCGTAGGGGCCGCCCCATTGACCGAAAATTTTCATCTTGGGTAAACTTTACCCTGGATGGGGTAATGGGTAAATTTAACCCAACCATTTTGTTTGGGTTTTCATGAGCTTTCATTTGATACCCATATTGGGGGGATGCGTGCGATAGTTTTGCCAGAAATGTGTGGGTAAAAATTTCCAAGGGCGTTTTTACCCCATAGATTTCAATGCCCATAGGGGTTTCTTCAGCCAGATTGGTCATCTGGGCCTGTAGTATCACCATGCCGATTTTGAAGAAAATCGTAGGGGCCGCCCCATTGACCGAAAATTTTCATCTTGGGTAAACTTTACCCTGGATGGGGTAATGGGTAAATTTTACCCCACCATTTTGTTTGGGTTTTCATTGGCTTTCATATGATACCCATATTGGGGGGATGCGTGCGATAGTCTTGCCAGAAATGCGTGGGTAAAACTTTCCAAGGGCGTTTTTACCCCATAGATTTCAATGCCCATAGGGGTTTCTTCAGCCAGATTGGTCATCTGGGCCTGTAGTATCACCATGCCGATTTTGAAGAAAATCGTAGGGGCCGCCCCATTGACCGAAAATTTTCATCTTGGGTAAACTTTACCCTGGATGGGGTAATGGGTAAATTTTACCCAACCATTTTGTTTGGGTTTTTATGGGCTTTCATATGATACCCATATTGGGGGGATGCGTGCGATAGTCTTGCCAGAAATGCGTGGGTAAAACTTTCCAAGGGCGTTTTTACCCCATAGATTTCAATGCCCATAGGGGTTTCTTCAGCCAGATTGGTCATCTGGGCCTGTAGTATCACCATGCCGATTTTGAAGAAAATCGTAGGGGCCGCCCCATTGACCGAAAATTTTCATCTTGGGTAAACTTTACCCTGGATGGGGTAATGGGTAAATTTTACCCAACCATTTTGTTTGGGTTTTTATGGGCTTTCATATGATACCCATATTGGGGGGATGCGTGCGATAGTCTTGCCAGAAATGCGTGGGTAAAACTTTCCAAGGGCGTTTTTACCCCATAGATTTCAATGCCCATAGGGGTTTCTTCAGCCAGATTGGTCATCTGGGCCTGTAGTATCACCATGCCGATTTTGAAGAAAATCGTAGGGGCCGCCCCATTGACCGACAATTTTCATCCTGGTTAAATCATGCTTTTGGTTAAATTGATCCGGTATTTAACCATATCATTAGGTCCGGGGTGAAGAGATCTTTCAAATGGTGGTCTTATTTTTCAGTTTCGTCCAGCCGTTCAGGCGTAAAACGGTTTTTAGATTTTTCGCTAGATTTCTAGATTTTTCCCTAGATTTCTATATTTTTCCCTAGATCTGGCAGCCCCAATCTGGGCTGGGCCGAATGTGGGCTGAATGTGGGCTAACTTCCGTTACATGTCTGCAACTCAACCTGGTCGTTACTCAGCATTGTCGTTATCACAGAGCTTCAAATCGATCAGCTACAGGCTGAACACGTACCTATAGGGTATAGGAAGACGTCCAAAAACTGTTGGCCATAGTATCTGTAGTGGGATCTAGGTTCCATGCTGGTCAGGCATTTTGCAAAATGCCTAGTCATTTTGTAAAATGGCTAGCCATTTTGAAAAAAGCCTGGTTGCGTTCAGTCATTTTTCAAACAGCCGTCTTTTTGTAAAATGCCTAGGCATTTTACAAAATGACTGATTTTCTAAAGTGCCTGCAACATATATGCTGCTGAAATGTTAACGGATCGTTAATTCGTTAACGGTGCAAAATACCACCCCAAAGAGGCACAGTTTCGAAATCAGCGCATCGAGGAGGCCCTGTATACCGGTTTTCAGCCAAATCGAAAGACCCCGCTGTTTTCCGTTAAAATGTTAATTGGTCGTTAACTCGTTAACGGTGCAAAATACCACCCAATAGAGGCACATTTTCGGAATCAGCGCATTGAGGAGACCCTGTACCCCGATTTTAAGCAAAATCGAAAGACCCCGAAAATTTGTTGCTGAAATCGATATATGCTGCTAAAATGTTGACGGATCGTTAATTCGTTAACGGTGCAAAATACCACCCCAAAGAGTCACAGTTTCGAAATCAGCGCATCGAGGAGGCCCTGTATACTGGTTTTCAGCCAAATCGAAAGACCCCACTGTTTTCCGTTAAAATGTTAATTGGTCGTTAACTCATTAACGGTGCAAAATACCACCCAAAAGAGGTACATTTTCGGAATCAGCGCATCGAGGAGGCCCTGGATACCGATTTTCAGCCAAATCGAAAGACCCCGCCGTTTCCCGTTAAAATGTAATTGGTCGTTAACTCGTTAACGGTGAAAATACCACCCTAAAGAGGCACATTTTCGGAATCAGCGCATCGAGGAGGCCCTGCATAAAGATTTTCAGCCAAATCGAAAGACCCCGCCGTTTCCCGTTAAAATGTTAATTGGTCGTTAACTCGTTAACGGTGCAAAATACCACCCCAAAGAGGTACATTTTCGGAATCAGCGCATCGAGAAGGCCCTGTACACCGATTTTCAGCCAAATCGAAAGACCCCGCTGTTTCCCGTTAAAATGTTAATTGGCCGTTAACTCGTTAACGGTGCAAAATACCACCCTAAAGAGGCACATTTTCGAAATCAGCACATCGAGGAGGCCCGGTACACTGATTTTTAGCCAAATCGAAAGACCCCGCCGTTTCCTGTTAAAATGTTAATTGGTCGTTAACTCGTTAACGGTGCAAAATACCACCCCAAAGAGGTACATTTTCGGAATCAGCGCATCGAAAAGGCCCTGTACACCGATTTTCAGCCAAATCGAAAGACCCCGCTGTCTCCCGTTAAAATGTTAATTGGTCGTTAACTCGTTAACGGTGCAAAATACCACCCCAAAGAGGCACATTTTCGGAATTAGCGCATCGAGGAGGCCCTGTATACCGATTTTCAGCCAAATCGAAAGACCCCGAAATATGCTGCTGTGAGGCTGATATTCGTTGCTGCTGAATTGACAGATGTCGGAAACTCGTACTGCGAAGTTGCTGCGAAGAAGTATTCTATGACCGTGCTGCGAAGTAGTGGGAGTGTTTCAATAACAATTTGTGGGTTATTCAGAGTTTCTTGATGGTGGCAAATGGTGTGACAAACTCCAAGCCTATCATAACCTGCAGCTGTTGAAACCATTGACCTATAATAAGTATAGACAGACTACACTGGCTTAATCAGCGCCTGAAGGCCGTTCCTGCTGAGCGACACTAGCGCCACCGTACGTGTAAGGGCACGAACTAATGACACAATGCTTTGTCTATGGGAAAAACGCGAAAGTTTATCAACTTCTTTCTCGTAAATAATACGACGAAAGGGAACGAGACTACGTCTACAATGTAGAAGCGTCCAAGCTTAATCACCTGAACATAGCACAAAGTCATAGGTTGAGGGACACGGCACGCGCCACGCCGCCACGTGCCATATAAGTGGTGACAAATTTGTTCGATCTACAATAACTTTACAACGACTGGGTTGATTGAGCTGAAACTTGGCATGTCGGTGGACTTGCAAATGATAATGCATTTCCACGTGTCACGGTTAGGGTGCTGCTGCACGTGCGCACGCGCAGGGGACGCTTCCAGGTCTCGAGAACGGCTGGGCCGATTGCGCTCAAATTTGGTACGTCGTTAGGGACCGTTTGACAGGGTGCTGTGCACAAGTCAGTTTGGGTACAGCTTGCACGTGCGCACGTGCAGGGGTCGCTTCCACATCTCGAGATTGGCTGGGTAGATTGTGCTCAAATTTGGTACACCGTTAGGGACCGTTTGGCAGGGTGCCGTGCACAAGTCAGTTGGGTCCAGCTTGCACGTGCGCACGTGCAGGGGTCGCTTCCACATCTCGAGAACGGCTGGGGAGATTGCGCTCAAATTTGGTACACCGGTAGCGACCGTTTAGGAGGGTGCCGTGCTTAAGTCGATTTGGGTTCAGTTTGCACGTGCACACGAGCTGCACGTGTGCACGTGCAAACTGTCACTTTCACATCTCGAAAGCGGCTTTGCCATTGAGCTCAGAATCATCATTTATTAATCCGTTAAATGAGCATTCGGCTTCACTATCACGTAGTTTGCAGGTCTCATGCGCGTTTCTCTCATGATTGCAAATTCGATTAACCCTCGCATGTGTGCGGCGTTTGCCAGCTTCTAATGTGTAGGGGGGGGGGGTCGGTTGGACCCCCCCCCTTGCCGTTTGGCCCCTGATCGAGCTAGAGCTTCGCGAAAAAAACGAGCGTGTTGCCCGTGACGAGAGGAAGCCGATGATACCCAATTTTAAGGTCCTAGGTCATTGGTTGACCTTCCAGGTCAGGTCAATGACCCAAAGTCGGGAAAATCGGGACCTGTTAGAAAGTCGTAAAGTGTGGCTGCTAAGGGGTTTTTCGGGGTGCTGATCACGAATATCGTGTTAGTTTTGATCACAGATGATGTCTTGAAGCATTTAGACCAGGTCGGGTCAGGTCAGGTCAGGTCAACCAGTAGGCGTCGTGACTCGTAGTACGTGTCAACCGCCTCTGACAGCTTCGTAACATGTTACGAAGTCACCAAAACTACTTCGTAAATGTTCAAATGGTTGCTAAATTCGAATTCAGCTCCAAAAACTAGCCTAGAAACATGTAAAACTCGAAAAAGTGACCCTAGGTCACCCGAGGTCACCAAAGGTCAATGACCTGACCTGACCTTCAGGTGACCTTGACACACACGGGAGTAACATCAAATCACATGTTTGAACGTTTGAAACCACGAAAAGCTTGCAAACACGCGGCTAGTGCGAGCCGACATACGCGAAATCGCGATTCCGGCCAAACATGGTCTCGGAAAAGAGGTCACAGGTCAAAGGTCATTTGGGTCAGGGTCATGAAATTTTCAGGGTAGGTGTAAAATTGATCAATGCGAGGGTACTGAAAGTTTCGTTGCGATCGGCCGCTTTTTACGCGAGTTATTCGCGAAAAACCATGGGGGGGGGGTCCATCCGACCCCCCCCCCTACACATGCGAGGGTTAATACAGTATGTTTGTTGATTTGACAATATGTATTGTGTATTTAAGATTAAGCTCAGCAGTAACATTCATGACATCATCAAAGCATCGTCAAAGCATATGAACAACGAATACATGATAATAATGTTCATGGTAGTAGAGACTGTGGGATGAGTGGCGATATACTCATACCAACCTGAGTGCACATAATGATGCATCATTTCATGTTTGTCCACGCCATATTATCTCGCAAGGGAAGAAAGGTAGAAAGAAGCGGAAAAGGCAGTAGGTAGCTCGCTATAAGAACTTTGAGAATCATCTAGACAATTTTTCGATCAGGTCATCGCTAAAGGTCACTGGTGTCTGGTGATCACCAAAAGTTCACGAATTCTGGTTTTCAATTTTAACAACGTTCCACAAATCAGCGCACACACAAGTAAATGAGGGGCCTTCTGCTCTTGAGCACTTATGTTGAGCCACGCAAGAAATAATTAAGCCAGTCATTAGCAGGTCACACTTGGTAGGCATTTCGACTGTTGCAGTCTTGCTGAGCTTCCATTCAGATTTCTTGACGGCTCCAGCCTCCATCGTGTTTAATTGCAGTAGCAACTTACAACTGAAGTTCGTCAATCTTTTTTACTTTATATCTTGGCCATAAGTCGGGCTATGTCTGGTTCAGTTGGCAGATGAATTTCAGCACACTCCAGAAGCCATCCAGCAACAGGAACATAGGCCTGTGCCTTCTTAGTTAGACCTTGGGTAGACCATATAGCCTTAGGTAGACCTCTTCCAAACCGTTTCTTATAACATTTGCGAATATTGCAAGTGTCTCTCAGTTTTTTCTTCTCTTAACTCTAGCCATTATGATAAAATTATCAGTGTCTGCTCTAGCAGATAAACAGGATAAATTTAAAGAAAATGAAATAAAATGCTTTAATTACATAAATACCAAATATCTCAGATCACACCGCTTGAAATGCTCGACTGTAATAACGTAAGTCAATTTTATCGCCTTGAAATGATTCACCTATCACGTGCAATATGTGCTTGATATTTGTTTGTGCTCTTTATTGGTGACAAACTATCTTTTCTTGTTTAATATGCACAGATATATGTAATATGCACGGGGGACTTCACTGATGATTGGGTGCTCTGGGCCGGTGAAGCCTAACTGTCTGGATGGACGCCAGGGATCGTAGCCCTCTGGCCGTGGCTGCGCCTGTGAGACGTCCAGGAGGGACACCTCGTCTGCTGTTGGCCGCGGGCCAGGGCCGGACTGTGAGGTGTCCAGCAGTGACCCCTCGGCTGCTGTTGGCCGCGGGCCGGGGCCGGACTGTGTCGCTCCTACTGCAACTTCCAGGAAGACCTGATTGAGCAGCCCACGGCCATGTCCGGCGTGAACTGGATCTCCGGCAGTGATACTGCCCTAACTTTTGTGTATCGACATGCCGGACCGCCGCACGTGCCGCGGGCGGTGACCGGCTGCCCTGGCGGGTACATACTGCTTGGCCGGGTGGTGGCGGCGGGTGTGCGGTTACTCACCGATCTGAAGTCTTCGCCGGGGCTCTGCGTGGCTGAGTTGGAGAGTGTTGCAGTCTCGACGTGCTGGAGGGGAATGACGGCGGTGCGAACGACGCAGGTCACATCTGGCCCTCTGTGCGTCAGTCGCCATCGAGAGGCGACGTGAACTGGATCCGGTACTCCGACTGTGGCTGCTTTCGGTGTGTTGTGGTTGGCATGTATGCACTTTCCGTGACATACCTATACTAGTCACCCACGCGGCGCCGGCCTCCCGCACTCGTTGCGGCTGGTACGATTGCTGATGCCTGAATCCGCGTGCTGCCACCTGCCGGCTGATAAATGAACTTAAGCCTACGCGTGTGCCCGTGTTCGACCGTTAGTGTCATAAAACGGTGCGTTATCTCCGTGATGCGGCTGGGATGTGGTTGGTCGCCACTTACGATATGCTGATGCATGCGTCATCATATGATCATATGATCATCATGTGATCATATGCGTCAGTATATGATATATTGATGGTTTCCGGATGCTCTACTCCGTGACCAATGACTATCTGCGCTCGCTAGCATGGCGACATACCTACTGCCGGTGTCACGCCCGACTATGCGGTTCCGGTGCGGAGTTTGATTTATCTTGCACTCATGGTTGATGGCCTATTTGACGCTACTGGCATCTCCCTAACCTCTAACAAATAACATGTCTACTTTACTAATTTATTAACTATGATTGTCCCTGTTCCTATTCCCTGCCCGCCAGTAGCGCCACCTGTATATGAACTTGCACCTCATCATGTTCACTGTTTGCTCAATATACCGCCGGTGGAAACCGGTCATGGATTCAGAACTGTCAACACACTTTACGCAATTTGCAATGCGGCAACAATTTAATGATGCCGAGGACTTTGTTTATTCCGTTACCATGGAGACGATTTCGTGAGGCTTGACTTCAAACCTTAAACGTTTAAATAAATGTTTTGTAGCAAATGTTAGCGTTCTGTTACACATTTTAAAATAAATTAACGTTAAATATTTAATAAACTTCTATTCCTACGTCCGTGCTTAAGGGTTAGGAATGCCCTTATCCTGCGCTGTAATTTCAGAAAACAATTTCCTTCTTTGGTCGACGAGGAACGCCGCAAAAACGCGAGTAGTTCGTCTATACTTATTATAGGTCAATGGTTGAAACAAATTGTTTTGATTTTGCAAAGTACAGTTGAGCATGGTTCAAGATGATGTGGTATATAGCTACAAGATTTGTGCAAAAGCTTATGACTGAAGAGTGAAAACATCTATATGATGGCTCAATCAACCATGGAAATGGATGACAAAAAGTTTCAAAACAATTCAGCCACTGAACTCTATAATGTGGAATGCGCATCGGCCGCCAGATGGTGTCCAACGGTGCCGCCATGTTGCGCAGACCAGGAAGCGGCCGCCGCCTGTGTTGGGGAATAGGGAATTCGGGACCTCGATTTACGTTTGCGGTCGCTGCATCCGTTACGTTCAAGCTATGTGGACACGGAACCCGGCATCTTACGCAGAATTGAGTGGAGAACAAGATGAATTCCTAAAATATCCTCAGATACAAGGAACTAATAGGTACGTTAAACCCTTATAAGTCAATGGGGAAATATGAAAAATGCTATTTTGGCGCCGAGAATGATCTGAAACTATCTTAAGCATATAGAATTATTATTTCATGCACTCCTTGCAAGGTTCTATGCTTCATATTTGCATTGTTGCCCTTGCGTGACGTCATTTGTGACGTCACAAGGGTCACAATTTTTTCTTTAATAACTCCCGACCAAATTGAGCTAGCGAGTCGGGAAAGCCACCAATGGACTCAGGAAGACCTGCCGAATCGAATGATATGCGACATGACCTCTTTCGACCAACTTTGTGACCTGGGGGTGCTGACCTGACCTTGACCTGAGGTCAACACCCTTATTTGACCTGACCCGAACAAAAAGTATATCACTCGATGCGCCTGAGCTAGCTGAACACGATGATGTCAAAATCGCGGCTCTACGGCCATTTTTGGCGAAGTTATTTACCAAAAACCGAACCCATGCCTTTTATCACTTGACCTGACCTCAGAGGTCACCGGTTGACCTGAGACCTTTAAAGCGGGTTCCTACCAGTCACTCTGCATTATAACTTGCCGCATACGACCACTTAACCGCTTAATTCTAGTTAAATTAGCGGCGCATTTGCGAGGTGGGTTCAATCAACCCCCTCGGCCGGGGCAAATGGAGGTCCGGCGAGTAAATTTGAGGAATTCTGAAGATACGATCGTGTTCCCCACTCAATTCTGCGTAAGGTACCGGGCTCCGTATCTACGTAACTTGATCGTAACGGATACGGCGGCCGCAAACGTAAATCGAGGTCCCGAATTCCCTATTCCTCAACACAGGCGGCGGCCGGTTCCTGGTCTGCGCAATATGGCCGCCACCGTTAGACACTACGGCCAATAGGGTTGAAGCGGCAGTGCTCCCCTGTGGTTTCAACATTCGAGCATGTGAGAATAACTTCAGAAATTCATAGTTCTTGTAGTATTGCATTTTCCTTGTGTACAGTTGCAGGATTTGTTTGGGCATTTCAATTTCAATGTTTCAGTTGAGATACAACTTACAAGTGAATTGCGGAAACAGTTTAGAATCAATTACCGGGGTTACATCAGCGATCCGTTCCAAATACGCACTACGCTAATGCGCATCAGCTCCCCACAAACGTATCTACGGCACCGGTTACATGAGACTAATTCGTTTTATCTACGTCAAACGGATCTTGTTTGGCTCACCCGGGCTGACTCCTCGACAGCCGGTAATTCGCATCACAAACGGAATAGGATTAGCGTACAGTCATGGCGCAGTTGCGGCATTTACCGGGACGACCGAACTAATTTTTAATTATTGAACGATATAACATCATTTGATATGCTCAAAAACAGGGGTGTAGGATCGCAAAATAGGTTGGGGGGGCTGAACCCCGGACGCCGCGCCGGTGGGGCGGCGACGAAAGTTGCTGAGCGGGGGGGGGGGGGGGGCAGGAAAAACCAGCAGTGAAAAAGGTGTTGACCGGGGGGAGGGAGGGTGGACCATGGTGGTGAAAAGCGGGTCTATGACTTGAGTGATATGACTTATTCTCTCCCCCTGGATCCAAGTTCAGGCTTATAAAATAAGGCGTAGGTATTTATATTCCGGCTCAACGTTTTGCAACCACATTTATGCAGTGAATGTTCCCGCTCTTTTCAAATGCAAAGTGATGCCACTAAAACGGTATATGTATGCTCTTCTTATACTTAAGGCTGATGAGAGATTCAATTTCTTGATTGATTCAGTATTTAGATTCCTATCCCCTAGTTTGGCAAACTGTTTTAGAGGTTCCTTGGAGGTACCCCTGCAATTTCCTAAAATCTAGGTACTCACTTTTCACCAATCACCCACTTCATTTCGGAAGGGTCAAGTTTTTGTGGAAAGATTGTAGACTGTTTAATGGCTCCCTTTTGGCTGTTTCAGGGACCTCCTCGACTACTTCTAGGGCCACGATAGCGGCATCGACAAAGTAGGCGGATCGTGATCGGTAAAACAGGACAGTCATAGAACAATTTCTGTTGTAGTATTTCGCAAAACCCCCGCATTCTGCATATCATTGGAACTTGGAAGTATAATTTTGTTTTTAAAGTTGCAGGTCGTGTAGCCACACGAATACTCCCTGAATGCACGAAACATTTGCAGGCACGTACCTAGGATTTGGCCAAGGGGGGGGGGGGGCGGAGGATCCCGGGGGGGGGCTTCCTCTCCTCTCTACAGGGCGCCTCCTCTCTACAGAGGGCAAGGGAGGATCTAGGCGAACGTTTTTGTGGGGGGGGGGGGTTACAGGTCGGCTGACATGACGGGTCTGATGGATGAATTCTGACGACCGGGGGAGGGGAGCGAGTATGTCGAGATCAAAAGGCATTTCGTCTTCGTCGTTTCTATAAGATGAAGCTTTGTCGTTATAAGTCACTCGGCTCAGTAGTTTTAGTAAAATCCACCTATGCAAGTGCGTCGCCACGGATTTCTTACTAGGGGGGGGGGGGCGTATCGACCGACTTAAAAACATAGAAGTTGATATTGTTACCGCACTTTTAGCCTAATGCATTAGTAGCATACAGTAGCGATCTCTCTTATTGACCTGTTAACGAACCGGCGGCGCGAAGCTCTGCGAAAATTTTTCAAAAAAAAAACGTTTTTTTTTAAGAATGATGTTCCACTTTTCACAGGCAAATATTTGCCTGGAGTGGTAGGCTGTGCCGCATCACACGGGCTGAGTTCACAAATTATAACTTTGTCCTAATGCTCACAATCGACAGGCGCTTTAATTGCGTGATAAACGGCACAACTAGCGCTCCAGTCAACTAATGCTTCTGAGGAGTGGAACATCATTCTGTAGTCGACTATACATACACTTAGGGAATTTTGATTCAATTTGACACGGTTGGTGTTATTACAGTCACGACCTTTCTTATTGATTGGTGTATGAATCGGAGGCGCGGAGCGCCGAGAAAATTTGCAAAAGCATTTGTCAAAACACTGCTCCAAATCACAAATTTTATAACTCTTTTAGTATGGTAGTACAAGCCGGAGTTCCTTCACACTCCATAGTACACATATGAATTCCGATTCAATTTGACACGGTTGGTTGGTGTAATTACAGTCACGGTCTCGTATTGACCTGTACGTACACAAATTTGCAAAAAAAATCAAAACACAGAGGGGCCTCCTCTCTAGAGAGGACCACCGCTCTACTGTGGGCCTCCTCTTTGCACATGGGGCCTATCAACTACAGAAGGCCTCCTCTCTACAGAGGACTTCCTTTCTACTGAGGGTCTATCTCTTTCAGAGGGCACCCTTTCTTCAGAAGACCTCCTCTCTACAGAGGACCTCATCTCTGCAAAGGGCCTCCGGCCTCCTCTCTACTGAGGGAGTCCTCTCTACAGACGGCATCCTCTCTTCAGAGGGCCTCCTCTCTACAGCGGGCCTCCTCTCTTCAGAGGGCCTTCTGCTTTCAGGCGGTCTCCTTTCTACAGAGGGCCTCCTCTCTGCACAGGGCCTTCTTTCTACAGATGGTCTCTTCTCTACAGAGGGCCTCCTCTCTACAGAGGGCCTCCTCTCTAAAGGGGCCTCCTCTCTACAGAGGGGCCTCCTCTCCTCTTACAGAGGGCCTCCTTTCTACTGAGGAGTCAGAGGGGCCCTAGCGGTCAGACACAGACACTAGCAGTTATTCACAGGAGGCCCCAGGAAGTAAGAAGGACCCTAGCTGTCAGGCTGGTCAGAGGCCCTGAATATCCTGACGTGATTTTTGGGATTCCTTTGAATTTATTTCGCCTCCGACGTGATTTTGGCCCCGTGGCCTTCGGCCCACGGGGGCCTCCTGAAAACCCCGAGGGGGGGGGGGGGCACCCCGTCCATCTTGGGTACGTCCCTGAACAATTGTCCTCATCGTTCGTCCTACCGTCCGAGTTCCACCCACATGGCCTTGCACCCACCCCTAAACAAACGAAACGAAGCTGTTAAGTGTCGCGCCTTTGTTTTGTTGTGTTTTTCTGCTTTCTGCGCCGCTTTAGCGTGCGTTCGGTATCCGGAAAATATCGTTTGGATATTCTCGGCCGGAAAATTATTGGTGGGTGCCTATCTTCAACATGTCTCATTATCGCGATACCGAACGTAATCCCCGATAATTATCGCTGATGCCGGATAATTTTCCCTGATTATCCGGATGCCGAAGGCACACATAGTAACGTCCAAAGGTTGTGTGCTGTATCGTCAGCTGATTATGCCTGCGATGGCGTCAAATTCCGTAAAAAGGATTTGGCCTTCTTCTGAAGGCGAGACATAAGAGATATCTTAGAAAAAAAGATGAAAAAACATTTAAAAGTTAGTGAATGTGCAAATTTCTTACACCAAATCCTTTTAAGATAATGCCAGTTTATTTTTATTCATTATGACGTTATCATTTTAAACATTTGACATAATCATAAACATAATCAGCTGATGATATTTCACCGGCCTTGATTTCACCTCTATTTTACTATTTATAGTCTTGTTACAAAAACGGTGTGACAACGTTCGGGAGGTGAGATAACCGTTCTTGTAAAATACCGCAACGGCAACCGAAGTTGCTTGGTGACGCCTGCTGTACTGGTGTAACATGCTGACCAATTGATTATTTCAGGCTTGCTAAAACCACAGTTGATTTTTATGTGTACCCTCCTGGTTTTGTTTAGCTAGTATATTCTTTCTAATGACTCGAAAGTCATTTTATAAATTAAATTTACTCCCTCCATTGTAATGCACATTTTCAAAGCCCCCAGTTAGTTTTAAGGCCAAAATTGGGTAGTTAGTCGTAAAGCAGAGAGGCGCTTTACCGAGACTCCAGAGAATCGGACCAAACCAAACCAAACCTAACCAAACCTGACCTAAACTCACCTACAACCTACAACCAAAAACATGTAACCTACAACCTAAAATCTACCACCTAAAACCTAAAACCTACACCCTACAGCCTAACCTACAGCGCATCTCCTTGGTTGCAAAAAGAAGTGTGACGCCTGCTTTACTACTACCCAAAATTGTAACTTTGCCAAGTTGAGCTTTCTTAATTTGTCCATATTTTGTAATGTTGGGGGGGCTGCCTGGCAAGTTGGGGGGGCTGACCAGCAGGTTGGGGGGGCTGAAGCCCCCCCAACTGTATAGGATCCTACGCCCCTGGCTCAAAAACATTAAAAATAAACATGAAATCAAAAATTGAAAACAAAGTTTTCGTGTTTTAAATCACTAAGCACTGATTAGCCATGCAGCGACAGCAGGATGGTCAGAATAAATTTATCCATCAAAATATTTCATTCATTTTATTTTTGCTATTTACCAAATTGACCTTCAAAGACTAAACCAAAATATCAACAATTTTTTTTTTGCTATTTTCTACGAAGCATTCAATAAAAATGCTTATTATTTTGCATTTTGACGTTTCCATTCAGCAAAGAATAGTTCTTGTGAAATACGTCCAGTTCCGGTCCGAGTCGTGCACCTCGGCTACATGAGCGATCCGTCCCAAATACGTACTACGCTAATTCGCATCAGCTCCCCTAGAACTATTCACGGCACCGACTACATGAGCAAATTCGTTTTAGTGACGTCAAACGGATCTAGTTTGGCTCTCGGCCCGATGCGCATTACAAACGGAATAGCATACAAATGTGGCGCACTTCCGTAGCAATAGAGGTGACTGAATTAAAAACTTAATACCTTATGGCTTTTTTGCATTAAACCCTCGCCCGCACATGGGGGGGGGGGTTGCCACCCCCCCCCCCCAGGTAGTCTTTCTGCTCTGCACTCAACATTTTTAGAGCTAGAAAGCTGATTTTTCGTATAGCTGCTCTTCTATCCTTTCTTGATGTCCACTGAAAATTTCAAGTTTCTGTGATTCGGAGATATGACCTTGTTTGTCAGGTCATGTCATGACCCAAATGGCCAATTCTCAACATATTGCGTTTGCCATGGGCCTTATGAGCTTTTGACACCCTGATTTCGGCCTTTTTTGCCAGTCTTACCTCCCACCTATCATGGAACATGTTATTCGACGATGTACAGGGGTCAAGGTCAGGGTCAAGGTCAACCTAGGTCATCTAAGATAATTGCGTTTTAGGCAAGCTGAATTTACTTTTTTGAAGTTTTTTGACTGCATTTTTGGTAAAAGCTTCTCGGATCATGATTTCATGTAATATGGACCCAAAAACAATCGGTGCACACATCAGTATACACACAGACACACACAGACATACAAACACATATAATTGACCTTGACCTAACTTGACCTGAAATGACCTCAGCAGCAAAATTCTGGTCGGGTAGTGTGACAAAGAGGTTCTAGCTGGCTTGGCACCAGAAAACAGCATCGTCATCGGTATTTGATAAGCAGCACACTTGATATCCAACGGTGACCCAAAACAGCAACATTTTTTAGTTTGACCTGACCTGGAAGGTCAATGACTGACCTGAGAAGGTAAAACTGGGTATCATTGGATTCGTCTCTTCCCAAAGAATCTTTTTGGTCTTTACCGCTAAGCTCTATCTCCAACAGGAACGAAATGGCGCGGGGGGGGGGTGGCAACCACCCCCCCCCCCATGTGCGTTCTAGGATGGGAAAATGGCATGTGCGGGCGAGGGTTAATCTGCTCAAAACATTCTCAATTAACTTAACAAAAAAAGTTAAACATAAAGTCGTCTTGCTTTGACTCATTGAGCACTTGCCTCTCTTGATTCGTCTGTAGTGCTGTCAGAAAAATGTTTCAACTGAAAGTACTTTGATATTTTCTTTTTGGTTTTCGCTATATTTATTTTTGAAAACTTGACAAAATACCGACATATTTTTAACCCGCGCACCGACGGGGGTCTGCGCCAACTTCGCACCGACGGGGGGGGGGGGGGGCGGATGACCGCTCCCCCCCTGAGATCTCGAGAACGAAGCAAGATAGCGACAAGCGGTAAACGGCATCGGATACGCACGGCCAGGATCTACAATTTTTACTAAGGTCATTTTCAGGTCAGGTCAAAGATGACGTCACAGGGGTCGAAAAAGTCAAAATGGCGGCGCTAGATATGGAGAGAGTTTTTCTCGAATAACTTTCGAATTAGTCAAGATAGGAACAAACTAAGGGCATCATCGTGATCCTCTCGTCAATCCGCATCGAATGATATATATGTTGACCTCGAAAGGTCAAGGTCAAAGGTTGACCTCAGGTCACGTGACCTCGAGGTCATCATGTATATCATTCGATGCGTCTTGACGAGCTGAACACAATGAGACCATCCACGCGTCTGTATCTTGTTCCTGTACGGAGTTATTGGCCAAAAACCTTTGGTGACCTTTGATGACGTCACATGACCTCACAGCTGCCCAACAGCAAAACAGACCTCAAGGTAGTGAAGGTTGATCGTATATGAAGTCATGTATGGTATATGGGGCCATTCCGACCCGTTTTAGTGGTAAAAACAGGGAGTTGATTTTTCCCCCATTGACTTATAATGGGGAGGTCGCGAAATTGACCTGACCTTAGGTCACCGATATCAAAATTCCGAGATATACAAATTGTAGCTACTAATCACCTAATAATATCCTGCGACTTTCAAAGGCCTCCGACATCTACTGTAGCTCTGGCACGGTGACAAAGTTGCAAAAAAGTGACTTGAGGTTGGGTCATTCAAAGTGACCTGGTGACCTGACCTTAAAAGGTAGGAGGTTCAAACTTGCACACCATGTGTAAAATTGATGAGGTTATAGTCATACCAAATTTCGCGGCGCTACGCGCCGCCGTTTTCCCGCTATTCGCGAAAAACCTCAGGGGGGGGGGCGGATATCCGCCCCCCCCCGTCGGTGCGCGGGTTAAAATTATTATTTCAAAAGGAGCAAATGAATAAAATACCTATTATTTTGCATTTTAATGTTTCTTTTTGGAAAGAAATAGTTCCTGTAATACGTATCTTGGTCCTATTCGCTTCTAAGCCTCTTTCCCAGCGGATTTTGTTCGGACCACCGATTCGTATTAGCAGGTGGATACATGAGTCGGTAGTACGCTCCTGATTCGAATTAGCGGTGAATCCGATCGTGATACGTATTTGCTTTGCTCATGTAACCGCGGATCGGATCGCCGATTCGTACTAGCAGGTGGCTACATGAGTCGGTAATGCGTTCCTAATTCGAATTAGCGGCTAAATACGTATTTACTGTGCTCATGTAACCCCGATAAATGGTAGATAGGTACAGCCCACCGCTAAAGCAATGTAATCATTCAGTCGTTCGTAATATATGCATTCGAGACACTAATACAAGAAACAAGTACACTAATTCGTGCTACACAATACGCATGACAGTTATATTTGGACGCCTCTGTTGTATGAAGCGTCACTTATAGGTCACTCATAACACGATATTGAGTGGCAGCGCAGAGTTTTGGGAATTCAGTTTTGGTCTATGTTTGTGGATGTAGAGAGACTAATAGCCTAAGGTCAAGCTCCAGGTAACTCCTCTGCAGAATTGTAAAATCGTTAATTGAGAAGGCGGTGCCACACTCATCAGAGTGGTCTTTAACTGAAGAGGGCTTTGGGCTAAATACCATTAAGCCAGTGCGGTCAGAAATCCCCATGTGCTGGCACACTCTAGTAGTGAGGCGTACATGAGTGGACCCAATGTACGACTCCCCACACGAGGAGCAACAAAACTGGTATACAACACCAGAGCGGCAAGCTTTGGGAACCCTGTCTTTGAAGCGGAAGATAGAACCGATGGTGAAGGTGTTCCTTAGAATCACCTTGGGGTCAAGATAGGGATAGAAGGACGTCAGTAAAGTTATGAGGTCTTTTCGCAGGCTAAGGGATTGTGCACCAAAGTAAGGTAGTACTAGGTACTTCTCCAGCTTGGGCACGATGACTTCGCTCGATATTGCTGCATATTGTCTGTCAAGGAACTTTCTAACATGAAAATCAAACATGTTTGTTGGAAAGCCATTGTTTTGAAAGAACTTTCGTAGGAACTTGAGTTCGCTGTCAAACAGTTTAAAATCAGAGCAGAGCCGGAATGCCCTGAAAATGGCAGATTGCATGACAGCCTTCTTAACAGTCTGAGGGATGAAAGTAAAAAAACTCAAACCCAGACCCGTAAAGGAGGGTTTCCTATAAACTGATGTAACCAGTCGTTCTCCCGCTTTTTGGACTTGCACATCTAAAAAAGGAAGGGATCCGTTCTTTTCTACCTCTTTTGTAAACCGTATCTTTGGGTGACGGCCATTCAAGAAATCCAGAAACTTGTCTACTTTGGACTGGTCGTCAAAAATAAGGAAACAGTCATCTACATACCTCCGGAAATACTTTGGGCGAAACTCATTTGGGCAGTCATTGAGCCAGTTCACCTCATGGAAACAAAGAAAAATATTTGCAAAGGTAGGGCCGAGAGGGAGACCCATGCCCACCCCATCTTCCTGTTTGTAGAGCACATTATTAAATAAGAAGTACGAGTTTAGTACGGCTAACTCTAGCAACGTTCGAAAAACATTCTTCGTGATGCCCCCTACAGTTACTGCGCTATGAAAGAGAGAGCGAATGCTAATGTCTATAGTTTCTTTCACAGGTATGTTAGTGAAAAGACTTTCAATGTCAAAACTCGCCATGACCGTAGAGGAATCTACTTTAAGTCCTTTGAGTTCGTTAGCGAACTCATAGCTGTTCTTAATCGTGTACTGGTTTTCGGTCAGAGGTGAGAGGATAGGTACCAAATATTTAGCTAGTTTGTACGTGGCCGTTCCGCAAGCCGCGAAAATTGGGCGCAGTGGTACGCGCAGCTTATGAATCTTAGGAAGGCCATACAGAATACCTGGAGAAGAACCTGAAGCATGTAGGTCAGTATACACATCAGAAGAAATAGTATTTGACTTCTTAAGGCTACGAAGGACTCTATTCACTTTGTCCTCTACTTGAAGCAACACCTTGTGTAACGGTTGTGTTATGACAGAGAACTTGGAACGATCAGATAAAATAGCACCCATTTTTGCTTGATAGTCACCCCTATCCAGTATGACGACACCTTTACCTTTATCAGGTCTGGTCACCACAATCGATTCATCTGATGCGAACTCCTTTAGCAGTTGAATGTCTTTTTTGGAAAACACTGCAGAAAATACCTTGGAGGGCTTGAATCCATGATAGTAGTTGTAGGCAATAGTACGGATTCGCTGTTTCACGTCTTGAAAAGAGTACCGTGGTGATAAATGCAGAGATGAAATCGAACGAATCAACTTCTCGAAGCAGAGGAAGTAGTTGTAGAAATTGAGCTTCCACACAGGAAGCTTAAACTCAAGGCCAAATGCCAAGAGAGTCTTGACTCTGGTAGAGATGACTTTGGATGACAAGTTGAATATAACTTTATCGGGATTGCAAGGTTCAGTTGCTCCATCAATGCCGAGACGACGTAGTTTCCGAGCATGAGTGGTTTCGTGACTTCTGCTGAAGGCAGATATTTCTCTTTTTACCTCAGTAGTCAACCAGTAGTACTGAAATAGCGACAGAGTACCAAAAAGAGAACTTGCCTGAGCTTTTCGTGACGTCTCCAAATCACTAAGTCTTCTCTTCTTGAAACTTATCTCTTGTTCTAGTAGCTCGTTTTGCCAGGTCTTGTACAGTTTTGATTGTTGGAGTGACTTCCGGTAAAGCTTAAAGCGTAAGAACTTGGGGAAAACATTAAAGGTCTTACATGTTTCCAGAAACTTGATGTCCAGCTTACATTTCTCTCTCTTCTTCTCTTCTGCTATCAGAGCGTATACGTTCTTTAGACACGACCGACCGTGAGTTCTTGCGAGAACGTCGAACAGTCTGTCTTTTCCGGGTCTTAAGAGCAGTAGGAATCGTAAGATTAGGCACTGTATCGAATTCATTATGATCAGACCGGTTTCGGTGTATTAACACCATCATCAGTGAGTAAAAATACAAAAAGCATACAAATACATCGCAATCATTCAGTCGTTCGTAATATATGCATTCGAGACACTAATACAAGAAACAAGTACACTAATTCGTGCTACACAATACGCATGACAGTTATATTTGGACGCCTCTGTTGTATGAAGCGTCACTTATAGGTCACTCATAACACGATATTGAGTGGCAGCGCAGAGTTTTGGGAATTCAGTTTTGGTCTATGTTTGTGGATGTAGAGAGACTCTAATAGCCTAAGGTCAAGCTCCAGGTAACTCCTCTGCAGAATTGTAAAATCGTTAATTGAGAAGGCGGTGCCACACTCATCAGAGTGGTCTTTAACTGAAGAGGGCTTTGGGCTAAATACCATTAAGCCAGTGCGGTCAGAAATCCCCATGTGCTGGCACACTCTAGTAGTGAGGCGTACATGAGTGGACCCAATGTACGACTCCCCACACGAGGAGCAACAAAACTGGTATACAACACCAGAGCGGCAAGCTTTGGGAACCCTGTCTTTGAAGCGGAAGATAGAACCGATGGTGAAGGTGTTTCTTAGAATCACCTTGGGGTCAAGATAGGGATAGAAGGACGTCAGTAAAGTTATGAGGTCTTTTCGCAGGCTAAGGGATTGTGCACCAAAGTAAGGTAGTACTAGGTACTTCTCCAGCTTGGGCACGATGACTTCGCTCGATATTGCTGCATATTGTCTGTCAAGGAACTTTCTAACATGAAAATCAAACATGTTTGTTGGAAAGCCATTGTTTTGAAAGAACTTTCGTAGGAACTTGAGTTCGCTGTCAAACAGTTTAAAATCAGAGCAGAGCCGGAATGCCCTGAAAATGGCAGATTGCATGACAGCCTTCTTAACAGTCTGAGGGATGAAAGTAAAAAAACTCAAACCCAGACCCGTAAAGGAGGGTTTCCTATAAACTGATGTAACCAGTCGTTCTCGTTATTGTCTCGTTATTGCAAGTCCAAAAAGCGGGAGAACGACTGGTTACATCAGTTTATAGGAAACCCTCCTTTACGGGTCTGGGTTTGAGTTTTTTTACTTTCATCCCTCAGACTGTTAAGAAGGCTGTCATGCAATCTGCCATTTTCAGGGCATTCCGGCTCTGCTCTGATTTTAAACTGTTTGACAGCGAACTCAAGTTCCTACGAAAGTTCTTTCAAAACAATGGCTTTCCAACAAACATGTTTGATTTTCATGTTAGAAAGTTCCTTGACAGACAATATGCAGCAATATCGAGCGAAGTCATCGTGCCCAAGCTGGAGAAGTACCTAGTACTACCTTACTTTGGTGCACAATCCCTTAGCCTGCGAATAGACCTCATAACTTTACTGACGTCCTTCTATCCCTATCTTGACCCCAAGGTGATTCTAAGAAACACCTTCACCATCGGTTCTATCTTCCGCTTCAAAGACAGGGTTCCCAAAGCTTGCCGCTCTGGTGTTGTATACCAGTTTTGTTGCTCCTCGTGTGGGGAGTCGTACATTGGGTCCACTCATGTACGCCTCACTACTAGAGTGTGCCAGCACATGGGGATTTCTGACCGCACTGGCTTAATGGTATTTAGCCCAAAGCCCTCTTCAGTTAAAGACCACTCTGATGAGTGTGGCACCGCCTTCTCAATTAACGATTTTACAATTCTGCAGAGGAGTTACCTGGAGCTTGACCTTAGGCTATTAGAGTCTCTCTACATCCACAAACATAGACCAAAACTGAATTCCCAAAACTCTGCGCTGCCACTCAATATCGTGTTATGAGTGACCTATAAGTGACGCTTCATACAACAGAGGCGTCCAAATATAACTGTCATGCGTATTGTGTAGCACGAATTAGTGTACTTGTTTCTTGTATTAGTGTCTCGAATGCATATATTACGAACGACTGAATGATTGCGATGTATTTGTATGTTTTTTGTATTTTTACTCACTGATGATGGTGTTAATACACCGAAACCGGTCTGATCATAATGAATTCGATACAGTGCCTAATCTTACGATTCCTACTGCTCTTAAGACCCGGAAAAGACAGACTGTTCGACGTTCTCGCAAGAACTCACGGTCGGTCGTGTCTAAAGAACGTATACGCTCTGATAGCAGAAGAGAAGAAGAGAGAGAAATGTAAGCTGGACATCAAGTTTCTGGAAACATGTAAGACCTTTAATGTTTTCCCCAAGTTCTTACGCTTTAAGCTTTACCGGAAGTCACTCCAACAATCAAAACTGTACAAGACCTGGCAAAACGAGCTACTAGAACAAGAGATAAGTTTCAAGAAGAGAAGACTTAGTGATTTGGAGACGTCACGAAAAGCTCAGGCAAGTTCTCTTTTTGGTACTCTGTCGCTATTTCAGTACTACTGGTTGACTACTGAGGTAAAAAGAGAAATATCTGCCTTCAGCAGAAGTCACGAAACCACTCATGCTCGGAAACTACGTCGTCTCGGCATTGATGGAGCAACTGAACCTTGCAATCCCGATAAAGTTATATTCAACTTGTCATCCAAAGTCATCTCTACCAGAGTCAAGACTCTCTTGGCATTTGGCCTTGAGTTTAAGCTTCCTGTGTGGAAGCTCAATTTCTACAACTACTTCCTCTGCTTCGAGAAGTTGATTCGTTCGATTTCATCTCTGCATTTATCACCACGGTACTCTTTTCAAGACGTGAAACAGCGAATCCGTACTATTGCCTACAACTACTATCATGGATTCAAGCCCTCCAAGGTATTTTCTGCAGTGTTTTCCAAAAAAGACATTCAACTGCTAAAGGAGTTCGCATCAGATGAATCGATTGTGGTGACCAGACCTGATAAAGGTAAAGGTGTCGTCATACTGGATAGGGGTGACTATCAAGCAAAAATGGGTGCTATTTTATCTGATCGTTCCAAGTTCTCTGTCATAACACAACCGTTACACAAGGTGTTGCTTCAAGTAGAGGACAAAGTGAATAGAGTCCTTCGTAGCCTTAAGAAGTCAAATACTATTTCTTCTGATGTGTATACTGACCTACATGCTTCAGGTTCTTCTCCAGGTATTCTGTATGGCCTTCCTAAGATTCATAAGCTGCGCGTACCACTGCGCCCAATTTTCGCGGCTTGCGGAACGGCCACGTACAAACTAGCTAAATATTTGGTACCTATCCTCTCACCTCTGACCGAAAACCAGTACACGATTAAGAACAGCTATGAGTTCGCTAACGAACTCAAAGGACTTAAAGTAGATTCCTCTACGGTCATGGCGAGTTTTGACATTGAAAGTCTTTTCACTAACATACCTGTGAAAGAAACTATAGACATTAGCATTCGCTCTCTCTTTCATAGCGCAGTAACTGTAGGGGGCATCACGAAGAATGTTTTTCGAACGTTGCTAGAGTTAGCCGTACTAAACTCGTACTTCTTATTTAATAATGTGCTCTACAAACAGGAAGATGGGGTGGGCATGGGTCTCCCTCTCGGCCCTACCTTTGCAAATATTTTTCTTTGTTTCCATGAGGTGAACTGGCTCAATGACTGCCCAAATGAGTTTCGCCCAAAGTATTTCCGGAGGTATGTAGATGACTGTTTCCTTATTTTTGACGACCAGTCCAAAGTAGACAAGTTTCTGGATTTCTTGAATGGCCGTCACCCAAAGATACGGTTTACAAAAGAGGTAGAAAAGAACGGATCCCTTCCTTTTTTAGATGTGCAAGTCCAAAAAGCGGGAGAACGACTGGTTACATCAGTTTATAGGAAACCCTCCTTTACGGGTCTGGGTTTGAGTTTTTTTACTTTCATCCCTCAGACTGTTAAGAAGGCTGTCATGCAATCTGCCATTTTCAGGGCATTCCGGCTCTGCTCTGATTTTAAACTGTTTGACAGCGAACTCAAGTTCCTACGAAAGTTCTTTCAAAACAATGGCTTTCCAACAAACATGTTTGATTTTCATGTTAGAAAGTTCCTTGACAGACAATATGCAGCAATATCGAGCGAAGTCATCGTGCCCAAGCTGGAGAAGTACCTAGTACTACCTTACTTTGGTGCACAATCCCTTAGCCTGCGAAAAGACCTCATAACTTTACTGACGTCCTTCTATCCCTATCTTGACCCCAAGGTGATTCTAAGAAACACCTTCACCATCGGTTCTATCTTCCGCTTCAAAGACAGGGTTCCCAAAGCTTGCCGCTCTGGTGTTGTATACCAGTTTTGTTGCTCCTCGTGTGGGGAGTCGTACATTGGGTCCACTCATGTACGCCTCACTACTAGAGTGTGCCAGCACATGGGGATTTCTGACCGCACTGGCTTAATGGTATTTAGCCCAAAGCCCTCTTCAGTTAAAGACCACTCTGATGAGTGTGGCACCGCCTTCTCAATTAACGATTTTACAATTCTGCAGAGGAGTTACCTGGAGCTTGACCTTAGGCTATTAGAGTCTCTCTACATCCACAAACATAGACCAAAACTGAATTCCCAAAACTCTGCGCTGCCACTCAATATCGTGTTATGAGTGACCTATAAGTGACGCTTCATACAACAGAGGCGTCCAAATATAACTGTCATGCGTATTGTGTAGCACGAATTAGTGTACTTGTTTCTTGTATTAGTGTCTCGAATGCATATATTACGAACGACTGAATGATTGCGATGTATTTGTATGTTTTTTGTATTTTTAAAGCAATGTAGGGTTTTACCAATCTCAACGGTTGGCTTTGACTGGCGATTGTTCAATGCGGAGTGATCGAAAAGAAGATGTCAATAGCTAAAGTTGCAGCTGCAAGGGTGACGATACATATAAGCTGCATTCAAAGTTTCATTGTAGCCTGGCTAATCGTTCCTATAAGCTTCAGAAGCAGAACATACCCATGACTGAAACCCCACATTACTTCTGCTGTGGACTGTACCTACCTTCCTACTTGCTCGGTAAATGGGTATGTGATGAATGCCTCAAGAAGGTTTGTTATCATTTTATATTTGGTCATTGTCGTTACGTTGTACATGTCACTACCTACAAAAATGCAAGCTTACTAGCACCTAGTTAATGAATCAGATTGAAAGTGTGTGATTGTGCTATGACTCTTAATATGTACCTGCAAAGCATGTCAATAAATTTGTGTGATGTTGACCAGAGAGCTGTATCATTTGAGCATTCAGATCACTTCTTACATTAGGTGTCAAGCATAGTACCTACCTAATTACGGACAGACTCTGTGCCAGTATCTTCAATGCAGAGTGTATGTAGCATGTCCACAACCCTCACTGATCCTGCTATAGCCATAGGCATTTAGCATCAGCAAGACCAAGGGCATGAACTCCACAGTTGCACAACCTTTGGTCATGTACCATACCACCTGTCACTACATTTTTTAACAAGGTGCACATATCAGTGCACACAGCAGTGCGCAGAGGGCCTACACAAAAACAGCATGCTTAGTGTGCACTATGCACAGCACTGTACCCTGATTATTTGAATCTTCTCATCACTCGACACCAGGAGACAAATAATAAATATCACATTTATGATAGACTACTTGCCAAACCAGAGCTTGACAGTTCAATGCCACACATCTTGACAAAATCATGGAAATACTCCAATAAGTTAGACACATCCCTGGGCATCATTGTCCAGTAAAGTACCTCTGCAGGTGTTGTGGTAGGTTAGGTTGAATTAAGCTGTTAGGCGAACCCAGTAAACATGCCGACGTCGGCCCGACGTCGGCCGACGTCGGGGTGACGTCGGCAACTCGGCATCGGCATGCCGACGTCGGCCCGACGTCGGTCCAACCTCGGCACGACGTCGGCTGGATGTCGGATATGCCCGCATGTTCCGACGTCCAGCCGAGGTCCAGCCGACGTCGGGCCGACGTCGGACCGAGATCAATTGCTGAGGTCCAGCCGACGTCGGGGCGACGTCGGACCGACATCGGCCGCTGTTTTGACCGTTAAAATAATATAAAATACATGTTTCATGTTTCACAAAGAGCTTCTGTATTCAAAATATCCTCAGGAAACTCAAATCTTCCTCCACGCCGCAACCCCCTGATCCGGACTGGACGGGAAACTATCCCATTTGGGATTGCCCGTAAGCCGAGCTCGCCCGTAGCCGGGTGCGGTGAGTGCTTGGGGGCTGCTCGGCCTATCCTTTGGTCAGGCTCAGCCCGGCAACTCACCAGGGCCGGGCCCAGTTCATATAGAAAGGCCAGTCGGCAAGTGTCACTTTGCCAAAGTGCCACTTATCAAAGGGACACTTTGGGAAACGTTGGTGCAGGTGTGTAAGAGTGGCTATATGAATCCATTTTGGGGTCGCCCTTTCCAATAAGTGTCACGTAACAGCAATGGGACCAGGGACTCTATATGAACTGGACCCAGGGTGCTCGCCAAGAAGACCAATGTCTCCATCCTATCATCCTTCCGGCTCTGAAATGGTCTTGTCAGACCGAAAGGGCATAACCCAACAAAACGCAACACAAAACGTTAGCGGCCCTGGTGGCGCAGTCGGTTAAGGCGTCGACCCGCGGTGCGGGCGGTGCCGGATTCGGGTTCGATTCCCGGTTCCGCCCGTTCCGCGGGCGTCGTCCCCGGCTGTGTCACCAGGTGTTGGGTAGGCTCCCACTTCAGCCGTAGCCTGGGGGGTGGGGTATAGTGGCCGGGAGGAGATGGAGCCCTCCTATAATTGGGACAACACAAGAGCCCGTTGGAGGGAGGCCTGAATAAAAAAACTAAATTCGTTATCTGGCTGCGTGTTGTAGTGGTTAGCGCATTAACCCCGCGTTCAAATGACACGGGGTTCGAATCCCATCGCCGGCTGATGCTTTTGGCGTGTTGTCCCAGTAAACATGCCGACGTCGGCGACTGGGGAGCTCGAATCCTGCCGCCGCACGGTAGGCGATCAGGCCGGTCTAGCCTCGCGAAACCTCAAAGACACTTTTTTTTTCCGAAAATTGGAAAACAAGGCATACTAGTCGACAGAAAATTCATCAAAGATTACGATTAGTGCATTTGCATGGCTCAGGATACATTTTTTCGTAGACAAAAGTATCGTTAAAGACAGCGTTCCGTCACACTTCATAAGGGGGATAATCACAGCCGATTTTTACGCTCTTTGAATATTTTGCGGAACGATGAAATTGCGAGGTGTTCGGTTAAGCTAACTTTTTATATTTTTTCTACCACTGAACATTACGCTCACCAGGGGCGGATCCAGGAAAACTCCAAGAGGAGGGTTATGAATCGAAGTGGTGCCCCTACCTATACCCAAAATTAAAAACTCAACGGATTTCGTCCACTTCATTTTGGTGGTGCCCCCATTTTCAGTTTTTTTCTTTTTATTTTTTCTTTTTAGTCAGTATCTTAACTCTTAGCCACAACCACATTGAATGTGCTATGTGTGTATATGTTGTGGACGCTGAGTAGTGAGTACTTACCAGGAACGTTATCAGGTAAGCGAATCTTGTCAGTCCGACGAACTTGACCCTGGCGTCTAAAGGGTCTGTCCTTGACACTTCAGGCTTGTCAGGGGCACCAAAGTCCTTCCAGGGACACCACAAACCTGTCAGGGGCACCTACGGCCTTGTAGGGGCGCCACAGGCCCGCCAGGGGCACCACAGGCCTGCCAGGAAGCAGGGGCACCACAGATCTAGCAAGGATACACGACAGGCCTGTCAGGGGCACAACGGGCCTGTTGGGCCCATGAGCACCCCTAGGGGCAGGGGCACCACAGTCCTTCCAGGGGCACCGCAGGCCTGTGAGGGGCACCAGCGGCCTAGCAGGGGCACCAGTCAACAAAGGCCTGCCAGGGGCACCACAGACCTGCCAGGGGCACCAGAGGCCTGCCAGGAGCACCACCGACCTGGCAGGGGTAACTTGGGCCTGTCAGGGGCACCACGGGCCTGTCGAGAGGCACTTCAGACTTTTCAGGGGCACCATAGTCCTCTCCGGGCGCAGGGGTAGCAGGGGCACCAGAGGCCTGCCAGGGGCACCACAGGCTTAGCAAGGGCACCACGGGCCTGTCATGGGCACCTCAGGCCTGTCATGTCCCAGGGACACCACAGTCCTTCCAGGGGCACCACAAGCCTGTCAGGGGCACCAGAGGCTTAGCAAGGGCACCACAGGCCTGCCAGGGGCACTACAGGCCTAGCAAGGGCACCACTGGCCTATCAGGGGCACCACGAGCCTGTCATAGCCAGGCATCTCAGGCTTGTCAAGGCCCAGGGGCACCACAGGTCTGTGAGGGGCACCAGCGACCTAGCAGGGGCACCAGTCAACACAGGTCTGCTAGGGGCGCCACAGACCTGCCAGGGGCACCACAGACCTGCCAGGGGCACCAGAGGTCTGCCAGGGGCACCAGAGGTCTGCCAGGGGCACCACCGGCCTCGCAGGGGCACCTTGGGCCTGTCAGGGGCACCACAGGCCTAGCAAGGCACCATTGGCCTGTCAGGAGCACCACGAGCCTGTCATGACCGGGCACCTCAGGCTTGTCAGGGCCCAGGGGCACCACAGTCCTTCCAGGGGCATTACAAGCCTGTCAGGGGCACCAGAGGCCTAGCAAGGGCACCACAGGCCTGCCATGGACACCACAGGCCTGCCAGGGGTACCACCGGCCTTGCAGGGGCGCCTCAGGCCTGTCAGGGGCACCACGTGCCTGCCGGGGACACTTCAGGCTTGTCAGGGGCGTTACAGTCCTGTCAGGGCCCAGGGGCACCAAGCCCGTGGTGTCCCTGCTAGGCCTGTGGTGCCCCTGGCGGTCCTGTGGTGCCCCTGTCAGGACTGTGATACCCCTGATAGGCCGGTGGTGCCCCTGGCAGGTCTTTGGGCCCCCGGGCCTCAAGGGGGGGCCATGACCCATGTGACCCCCCCTGGATCCGCCACTGACGCTCACTGAATTAACCAAGCCCAGCAAAAAAGTTTTACGAGGATGAACTGAAAATAATGCTGTATCGCATGCACTAAGACTTCATCTATCAGGGGAGCCAGTGAAATTTTGCAGCCACTTGCAGCCCTGGCATCCAGACACTTTTTTCTTCTAAGGGTTGTCCGTGGCTTGGTGCACTTGAGCACAAGTGGTAAATGCCCCAAAGGGTGTTTTCGCGATAGCTCAAAACGCCCAGGCAATAGAGAGCTGCAACTTGGCATACCTGACCTTTGATGCACGTTGCATCTTGTGACACCAACCGCGTTTTCAAGTCAGGTCAGGTCACTGACCTATGACGTCATAAATGAACCTCTGCACGATCCTCAGATGTCGCAACCTTGCAACGCTCTCAGTGCCAGAGTAACTTTCACAGGGAGGTGAGACTTGCAGGACTTATTGTCCTTTACAGGTCTTACAACTTAAATATCTCAGATTTTTCCTAAATGTCACATAAAGTCAGGTTGGTCACGTGACCTCACCTATAAGTCAATGGGGAAATATGGAAACTGTTATTTTGGCGCCAGGAATGATATTCAGTTGTTTCAAGTACATGGAATCGTTACTTCATGCACTCCTTGCAGGATCTGATGCTGCATTTTTGCATTGTTGACCTTGCATGACGTCATTTATGACGTCACTAGGGTCATACGAGTTTTTCGTCAATAACTCCCGATCAACTTGAGCTAGAGAGTCGACAAGGTCACCAATGGACTCCGGAAGACCTGCCGAATCGAATGATATGCGATATGACCTCCTTCGACCAGCTTCGTGATTTGATGACCTCTGACCTGACCTTGACTCGAGGTCAACACCTTACGGTGGCCTCACCTGAACAAAAAGTATACCATTCGACGCGCCTGAGTAAGGCGAACACGACGATGTCAAAATCGTGGTTCTGCGGCCATTTTTTGCGAAATTATTTAGGTACCAAAAACCAAACCCGCTGCTTGGGTCACGTTATGAAATGGGGCCTTGCCGGGCGAGATTTACGCTGTTTCATGATATGTATAAATTGGTAGGGCATAATCGTTTGAATAAAAAGCTGGTTTGGAAGCAATTTTTTACGTAGGTACACACTATTTCAATGTCCTACTCAGCTCATATAGTCATAAATTTCGACCTACCCTCAAAAGTATTCATGCGTTATTCGAGCGGCAATTGAGCAAATTGCAAGCTCGCCACAGAGCACAAATCCTAAAAGAGATAGTCCTTATTTAAAACATAGGTATGCTCATTGGATATTCAAGAAGGTTGCTCCTAAATATTGTGGTTCTAGCTTCAAAAACATGGATGTTATGAATGCCGATAGGTTTCGCGAGGCTACACCAGCCGGATCGCCCACTGTGCGCCGGTTGATATTTTTGGCGCGTTGTCCCAATTAACATGCCGACGTCGGCCCCGTCGGTCCAACGACAAACGATCTCGTCAACCTCGGCAAACGACCTCGGCCCGACGTCGGCTCGACGTCGGCTGGACTTCGGCTGGACGTCGGAACATGCGGGCATATCCGACGTCCAGCCGATGTCGGGCCGAGGTTGAACTGACGTTGGGCCGACGTCGGGCCGAACCTCGGCCCGACGTCGGGCCGACGTCGGCATGTTTACTGGGACACGGCTAATGCGAGCCGACATACGCCGAATCGCGATTTGGGCCAAACATGGTCACGAGAAACAGGTCACAGGTCAAAGGTCATTGGTGCCAGGGTCATGAAATTTTGAAGGTAGGTGTAAAATTGATAATTTCGAGGGTATTGCAAGTTTCGTCGCGATCGAACGCTTTTTACTCGAATTATTCGCGAAAAACCGAGAGGGTCCGTTCAACCACTCCCCCTATACTGGCGAGGGTTAAAAAAGCAACGTAAATGGCAAAAATATACACATGCGACAACCTATACTGCAAAAAAAAACGTGAATCATTTTGAACGTCGCCGACAAATTGTAATTACCCTACGTTCAGGCAGATGTCTGGTGGAAAATGCCCTACGTGAAATACACTACGGCGGAAATAAAATACCCTACGGCGGAGTTCGGTGGCAATTTGTAAATAGGTACGCTATATGGCCTTGGGTACGCTGCCCGTGGCCGGGTGAGACTAAATGCTTACTTCGAAATCTAATCTTCGAAACCGACGTCGTGAACAGCCCTTAGAGGGCTGTTCACGACGTCGGTTTATCCCGTTTAATAAACCGTAAACATGTTTATTTTTTGAAGGACCAATCAGCGTCGACCTGATCCTGACGTCACATCTCGTCAATGACGTCAGACCTCAGCCGTAAACCGTTTATGCGGTTGATGCCTCAGAGCATCAACATGGCGCGTAAACGCGTTTATGTGACAATGATGGCGATGTGCGGCAAACTCGTGAGGCGAGTTGTGAGTTAGGAAAATTGAATTCGGACAGTTTAGGGGCTGGTAGGTGGGTAAATGAGTTTCAAAATAACCCTGAACGGGTTGCAGAGGGCTGGAATGGGAGATTTTATTATTTCATTGTAATTAAGACCTATTTTGGGTATCGTTCTCTGCTAACCAGCGTCTAGCGTCGTGGGTATTTTGTGATGAAAACTGTCCTTATTCTTGCAATGTGTCATGATATGGGACATATTTCCATCAGATTATCTTTTCTTTGCACCTTTTACATATCTTCTCAACTGCTTTTTAGTTGTCACTGTTTAAGTAAACACTCGTGTTTCGTAAACGTAAACGCCGTGTGACGTCACAGCCGGGAACGTGCCCCGAGGGCAGTTTATGTAAACCACATAAACCGACGTCGTGAACAGCCCTCTAAGCTGCGTTGCGGCATTGGCGGTTATGTGCGGCGTGTATGCCGCATGACTAGTAAGCGGCGACCACTAAATTAAAAACTCAATAGCTTTGACCTGTTTTCAATGGATAACACTGCATACCAAAAATGTCCATCGCTCTCGTCATAGGATATTTAGATTTAAATAACTAACTTATCTACATCATTGTTTTGAACCAAATTAATGCTCAGCCGCGAACGTATAAGGTATAACCCCTTGCCGTTTCGCTCCTGATCAAGCTAGAGCTTCGCGGAAAAAACGAGCGTGTTGCCCGTGACGAGAGAAAGCCGACGATACCCAATTTTAAGGTCCTAGGTCATCGGTTGACCTTCCAGGTCAGGTCAATGACCCAAAAGGCGGGAAAATTGGGACCTGTTAGAACGTCGTAGTGTGGCTGCTATGAGGTTTTTCGGGGTGCTGATCACGAATATCATGCTAGTTTTGATCACAGATGATGTCTTCATTCATTTAGGCCAGGTCGGGTTAGGTCAGGTCAGGTCAACCAGTAGAGGTCCTGCCAGGTATTTGTAGTAGGTGTCAACCGCCTCTGACAGCCTCGTAACATGTTACGAAGGCACCAACACTACTTTGTAAACGTTCATGTGGTTGCTTAATTCGAATTCAGCTCGAAAAAACTGGCCTAGAAACATGTCAAACTCGAAAAAGTGAACCGAGGTCACCAAAGGTCAATGACCTGACCTGACCTTCAGGTGACCTTGACACCCACCCTAATGCATGGGGGCAACATCATATCACATGTTTGAACGCTTGAAACCACGAAAAGACTGCAAACGCGCTGCTAATGCGAGCCGACATACGCTGAATCGCGGTTCCGGCCAAACATGGTCTCGAAAAGTAGGTCACAGGTCAAAGGTCATTTGGGTCAGGGTCTGATGAAATTTTCAGGGTGGGTGTTAAATTGATCAATGCGAGGGTACTGAAAGTTTCGTCGCGATCAGCCGCTTTTTAAGCGAGTTATTCGCGAAAAACCTTAGGGGGGTTGCATCAACCCCCCCCCTGTGCGGGCGAGGTCATGTTTTGATAGCAAGACTGAAACAGACTTTTTTGGGTAGCCAGGAAATCGCATGCCAGAGCCTATTCAAATTCTTTTATCGGCCTTTATATCATATGCACCAGTCGCATACAGGTACGGGATTTAGCATACGATTTCCAGACAATCGAAAGACTGTTTGGAGCCAACAAAGGAAGGAATGAGTGAGTTAAGTTGAAAGTATTAATTTGGTTCAAAATGATGATGTAGATAACCTAGTTATTTAAAGCTTAATATCTTATGACGAGAGCAGGGGCGTAATCACTCCTTAAAAAATGGGCTGGAAATAACTCCCTGGGGGCGGCATCAAATGCGAAGGGAAGGGCGGCACTTACATATATTTTGGGAGCCAGAGGTGAGTGTTTGAATGCCGTCGTGTTTGTGTATTAACCCTCGCCCGTATGGGGGGGGGGGTCGAACAGACCACCCCTCGGTTTTTCGCGAATAACTCGCGTAAAAAGCGGCCGATCACGACGAAACTTTCAGTACCCTCGCGTTAATCAAGTTTACACATGCCCTGAAAATTTCATGACCCTGACCCTAATGACCTTTGACCTACTTTTCGAGACCATGTTTAAGCAGCTCGACTGGAACGGACGTAAAGGCCAAGTGGCCTATCAAAATTATGTACTTCTTAGTAGTTTTGGTGCCTTCGTAACATGCTACAAAGCTGTCAGAGGCGGTTGCCACCTACTACGAATACCCGACAAAACCCTTACTGTTTGACCTGACCTGACCTGACCCGACCTGGCCTAAATGCATGAAGACATCATCTATGATTATAATTAACATGATATGCGTGATCAGTACCCCGAAAACTCCATAGCAGCCACCCTTTACGACGTTCTAACAGGTCCCGATTTTCCCGACATTTGGGTCATTGACCTGACCTGGAAGGTGACAAGGTCTATCGATGACCTAAGACCTTAAAATTTGGTAGCATCGGCTTGTTCTCGTCACGGGCAACACGGTCGTTTTTTCCGCGAAGCTCTAGCTCGATCAGGGGCGAAACGGCAAGGCCCCTCCCCCCCCCTACACGTTCGCGGCTGAAATAAAAACACCAATACGGGAAAGGGTTAAGAACTTTCGCTTTGGGAAATAAGAGCAATAATCAGCAGTCAACTGACTACACGTTATGAGGCGCAGACGTAGATAACCCGCCACTCCGCCACGGCTCTGGTGTTTGAGATATTGATACTTTATGCGGTAGATATGCATGCGTAAGATGGGCGGTCAGCCCGTTGCTAGCAGTTTGACTTTGCTACTACGCACCGGATTGATAAATGATAGGTACACTCTTAAATAGTTCACTTCATTCAGGGTAGTTTAATTGCAATGGGATCTGAGTTCTGACTGGTTGGCGTCAAACCCAGCTGACAATTCTAGGGCAGCCACAGGAAGTTAGCTATCCTAGTTAAAAGTTTACATAATAGACAGCGGCGTATTTAGAAAATTGCGAAGGGGGGCCAAGGGTTAGGAGAGCGCCACCTCACCCAAGGAGGGCGCCATACGGTCACGAGATAAAAATCCGTGACGATCGCTCAGGAGGGGGAGGGGAGGCGTTTTTTTTTTTTACCACGCCACCAGTTTTTCTTCGCGTGTGTAAGGAAAGCCGCGACGCGCAGTGCTGCAAAACTTGGTAGGTAGGGGGTTAATCTCACAGTGGCAAAAAGGTTGCAAGTGATTGGCATAAGTACTGAGTTCCTATTGACAAAGTGTTCTTGAAATGCTGCGCCGAGGCCCGAAGGCGCGCGAAATTTTCGAAAACAAACCCTTTCTCCGCTTTTTAAGCACACCTGATTTGTTCTCTGCTCAAAGCTCTTCTCACTCTTTTAGCAAAGTTGGTGGGGCAAAAATAAAGGTTGGTGGGGCCACTGCCACACCAACTGTACAGGAAGCTCCACCCATGGGTGACGGTGTAGAAAAAGTTAATTGGTGGCGGCATCCACACCAGATCACCGTATCGGATTGATACCGGAGCACGAGATGCGTAAATACAAGCTCACAACAAGAAGCAGCAGCGCAGCAACAAGCATCAGAAACATAAACCGAAACGGGACTGCTCCTCATGACAGCGGGTTAGCCTCTTCGGGCTTCTCACCTAAATTGCCTCAGACCAGCCCCTATAGCCTTCTCACAGATCCATCCAGTGTTTAGCGCATAACACATATCCAATTTCAATCGCCGAAATTTCAAACGCTTGTTGTTGCGGCCGTGCCCATTGACTTCTTTATCGTGATCCCTGTACCTAAATGTCATTATTGTAAGATCAATCTGACCAAGACGGGTTTCATGCATAGAGCGTGGAGTTTTGGTTTACTTCATTCATTGTGCTGAATGCACGCTCATTTGTGGCAGTTTCGACAGGCAAGGCATCAAATATATGTGAAAGAGAGCCGCTACGCTGGGAAACGTAGATAAATGAAGGGCAGCGATCAACAGCGGTCGCCAATGAGTAGAAGGGCTGCGATCGACAGGAAGGCGCCAATGGCTGAGAGGGCGGCGATCATCAGGAGAGCGCCAAATAGGAGGACCCCCGATCAGCATAAAACAGGAGGGCGCCAAAAGATAGGAGAGCCCCGATCGACATTCGACAGGAGAGCACCAATAGGTAGGCTAGTGGCAAGCAGCAGCAGGGCGCCAATGGGTAGAAGGGCGGCAATTAACAGGAGGGTGCCAATAGGAAGGAGGGCCCCGGCCAACATTCACCTGGAAGGCGCCAGTAGGTGGGGGAGCACCGAAAAACAGAAGAATTTTAATTATCTGGAGGGCGGTGATCAGCAAGAGGGCGCCAATGAGTAGGAGGATGGCAATCAACAAAAGGTCGCCAATAGGTAGAAGGGCGGCGATCAACAGGAGGACGCCAAAAGGTAGGAGGGCGGCGATTAACAGGAGTTCACCAATAAGTAGAAGGGCGGCGATCAACAGGAGGGCTCCAATAGGACGGAGGGGCCCGATCGACAATCAACAGGTGGGTGCCACCAGGTAAGAGGGCGGCGAGGAACAGGAGGGCGCCAATAGATAGGAAGGTGGCAATCAACAAGAGGTCGCCAATAGGCAGAATGACCATGCAATCAACAGCAGGTCGTCAATAGGTAGGAAGGCGATCATCAACAGGAAGTCGCCGATGGGCGCAAGGTTGACGATCAAGAGGAGGGCGGCAATGGTGAGGAGAGCGCCTTTGCCCAAGAGGGTGACATTGAACAGGAGGGCGCCTGCATGAGTAGGGCTGCGATCAACAGGAAGGTACCAGTGGGTAGGATGGCGGCGATCAACAGAAGGGCGCCAGTGGGTGGGAGGGAACACGAGAGTGCCAAAAGGTAGGAGGGTTCCGATCAACATTCAACAAGAGGGAGCCATGGAGGGCGCCAATGGGTAGGAGGGCGGCGATCAACAAGAGGATGCCAGAACGGAGGACGGCGGCAATCAAAATTCTACAGGAGGGCGCAGTAAGTAGGAGGGCGCCGACCAGTCGAAAGGCGCCAACGGATAGCGGGGCGGCGACCTACAGGAGGGCGCCTTTGGGTAAGGGCGCCGATTTATAGGAGGGCGCCAATAGGTAGGAGTATTCTGATCAGAATGAGGGCGCCAGTGGGTAGGACGGCTGCGGTCAACAGGCTTAAATTGGCGACTACCACTACGATAAGAGCGCTACACCCTACACAGCGGCTGGAGGGCGCCGGAGGGCGCCTTCCAACCGCATTTTCCTGTAAACATATTCGCGATTGGAGGGCGTCTTCGGCGCCCTCCAATCGCAAAGGGGGGGGGCATGATCCAGTGGCCCCCCTGCCTACCCCCCTGGATAATAGATGCGTGAAATAATACAGCGTTATAGGGAGGGGCGAATCATAAAACAGGGGCGGCACGTAGCGGTGGCAAGGTGCCTTGGGAGGGCGACGCCGACTGCTGGATAGAGCATTGTGGGGAGGGGCGGCTTATTGAGGGCGGCGGGAAGCTGTGGCGAGGGCAGCACATAGAGAGCGCCGATGTACTCTGGGGAGGGGCGGCAAGTCATCTGGAGAGGGCGGCACAGACGGCGATAGAGCATTATGCGGAAGGGCGGCACATTGAGGGCGGTGGGGTTCTGTGAGGGGCGGCACATAGACAGCTCCGAGGAAGTTGAGGGAGAGTCGGTGCGGAGGGGCGGCAGGGCATCTGGGAGGGGAGGCATGTATAGAGGTTACCTAGGTATTTTAGTGAGGAACGGCACGTTGAGGCCAGGCGTATGTAGTGGACCGAGCAGTGCCGTTTCTTTTGCTTCGTTTTGAAGTCCCTAAACCCCCAAATTGCAGACTTCCTCTACCGGGGGCGGCATTTCAGCATCCCAAAAAATGGGCTGGAATTTCCAGCGTTCCAGCGCGGTGGTTACGCCCATGGACGAGAGCGGTTGGCATTTTTGGTATGCAGTGTTATTCATTGAGAACCGGTCGGAGCGTTTGAGTCTTTAATTTAGTGGTCGCCGCTTACTAATCATGCGGCATACACGCCGCACATAACCGCCAATGCCGCAACGCAGCTTAGATTTCGAAGTAAGCATTTAGTCCCACCCCCCGTGGCCGGCGCGTATTTGGAATTTCCGACCTCGACGAGCGTCTGTGGTAGAAAACCACCACTTTGGTAGGGGAAACTACTGCTGTCTGCTACCGTTTGCACTGCATGTCTCGCTGTAGTTGCGACCGATTGCGACATCTATGCAATTGGGTACGTACCTTAGCGATATACGTACTTTATAATTTACGTACTTCTTCGATGCGTATTTTCTTCTTTGACGTACTTTTGTCTAGGTATACGTACTTTGTGCTGTACGTACCTACCTCTGCGATACGCCTACTTCTGTCCTTGACGTACCTACTTATGCCATACGTACTTTATACTCGACGTACTTTTGCGATACGTACTTTTGCCCTTGACGTACTCTTGTACATGCGTAGGTACTTTATGCTGTACGCACTTTTACGATATGTGCTTTTGTCCTTGACGTACTTTTGTCCATGCGTACTTAATAATGCACCACGTACTTCTTCGATACGTACTTTTGTCCTTGACGTACTTTTATCCATTCGTGCTTTATACTGTATGTACTTTTGCCATGCGTACTTTTGTCCTTGACGTAATTTTGTCCATGCGTACTTTATATACTGTACGAACATTTGCGATACGTACTTTTGTCCTACCTGCCACTTGCCAGGGGCGTCGCCACAGATTTTCGACAGGGGGGACGGATCGGCCGACTAAAAACCCAAAATTAGGTATCGTTACCGTACTTTTTCAGGCCGATGCACTATCTGTTCAACGATACTGGGCTGAATTCCTACGCGGTACGCGTCTAAAGCATAGGCGCGGGAGCCGGGGGGCAGTGGGGGCAGCTTGCCCCCCCCCGGCTCTGGGGCCGTGGGGGCGGTGCCCCCACAGCTTTGAGACGGAATACCACACTTTTTTTGCAAATGTTTTCTTTTTTGTTGAAAAAGCCGAGGGGTGAAAAATAAGTGGCCTTAAACCGGTGAGAAAACTAGATTTGGGGATACCCTAGGTTGATCTCTATTAACCCTATTCCTGGCGGGCTCCGCCGGGACAAGAAACTGGCGGGGGGGCCGATTCGGCCCCCCCCCCTGAGATCTCGAGAACGAAGCAAGATAGCGACAAGCGGTAAACGGCATCGGATACGCACGGCCAAGATCTACAATTTTTACTAAGGTCATTTTCAGGTCAGGTCAAAGATGACGTCACAGGGGTCGAAAAAGTCAAAATGGCGGCGCTAGATATGGAGAGAGTTTTTCTCGAATAACTTTCGAATTAGTCAAGATAGGAACAAACTAAGGCCATCATCGTGATCCTCTCGTCAATCCGCATCGAATGATATATATATATGTTGACCTCGAAAGGTCAAGGTCAAAGGTTGACCTCAGGTCACGTGACCTCGAGGTCATCATGTATATCATTCGATGCGTCTTGACGAGCTGAACACAATGAGACCATCCACGCGTCTGTATCTTGTTCCTGTACGGAGTTATTGGCCAAAAACCTTTGGTGACCTTTGATGACGTCACATGACCTCACAGCTGCCCAACAGCAAAACAGACCTCAAGGTAGTGAAGGTTGATCGTATATGAAGTCATGTATGGTATATGGGGCCATTCCGACCCGTTTTAGTGGTAAAAACAGGGAGTTGATTTTTCCCCCATTGACTTATAATGGGGAGGTCGCGAAATTGACCTGACCTTAGGTCACCGATATCAAAATTCCGAGATATACAAATTGCACATACTGGTACCCTAACTAAACCCTGAAGAGAAGAAATTGATCGGTCAAAAACTCTAGCTCTGGCGTGATTGCAAACTTTTCTGAGGTAGGGTCACCAAACCGCCTCTGGTGACCTGACCTGAGGTCAGATCAACTCAAAATTTTCAGACATGTTGCGTAGAAGCCTTTTAGGAAAAGTCAGAAAATTTGAGCTTCCTAGCTCAACGCGTTTGGGAGAAATAACCAAAAAACCTCAGGGGGGCTCCTGAGGCCCCCCCCCCGCCAGGAATAGGGTTAAAGTGTGCCCCCCCCCCCCCAGTCGGAAAGTAGTTCCCGCGCCCCTGGTCTGAAGTATTCATTTCTACACTGGTAACCAGAGCCTCCGGTCTTCTATCAGGGTATAATTGTTGACACATGCCGTCAATCTGATAGTTAACTGTTAATGTATACATCATACGTAGTGGTTGCTTTAGGTATTTGTCACAACTCTGAACTCATAATCTCTTTTGGTCTCCAGTATGAATGGGCGGCGCGGGTCGGCGCGAAGCGCCGCGAGATTTTCGTCGGGGTCGGAAATGTATATGCATAGATGTCGCTACAATAGCTTGACATGCAGTGCAAATTGTAGCAGACAGCAGTAGTTTCCCCTACCAAAGTGGTGGTTTTCTACCACAGACGCTCGTCGAGGTCGGAAATTCCAAATACGCGTGGCCGGCCGCCGTTATACGGCCTTGGGCCGCCGTTCGCAGGTATGTCGATGGCTGTGGGCAATAACGTGTTTTCAGAGCATTTTATTATCTTTTCAGCCTGTATGATGAGCTCATTCCCGGAAGTGAAAAGATATCGAGTTCAGACTTCCTATATAAGCGTTGGTGGGCTTTTTGTCCATAAATTGAAAGCATGGGATGCTGTCCAATTCATGCAACATCTTTTTGCGCCAGTTTCGTCCAAAATATGTTGGCGCGAAAAGGACAGTTGTAACCGTTTATATAGGGCCTGTTCCAACTTCCAGCGCCTCCAGAAACTAGCCTTGGTTGTAACCAAGATACCTAAACTTGACCTCAACATCAACCTCCTTGCAGGGGACAGATGTCAGTTGGGCAAACTAGACCTTTGGAATCAAAATATGGAGGCATCAAAAGATTGATTCCTTATGACCATATTTGGGCATAAATGCAGACCATTTCTAACTTACCAAACACTTAAAAATAAGAGAGTGTTTCAAGAAGGAGCATGCCTGATCTTGAACAGAAATGCTGGAAGTATCTCCTAAGCAAAATAATATTGCTCCTATCACAACAATTTGAATTCTATAGGTAGTGAAAGGAAATCAAGGAATTGATTCACTTTAAACAGATAATCATAATATTGATTCCCCGTCAGCTGGCTAATCATTATTTTGATTCACAGGTAATGTTAACAGATAGGCAACAATGACTTGCAAGAATACAGCATTTATCTTGCTATTATTCTCATTTAGTGGTATCCTCAGCACCACAACAGATACCTATAGCATTGTTGCACTTTACCTTCACTACATTTGATAACAATTCACAATTTTGAAATGTCAAGAATGCAAAAACTGAAGCAACAGGTAAAAACCATATAATAAATGTAAAAGCACTACAACAATGATAATAAAAGGTTTGAAAATTTCATTTTGCCATTTTACACAAATACTGATTGTTAAGTATGTGATTCATGATACAAAAATAACATACAGTGTGATTTCCTCAAAACAGCTTTTACGTGATGGACAGTGCCTCTGTCTTTTTCCCATTCACAAGGCCAAAGGGACAATTTCTTAGTTTTGAGGTAACACTTTTTGCAAACCTACCACATTTTTCTACCTTTTTAAAGAAAAATCTCACCGTCATGGGCCTTTTTTCAACCGTAACGATACATTTGAAGTCAAAAGTGTACCCAAATGAATCAAAAAATTGATTCCATGCCCATATTTGGTCATGGCTCCTCCCACCAGAATCAAATTATTGATGCCTCCATATTTTGATTCCAAAAGTCTAGTTTGCCCAACTGATGTAACGGGTTATTGCTTGAAGGTCAAGGTCAGCAAATTTTCAAAGCAGGTTTAAAATTGATAAAATTATGATGCCCGAGTGTAAATTTTGTCACAACTGGTAGCTTTAACATAATTTATTTGCGAAAAACTGAGGGAGAAGAGGGCCCTGTTTCACCGGTGATAGCAGCACGCTACTATCAAATTGCGCGAGCTGACGTTAGACGTAATGTGATGAGGTCACACTAATGACGTTTCGTGTAATCCGTGAGCTGCGTTTGGAACAGAGTTGCTGTCTCGTTGAGTTGTGTTTGATACATTTGTTTGATCGCACGGCCGTGAAGATGCTAGCAGCAATATTTGATGACATCACACAGATTGACGGCGTCATGGTTTGTTGATGTTTCCATGGAAACCCAATTTGACAGACGACGGTGAAAACAGGGCGCCTGGGGCGATTTGATCAAGGTTCGTGAAATTTACACGTGACGTTTAGGATGTAGAAGGCCCACAGAGGGGGAGAAGCTCCAAATGTCACGTGACTAATATGCCCTCCGGCGCCCTGTTTTCACTGGCGTCCAATTTGACACGTGTAATAGCAGCGTGCTGCTATCACCGGTGAAACAGGGCCGAGGTCCACCCAACCTCTGTACAGTTCGAGGTTAAGTCTGTTTTTCCTGAGAAGAATCGGTAAATATTTACTTGAATCTTTCTACGATGCCTGAGTAGATGAACATGTGTTACACTTTTGTTGAAGGGAATAGTTCACTTTCCTGAAATGAGTTCTTTACCATGGATTTGATATTTTTATGCTCAAAATGATCAACAAGGAAAATAAACCTTTTTATTAAGAAGATTGCTTTTTATGTTGAATGATGTTGAGGGTTTCTTTGAAAATGAGCCCCATTATTATTAAAAGATAAGCAAGTAATAGCCAAAGGCTATTACTTGCTTATCGATTGCTTTTTATATTTTAACTTTGGAAGAACTACATTCTAGGTAGGGTAGCCTGGGGCAAGACGCCCCAGATAATTTATTTTGCTACACAACTTTTGTCCCACATCACCTGGAAGGCCAAATTTGTGCTCAATGTGTTCTTTGGACATTTTACTTTAAATTCCACCCCTCAAATTCATTCACTTATGATCGGACTCCTAGCTAGGAAGTGATTTGTGAGGCAATTGCAAATATGACCTCTAAGCCTACACAACATACAGGAGGTCCTTTTACACGTGGGAAGTTTTCTAAGAGGTATTTGTTGTTACACAGGAGGCCCCTGTGCCAGCACAGGAGGCCCTGTGCTCGCGCCCTCACAGAGGGCCCCTGGGCCCGCACAGGAGGCCCCTCTGCCCAAATAGAAGGCCCCTTTGCCCATAGGAGACCACTGTGCCTGCATAGGAAGTCTCTGTACCCGCATAGGAGGCCCCTGTGCCCGCTCAGGAGGTCCCTGTGCCCGGACAGGAGGCCCCTCTGCCCAGTAGGAATTAGGAGGCCCCTTAGCCCACAGGAGACCCCTATCCCTATGCCCGCACAGGAGGCCCCTTTGCCCAAAGGTTACCCCTGTGCCTGCACAGGAGGCCCCTGTGCCCACACAGACAGCCCCTGTGCCTTAATAGAAGACCCCTGTGCCCGCACAGGAGACGCCTCTGCGCCAGTAGGAGGCCCCTTTGCCCACAGGATACCCCTGTGTCCGTACAGGAGGCCCCTGTACCCGCTGAGGAGGTCCCTGTGCCCGCACAGGAGGCCCCTCCGCCCAAATAGGAGGCCCCTTGCCCACAGGAGACTCTATCCCTACGCCCGCACAGAAAGCCCCTGTGCCCACACAGGAGGCCCCTGTGCCCGTAAGGAGGCCCCTGTGCCCGCTCAGGAGGCCCCTATGCCCACACAGGAGGCCCCTATGCCCACACAGGAGGCCCCTATGCCCACACAGGAGGCCTCTGTGCCCGCACAGGAGGCCCCTCCGCCCAAATAGGAGGCCCCTTGCCCACAGGAGACCCCTATCCCTATGCCCCCACAGGAGGCCCCTCTGCCCAAAAAGGAGGCACCTTTGCCCAAATAGGAGGCCCCTTTGCCCACAGGAGACCCCTGTGCGCGCAAAGGAGGCCCCTGTGCCCACACAGAAGGCCCCTGTGCTCACACAGGAGGCCCCTTTGCCCGCACAAAAGACCCCTGTGCCCGCTCAGGAGGTCTCTTTGTCCGCCTTTGCCCAAGTAGGGGGCAACTGTGCGGCCATAAAGGACGCCCCTGTGCCACTGGCGGATCCGGAACTCCGTTTTTTTTTTTAGGGGGAGGGGCTAAACGTTGGTACAAGGCCGCTTTCTGTAGGCAAAAAGTTGTTGAGGGGACGGGGCGCACTCCGCAATTTTCAACCCATATTTTTCCATATACCTACCGGCCAATGTATGGTTAAAAAAGTTGTTGAGCGGGAGGAAAAGGAGTGTGCTCCGAATTTTCCAGGCCGTTTTCATTCATTGCAACGGCATAATACGAGAGTTCAGATAAAAAATTGTGGAGACGAGGGGGGGGGGGGCTTATACTATATGTATTGCCTGTATTGTCCTATTCATAGGTGTAGCGTGATGGCACGTGGGTGTTTGCATCATTAACCCGCGCCCCAGTGGCGATCTCAGCCAACTTTGCCCTTGTGGGGGGGGGGGGGCATATGTTACCACCCACCTCTAACTCAAAAACTAAGAGGGCTAGAAAGACGCCGAAAAAAGCAATCGATAGCTCTCAATCCGTATATTTGAAAGTATTTTTTGTCATTTTTCATCTTAGAGCAATATTGGGGTCACTGGAGGTCATCAAAGGTCAAAATTTGCCAAACGTCATTATATTTTCAGAAAACATGCATTTATCTCAGGAACTATGATAGCTAGAAAAATGCGTGGAAAAGCAATCGATAGCTCTTAAACTCTTCTTTCGATAAGGTCACCATCAAAAGTGACCTCAGGTCAACGGTTTAGCCTCCAGAGGGCAAAAACTCCAAAATAGCCGTTTTTACGAAAAGTGTTCTTCGACAATAACTTTGACTAAAAAAAAAGCCACGACATTTATATTGCCAGAATCGTGTTCCTCTCGCCGAGACGCATCGGATGATCTATAATTTGACCTTGAAAGGTCAACTTGAAAATTTGACCTCAGGTCAAGGTCATGACCTGGCCGGAAAATGTCATGTTGCATATCAGTCGGTGCGTCTCGGCAAGACAAACACAATGAGACCATCCCCAGCGTTCTATCTCTTTCCAATAGAAAGTTATTGGCAAAAATCTGTTTGTAGCCTCAAATGACCTCCGATGACCTTTCTAGAGCCTCTCAGCAGAAAAGACAACTTGGTCGTCACGGGTGGTCCAAATCATTGTGATTCTGAAACATTTGGACTGTTCCTATGCGTACACATTACACACGGATAAAGAGGCATTTTCGTTTTTCTCCATTGACTCCAATGGAAAGTCTCTGGACTCTCCAATGGAAAGGCCACGTCACTGACCTGACCTTAGGTCACGGATATAAAAAATCCGAGATATACAAATTGTAGGCTCCCATAACATCATGCAATCCACCAAGTTTCAAACCTCTCTGACAAACACTGCAGGCTGTACATGATTGCAAACTTTTTTAGGTTTGGTCAGTTAACTTGACCTGGTGACCTGACCTGACATGACCTGGGGTCAAAAATTTCACACATTGTCCAAAATTGATGTAAAAAAAGCTACCCCAAGCGGCTCGGCGCTACGCCGCGGTTTTTTATTTACACGCAAAAAACGCGACAGGGTGGTAACATATGCCTCCCCCCCCCCACTGGGGCGAAGGTTAATCTGGGATAGTGGGATACCTGGCGCTTCAGCAACCGCATCCCTTCATTCTGCAGAACCACACACAGAGCGTCAGCTTCACTGACGTCTCTGGTAACAGCAAATTTCAATCGCGCTTCCGAATAACATGGGCGTTTTCCAAAGTTCGGCACTATCCCGGCGGCCGCTGGGCCTCCGCGCCACCCGCCGGCCGCTGGGGGGGGGGGGGGGCATAAAGTTGCCCCCTCCTTTACTTCTGCTACGATATCGTCGCAACGCGACGAGATAGAGAAGCGAAACTTTGCACACATCTTCCTGAATACCTAGCCGAGGTTGTGTCCAAATTTGGTGTCGATCTCATTTGAAATGACGTCACAGTGACGTCATAAGTCAAATTATAGATTTGCGACTCTCAGTTTCCTCACGATATATCAGATATATAGGACCGAATATAAAGGGCCGATTATTGGTCAGGAACTAGATGGAAGTGTACTTAGATGTTTTAGGATGACAGCAGGTGCTGTCTAGTTCATTTACAGTTGAGTTTCATGCTCAGCGACATCAGAAACGGTCCGTATCGGAAAACGACAATATTTTATGACGTCACTGTGACGTCATCTTAAGTGCTACAACCACCAAATTTTGCTCAAGCATTGCCTAGGTATTCATTTGAAGCTATGCCAAGTTTCACGTTCGTAGCTCATCAGGTTTTGGAGATATTCCGCAAAACGTAAAGAGGGGCAACTTTATGCCACCCCCCCCCCCCACCGGCTCGTGGGCTAGGTCCCCTCTTATACACTATCTTTTCAAACGACCTCAGCTTGTTCGTGTGCGACCGTAGGTGCCGGACGACACCCAGGTCATGGTCTGTGGCAACAAGACAACCCTGTCAGATCTGACTGGGCGCATGGAGCAGGCCCTCTTTTCTCTCGACCTTTGGTTCCGCGCAAATTCGACAAAACTCAGCTGATTGTTCTTGGCAGTACATATAGACAAAAATTGCGGAACGTTACACCTCTCGGCGTGAAATTCCGCGAGCGTACAATATAACCCGCATTAGAAGCAAGAATATTTGCTTCTAATACGGGTTGTAACCAACGGGTACGGGTTATAATTAATACGGGTAATCAAAAATATTACTTCTAATAAAAATATACTATATTTGCCGGTCCCGTAGCTCAGTTGGTTTGGTATGTAGAGCGCTGGACTCCGCGTGATGAGAGCACGCGTTCCCGGTTATAACAGTCCGGGTTCGAAGCGCGACGGGCGCTTGACATTTATGGGCCTCCTGACGGGTATGGTTGCGGTTGGTGGCAGGCCGTAGCCAGGTGAAGTCAGTGAGGGGACCGGCCATGCGCGGCGCAAGTTAAACTTTGGACTCTAAATTCTGCCATAGAACTGGAATTGCGCGATCGGAGGGTAGAGGGCAGGGTCACCGCAACAAGCTTCGCTTAGCAGTGGCTCTTGTCCTTGTGAATCCTTCCTATCAAAAAGGTTCGGACTAAATTTATTTTAAAAAAATATGGGGGTGATCTTTGATCACCACCTTTCCTGGGACGCCATGCATGTACCTACAAGAAATTACGCGCATTTTTTTTATACATAAATTTAGTCCGAACCTTTTGATAGGAAGGATTCACAAGGACAGAGCCACCGCTAGGCGAAGCTTGCTGCGGTGACCCTGCCCTTTTCCCTCCGATCGCGCAATTCCAGATATATGGCAGAATTTAGAGTCCAAAGTTTAACGTGCGCACATAGCCGCGCACGGCCGGTCCCCTCACTGACTTCGCCTGGCTACGGCCTGCCACCAACCGCAACCATACCTGTCAGGAGGCCCATAAATGTCAAGCGCCCGTCGTGCTTCGAACCCGGACTGTTATAACCGAGAACGCGTGCTCTCACCACGCACCGTTCCGTGCTTCTATCCTCAGGATACTGAAATCCTCCTCCACGCCGCAACCCCCTCCGGGCTGGACATGAGGCAACTTTATCTCATGAGGGCTGCTCCCTTGGAGCGGCACCGCTGCTCCCGAGGGAGCTCACCCCGTAGCCGGGTGCAATGAGTACCTTGGGGCTGGTCGGCCTGTCTTTCGGGACGGGCGCAGCCCCGGTGACTCACTAGGGTGCCTGCCCAGACCAATGTCTCCCCCTAATTCCTATCATCCTTCCGGCTCTGAAATAGTCTCGTCAGACCGAAAGGGCCTAACCCAACAAAACTAACAAACAAACTCTCATCACGCGGAGTCCAACGCTCTACCAACTGAGCTACGTGACCGTCAAATGCTTCGGGATCCTCATTGGCCTGTCGCACATAGTCATTACCTTCCGGCCGAGATCTTGCCCGCCATCGTAACCGCCCTGGTGCTCTCAAGCGTCCGCTATTGCCTCCCTATGTACGGCAGCGGCAGCGGGAAGAATATTGCTAAGATTTAAAAGGTGATCATTGATTAACTTTTCCGCGCGTGTCGTCTCAGATAGAAGGAAGTTCAGCCATTCTGCAGACGTTCGGAGGGGGCTGGGCAGTGTCCCAAAATATATTTTGGATTGGGTGTCGGAGGGGAATATTCGTCACTACAAAGAGGGCTGAGAGTGGAAAATTGCCATTCAGGAAGGCACAAAAAGAGCGGAAAACAGAGATCAACAATTTATTTGTGAATGTTGGGGAGGGTGCAGGAGCTGCGTTATAGGATCATTAAATAGAATATAGAGGGAGGTAAAAGGTACACGCAGATGCTCCTGATTGGTAAAACAGGGAGTGAAAAATCGCTCTGGAAATTTGGAGGTGAGAGTGGAAAATTGTTTTGATTTGGGTGTCGCTTCCCACCCAAACTGGCAAATTCTGGGACACTGGCCGGCTGGGATGGCTGGATGCAGAGGATCTGATCAAATATTATACGCCCGTATTACTCCACAAAATTATCAAATACCATACACCAGTGTCACTTTCATCCTTTATCCAAACAAACCGTGAGACACGAGTTGGGAGCACTCGCCAGGGTGACGACTGACGACCTGCGATTGCCACCTGTCAGGACGGAGGCTGGGAGGCACCGATTTCTGTACTGTGGCCCGATGCTATAATACAACCAACTGCCAGCTGAAATGCGTACGATATCAATCGGTCATTTTTATTATGCTATCAGGCAAGTGATAAATACGCAGTATTAGTAATGCACTGCCATGGTCACTTTTATCATATTCTTGTCATTTTTATCGTTTTTATCAAGGTTAGTTCGTACCGCGTCTGTAACGTGTGAAGCAGTCCCATCATTGTATCATTTGTTTTTCCATTGACTCTAGGCAAGGAAAAACCAACTTCTGCGTGGAGTTGCCCGAATAAACGGCATTGGTAAATTGGTAAAGCGAAGACGTTTTAAACTGCAGATAATAGATATAGGTACTGTTTTTTGACAAACGACCACAATTTCACTTTTGAGGAGGCCCCAGAGGCGAAGAGGAGGCCCTCTTATGAAGAGGCCCCCTACTTCGGCTTGCCACCCCTGGCAAAAATCCGTGGCGCCGCCCCTGCCCATGGGGCGTTTTGCCCCGCGACCTACTGGGGCGTTTTACCCCACCCCGTAGTTCGGTCAGAGAACAACGCCTTGCACTCCAGCGAGGCATAATTTAACACGAACCAAGCCGGCATTATAAACGTTAGATAAAGTTGTTCGAAATACATAAAAGTCGTTAAAGGGACCCTCCCACCTTAACATTAGATTTAAATTGAGATAGCCATAATGGGGTCCCTGGCTCACAATTACCGGTTTCGGCACTCACAACATCGAGAAATGCCTTAAATCGGAAATATTGAATTTCAAAATTGCAGCATTTTGATTCAGAGGAGCTAATGCATAGGAATACCCCTCTGAATGTGTGACGTCAGCGCAGACATCTGACGATTTTTTAAAGGGGCCCTCCCATTAACATTAGATTTGAGTTGAGATAGCCAATATGGGGTCCCTGGCTCACAATTACCGGTTTCGGCACTCACAACATCGAGAAATGCCTTAAATCGGAAATATTGAATTTCAAAATTGCAGCATTTTGTTTCAGAGGGGCTAATGCATAGGAATACCCCTCTGAATGTGTGACGTCAGCGCAGATATCTAACGATTTTTAAATGTTTGACTAAAACGTTTTGTAGCACGCGGTGGTATACGCTGCTTTGCGCGCAACAAGTGCCGCACTTTCAGCTGCCAAACTATTGCTTCCAAATAAAGTCGCTAGGAACAGCGGAGATCCCAAAAAGTAAACAAAAGTAAAAGTCTAAAATCTTGAAAATCGGTGAATATTTTTCGGTGAAATTTGGTAGATATTCGTTTTCGCTCTTTCTGAACCGAGCGACATCACTTTCATGCCAATTTATAAACTTTTTTGAAGATGGGAGGGTCCCTTTAACCTGATGTGGACCATAAAAGAACGCCATGATGCATAAGCTGACAACAAAACATAAAAATCACTCCAAAAACACATTTTTGGCTATATCTCCCTAAAGAGTCATCAGAATTTCTTTCCAGTTTGCTCATATAATGATCATATAGTGCACGTTTTATAGAAGAGATGATGTTTCTCCAGAACCTTGCCAGTTCCGAGAAACATCGGTGAGGCGTTTTACCTCGGCGGGGCGACTTGCCCCGGTCTACCCTACATTCATTGCCAGTCCCGTAGCTCAGTTGGTAGAGCGTTGGCCTCCGCGTGGTGACTCACCTGTTCAACTCACCTGTTGGGGGTTCCCTTCCTTCCAGAGTACAGCATAGATGATGTGCATGGGATACGTGAGGAAGGAACCCGCGAACGTAGGGCTCGCCCGGCGGAGACACCACAAGGGGGTGCTGCCAGAGCCTGCATAGTGACAAACACGAATTTTGCTATAGTTTCATGATACATACAATAAAAGATCGTATACAATAATGCAAACACAAATTAGGGGGAACAGGTCAACGCAATAGCCATCACATATGATAAGAGAACAAGGCATCACCCATCGAGTCAGCCAACATGGCCTTGAACCTGTTCAGGTCGGATTCACCTACGACCACGTTCCCGGTTATAACAGTGAGAGCACACGTTCCCGGTTATAACAGTTCGGGTTCGAAGCGCGACGGGCGCTTGACATTTATGGGCCTCCTGACAGGTATGGTTGCGGTTGGTGGCAGGCTGTAGCCAGGCGAAGTCAGTTAGGGGACCGGCTGTGCGCGGCTATGTGCGCACGTTAAACTTTGGACTCTAAATTCTGCCATAGAACTGGAATTGCGCGATCAGAATGTAGACGGCAGGGTTACCGCAACAAGCTTCGCTTAGCGGTGGCTCTGTCCTTGTGAATCCTTCCTATAAAAAAGGTTCGGACTAAATTTATAAAAATATAAAATGCTGTTTGACGGGGAAGCCTCTCATAGGCGGTGGAATGGTGAGGGCACCGGGGCACTGTGCCCCCTTTGATTTTGGCATTTTAACATAAGCCCTATGGGCGTTGCATGGAAATGGGACCAAAAGTTGGCAGTGCCCCCTCAATTGAAGGTGTTCTGCCGCTACTGAAGCCTCTTACACATTGACCAATCATATTGCAAAATACAAACCCATTGGCTGTAAGCAGCATGCTGGTTGGCTGACAATGACGTGGCTGCATTCCTCAGCAAGGCATGCATTCCTTTGCAAGGCACTCTTATCGGAGCGAGAAATAGAATATTGTTGTCTAGGGTGATTGTTTGGCCGTAAAAGCTTCTGATTTGTGCTAGTCTCAGCTCAAGCTACAAAGCTGCTATTCCAGTTCAAAACCCCCCGACCACCTACTTGCGTATGGGTGTATGTGTGTTCGTGTGTGTGTGCGCATGTGAGTGTAAATCGTGTATGGTGATATCACGCAGTGGCGTATCCAGGATCTTGAAAAGGGGGAGGCCAAACCTGCTCAAGGGGCCCCACCCTTACCTTAGGGGCCCCAGTACTGACGCACTTAACCCACGCCCAGGTGCGGTTCTTTGCCACTTTTACCATGTGAGGGAGCCTTTTTAGGCACACTCGGCAATCTAAAAAAGAAAAGAAAAACGTGACAAAGCCATCGACATCGATAGCTCTGTATGAAGTGTACAATTTATTTCAGCAGTAGGCATACAGTTTTTTTCTTTAAGTCGGTGCCGGGGCCACTAAAGATTATCAAAAACAAAATGTTTCGTCAATTTTTTTACGATTGTAACATTTTTCAAAGGGCAGATGTCAATCTCTTAGTGTCTTGCGCTGGTTGAGGGCTGATACCCTTAACTTAAGCAGGGCCCGACTCGGGTTGAGCTCTGATCTAGACTCTGATGGCTCTATGTCGCCCACATTGGCCTCATTCCGGCCTCTGAAGGCTCATTTTGGCCTCTGAAAGCCCAACACCGGCAACAGAGTGAACCACGCTGGCCTGCGGGCCCCATAATGGCCTCAGTAGACCCATGCTGTGGCTGACCTCATAACCCCTCCCCCGCCGGCTCTTCGGAGTCTTTGAGTCAGTCTGAGGACCCTATGCCGCTCTCGAACTCACGTCGGTCTCTAGAAGCCCATGATGCCCCCTGAGGGTCCCACGCCGGCCTTTATAAGGGCCACTCCTACCTCAAGGGGCCCAAACATGCATAAGATCTGAAAAGTGGTTGCCGAGGCCCTCGAGGTGGCCTCTAATGGCCCGACGCCAGCATATGAAGGCCCGCGCTGGCTTCTGAGGGCCCAGCACCAATCTCTGAAATCTGAAGTCAGATGACAGATGGCCCCACGCTGGCCTCAGATGGTTCACGCTGGTCACAGAGTGCCCAACACTGGCCTAAAAGGGCTCTACATTGTCTTCAGAGGGCCCCAAGCTAGTCTCGGTGGCCAATGTGCCTCAATCTGACCTAAGAAAGCCCCATGTCGCTGGGCTTAAAGGGACTATCCCACCTTCTAAAATGTTGTTAAAACCAGTTAAATTGTGCCCGACTTTATAGATTGGATGACCAGGAACACGGTTCTGGCATTTATTTTTCATTAAACATCTTAGCCTTCCCATATTCCAAACACAAACTTTCAAATATGTGACGTCACAGCCCAAAATTACCTCCTTCCCCAGGCCACATTACTGTCATAAAGCTGATTCTTTTTACTCTGTAGGCACCACGACAAAGTTCAGACCAAGTTCTAAGCGATTTTTCAACGAACAAACCCATTTAAATCAGAATGACTAAACGAGGTGACGTCACACTAACGGTCGCTCCATGTTGAAGATAGGGCCTTGCACAAGGCCCATTTTCAAATGAAGGGAACGAATTTCTACAACACCAAGAGGCCGCGGGGGTTGCAACCTAGATAGATAGTGGTTTCTGAACCTCGCCGCAGACTTGGCTATCTCAACTCAAACCCCATGTTAAAGGTGGGATAGTCCCTTTAAAAGACCCCACGCTGGACATAGACGGCCCCATGCTGGACATAGAGGGCCCACACTGGCCTTACAAGGCCTCACACTGGCCTTAGAAGGCCCCACATTGGCCTTAGAAGACCCCACAATGGCCTTAGAGGGCCCCACGCTGGCCTTAGAGGGCTGGACGCTGACTCCTTAGGGCTCTACACCAGCCTCAAAGGATCCCACGCTTGAGTATAAGCTTCCTTATGGCCGCCAAAGCGACCTCTGAGGGCCCACGCTAGCCTCTTGGGGCTCGTCCTTGGCCTCTGAGGGCCTATGAGCGCCATCAAATGGCATTTTAAGATAGTTTGACGCAGTTTGACTTAAGTTATGCTTGGGCCAGTACTTTGGATGAGGCCCTGAAGATCGTTTCTCTTGGGACACTCAAGCAGGCACGTAGTACGTACCCAGGATTTCGCCCAGGAGGGGGCCGCCTGCTCTCAAAGGGGCCCACGGGTCACCCGGATGCCGCTGTCAACCCAGGCAGGGGCGTATCCAGAACCTTTCGATGAGGGGATTGGGCACAGTGGGTCCGGTTCCCCCTTGCAGACGGGCCCCTCTGTCCGTCTGTCTGTCTGTCTGTCTGTCTGTCTAAGTCCTGAGAAAATGTGCAAAATTGGCAGGTAAAAATATCATTTCTTGCTTGAGAAGTATGCATAAAATGCACGGTATTTTATGAGGAAGTGAAGCGAGCGAGCGCCTCAGAGTCACCTGTGTTAGTCCCTCAGAGGTGTCGGTAAAAGGCTATCAGATGCGCTGGTGTTGGGTCCTCACAGGCGCCGTTGTGAGGGCCTTAGGGCTTAGAGACACTGGTGGGGGCCATCACTTAGGCGTGTGTGGGGCCCTGAAAGTTACTGGTGGCCCTTCATAGGCCGGCAAGGGACCCTCAGAGGTCGGTAAGAGGCCCTCAGAGTCGCTTGTAAGTGACCGTCAGATGCGCTGCATAGGGCCCTCGGAGGCGCCGGTGTGGGGGCTCTCAGAGCCGCCGAAGTAGGCCCTTAAAAGGCACTGGTGTAGGGCCCTTAGAGGTGGCAGTGGAGGCCCTCGCAGGCGCCGTTGTGAGGGCCCTCAGAAACACCGATGTGGGCCGTGGGGCCATAGCAAACGGGTATGAGGCCCTTACAGCTGATCTCTCATTAGCCTTCAAGGACCCTCAGAGGCCGGCAAGGTCCCTCAGAACCTGGCGTGAGGCCCCTCTGGAGATAAGTGTGGCTACAGAAGAGCCCATGGGGTGTTCTCACAAGCCCTGTGGTCTCCTTTCCAGTTGAAGCGTTGCCAGCGCGGGCCCTCTGCCGCCAATTGGCACCGCAGGTCCTCTCGGACCCGAGGGGACCCTAAACCCTATAACGGACACGTGCCCCCTCGCCCCTGGCCATACCATTGAATCCAAGTGATCACGGGCCGTTCAGGTAATCAGGGGCCTCTCAGGTGACCAGGGGCCTTTCAATTGACCAGGGCCTTTCAATTGACCAGGGGTCTTTCAATTGACCAGGGGCCCACCAGAAGACCAGGGAACCCTCTGATAACCAGGGGACGGTTATACCAGGGGCTCCGCGGGTAACTAAGGGCCTTATTGTGACTGCAGGGGCCCTTCATATAACCAGGTACTCCCGGGTAAACATGGGCCCTTCAGGTGACCAGGGTATCTTCAGACCACTGCACAGTGGGGATTTTTCCGATCTAGCACGTATTTATTCGTAGAGGGCAAACCATAGGTAGAATTGTAGCTAGATTGTGCATAGATGTTGGCTGGTGTGTCCTGGTGAGAATTTTACCTGTAAATGTGCATAATCAACATAGTATAGGGGGTTCAATTGGACCCCCCGCTCAGCCGTTTGGCCCCTGATCAAGCTAACTAGAGCTTCGCGGAAAAGTCAAGCGTGCTGCCTATGACGAAATTAGGCCGAATATATCCAATTTCAAAGTCCAAGGTCATAAGCTGACTTTCCAAGTCAGTTTAATGACCCAACTAAAGTTGGGAAATCGAGACCTCTTGAAACTTCGCAAAGTTAGGGTGTTACGGGGTATTTTGGGGTGCTGATCACGAATTTCATGTTAGTTTTGATCACAGACGATGTCTTTATGCATTTAGGTCAGGTCGGGTCAGGTCGAGGTCAGGTTAGATCAATTAGTAGGCGTCCTGCCGGCCATCCATAGAAGTGTCACCTACTACTGATAGCTTCGTAACATGGAACGAAGGCACTAGAACTACTTCGTAAATATTCAAATGGCTGCTAAAATCGAAATCAGCACCAAAAACTACCCTAGAAACAAGAAAAACTCGAAAAAGTGAACCAAGGTCATCAAAAGGTCAATGACCTTGACTTGACCTTCACGTGACCTTGACTCCCACCATTATGCATGGCACCAACATCATTTCACATATTTGAACGTTTAAAACCACAAAAAGACTGGAAACCGCGGATAATGTGAGCTGGCATACGCCGAATCACGATTCCGGCCAAACATGGTCTCGAGAAATATGCCACAGGTCAAAGGTCAGTTGGGTCAGAGTCATGAAATTTTTAGGTTAGATGTAAAATTGATGATCTCGAGGGTACCGAAAGTTTCGGCGCGATCGGCCGCTTTTTGCGCGAGTAATTTGCGGAAAACCATGGGGTTTTTTCCGACCCCTTCCCCCTCCCCCTCCCCACAAGTGCGATGGTTAATAAGGTTACGGTATGTATAATTTACGCTTGTCATCCTATTCCTAATGAATGTGTCTCAGAAAATATGCATCATATAAATCACGAAGTAAAATTATTCGCCTATGTCCGGAACATACCTATATCGTGCTGTTTGCCCTAGCGCTCCTCGAGTGGGGTGTTAAGATACTCTAATGTGAATATTCCGTGTTCAGGCAAGTTTCGGCAGCCAAACTAGGCGTTGTCTTGTGCAGAAGAAAGTGGCGAATTTGATAGGATACTCGTATATTTCGGAGTGGAAAAGTGTGGAGAACATTGTTGATTTCCTACATTTGTTTAGAATACCATTCCTTCAATATGGTGTCTGTAAGGGTTTTTTTGTAAAGGGCATTTTTGTGACCTTAGTAACAGAGCCTATTTTAAGGGAATTTGACTGGGGGGGCAACCTGGAAAATTGTCTTTAATAATCCATTAACCCTCGCCCGTATTGGTGTTTCCAGTAGCGAGCGTATAGGGGGGGGGGGGGGGTCCGTTGGACCCTCCCCCTTGCCGTTTCGCCCCTGATCGAGCTAGAGCTTCGCGGAAAAAACGACCGTGTTGCCCGTGATAAAAGGAAGCCGATTATACCCAATTTTAAGGTCCTAGGTCATCGGTTGACCTTCCAGGTCAGGTCATTGACCCAAAAGTCGGGAAAATCGGGACCTGTTAGAGCGTCGTAAAGAGTGGCTGCTATGGTTTTCGGGGTGCTGATCACGAATATCATGTTAGTTATGATCATAGATGATGTCTTCATGCATTTAGGCCAGGTCAGGTCAGGTCAGGTCAACCAGTAAGGGTTTTGCCGGGTATTCGTAGTAGGTGGCAACCGCCTCTGACAGCTTCGTAACATGTTACGAAGGCACCAAAACTACTTCGTAAATGGTCAAATGGTTGCTTAATTCGAATTCAGCTCCAAAAACTAGCCTAGAAAGTAGAAACATATAAAACTCGAAAATGTGAACCGAGGTCATCAAAGGTAAATGATCTGACCTGACCTTCCGGTGATCTTGACGCCCACCCTAATGCATGGGAGCTACGTCATATCCCATGTTTGAACGTTTGAAACCACGAAAAGACTGCAAACGCGCGGCTAATGCGAGGCGACATACGCCGAATCGCGACCTCGGCCAAACATGGTGCCATGGTGCTAGGCCGCCGGTGCATCTGAAAGAACTGTGGTGCCCCTGACAAGCCTGAAGTTCCAACGACAGGCCCGTGGTGCCCCTGACAGGCCCATGATGCCTTTGCGAGGCCGGTGGTGTCCACGTGAGGCCGGTGGTGCCCCTGGGCCCTGACAGGACTGTGGTGCTCCTGACAAGCCTGGAGTGTCCCCGACAGGCACGTGGTGCCACTAACAGGCCCAAGGTGTCCCAGTCCCTGCGAGGCCGGTGGTGTCCCTGCCAGGCATGTGGTGTCCATACTAGGCCTCTGGTGCCCCTGACAGGTCCGTGGCGCCCTTGCTAAGCCTATGGTGCCTCTGGCAGGCCTATGGTGCCCCTGGCGGGCCTGTGGTGGTACCCCTGACAGGCCCAAGGTGGTGCCCCTGCGAGGCCGGTGGGGCCCCTGGCAGGTCTGTGGTGCCCCTGGCAGACCTATGGTGCTCTTGCTAGGTTGATGGTGCTCCCAACAGGCCTGTGGTGCCCCTGACAGGCCGGTGGTGCCCCTGGCAGGCCTGTGGTGTCCCCGGGCCCCAAGAGGGTGGGGGGTCATGACCCATATGACCCACCCTTAGATACACCACTGGTCATTACTTACAGACTGACTCATTTGACATCCATTGCAAAACAAGTCACAGTAGTTACGTAGTATGTTTGTCACCCTGTTCCTTTATGCCCATTTTTATAGTGGGCAAATCTCGACGACTAGGGGGGCAATTCTGTTGAGTGCGGGGGCATTTGCCCCCCCAGTTAACATGTTAAAATAGGCCCTGCTTAGTAAGGTTGTGGCATACTTTCTGTTTGCCATTCCATTCCTAATAAAGGTGCCTTTCAGACGATATGCAACTTTAAGACCTCGCAAGATTAAAACCAACAGGACAGGACAATGAAATTGAGCTATACTTTCGGGCCTTGCTGAGCCCATTGAGTAATCACGCATGAGTGTGAACTTTGGGCGCATTTTTCCTAGTTTTGCTGTGGACATACAGATAAAACAATGCCATATATGAAAAATTCAGACATTTCTTAGCCCTACTGACACAAAAAATAAACAAGAATCCAAAAAATATTTTTTGAATTAATAGGCGCTAGATCGGAAAAATCCCCACTGTGCACTGGCCAGGGGTTACCCAGGGGATCAGGGGCCCCTCAGGTAGCTAGGGGCCCTTTAGATAACTAGGGGCCCCTCAGGTAACCAGGGGCCCCTCAGATAACCAGGGGTCCCTCATATACCAAGAGGCCCCACTGGTAACCAGGGGCCTCTCAGAAAATCAGGGGCTCTCAGGCAATCACGAGCCCCTTAGGTAATCAGGGGCCCCTCAGGTAAGCAGGGGCCCCCCAGGAAACCAGGGGCCCCTCAGGTAACCATGGGCCCCTCAGATAACAAGGGCCACTCAGGTTACCAGGGCCCCCGTAGCCAGGGGTCCCTCAGGTAACCAGGAGTCGTTCAGATAACCAGGGACCAATCAGGTAACCAGGCTCCCCTCAAATAACCAGGGGCCCCTCAGATAACCATGGGCCCCTCAGATAACCAGGAGCCACTCAGGTAACCAGGGGCCCCTCAGCTAACCAGGGACCCCTCAGGTGACCAGGGGGACCCTCAGGTAACCAGGGCGCCCCTCAGGGCCCCCATGGCCCCCCTTGGGTACGTCACTGCACTCAAGTGACCCAAAGGGCCCACTTGCATGTTTGATGCCAAAGGGGGAGGCCATGACCTCTTGGCCTCCCCCTGGATACGCCACTGAATTATCACGTGCTCTTTGTTCAAGTCAAAATGTGTTATCTAGATACCGTAAAATGGGGTGTTAAAGGTAGTGTGCCAGCTTTCCTGGACCGTATGGAGTTAATGGCCCAGATACGGAGAACCGGATCTTTAGAACTTATCCATACCTTCAAAACTCATAGAAACGTCTTAAATTCTTCAAATTTTGAGTACCCCAGTGCGAAATTCGCCCCGACGGGTTGTCAGTCGTACCCCAACCACATTTCACACCACTATGAACAATAAATGCACACACTGAAATCGCTATTACCGATAGGCTCATCCAATCAAGTTTCGATAAACCCGTTCATCATCATCTCCTGCGGTTTCGAACACGCCTGTTAGGTGGTGCGGTAGACCGCGCCCAAAGCCAGGGCCCCGGTAACGTGAGGTAGCCGAGTCGGGGCAGCGTGCGCTGACCCAAGCCGGGGCCGCGCGTCCTCCCGGTGTCATGTGATAGCCCGGGGCTGCCCGGGGATGCGGTAGACCGCGCCCAAAGCCGCGGCCCCGGCTTGGGTCAGCGCACGCTGCCCCGACTCGGCTACCTCACGTTACCGGGGCCCTGGCTTTGGGCGCGGTCTACCGCAGGTGGCTTCTGCTCATACTTTGTGGTGCGGTGGTGGTGCGTCGGGCCGCGCGCTCTGACTTCGGCCAAGAAAAATGCGTCAGCTGATCATTATCATTTCTGCCACTTTCATGTGGTGAGATGGGGTCATAACTTTAGAGACGGCTGTTTCATATCAATTATTTTACATAAAATAATATTTCAAACCATAAATTAATGTTCGACAGCCAAATTAAAGAAACAATACCAATACTGGTTTACAGTTTTAATTCGACATTGTGTTGTCTACGATTAGACAGCTGATAACCCATTCCCGTACGTCGTAACTCTATAATGACCTTTGCTTATTGTCACATGTGCGCCGCATTCGCGATTGTTGCCGACGCCTGTTTGCAGGTCAGCCCACTACAGTTGTTATACATATCGAAAAACCGATAAACTTTTAGGCGAAAAAGCACTATTTTAGGCCCATTTTTGATTTTTTTTTGCGATATTAGGTATAAACAGAAGCTTCTTATCCTAGGAAAAATAAAATGGGAAATCATTGGAAGGTGGCACACTGCCTTTAAGGGACAGTTTTGAGGTGTTTTGTTATATAACTCGAAGGCTTGGAGACAGAAGCATCAACTTGTCAGCATTTTATGTGTAATTTGGTGCTTTACATGCCTGCTACATTAAAGTTTTAAAAATATATAGGGTAACTGTGGGGAAAACGTACCCCTGGAATGACGTCAAGTTTGACGTCATTCGACGTCAAACTTGACGTCATTCTCATGTCATTTGTGGTCAACCTATCATAGCCTTTGGAATAAAATTGTGTTGCAATGTGTACAATGGATGCCCGGAGGAGCCCTGAAAGTTTGGTGACGATATCTGCAGTCGTTTAGGATATATCAGCAAAAAAGGACAGGGAGAGGCCTTTTCGGCCCCGACCTACAGGGCGCTACCCTGCACTCTCACCACCGTGCAAAACGCCCCCCTTTCAGAAAACTGGGGGCGTCTTGCCCCATGCATCGAGTAGGCGGTATTTCCCCATCCACTCCATTTCCGGTCAACAAAATATTGCCAAAAAACGCGCCACTAACGCCACAGCATAACAAATTCAACAGAATGACAATAAAACGCAGTTTTGAGTGATGTGCACAATAGCAAGTTTTGTGATATAAAGAAAGCATCAAAATATTAGGAATCTTCTGTAAAAACAACCAAAACAACACCCAAAACCAACATCAGCACCTACCCACGCTGTTCCTCAAGACGCAGAACCGGAAATAGAGACCTACGTAAACAAGCAGCTGACTGTTCTGAAAGACAGGATAAAACACCTATCCGTCGATAAGAAATACGATTTTTGAGGGGAGGCGTTTAACCCAGGGGTGCGCTTTGCACATGGGTTTGGGTGTATTACCCAGGGTATGGGGCAAAACGCCCTTTTGTAAGGGTATGAAAAAGCATTTTTGGGGGTTAAATACCACACGCAGGTGTCTTTTCTTGGTCTCAAAGCGTTAGTAAAAAGAATGAGCTACATGATGGTGCCCAAAGGTTTAAGTATTCGGTGTTGGGTTGAGTGTCAGAAGGTTTTGCGCTTAAGGGGGGCGTTTTTGACCTATTCACCCTACCTGCATATTATTTTTTATTATTTTTCATTACTGTCCCTTCGTACCCCAATGTGGGGTGTTAACCCGCGCGGGGCTGGGGTCTCCAGCCGAACGCGCGGGGCTGGGGGGGGGGTAAATTTTACCCCCCTGTTATCTCCCGAATCAATGGTTCGATTTGGAAAATTCAAACGCCAATCGAAAGATCTCATCACGAACAACTAAAAACATGTACTTAATTTTAAGTTTGAGGTCAAGGTCAAGGTCAGGTCAAGGGTACAAATTGCAAGTTCCTACAGTATCGGCCTTGCACCGTAGTTGCCGAAGAATGGAGTCATGGACTGAGACTGATCGCCCAAAACGTGTTCTTAGGCTACCAAGACAATATTCGTTGCATACAATATCAGTCAGAGGTCAAGGTCAAGGTCAGGTCAGGTCAGGTCAGGTCACCAAAAACAAAATATAGAGAAGGGCATGTGCGACACATGTTTTATGGGTCATTTTACTCATAGAATTCAATAGGCACACTCAATAAGTGATATGGACCACCTCTGGATGAATTGCAGGTCGAGGTCAGGTCAAGGTCAGGTCAAGTGAGGTCAAATTTTGAAGTTGGTTGTTAAGGGCTAAAAAGGTGTCTATCTGATGCAGTTTTTTACGGCGAATCGAATGGTGCTATTTTTGTTTCCGTACGAGTTCTAGAACTTCCAAAAAAGTTATTTTTCAAAAAATTTGTGTGTCGTGACGTCATACAATTTTGAATAACTCCCACATTTTTGAACCGATTCTTCTAAAACTTGGTATGTAGGTGCACATAGACCACTTCTCTGACATATATTCCGGTTTTTTCGATACACTTAAAATTTTGGATTTTATAGCTATTTTCCCAAAAAAGTCAGTTTTTTGAAAAAATTTGGGCCAAAATCCAAAATTTTCAAAAAACCGAGATAGCCATTTGATAGACAAAGTAGAATTACGTATATCCTTTTTTGTTACGTCTTGATTCCTTTAAAAATAAAGATGTTAGCGGCGTTTGAACTTTTGCCGTTTTTGAGGCGAAAATGGCGAACATGACGTCACTAAAACGTCAATTTCTCAAAAATTTTCCGACGGATTTCGCTCAAAGTTTCAGGGAACGTGTCAAATTGATGTAAGAAAAGGTACTGAAAGTTAAGCGGCGCTGCGCGCCGCCGTTTTTGAGATATTGCAAAAGTTCGCGAGGGGGGGGGGGGTAAAATTTACCCCCCAGCCCCGCGCGGGTTAAGGGACATCTATGTTATTCCAAGAACTGGTCATCAAATACCCACAGTTGGGGTGTGAAAGGGCACACAGAAGGACAGACGGTCGGGCGAGGGCGGTGGCTCCCGGGCCGATAACTCGGCCCTATTGAAATGCCGATAATGCCGATAATAAAAAAATGCCGATAACTCGGCCCTTTTGAAATGTTTTGCATATTTTGTCACAAAACAAGTCAGGTTCATTCACCACTAACGGCCTTTTTAGCCAATTACATGTAATGCAGTTTTTGCTTCTGGAAAATGTGCTAATTTTAAGGTAAACAGAACCAAAAAGTAGGGTAAGGTGCCTAATTAGCGACCCTTTCCGATTTTGCGACCTACCACTCTACAGAACAACTGGCAGGAGAAAACGGGGTAAAAACATCGTCAAAAAGTCAGCCATACTTTGGTTATCAAATTAAATTATTTTACGGTTGTCGATGTTTCTGGTTGGACGTTTCAGGTGAGTTTAAATAAAAATTACGAGTTTTTATCCAAAACGTGTGTGTTTGGGCCCTCTCTGATGAAAAGCGATGCATATTAGGATGATGCACCTTTTTTATTCTGAATCTACATTCCTTTTTCAATTGATTGCCGTTTTCCCATAGTGAATCGCTTAATTGTGCACAGCATGGCGGTTAAAAATGTGTCGCAACTCATATTTCCTATTTGCGCCTGACATGGTCGCAAATAGCTCAAGAAGGGAAAGAAAGGGGAAAAGAGAGAAATGAAAATGAGGTGTTGCTGAAGCTTGCAATGTGTGGCAGGGGATGTCAAATGTCGTCACCGACTGCAGGGGTGCCGAATTCAGCGCGGACCTCGAATATCATACGAGATAGCCCGCAAAATGTGGGTTTCCGCCTTCTTTTCGCCTTCGGTGCATCATGTCATCAGTTTTTACTTACGTAAATGTGTTGGATAAACGTTCCTGTTCAAGTGATTGAGTGCTTTGCGTATAGGTTACCTTTTTGAGATCATATTTCATCTTTTCAGGCGTCACATTTTTTGCCACTTTTAGTATGGGGAAACCCATTGACTTATTAGCGACCCTCCCCGGTCGCTAATCGGGGAGAGTTCCCTATTAGCGTTTTTTTGCAATGGTTTACCAAAATGCTCACTACAAATAAGTTAGTGAATATTGGGGCAGAAAATGACTATATTTTAATAGAAAAATAAACGATCTCTCCGAAAATCAAGCCAGTAATACAGTGGCAGCCACAGAACGTGAGCAATGACGGTTCAAATTAAGGGGGTCGCTAATTAGGCACCTTACCCTACCCTTCTGTCATCAACCAAAATCCATTTTGAAGCTAGTTAGTCACTTGTCATTATGCTGCCCTCTTTGTTTTGGCCTTTTTATGATGACATCACATTTACCTACATCAGTCTTCATTGACCCATCATTGTAAAAGAGAGTGTTAAGGGAGTTTTGGAGTGTTTTGTTATATAACTTAAGATATGTTGGAGATAAAAGCATGAACTTGCCAGCATTTTATGTGGAATTTGGTGTTTCCATGCCCATTGAAAGAAAACTTTATGAAATGACCTATATTCAGACATTTTTTTATTTTTTTCTTCCCTGTCCCTTAGCACCCCACATTCACCTGAAAATATGCATGTGTCCGGAGAAGAGGAAGAGGATGATGCATGAATCGGTGGATTTGTATAAGTTTTCAGGAAACATGTGCAATACATGTGACAATAGGGGAGAGTGGGGAAAGATGCCCAGGGTTTTGCTATGTCAGTTATTCGAAAATGACGATGGGAAAGCAAAAACTTGGAGTTTCAACGGAAGCCGACATCATTTTTCTCCAAAAATATCACACTTTCGTGCCTGAAATATGACAACTTTTTTGCTATTAAGCATTTTCCTGAAGAAGTGAAAGGGGGCATCTTACCCCACAGGGTGGGAAAGACACCCCCTGGCGTTGGGGAAGATGCCCCCTGCACTATAAGTGACATAAATGGGCACGTGAATCGCCTGAACGAATAAGTAGTCCCTTCGAGCCTGCAGTAGACACCAAACGTCATCATAAGGGCCCTCAAAAGTAGTCTTAAGGGGTTTCAGAGGTCATCGTTAGGGCCAAGGCCGTATATAGGAGGTAGAACGGTTAGCCGTTTGTTTACATCGGTGACCTTGACAGATGACGCCAGCGGGTGTCTACCAATCTTCGCCAATACTTATCTTCGAGGATTGTGTCCTCTAAGGCAGTTTGACATTAACCTTTAGGCTCCCTTAGAGCCCAAACAAGAAAATTTACAGCACAGCAAAGTCTTCAAAATCGACAAAACCTTGACACCCCGTGACGTCATCTGTCTCCTGAGCCCTCTCTATGTGGCAGCATAGAACCGTAACCCCCTGGTTAGGGCCATCATAGTCCAGCGCGGCCAAACAAGCCTCCGTGGTGGCGTTCGGAGACCACTGTGGGGCTCTTATAGGTCTTCATGATGCTTGAGGGCCCTCGAGCCCATCGTGGGACCTCAGATGTCAGCGCGGCCCGTGGAGCCAACGTGGGAGCCCTCAAAGTATGTCGTGAGGGGCCCTGGAGCCAATAATGGGGCCCACAGAGGCCGTCGTGAGGGCTCTCAGAGTCAGATGCCTCCCAAAAAGTCGCTGTGTGGGCCGAGAGACCGGCATGGGGAGCACCCGACCGTACTGGACTCTCAATAATCCCAGATCGGCTTCTGTCTACATCACAAGTATGTAATAAATGATTTGATGGGCTGCTTGAAGGACAGCCTACGGATTTAGGGGGGCGTCTTTCCCCATCAGGACAGGGGGCATCTTACCCCAAGGTACTGAAGTAACATTAAATCAGTACAATTTGTTAGCCATAAAACTACACCCTGAAACAAACTGTTTGGGACACAGTACACGCATGCTAATGTATTACGACTATAGCAAGGGACGCAAAATTATCTACCTTCTTTGATATTTACAATGTTTTGACACCAAAATATTTTTGAAAGCAGCAAATAAAAAACATGCAATCATCAGCCAGCCGTTGCCCAACTGAGCTTCGCAATTTTTTGTGCAGTTAACAAGGCAGGCTTGCGCTTTGCGCTAAGAACATTAATTTCCAGGTTCGATTCTTTGTTTCGCCGCTAGAGGGGATGGGGCGTCTTTCCCACCCTGGGCATCTTACCCCACTCTCCCCTTCACCTATGCATTCATTTTCCCTGTACACGTACTAGTTTATGTGGTACACACAGAGTTTTGGAGATGTTTCAATTTTGTGAAAATTTAGCATGATTTTCAATACCATTTTCGAACCAAATCACTTGAAGGGAAAACATGCCATTTTGTCCTATAGTCGAGACCAAAACAGTGTCAACTACCACACCAAAGTTTTTATTTAACCTTCTCAAATTAGGAACATAACATGACTCAACGTTTTTCCCACGCAACTGTCCCTTATCACCCCGCTGTCCCTTAACACCCCATTTTACGGTAACTTATCGAGCAGGCTCCGGTAAATGATTAAATGAAACCCCATGTTGAAAGTGAACTTTTTCCTTTAACCCGCGACCCGTTGGGAGGAGGGGGGGGGGGGGCTAAAGGGCCCCCGTCACGGGCGTAGGAACGTCATGAAAAGTGGGTGGGCCACCCTGTCAAGGGGCCTCCTTTTCCAGGGGGCCTCCTATTTTCAGGGGCCTCCAACTTTTGCCTCGTCCTGCTGGCTGCTTTCAAGTATGACCTCCAAATCTAGCTTCTGAGATGGGGCAGATGTACCCAGGGGCGTAACCGCTTAAACGAACAGTGCTGAAAGTCCGCACCATTTTTAAAACTTATTCCCCCTCCGATTTTTTTTTTTAGAATCTATTTGCCGCAAACGGCGCATGACCCCTGAAAACCCTTACACAAATGTCCTCGTTTCCCAGGTGCCCCCATTAGCTTCATAGGCGCCCTCTTTGGCATATAAGCGCCCTATGTATAGTCATCAGAGACATCCCTATACGTCCCACAGTCGCCCCCACTGAGAGCTTTTTTGATTCCTTTTAAGCATATTAGGGGAATTGGTCTAAAACAACACCCTGATCATTTGTATTTGTATTTTGTATTTTTTCAACAGACCGTCAACAGGCACTTGACCCACTTAAAGACGGAGTCACAAGATTAAAAACAATAAATATGGCACACACAGGCAGCATACACACGCCCGGATAAAAACGCAGATACACATGTAACTAAAATAGATAACAATGAACAATACAATGAAATAGGCAATGAAGTGAAAATATGAAGAAAAAAAATGTGTGAACGACCACTGAGCATGAGTTTTAAAATCCCATGTAAGGTGGGAAAGAAATCATGATACAAGGTAAACCAGAATAGCTGAACAAACAGTAAATATGAACACTGAGAGATAAACGATGTATAGGTACTTTAAAAACACGTAAAAATGTATAAAGTGAAATGAAAAATATAAGAAAACATTAAAAATAGACATATTTAAAATCATAGAAATATAAAATCAATAAGAATCACCTACCAACAGTGACTAGTAGCCCGGAGGTGGTGGTAAGTTCGCAACGTATTTGATGACATGAGCTTTGTACGCAAAAAAGCTGGTCGTGAAAAAGTCGGCTTTGGAATGAGCGAGGAATGAGTTTGTCCATAGGCGCGGGAGCCGGGGGGCAGTGGGGGCAGCTTGCCCCCCCGAACTCTGGGGCCGTGGGGGCGGTGCCCCCACAGCTTTGAGACGGAATACCACACTTTTTTTGCAAATGTTTTCTTTTTTTGTTGAAAAAGCCGAGGGGTTAAAAATAAGTGGCCTAAAACCGGTGTGAAAACTAGATTTGGGGGTACCCTAGGTTAATCTCTATTATGGTGTGCCCCCCCCCCCAAGTCGGAAAGTAGTTCCCGCGCCCCTGAGTTTGTCTCTCTCGCGACACGACAGACCAACCCGTTCTGGACCGTGCTGATTCGGGCGCGACTCTCAGCAAACAGTGCTGCAGTGCGCGTCGGTCGGATAGGCACGCGTAAGGGGAATCGGGATAAGAGTATCTCAGAGTTCAGTTTCTCAGAGAACAGACCCTTTAGATTTTCTCCGAATATACCCCAAATACACTTTCTTTGAATATCGCCCTGAAATTCTTCTAATATACCCTACACTGAAAACCTTTTTGATTCCTTTTAAGCATATTAGGGGTTTTGGTCTAAAACAACACCCTGATCATTTCTCCGAATATGCCCAAACTATACCCTTGTTCTTTAAATAGCTCCCTTGAATTCTTCTAATATACCCTAGTAAGTACCGAAGAGCAAAGGAATATGATTCCTGTTCTATTCCCTGCCATACCCACAGTACACTCCTTTTAACCTACCAAAATACCCTTACATCGAAACCTCTAGTATTCCTTCTAAGCGTATAAGGGGAGTATTTTGCAAACTATACTCGCATTATACCACTTAACACTCCCGTATTATTCTGTGATTTCCATCACTGATCTCAATGTATTCTTGCATTAGATCCCACATAAACCCAGAAGGGGAAATAATAATGCCCTAGGTATATTTATCGTAGAACTTGCTCAGAAACTGTCTCATTACGCTCAGCTTCCTCGTCCGATTTCTCTTTATATATCGTAACACATCCAAAACTCACAGACATTTGGTCTTTTATTATTATTCATGTTTTACATTGGTGACAACAGCATGGACATAGCTTCACCGTTTCTCTTCCGATAAGACGCAACTTGGGATAAGTAAATCTGAGATAATCTTGAATGGATATTTAATATCTATTTCGGTTATAAAACACGAAAATCAACGGTGGTTTCAGCTACGCAAAAATGGCGTGCATGTTAAATAATTGTTCATTACCAAAGATATGTCATTAGAGCATTGCATATCCTGTAACAATTGCTGACTTTCACCTAGCAGCTTACACGACACAGTTTTACAAGACAAAACTTATATGCCGGACCCTGTAAAAGGGATAATAGGACCAGATACTGCGCACTGCTCAGGTCAGGGCGGTGACCGTAAATAGTCATGCAGATCTACACCGGGTGCAGGCAAACACGCCCACCAAGGGTCTCTTGGGTGAATTTTCCGGTTTCCGGCGCGCCGAAAAGTCGTTGTCGTGCAGGTTTCGTCTTTTCTGGGTTCCACAGCTGTGCTTTCGATGTCCTCCACGACGTCCTTTGCTCGAATGATCAATGCACACACTACACACCCGCTATCACCCGCGCTGAGCACAACCGTCCTTCTCCACTGCACGCTCAAACTCAACTGGCACGCTCAAACCCTTTGAAAATTGGCGCGCTTTCGGCCCAGCTGTCTGATCAGTGATCACGTGTCATGTACGTCACTGCCGGCACTGGATTGCAGTATGCTGATTGGATGGCGGTTGCGAATCACCTGGCTCAAACGCACTTGCGCCGCGACTGGTTATAGGCTATAGCTGCCCATACCGCGCGTCAAAACAAGCTTATACATAGCTGCCTGTTATGTCGTCGCACCGCCCACACGCACTCAGCGAAGACGGCACTGCGTTTGGTGCTGTATTAGTGGTCAGCAACACGTCCAGGGAGCGACTGCCCGTCCTCCCCGCCCCGGCCCGCCGACCGGTCACCGCCGGAGGCGCCGAGCGGCACAGGTACGGTATCTGGCCGTAGCGGCAGTAGCGGCAGGCCGGAAATGACGTCAGAGTAACGTCATGTTCGGCCGATTTCGACGCAAAAACCACGGCAATCGCTCCCAAGAGCTCAGTTTTTAAGCTAGATCCAATTTCTGTGCATGAGAGGACTCAGAATAGACTGCGCTATCAAACTGCTATCTCGAATTTTCGAAATTTTGAAAATTTCGAAAATTTAATATAATGAAATTCAAAATTTATATTTTTACATTTTTTCCAAAAAGTTTTTATATTTTCGAAAAAAAAACGGAATATATGTGATAGAACGCATTATTATGACTTACTCTAGCAAGTTTAAGCTAAATATCTTCAAAAATTACCAAGTTATACGCATTATTGCAAAAAATTCACAATTATTAATTTTTCAAATCAATTTTTCAGCACGTATTTGACATCGTACGCCAATATAAATAGCACCATCGTGTTCCTGAGCTCAAACTGCATCCAATAGACACCTTTTTTGTTGAAAAATTTTAACTTCAAAATTTGACCTTTTTTGACCTGAAAGTGACCTGACCTAAGCTAAATTTGACTCAAAATGACCTCGAATGACACAGACGACATCAAATTCGAAATTTTTGGCCTAAATGGACCATAAAACATGTGTCACGTGACCGACGCATGATATAATATTTTTGTGACCTGTGATGACCTGACCTTGACCTGAAAATCAAAGTACAAGTTTGGTACCCTCAGGGTATCTAGAGTATCTGTTCACGAGTGTGTGAACCAAAAATGAGCCTGATCTGACTTGTAAGACGGCGGCCAGAGCCCAAAACGTGAACAAGCCAAAATGCTAATAATTTTTACTTTGACCTGACCTGTGACGTCATCGGTGACCTCGAGGTCAATTAAATTAGGTTTCGCTTGACAGTTTTGCCGGGGCTATCAGACGCCGCTTGAATTTTGACGATCGGCCCAGTAGTTTCGGAGTTAGGAAGGGGGGGGGGGCTATGAATAGCCCCCCCCCAGTAGGGTGTGTTATACGCAGACCCCAGTGGGGCGCGGGTTAAATTATTGAAGTTTTGTTGACGATATTCTGGCAATGTGTGTTTCAGAACCTGCCGAAACTTTTATTACTAAGGTAGGTATTGACGCCAAACGATTATGAAAGGCACTTCTCATTCACTCGTACTACTAAGGTCAATTCAGGCCCGGGTAGAGGCGAGCCCCGCCACCGGCGCCATCTGCTCTTAACCTTCGCCCCAGCTGCACGGTAGGCGATCGGGCCCGTCTGGCCGCTGCACGGTAGGCGATCGGGCCCGTCTGGCCGCTGCACGATAGGCGATCGGGCCCGTCTGGCCGCTGCACGGTAGGCGATCGGGCCGGTCTGGCCTCGCCAAACCTCAAAGACACCTTTTTCCGAAAATTAGAAAACAGCGCACATATGTAAGTCGACAGTAAATTCATCAAAGATTACGATTAGGGCATTTGCATGGCTCAGAAAACATTTTTCCTAGACAAAGGTATCTTTAAAGACAGCGTTCCGTAGCACTTCAGATGAGGAATAATCATAGCCTATTTTTTACGCTCTTTGAATATTTTGCGGAACGATGAAATTGCTAGGTGTTGAACATCCATTTTGCATGGAAAGTGAAATATAGATGTTTAGACGATTCCATCATAAAAAGCAAGTAGACAAAATCAGTCCAAAATGTCTTATAATTAGGTTAACTTTTTATATTTTTCCTGCCGACGAGTTTCTGAAGAATTTTCGGGACCTCTCTTTTCATACTGGATCGCATGTTCCTTACAGGGGTTATTTCCTTCTTTAACCCTATTCCTGGCGGGGGGGGGGGGCCTCAGGAGCCCCCCCTGAGGTTTTTTGGTTATTTCTCCCAAACGCGTTGAGCTAGGAAGCTCAAATTTTCTGACTTTTCCTAAAAGGCTTCTACGCAACATGTCTGAAAATTTTGAGTTGATCTGACCTCAGGTCAGGTCACCAGAGGCGGTTTGGTGACCCTACCTCAGAAAAGTTTGCAATCACGCCAGAGCTAGAGTTTTTGACCGATCAATTTCTTCTCTTCAGGGTTTAGTTAGGGTACCAGTATGTGCAATTTGTATATCTCGGAATTTTGATATCGGTGACCTAAGGTCAGGTCAATTTCGCGACCTCCCCATTATAAGTCAATGGGGGAAAAATCAACTCCCTGTTTTTACCACTAAAACGGGTCGGAATGGCCCCATATACCATACATGACTTCATATACGATCAACCTTCACTACCTTGAGGTCTGTTTTGCTGTTGGGCAGCTGTGAGGTCATGTGACGTCATCAAAGGTCACCAAAGGTTTTTGGCCAATAACTCCGTACAGGAACAAGATACAGACGCGTGGATGGTCTCATTGTGTTCAGCTCGTCAAGACGCATCGAATGATATACATGATGACCTCGAGGTCACGTGACCTGAGGTCAACCTTTGACCTTGACCTTTCGAGGTCAACATATATATCATTCGATGCGGATTGACGAGAGGATCACGATGATGCCCTTAGTTTGTTCCTATCTTGACTAATTCGAAAGTTATTCGAGAAAAACTCTCTCCATATCTAGCGCCGCCATTTTGACTTTTTCGACCCCTGTGACGTCAGCTTTGACCTGACCTGAAAATGACCTTAGTAAAAATTGTAGATCTTGGCCGTGCGTATCCGATGCCGTTTACCGCTTGTCGCTATCTTGCTTCGTTCTCGAGATCTCAGGAGGGGGGCCGAATCGGCCCCCCCCGCCAGTTTCTTGTCCCGGCGGAGCCCGCCAGGAATAGGGTTAAACTGAAAAGTTCTTCCTATATTAAAGTATAGAAAATAATCTTTTATAAAAAGGTTTTATTTTATTTGCTGATCATTTTGAGCATAAAAAATCATAAATCCATTACAAAAAAGTAATTTCGTGAAAGTGAACTATTTCCTTTAAGAATGTTTCGTTGCAGTGCACTACTTTACCTAAGCTTGCGTAAGAATACCTTACTGGTGACATCTGCAAGAAAATGAAGTTTTACGCACTAAGTGGACATCCGAATAAGCCGTGCAGCGTGCTACGCTTCAAGCAGTGCACCATCATGCTGGACTGTGGCCTGGATGAGACGACAATGCTCAACTTCCTGCCTCTGCCACTGGTACCGAGCCGTCGGCTGGCCAGCCTGCCCACTTGGACGCCCAAGGAGCAGCCGCAGGTGGAGGGCGAGCTGCGCGAGTGCGCCGGTAAGGTGTTCATCGACTCGCCTCCCGAGTTCTGCCCGCCGCAGACGAGTCTGATAGACTTCTCCGAGGTGGACGCCATTCTGGTGTCCAACTACACCAGCATGCTGGCGCTGCCGTTCATTGTGGCCGAGCGCGGCTTCCGTGGCACTGTGTACGCCACAGAGCCGACGCTGCACATTGGCCGGCTCTGCATGGACGAGCTGCTCTACCACATGGAGCAGACGCCGCGCGCCCAGCACGCCCAGCACTGGAAGCGGCTGCTGCACCTGCTGCCAGCGCCGCTATGCCACGCTTATAAGCCGAAGCTGTGGCGGCAGCTCTACAGCGCCGACGCCATCGCCGACGCCGTGCGACGCGTGCACACGGTCGGCTACGGCGAGAAGATGGATGTGTTCGGGGCGCTGCGCGTAATGCCATCCAGCTCGGGCTATTGTCTGGGCTCAGCCAACTGGACCATCTCCTCTGAATATGAGAAGATCGTGTACGTGAACGGATCGTCCACGCTGACCACACACCCGAAGCAGCTGGAGCAGGCCCAGTTGCGCGGCGCCCGCGTGCTCATCCTCAACGGTTTGACCCAGGTGCCCAGCTACAACCCGGACGACATGATCGGCGCGTTCTGCGCAAAGGTGGCGCACACGCTGAAGGGTGGCGGCAACGTGCTTGTGCCTTGCTGCCCGTCTGGCATCGTGTACGACCTGATCGAGTGCCTGGCCCCGTACCTGGACCAGCAGAGCCTTAGCCAGGTGCCGCTGTTCTTTGTCTCGCCGGTTGCGGAGCACTCGCTTGCCTACTCCAACATCCTGGCCGAATGGTTGTCGCACAACAAACAGGTGCGCGTCTACCTGCCCGAGGAGCCGTTCCCTCACGGCCAGCTGGTGGCTGGCGGCCGGCTGCGGCCCTACAAAAACCTGCAGGCGGACGGCTTCAGTGCCGAGTTCCGGCAACCGTGCGTCGTCTTCGCTGGCCACCCGAGTTTGCGCTTCGGTGACACAGTGCACTTCATGGAGCTGTGGGGTGGCAACGCGGCCAACGCCGTCATCTTCACCTCGCCCGACTTCCCCTATCTAGAGTGTCTGGCTCCGTACCAGCCGCTAGCAATGAACTACTATTTCACGCCTATTGACACGTCCCTGTACTTCAGCCAGGCCAACAAGCTGATTCGCGACCTGAAGCCGCAGGCGCTGCTCACGCCGGCTCAGTACGCGTCGCCGGTGCAGCGCTCCGAATGCCAGCTGGAGGCCGACTGTCCGGTGCTGACCTACCGGCGCGGCGACGTGCTCACGCTGCCCGTGCGGCGCGCCCATCAGAGGCTGCAGCTGTCGGCCGAGCTCAGTGAGCGACTCAGCCCAGTGCCAGTGGGCCCCGGTGTGGCAGCCGCCACTGTCACAGGGCTGCTGCACGTGCAGGACAACAGGCACCGGCTGGATGTGGCGCCCACACCGGCGTCGGAAGCCGCCAGCCTGCAGGAGCTGACGGAGGCGCGGCCCCGTTACCACACTTACGGCGCTGTGCACGTGCCCGAACTACTGCAGCGGCTTACGCAGCACGACATCAACGACGCAAAGGTGCGCCGGCTGCGGCCTACCGACCGCCACCCTCCCTCCGTCTTCTCAGCCCACCGCCTTACGGCGCGGCTCCAGTCTTTCCTACATTTTGGTTTATTACAGTAGTTGCTTTTAAATTCTACTCCATTGGCGACTAATGTGGAGGAAATTGGTACAGGGTGATTGATAAAGTGTTACTTTTTTTAAACATCCCCGTTTCTCAACAATTCGACCTGCATCAACTTCTGATAGTGCTGGCATGATGATGACATTTTATGTGGCAAAATTACAAGTTCCTAAACTGAATGATTCTTACCTCAGAATAAAAACATATTATGGTGTTTTATCTCTAATAGCTACAAACAGCTAGTAATGAGCACGTTGCTGGGTGCAACGAGCAAAAGCCGAAGTCTTACCAAATTCGTCGGCAGACTGACGCATTATTTTGTTACGTATCAAAATTGGGCGTTTTTTATTTATGTTCTACAGGGTGTCCCGAAAGCTCGTTGACAGAACCAGCCATGCTTTTTCGTTCATAATTCTGAATCAGCCTGAAATTCAAGGTCGACGCTTTGGCAGTGTCTCTGGGGCTCAGGCATGAAAATTTTGTCATTGGACCAGCAGAATGCCTTGTTACCGGCGCTCCTGATCTCCTCCGGTGTCTTTTGGGTCATGTGTAGCCGCTTTTCCCTGGATGCCGCCGAAATTGGGTGTCGACGTTGCATCCTGCATGACATGAAGCCTAAGCCGTCGTTTACGATTCTCCTGGCGGTTCTGGGCTAAACAACGAGTTCCCTTGGCAGTTTGTGCATGCTTCGCCAAGGACTTGAAACACCTTCTTGTGCACGATATTAACCAGCTTTTTGAAGCGGAAATCCCTTGTTTTTCTTGGCATGGACTTCGTCGACACTAACACTGTCTTTTTAAGTAATTTAATTACATTGCAAACAGTTTTTACGGCAACACCGAGTTGTTTGGCAACGCCTCGGGAGCTGTGGCCAGCCTACTTCAGCGCCGCAATTTGGGCTCACTTAGTCACCTTCGCCATAGCTCACCTACAACTATTACAAAATGTAAAAACGATCTTAATATTGATACATGAGTCAGTTGGGAGGATGCATGCAAAATTTTATCAAAATCCGTTCATAACTTCTTAAGTTATGGACTGAAAAAAAAAACAGGCAAATCTTTCTGCCCCACCCTGTACTTCTGTCAGTGCACCACAGTGTGCCTGCACGTCAGGTTCCGCTGCAGACTGCTCTGCAGGCGGTAGCCGCTAGAATTGACTTCATCCACCGGGAGCTGTCTGTTCTTTATACCTCCCACCAGGTATAGCGCTCCCGGTGGTTGAGCTGCATCGACTTGTCGATGAGCTTCCACCTTCGGTCCTGGTAGTCGACGATTTTAACGCCCATTGCTTGGTGTGGGGATGCGACAGCACTGGCACTCGTGGTCGACTTTTAGAATCTTATCCGCGATGAGGCGCTGTGTATTTTAAATACAGGAAAGCGCGCCCATTTTACAACGCCCTCCGGTCAAACATCGGCTCTGGACCTGAGCTTTAGTCAGTCCGCGGCTAGCTCAGCTTTTTACCTGGTCCCTCCATGACGACCCACTCGGGAGCGACCACATCCCATTGTGGCTGGAGCACCAGGAGTCCCCAGTGTCAGGCAACCGTCCACCTAGGTGGAATGTTCGGAAGGCCGACTGGGGCGAATTCCAGGCCGCCGTAGAGGCCTCGGTTTTATCCAGAACCGACGCCTATGTGGTGTCTACAGAGGATTTTATATGTTTACTCATTGACTCCGCAAACGGGTGCATACCCAAGACGTCGAGTCAGCCTCGTCGTCCTCCGGTCCCGTGGTGGACCAAGGAATGCGGAGATGCGATTCGTGCCAGGAAGTGCGTTTGTAGAAAGCTTGACCGGAGTATTACTAGTGAGAACATCATCACTTTTAAGAAAGCGCGGGCTTTTGCCCGACGCGTTTTAAAAGAGGCAAAGGCTGTTTCATGGCGCACGTACGTGAGTTCCATAAACCGTTTTACTCCTACGACCCAGATATGGGCACGCATGAAGCGCATTGATGGCCGGTTCAGCTCTGCTCCGCTCCCGGTTTCAAGAGTGAACAACACGGACATCAGACGTCGCAGAGACGATAGGCCGTGCACTCTATCAGCGCTGCCGGAGGGGGTCTTCCTCCCGAATTGCACCAGCCGCTGTTGACTTCAGCACTGCTGAAAATTTGGTGTACAACGAGCATTTTTCTATGGCTGAGCTTACGGCTGCTATCAGCTCGTTGCGCAGCGTCTCAGAGGGTCCGGATGCTGTCCACAACGACACGATTTGTCATCTCCCCGCAGTTGCCCTCGAGGCGCTGCTAGCAACTTTCAATTCGCTTTGGGAGAATGGCACCTTCCCTGAGACCTGGCGAGAAGCCACAATCACCTTCATCTTGAAGGCTGGCAAGTTGAGACATGACCCTCTCCAGTATCGGTCCATCTCTCTCACATCATCGCTTTCAAAGCTGATGGAGAAGATGGTCAATGTGCGTCTTAGCTGGTTTCTGGAACATCGTGGTGTTTTTACAAACGCCCAGTGCGGTTTAAGAAAGCATCGCAGCCCTGTTGACCACATATTAGCCCTCGACACCGAGATACGCACCTGTTTATTGGAAAGAAGCACCTTGGAGCACTGTTCTTTGATATTGAGGCGGCCTATGATACAGTCTTACGACAGAGCATTATTTCCAAAGTACATAAGTACTGCATACGCGGCCGGATGGGTCGTCGGTTTCGGTTATCGGGTTATCGGGTCGTCGGTTTAGAGTCAGTGTTGGCAGCCGTCTTTCGAGCAGTTTTGTTCAGGAGAACGGCGTTCCCCAGGGCGGAATGCTCAGTGTGGCGCTGTTCGCTGTGGCGATTAATGACATTGGCGACAAACTCGCACCATCTATCGGCAGATCTCTGTTTGTGGACGATTTCGCTATTTGGTTTTCTGCCACGACCGCCCGCCACGCGTCCTGACAGCTGCAGCTAGCTGTGACTCGTTTGGAAAGGTGGAGTGACGACAATGGTCTTCGTTTCTCAACAACGAAGACCGTAGCATTGCACTTCTGTCGTCGTCGCTGTGACGATCCAACCATCGGAATCAAACTCTACAGGCGTGTAATACCCACGCAGCCGGCGGCGAAGTTCTTGGGAGTTCTGTTTGACAGACGATTGACATATTCAGACCATTTTAGAGCGCTTCGAGAGAGATGTTTTAAATCCTTGAACGTTTTAAAATGTGTCGCTCGAACATCGTATGGAGCGGACTGCAGGACGCTCCTTCTTTTATATCGGTGGATCGTGCGATCGAAACTGGATTACGCATGCTTTGTATGCGACTTTGCCAGCGAATCCAGTAAAAAGGCTCTTGACTCAGTGCACCACGCGCAGTGACGTACCCAAGGGGGGGGGGCACGGGGGCCATGCCCCCCCCCCCTGAGCGCCGAAGGCGCGAGGGGGCCCCTGCGGTCCATAGATAACTCTGGTGAACGTAGCAATGCTGGATCCCTGTGCTTAACACGCGCACCGACGGGGGGCGGATATCCGCCCCCCCCCCCTGGGGTTTTTCGCGAATGCGCCGCGAAATTTGGTACGACTATTCTCTAATCAATTTTACACATGGTGTGCAAGTTTGAACCTCCTAACTTTTAAGGTCAGGTCACCAGGTCACTTTGAATGACCCAACCTCAAGTCACTTTTTTGCAACTTTGTCACCGTGCCAGAGCTACAGTAGATGTCGGAGGCCTTTGAAACTCGCAGCATGTTATAAGGTCATTAGTAGCTAAATTTTGTATATCTCGGAATTTTGATATCAGTGACCTAAGGTCAGTTCAATTTCTCGACCTCCCCATTATAAGTCAATGGGGGAAAATCAACTCCCTGTTTTTTACCACTAAAACGGGTCGGAATGGCCCCATATACCATACATGACTTCATATACGATCGACCTTCACTACCTTGAGGTCTGTTTTGCTGTTGGGCAGCTGTAAGGTCATGTGACGTCATCAAAGGTCACCAAAGGTTTTTTGCCAATAACTCCGTACAGGAACAAGATACAGTCGCGCGGATGGTCTCATTGTGTTCAGCTCGTCAAGACGCATCGAATGATATACATGATGACCTCGAGGTCACGTGACCTGAGGTCAACCTTTGACCTTGACCTTTTGAGGTCATCATATATATCATTCGATGCGGATTGACGAGAGGATCACGATAATGCCCTTAGTTTGTTCCTATCTTGACTAACTCGAAAGTAATTCGAGAAAACTCTCCCTATCTAGCGCCGCCATTTTGACTTTTTGACCCCTGTGACGTCATCTTTGACCTGACCTGAAAATGGCCTTTGTAAAAATTGTAGACCTTGTCCGTGCGTATCCGATGCCGTTTACCACTTGTCGCTATCTTGCTTCGTTCTCGAGATCTCAGGGGGGGGCGGTCATCCGCCCCCCCCCCCCCGTCGGTACTAAGTTGGCGCAGGCCCCGGTCGGTGCGCGTGTTAATTCCAATACTAGATAGAACGTCTTTTACTCGAAAGAAAAAATAATATCGAAGAGGGATTATGTCACGGTGACGAGCCCACAACGCCCCTTTCTAACTGAGGGCCACTGGTTACCTGAGTGCCCCATGGTCACCTGAGGGGCCCCTGGCCATCTGAGAGGCCCTGGTCATCTGAGGGGCCCTGGTCACCTGAGGGGCCCCCTGGCCATCTGAGGGGCTCCCTGGTCACTTGATCATTCATACCCAGCCCAGTCTCGCGCACGCTTGCAACCACACACACACACCTACACGCACACGCACATGGGCGCACACGCACATGGGCGCACACGCACATGCGCACACATGCACACTTGCACGCACGCACAGACACTTTCCTTTTCCTGAATTATTGAATTATCTTCCTGAACTAGACTTTATTGACTGCTGGAATTTAGCCCAAAAGTACAGATCAACCGACCTTTTTTTGCATGCAATTACAATAGGTACAATAACAAAACGAAGAAAGTCAAACTTTTCGGACAGCCAAGTGCCTTCGTCAGTGAAAAAAAAAGATTGCCGTGCTGGCCGGTTACTATTTAGGTATATTTTATCAGCGTAAAAGCTATAATTTTTATTTCACTGACGAATGCAAGTCAGGCCCGAAACGTCTGATTTTATCTGCATTGCTATTGTATCGTCATTGTTAAAGGGACAGTATCATCATTTTGATGAAATTTGATGTTGCATAGGCCCCACCGTTCTGGTCCGGGAACTGAAGACCGATCCTCGAAGCTCCACACTGTTCTCCCGCTATCGCCGCTGAAAGTACGAAATGTGTACTACACTTTGAATCGTGCACCTCTGTTTTAACTGTTAAAATGTTTGCGCCCTTTTGAATTGACCGCCAGTAATACATTTTTCCCGGGTCATTTCATCACATTTTGTTAAAGGGACTATCCCACCTTTAACATGGGGTTTGAGTTGAGATAGCCAAGTTTGCGGCGAGGTTCAGAAACCACTATCTATCTAGGTTGCAACCCCCGTGGCCTCTTGGTGTTGAAGAAATTAGTTCCCTTCATTTGAAAATGGGCCTTGTACAAGGCCCTATCTTCAACATGGAGCGACCGTTAGTGTGACGTCACCTCGTTTAGTCATTCTGATTCAAATGGGTTTGTTCGTTGAAAAATCGCTTAAAACTTGGTCTGAACTTTGTTGTGGTGCCTACAGAGTAAAAAGAATCAGCTTTATGACAGTAATGTGGCCTGGGGAAGGAGGTAATTTTGGGCTGTGACGTCACATATTTGAAAGTTTGTGTTTGGAATATGGGAAGCCTAAGATGTTTAATGAAAAATAAATGCCAGAACCGTGTTCCTGGTCATCCAATCTATAAAGTCGGGCACAATTTAACTGGTTTCAACAACATTTTAGAAGGTGGGATAGTCCCTTTAAGTCAAAACGTTTTTCGCACTTAATCATCACCTTTAGATTCATTAAATTATCGTAGGCATTTCCCACTTTCCCTTCGGATTTTAGAAGCTCAACAAAGGAATTCCTCCAGTTTGAATCACAATCTCCCTCCTGTGTATGACGTTTGTCACGTGATTATCACGTGATATTTTCTCCAATTTCCAATTGTCACGTCCAATGGTCACTCCCTCCAATTGTCACGTGGTATTTTCTTAGGCAGTACCTAAGGCTGCCTCTCGCTGACAGCTCAATCAGAAGAACGACCGCATAAGCATAGCATCAATAATGTTTTATCTGCGCCAGTTCCGTAGTAATTTCGCAGGCTTCCAAACTGGCGGCCATGCTTGTAGTGGTGGTTCGCTTATGAAAATGAAATGTGGTTCGCAATATTTCTCACCGAGCTCGGTCCTCTAACCATATTTTTCTGATTCAGGAAAAAGAGAAATGCTATAAAAAAATAATCAGCTCCATATATTGATTTTTCGATGATACCCATCTACGGTCCCTTTAATGAAAAAAAAAACAAATGTGTAACTTTTCCAACCTACAATAGTTGTTGCGCACATGCAGCTATGAGTGCGCGCGCGTAGGCTGTATCCACTGTGCACGTGTGGGCTGTGCCCACAGTAGTCTTGTCGCCGCTCGGCAGGTGGAGGAGGGACCGAACGGCGTGATCGTGCATCTGCAGGAGGAGGACACTCTGATCCAGATTGACGCCAGCTCCACCCACATCATCTGCGGCGGTGACGAGACGCTGCGTTGCAAACTGCGTGACACACTGCTGCACTGCCTAAACAAGTTTTGAGGCTGCTTCCGTCCTGCTGCGGACACCGCAGGCCTCATCGTATCGCAGGTCAGTTGGCCGGCCGAAATCGATTCATTGTGATCGGGGAAGAAACCTGAGGCGTCTTGCACCAAAATACACAGCTCGGTAGAATCGGCAAAATACCTACCTACTATGGACGTCAGCCCCTTGAGACGCCACTTCTTGCGATAATTTTTAATGCGTGAACTCTCGTTGACGATATTCTGGCAATGTGTGTTTCAGAACCTGCCGAAACTATTATTACTAACGTATTTTGACGCCATACGATTATGAAAGATACTTCTCATTCACTCATAATGCTAAGGTCAATTCAGGCCCGGGCAGAGGCTTGCGTTCGGCCATACTCGAGCCCCGCCACCAGCGCCATCTGCTTTTAATGTCATCTACCAGCGCCCGCTACCGCTACCAGCTACCGCCCACCATCAAGCCCGGATGGGGCGCGAGACGCGAGTGACCGGTCGCCGGGCAAGGAGCGCCGGAGGGGTAGGGCGGAGCATAGCGCTGACGTCATTAAGTGGCTCCGCCCCATAAGCGCGTAGCCTTTACCCAAATAGCAGATTCATTTCGTGACATTTCACATTGCGAGTGGCAATGTTGAGTTGTAATAAGAGACAAATGACGGACACAACACATTCGGGTGGACGCGTTTCGTCAAGAGACTGATTCAACACCTCTTCAGAAAAAGAAGGGGTGTTGTATTGCTTGTATTGCTTCCATATCTGAAGGGGTGTTGAAGAAGTCTCTTGACGAAACGCGTTCACCCGAATGCGTCCGTCTCAATGTATACCGTTAAATTGTAAATTGATGTAGTAAAACTCAGGGCTGCGGAGTCGGAGTAGGAGTCGGAGCTGGAGTCGGTCTGAGTCGAAAGTTCTGCCCGGAGTCGGAGTCGGTGTCGGAGTCGCCAAAATCTTACCGACTCCGACTCCGAAGTCGGAGTTAACGCTGCATGGCTCAACGTCATGCACTGCACCTGTTTGATTGACGATGCTGCGCTCGAATTTAGATTTTGTCGAAAAAAGATAATGTTGCTGTTTTGGACGAACGTTTTCAGCGAAAGACGCAAGCCTGTGAAATTCCCAGAACCGGCTTTTTAACCGGCGCTCTGGTGGGGTCCGTTTATAACGCGATCTGGTAGGGGGGGGGCTATTTTTTGCCCCCTCCCCCTCCCTCGTATCTCCGAAACTACTGGACGGATTCGCAAAATTCAAACGGCGTTCGAAAGCCCTATCAAATTTACAATGGGAATTACAATTTCATTGACCTCGGGGTCACCGATGACGTCACAGGTCAGGTCAAAGATAAAATGTCTTGCCGGTCACGCGTCTTCTAGGGAATGCGCTATAACATCGAGTAAAACGCATTTTATCGAAACTGAGCGATAGGGCGTCAGTTGCCTAGTAGATATGTTAATATTAGATGTCACTGATAGCAACAGGTCAGGTCACCAAGGGTCAGCACATGAACCCAATTTTACTAGGGCCGTGTGATGCATGTTTTATGGCCAATTTTTCATTTCCAACTCAGGTGTTGGTTATAAGACCATCAGGAACGGTTTAGGTCACTTCCTGGTGGAGGTCAGGTCAAAAAAGGTCAAATTTCAAAATTGATATTTTTCCCCGCAGGGGGTTGACCGTGGTCGAAGCTGCTGCTTAGCCGGGGTCATCTTGCTTCGGCTGTGCGGCGGCTGTGACTTCGGCCAGTAAGGGAAGTAGCGCCCCCTCGGCCCCAGCTTAACGCGCGTTTTGACCTGGACTTGCCTTGCTTACTGGATGGATTGTCTGCAGGATTGGCCCCGCAGGGGGTTGCGGTGGCCTGGATCGCTGTTGGACTGGGATCCTTGGGCCCTTGCCCCGCGGCGGCCCTGGCCTCGGCCAGCAAGGGGAGTAGCGCCCCCTCGGCCCCAGCTTGACCCATGCTTGCCTACGACTTGCTTTGATCACTGGATGGATAGATGGTACGGCCCGAATTTTCTTGGTGTCCGTGTTTGTTTCTGCTGCGCGGTCTTTGTTTGCTCTTGCTTTGTTTCCTTACCGGATAGGTGTGTTTTGTTCGATCGCTGATTTTCTCATTCCTTTTCACCCCTTTTCGTTGCTGTTGCACCCGCAGGAACACAGCAGAGTTGGGCTAGTGTAAGGGGAGTGGCGTCCCCTCTGGTACCAGCCGGTTTTACTAGGCTAGGCGAGCCGACCCGTACCCCAGGACAACGGGATCCTGGAGGTTGAGCCCCCCGCCGTGCGGAGCCCGTCGCGGTGGCTGGGCAACACGCCTCTTTGACCCTGAGTTCTGTAAGGGCGGGACACTCAGGGGGGCGCCGCGCTTGAGGAGCCATTCCCAGTCGTGATGCCGCCGGGGGTGGTGTCGGAGAGGTGTCGCCGGCGGGGTTCGGGCACTTGTGCTCGTCCTCCGTCGGTGGGACTGATCTGTCGCTGCCCCTGGCGGTGACTCGGCTAGGCGTCAAGGGAGGAGGCGGTATCCGACCGTTGGGGGTGGTGAGTCTCTCTCTCCCCTTCGGAAGGTGCCGCCAAGTCCCGTGCAGTCAGCTCGGCCGTCCTAGGCCTTGTAGCGGCGCCGTTGCGGAGCGTCGGCGGCCGAGCTGGCGGAGACCAAGCACAATCACATGGATAACCCGACCAACCCCCCTTCCCCAACTCTTACCAATCCCTCGGCTTCGGCCGATTCTCGTTCGCCGGTCTCGGCCGACGGGCGAACCCTGCACGACCCAAGACCAAAAAATCCCAGGATCCTCATCTTCCGGAGCGCAGACAGGCAGCTGAGCTCCTTGTCGCCCTTTCAGCGGAAAGACGGCTGTGACCGGTTCGGCAGTATCGTCCGCTGCGACCGCATGCGGGACGGAGCGCTTGAAGTAAAGTTCCGGAAGAGCGAAGAGGCGACGAAGGCCCTAGCCGCCACTCGATTTGTGTACTCCGAAGGACGTGGCTCCGTTCGGAAGCTCGTCTCATTGCCGTTGACGGTGGAGCCACACCGCTCCAAGAACACCTCTCGAGGAGTCATCAACTGCTATGACCTGCGGAACGTGAGTGACGAGGACATAGCGGACGGGCTCTCAGAGTACGGCGTGACAGCCGCCCGCCGCATATTCACGCGAAGAGGCACGGTCTCGACAAATAACATCATTCTCACATTTGACACCATCGACATGCCGAACGAGGTCCGTGTGGGGTACATCAAGGTCCGCGTGTGCCCATACGTCCCGGCGCCCATACGCTGCTATCGGTGCCAGAGGTTCGGCCACACGAAGGACAACTGCCGGGGTAGACCCACATGCTCCAAGTGCGCTTCTCAGGACCACACTGACGATACGTGCAACTCAGAGACCCCTCGATGCGTCAACTGCGGAGAGGGGCAGACACCGAACTCCGCGTATGACAGGTCCTGCCCTACATACGTCAAGGAGAAGGAGATTAACACCATCAAGGCTACCAGGAATCTGTCATTCAAAGAGGCCCTGGAGGTATATAACCAAAATCACCCGAAGACCTCTTATGCCAAGAAGGTGAAAGTGACAAACGCTATCGATGCCTCCCAGATGAGCGTGGCACAGCTCGTGCAGCTTCTCAAAAGATTCGGCCTCACTGTCGTAGCCATTGGTGACTCCGCGGACTCTTCGGCGCCTGGTGCGCCGCCGAGTGACACAGAGCAGACTGCTCAAGAGTCAGTGTGGGGTCCACCCAGTCCCGCTCCAGCCGCGAGCGGTGAAGGAGACGATTGGACCGTCGTCCAGCGCCGACAGGGTGGTCGGCGACCCCCGACGCAAGGCGCCATCCACCCCGCCCTGCCCCCGACGTCCACGGCGGTGCAGGAGGCTCTGCGGCGGGGAGAGGAGGGCACGAGAGGCGAGGAGGGCTCGCTTCGTTCAAAAGGCCATGGAGGCTAAGGAATCCTCTGGTGCCGCCTCCGCCTCCGGGAGTGCCAATGCGGCTGTCGCTGCTGACACCCCGGAGACACCTCAGGCGGGGACTCGGCCCATCATGGGTCCCCCGCCCCCTCCCTCGCTCTCGCAGCAGCGGCGGCCTCCGCCGTCGCTCCCAGACACACCTGTGTCAAGGACACAGGCCGCCGCCCCGACATCTCCGTCAGGGCAGCCTCAGCCTCCTGCGGCTCCGGGGCGCCTTGCCAAACGGCAGACGCCCCCGAGCTGATCGTCTTCGGAGGGTGACGCTCCTCGGGCGAAAAAGCCCCAGCAGGGCTTGAGTCACGCCCGATCTGCCTCCGCAGAAGGCAGGCTTCACCGAGAGGGCTCGGGGCGCCCCCGTATCCGCTACGGGGAGAGCGCCTCTTCGGAAAAAGAGGACTTAGTATAGTCATTTACTCTAGTCATTTCCTCTTTTATCCTTTTATCTTTTTCGCGCTATTGCGTTTTTTTACCAGGCGCGTTTCTCTCGGTGTTTTTTTTTTTTACCTTTTTGTGGTCAGTCAGGTATCTGCGTGCGCCTTTGCCTGATGTTATACGCGCCCTTTTTTACAGTGGAACGCGCCCGCGCCTTTTGAATCACGCCTTTTATTCTACAGTGGAACTGTAGAGGCCTCCGGGCCTACTACCAGGACCTACAGTCTCTTATCCGTTGGCGCACACCCCTTGCTTTAGGTCTCCAGTAGACCAAGCTAGCGCCAAATGTCACCTTTGCCATCAAGGGCTGCTCTGTTTTTAGAAGAGACCTAGACACCCCGACCATTGCCCATGGAGGTGTGCTTTTGGCGGTTCACCATAGCATACCTGCGCGCCAGGTGCCGCTGCAGACTCCCCTGCAGGCGGTGGCGCCAGAGTTGATTTCAACCACCGGGAAATGACTGTGTGCTCTTTATACCTGCCACCAGGTATAGCGCTCCCAGTGACTTGTCTTGTCGATGAGCTTCCACCTCCGGTCCTGGTAGTCGGCGATTTTAACGCCCATTGCTTGGTGTGGGGATGCGACAGCACTGGCACTCGTGGTCGACTTTAGAATCTTATCCGCGATGAGGCGCTCTGTATTTTAAACATACGACAGCGCACCCATTTTACAACACCCTCCGGTCAAACATCGGCTCTGGACCTGAGCTTAGCCAGCCCGCAGCTAGCTCAGCTTTTTAACTGGTTCGTCCATAACGGCCCACTCGGGAGCGACCATTTCCCGGTGTGGCTGGAGCACCAGGAGTCCCCAGTAGTAGGCAGCCGTCCACCTAGGTGGAATCTCCGGAAGGCCGACTGGGACGATTTCCAGACCACCGTAGAGGCCTCTGTTTTATCCAGAGCCGACACCTCTGTGATATCCACAGAGGAGTTTACGTCTCTACTCATTGACTCCGCAAACGGGTGCATACCCAAGACGTCGAGCCAGCCTCGTCGTCCTCCTATTCCGTGGTGGACCAAAGAATGCGGAGACGCGATTCGTGCCAGGAAACGCGCTTTTAGAAAGTTTGACCGGAGTGGCACCACTGAGAACCTCATCGCTTTTAAGAAAGCGCGGGCTTTTGCCCGACGCGTTTTAAAAGAGGCAAAGGCTGTTTCATGGCGCACTTACGTAAGTTCCTTAAACCGTTTTACTCCTACGACCCAGATATGTCATCATGCCGAGGATTTCGGTGTTCAATGGGAGTGGATTTTTTGCCACCTCGCATGGCAAAAGCGCATGCGATGGTATTGGTGATACTGTGAGGACCACCTTACCGATAAAATGCATTTCTTCTTCGTTTCGGCAACGCAAATAGCAGGAACGAAGACGAAAATGAAAGAGAACGGTTCACAAGTGCCCGCACGGTGAAGGGTAGGTAGTAGGTACCAGGACGTTTCACCGCTTTGAACCGCTCGACTCCCACACCATAGCAGCCTTCAAGCTCTCCGAGTCTTCTGAGACTCGTTCTTCACACCGCGTGTGTTACTGAGGTTTGTTTGAAAGATCTTCCTCGAACAAGGTGTATGTATGTGTGTGTGTTTGTGCGAGTGTGTGTATATGGGTGAATGCATTTTATCTGTGCTTTTTGAATGAAGACAGACGGTGTTTTATGACGTTTTGTTTCCTTTTTATTGTGTGCTGATCACTGGGCTTACCAAACAAATAAAATACGCCACCTTCAAAGAACACAATGCTGTGTTAGGTCACTGACCTAATGTGACCTTGACCCGGCCCATACCTACTCAAAAACACCACCAATGTATTCTCCGTGAAGTAAGCTTTCATATGACACCCATATTGCCTATGATTCTCGACGTTCTCGGCAGATGTCATTTTCATGTCAGGTCATGACCACATTGTTGACCTCGGTTTGAGGTCAACGGGTCCGATATACCAACCAAATCACATACCACTATTAAGAGCATGGATAAGACATCTCTGATAGAAAAATCAGAATTTTTAAAATAGGACAAATTTGAAAGGTCACGGGGTCAAGAAAAGGTCACGAGGTCAAAGGGTCAAAAAATTACCCTGGGGTTTCGTTCACACTTTTGCTAGACGCACCAGCCTTTGCGCTTCTTATTTCATATATAACTTTTTTTTTGATCCGGTGAACCGTTGCAGAGATAAAAAATACTTTATATTTCAATGTTCCGGAAAACCTAAAAATTTGCATGACCCATATGATATGGGTCATGCAAATTTTTAGGTTTTGATTTTCAGTGGCGCGGGAACCGGGGGGGCTAGGGGGGGCTGAGCCCCTCCAACTTTTCGGCTGGGGGGGCTCGTAATGTATTTGAGCCCCCCCCCCCCAGCTGGAGGAATCGAAATCGGAAATCTACCAACACAATTTCATAGATTCATACATAGGCGCGAGAAAGTAATCTTGGGCGCGGGAACCGGGGGAGAGGGCAGTGGGGGAAGCTTGCCCTCACAACTCTGGGGCCGTGGGGGCGGTGCCTCACATCTTTTTATGAGGCCAGGAACCGTTGGGGCAGCTTGTCCTCCCCAAATTAGGGGTTGTGAGTCACAAAGAAAGAAAGCATGTAGGTGAAAAAATCTACCTATTTTACTGACTCGGCAACTCATTTGGCAGCTTAAAACCTTTATTCCACGTTGCCAAAACGGTAGTTTCTTCACTCAGCTGAGACGGAATACCTATCTCACTTTTTTGCAAATATTTTCTTCTTCTTTTTTTCGTTGAAAAGGCCAAGGTCTGAAAAATAAGTGGCCTAAAACCGATGAGAAAACTAGATTTGGGGGTACCCTAGGTTGATCTCTATGATGGTTCAGCCCCCCCCCAGTCTGGAAGAAGTTCCCGCGCCACTGCCCATATCTCATGACCCCTGTGACCTAGAGACTAAAAATTTACTGGGACGAAGTAGTGCCCATAGGTCAACTTACATGCCAAATTTGAGCAAAATCGGAGAGGTCATGGTGAACAATTGGAAAAAATTAGGTGATTTGTCGTGGAATTGCCCATAATACATCAGCATCGTGATCTTCGCCCAAATGACTCGCTTCACGAATAGGACCCCCAATTCCCAGTGCTCTGGAGCCGCCCCTGGTAAAGTTATGAACTTGAAATTTTCAGGGAATGTGCCCAATTTAGTTTTAGGAAAAGTCAGAAAATTTCAGCATCGTAGCTTCAGCGGTTTCGGAGATACTCCCGAAAAACCTGAGGGGTGGATGAAAACAACCCCCCCCCCCTGCCACTAATAGGGTTAACGGACTAAAGTAACTTCCGTTACTTTTGTTGTGAATTAACGGATTATCGTTTAACGGAACTAACTTTTTAGTTAACGGATCAACGATTAACGAAACTAACTTTTGATTAACGATGCCCACCTATGGCCAATTGCCAGTTGCTACTTTCTGAGTTTCAACTCCTTGTGAAAGACCCTTCCCCGTGCGTCGACGAGTGGATGCAACGCTGAATGACCGGCGCTATATAGTTGTTGAACCATGGCCCAGAAAGACGGGAGAGAGCGCAGGCCTTTCAAAAAGCAGACGCACTGACACTGCAGTAGCGTCTGATGATAGGAGCACTGTCTACTCGAGGGCAGCGCTTTTCAAGGAGCGCTGTGGCCCGAAGGTTTGGACTTTGAATTGTGAAAAACGCCCGCTCGCCGCAAAACGCAAACACCGCAAAACGCGCAAACGCACGCCTGAAACGCCAACGCAAACGTCGCAAAAAATAAACAAAGGCCCGCACGCCGCAAACTGCAAATAAAAAAAAACGCAAAAACGCCGCAAAACAATAAAACCGCCCACATCGCACGGCCGCTAACCGCCAACCGAAAACGCCTAAAAATCGCCCGCCCTCCGTCAAAAGCAAACACCGCAAAAAACGAAAAAGCGGCCGCCAACCGCAAACAAATTTAACACCGCAAACGACGCAAAAAAAGAAAACCGCCCGCATCGCCCGCCCGCCGCAAAAAGTAAACACCGCAAAACGTGCAAAACGCACGCCCGAAACGCCAACGCAAACGTCGAAAAAAATCGCCCGACGCCGCAAACCATACAAAAAAAAAAACGCCGAAACGCCGAAAAAATAAAACCGCCCGCATCGCACGCCCACTAACCGCCAACCGAAAACGCCTAAAAATCGCCCGCCCGCCGCCAAAAGCAAACACCGCAAAAAAAACGAAAAAGCGGCCGCCAACCGCAAGCAAACTTTACACCGCAAACGACGCAAAAAAAAAAACCGCCCGCATCGACCGCCCGCCCGCCCGTAGCGTCTGATGATAGAAGCATTTTCTACTCATCTCGTAAGCGTGACTACATTGAAGCCTTTGAGCATTGAACACTAACGAAGTAGTTTTGATGCCTTTGTAACAGCCCAGAATATCTCGATGACGAGCTGCAGCACATTTTTGAAAGATTTCAGGAACTCAAATATCCAAAAAGGTTTCTAATTTCTCAGAAGAAAAAGGCCCAGAAGATTCGTGAACAAAAAAAAAAAAAACAACTAATGAAAAAGAAAACGCAAGAAGGGAAAAAGAAAAATCGAGTAGATTACTGTGCATTCCCAATTTTGAAAAGGTGGATACGGTAACACGACAGCTTGAGCAGGCCGGATTCAGGACGGTGGTAAGTGCGGGACACAAATGTGGCGACATTCTAAAAGGTGCACGCGATGAAGATAAGGAGCACGACAGTAGCATAGTTTATCAGATACCGTGCGCTGTTTGCGAAAAACAATATGTAGGCGGGACAGGTAGGGGCCTAGGTACCCGTGTCGCGGAGCACAGAAGAGACGTGAGGGGGCACGTATTAAGCAATGCGATAGTGGTTCATGTGGATAAGGCCGGGCACTTAGCAAGGTGGGATTGGGCTGAATTTTAGAGAAAGGTATTAGCAAAAATATCAGGAGGACACTAGAGGCTGCACATATCAAGACCAAGAACACACTAAACACAAGAGGGGGATTTTATTCGATGGCAGTAGCGACAGCCAGATTATCCTTGCTGAAACGGAGCACGATTGTGGGGAACGAACGTGATCGAATGTAAAATATCGAAATGTCATTACCATGAGTGATTTATTAATGCTGATGTTATTTTAAAATGTGATTTGTGACTTTAGGTATATTTGTCTCAATTGCTGACGATGGCACATTGTTGTCGAAACGTCTAAAATACAAAAAGATTTGTATTTTAATTATCATTTTAGTTCTCCGCAAGTATATTGAAATAAAATTAAAGTACTCGTCTTTTACGGACAGTTTCGTGACTGTATTATTGTCACTTCGTCAGCGGCATACAAGTAATATAAACATTTTCGAAATCACATTTTCAAAACACAAGTAAATAAACCGCACTCGCTTAAATCTACACACATTTTTCATTTTGACCCGCTTCCATCCAGACAAATCCTCACATACCCTCAGGTCATCCCTATATAGCAAAAATTAATAACAATTATTGTAACCATTTGCTGTGACACAACATATGTGATACGACATAATACCAGACCGTTACAAGACAGAGCCGCCAAATGTCACTACATGACTACACCTTACAACTTACATACAGTCACGCGTACGCCAATTTCTTATTAAGCCCGCCCTGACCCCTATGCCTATTAAAAAGTCCCACCCATCTCTGTTCCCGTATTCTTCTGTATGTAACCCAATTCTTCCAAACCTTTTCTAGTCCGACAAATTTAGCGTTCGATAAGTGATGACCCTCACCATTGAAATGCGCCGCTACCTTAATTTCATTTCGCATGCAGCGTATAGACGACAGATGATTTTGAATTCTGTGATATAGGATCCCCCCTGTTTCTCCCACATAAACAACACAGTCACACAGTACAGAATATGCCATAAACAACATTGAGTTTTATTCACGATCGATGGCAACACAAGTCAAATTCCTAAAACCAGACGTTTCGGCCACAGGGTGCCTTCGTCAGTGGACACTAGTGATTAATTAAATTAAAAACACATAGTATCAAAAACAATCGGTATACATCGTTCGAAGTCGACACATCGGGCACATGTTTCGAAATGCATTCTTTGGTTCAACATTAAAAACCTAAATTGAGAACGGCATTCATCACGCTATTGTTCTTGTCGCGTTCTTTTGATATGCTGAAAATTAAATTATATAATGAATGTACCTACAGGTCACAATGTACGAGGGGGTATCGAAAAGTTCTGATCATCACATAGAAGATGTAGACCGATTTTGATGATTTTTGGTTGGTGTGATATTTGGTTGTTAAGAACAATGTTCCCGCAAAGAGAATCCTGAGAACTGGTTTTATCTTATGGAAGAGAGACTTAGAAGTAAAAAAGATTAGTGTTGGGCCCATTGAGGACCGAACCGTCATCCAACTAATGCATTTGAAACGGTATCACACTGAGAAAATGCATCAAGAACATGAAATTAGTTTATGGCGAGGAAAGCCCATCTCATGCACTTACCGAAAATGAAGAAATAATTTTCAACTTTGTTGCATGGCCCTTGCACGGAAGTCAAGAAGTGAGTGACTACCAATGACTGACAAGGTGGTGACTGTGCAGAAAGTGGAGGACCTCATCCTTACAGATCGTCGTGTGACCTTTTAGATGATTGTGCAACAGAAAGGTTTCGATGCTGGCAGTGCCTGAAAATATTATCAGCGAAGAACTACAGACGATAAAGGAGTCAGCCCGCTTAGAAGTTCGTGTGTCTACTTTGTTCAAGAGAAAAATGCGTCTTGGCCCTTCGAAATGAAAACTAGGCCTTTTTTAGGAAATTGAAGACATCTTCGATCATTTGATGACTTGTGACGAATGATGGGTCTATGTGTATGATCCAGAGACAAAAAGATGATCAAGAAGTTTAACCCATTAACGCCCGTAATTCCCCAGCGAACGCACACGGGTGCCCATTTGCTGAATTGGAGTAAATGGACCCCTAAGAGTACCATGTGAGTTTGGTAAATGTGCGAAATCTAGAAATATCCTTTTTTGAAGTGGTACCTTTTGGTACCACTGGGCGTTGGTGACATCATTTTTTCGCAAAAACATGCATTTTAGCAGCATACAAGATATGTTTGCCAAGAAGACTTTGCAACTCATTCGTGAAAATTAGAATATTAGACGACATACTCATCGGCAACATTATGGCAAACACTCGCCTCTGATGTTTTCCAAGTTGTCAGATTATGACGTCATTACTGACATGCTATGCCTAACTGCCATAAAGATCGATGCTATTATTCATGGTGGTGGGTCGGTCTAGTGAACTGTACTGTTTCAAGCAAGGATGCGGAGTCGATGGATTTTCGGTGACTCTGACTCTGACTCCAATTCCGACTTTCACTTATCACCTCCGACTCCGACTCCGACTCCAGGTATGGCTGTCGACTCTGACCGACTCTAACCCCGACTCCATGTTCGCAGCCCTGGCATTTGCGCGGAGTCGCAGGATTTTCGGTGACTCGAACTCCGGCTCCGGCTTCCACAATCGACTCCGACTTTGACTCCGACCTCGGCTAGAGATATCGACTCCGACTGACTCCGACTCCGACTCCGCAGCCCAGGTTTCAAGGCTTGCAGGGTCGTTTATTTTCCTAAAATGCACAAATATTTCTATACAAATGACAAAACTAACAGTTTTCTGAATGTTCTGAACCAGCAACTACTCTATAATATCTTTCAAAACTATGAAAACAAACTTGAAACCCATAGATCAAGAGCCAGCAGAGTTTGTGGTTACGGTTCATGCACAGCAAGACCCTTCCAAATCTAATTCAGCAACCAAACGAGACAGATCTCCAAAATGGACTTCAACCGGATCGTGCAGTGCTGCTTGCGCCGAGGCACACGCTGCAGCAGTCAACACGCATACCCTGGTCAATATAGGTCTTACTTTTAGCCGTGATGCTTCTCTCCATGTAAGTACGTCTCCGAGCAGAGCGCCACTCGCCACTTGCCACAGATGACTTTAGTGCCAACCACGTACTTTGCAGACGCTTTGCCTTCGTGGTAGGGCCAGCTCTAATCCAGTGTCCGAATCCGTCGCGGTGTAGGTATGCATCCCATTCTCAGGTGTACGTACCACTGACCAAGCAGCAGGTCTGCAGGAACTCGTCTGTCAATACCATCCGCATCAATATTTCCTCCGTAGGTGTATTACCGCACAAACTGCACTGGGATATGACGCCGTTACCCATTTCTTCCTGAACAACAGCAACAGCCTTCCTAAACAACAGGACGATCTCAAAACCGTGCCCCTTCCCCTCCCCCAAGCAAAATTCATTTGGGGCCTTAACCACATGGTTGCTCCACAGGGGTACCCGCAATAATACCAGCGATTATAGGGCAAAGCATCCTATCCAACATCCATGCGTCACGTTAGCAGTGAATGACCAATCAGCAATGAATGCTCCAGCTTCTTTGGTGGCGACGAAGGCGCTCCCCTCTCCGACCTCTTGCCGCAAAGGGCGCATCACCCCTGAGAAACGTTACACAAACGACCTTCAACCTACATAGGCACCCCTTTTTCGCATGAAGACGCCCCATAACTTTCATAGGCGCCCCTCTTTCGCATGTAGGCGCCCCTATGGGCATCAAAAGCGACTCTGTAGACCTTACAGGCGCCCCTCGTTCCCAGTGAGGCGCCCACAGGCGCCTATGGGCTTCACAGGCGCTCCTTCCTCTTTCCATAGGCCTCAGAGGCGTGGCGATCTTTGGGATGCAGGGATCGATCTTTCGTATGGAAGCTCCATTATGGCGTTCAAGGGCGCCCCTTTTGCATGTGGGCGCCTCTACTTATGGGCGTCATGGGCCTCAGAGGCATTCCTATAGGCTTCACAGGTGCCCCTCTTTCGCATGCAGGTGCCCTTATGGGCATCCTCATTTGCATTGAGGCGCCCCTAAAAACTTCATAGGTGCCCTTCTTTCGCATATAGGCGCCCTTATGGCCTCAAAGGCGCCCCTCTTACGCACCCAATTCCCTCGGGCGATGGCGTCCCCTTGAGGGATGGCGCCCCAAATAACAATTTGTCCGCATCACTCCGTTGAGCGTTGTTTCCCCTCTGCAAAGACCGCACACGCATGTAATTGCGAAAAAAACGCTTAGCCTACCGCCCAGTGGTACCAAAAGGTACCAACAAAAATTCTGCCCCTAGGAACGCCAGGATTCATGACGAAACATCTGATTTTCTGCTTAACTGCAGCTGCGAGTTCTTCATCTTTATTGTAAACACACTTTGGCTAAAAAAATATTTACAGACAAGCAACCACAAACGTTTTTATCTCCCAACGTCAGCCCATGACTGCGGCGCCTCGAAACACTCCGAGCTTTTCTGCACCTCACACGAAGCTCTTCGTATCAGCACGTTATTTATACCCAACAGCATATCCGGAAAGGAGGTCATTATCCGATGACAAAATCTATCCGGCGAAAGAACGTGTGGTCTCAACGCAGCAAACCAAAATGTGCGTTGGTACCTTTTGGTACCGCTGGGCGTTAATGGGTTAAGCACGGCACATCTGTCCTTCTTAAAAGGCGAAGATGCAGAAGCCGATATGGAAGGTCAATGCTATCAGTGTTCTAGATCTGGCGTAGGATAGTCATTACCGACTGTCTTGATGATGGTCGGATAATGATAAGCAAGCACTACTGCACACTTTTGAAGAAGTTGCGAGATGGCCTCAAGCAAAATCGCCGCAAAAAAGCCCAAGAAAGATGTTTTATCCGCACCGACAGCGATAAGCGTCGAAGGACGCCTATTCGTCCTGAGCTGCGATTGAAGAAACAACATGATGTGGACATCAAATCCTACCGCATCTAACAAATGCACCTGGCCAGGTATTAACTGACTTTTGATTGTTACGGGAGATGAAGAATCCACACTATGGCCGGTGTTTTATGGACAGAAATGACGTCATTGATGAGGTGGAGCAGTGATTTACGGGACAGTGCGAAGGTCCTGCAATGACCGCCTGAGGCAGCTGAAGAAACGATGCAATAAGTTTGCGGTCGTGTGTGGTGACCTGTAAAGGAGTAATGAACATCATGTAAAAAAATCAGATTTCTATCTCATCTAATTCATGGTGATGATCAGAACTTTTCGATACCCCCTCGTAGGTAAATGTCGGAACGTTTAATTCGCTCGCCTTTTCTCAGAGTCTTTCAAAGTTCGCCAATCACCTTTCGTTTAGAAATCGTTTACGTTTTGTTTCCTAGTGCCATCATTGCAGCCGCTTTTGCCCAGGTAAAGAATCCAGGTTTTTCGTTCACTGTATCTTGGAAACAGATGTGAGCTGCTTCCAGAGCTTTTCGCACCGATTTTGACATGCCTTTTTCAATGACATGAGCACTGTTCCAGTTTGGTAAATTTTGACATTTTTCGATATGAAGGACGAGTGCGTTCGATCTATTGTGGTTCCGGACATCGCGTTTGTGTTCTTTCAGTCGTGTGTCGAGTCCTCTTCCAGTTTCTCCTATGTACGATTTGTTGCATGGGCCCGAGCAAGGAATTTTGTATATCACACTGTTACTATCTTTCTTTTCAGGCTTCGGCTGAGTCAGATTTTCCACTTTTTTTCCGGAAACTATCGTTACATTCGATCCATTTGATCGAAGTTGTCGTGAAATCGAGTCGGCATGTGTTGAGTTTGGTATCGATATATATCGGCCACGTTTCTTCTCTTCTTGTCTTCGTTTTCGTTTCTCTTCGGCGCTTCTCCTTCTGATTTCTTCCGCTTTCTGTTTCATTCTTAGTAGGAACCCTTTTGGATAGTGAAGCCGGTCGAACGTGTCGAAAATGTGCTTCAGTTCGTCTTCTAAGAAGTCTTCGCTACATATTCTAAATGCTCGTAGGAAAAATCCGATAACGATCCCACTTTTCACTCGTTCGTTGTGAGCTGATAAAAAATGGACATAATCTTCTTTGTTTGTAACCTTACGATAAACCGTGAATTTTGCTTTCTGTCCACATCTCATGATAAGGGTGTCTAAGAATGATATTTTTTGCTCGTTTTCTCTTTCGATCGTAAATTGGATCTTTTTGTCGACTTCGTTGAGGACTCGGAGTTGAAGCTGTGCATGAAATTCAACATCTTCACTTTCAATGGACAAGAATATGTACAACACAACGGACTCGCAATGGGGTCCCCACTGAGCCCCGTGGCTGCTTGTTTTTATATGGAACTTCTCGAGGAAGAAAAATTCAAGAACATCATGGGGGCAGACTCCGAGTCCTCAACGAAGTCGACAAAAAGATCCAATTTACGATCGAAAGAGAAAACGAGCAAAAAATATCATTCTTAGACACCCTTATCATGAGATGTGGACAGAAAGCAAAATTCACGGTTTATCGTAAGGTTACAAACAAAGAAGATTATGTCCATTTTTTATCAGCTCACAACGAACGAGTGAAAAGTGGGATCGTTATCGGATTTTTCCTACGAGCATTTAGAATATGTAGCGAAGACTTCTTAGAAGACGAACTGAAGCACATTTTCGACACGTTCGACCGGCTTCACTATCCAAAAGGGTTCCTACTAAGAATGAAACAGAAAGCGGAAGAAATCAGAAGGAGAAGCGCCGAAGAGAAACGAAAACGAAGACAAGAAGAGAAGAAACGTGGCCGATATATATCGATACCAAACTCAACACATGCCGACTCGATTTCACGACAACTTCGATCAAATGGATCGAATGTAACGATAGTTTCCGGAAGAAAAGTGGAAAATCTGACTCAGCCGAAGCCTGAAAAGAAAGATAGTAACAGTGTGATATACAAAATTCCTTGCTCGGGCCCATGCAACAAATCGTACATAGGAGAAACTGGAAGAGGACTCGACACACGACTGAAAGAACACAAACGCGATGTCCGGAACCACAATAGATCGAACGCACTCGTCCTTCATATCGAAAAATGTCAAAATTTACCTAACTGGAACAGTGCTCATGTCATTGAAAAAGGCATGTCAAAATCGGTGCGAAAAGCTCTGGAAGCAGCTCACATCTGTTTCCAAGATACAGTGAACGAAAAACCTGGATTCTTTACCTGGGCAAAAGCGGCTGCAATGATGGCACTAGGAAACAAAACGTAAACGATTTCTAAACGAAAGGTGATTGGCGAACTTTGAAAGACTCTGAGAAAAGGCGAGCGAATTAAACGTTCCGACATTTACCTACATTGTGACCTGTAGGTACATTCATTATATAATTTAATTTTCAGCATATCAAAAGAACGCGACAAGAACAATAGCGTGATGAATGCCGTTCTCAATTTAGGTTTTTAATGTTGAACCAAAGAATGCATTTCGAAACATGTGCCCGATGTGTCGACTTCGAACGATGTCTACCGATTGTTTTTGATACTATGTGTTTTTAATTTAATTAATCACTAGTGTCCACTGACGAAGGCACCCTGTGGCCGAAACGTCTGGTTTTAGGAATTTGACTTGTGTTGCCATCGATCGTGAATAAAACTCAATCTTGTCTGATCATTTATAAACAACATTGCTCGATTTACATCCAATCGTTAAGTCGTAGGTGCACACGTCACCCCCCCCCCCCCCCGTTCGCCGAATCTTCCTTTGCTCTTTATACATAACCTTGCATACCACACAATTTTTTCCACAGCTTCCATGATTTCCCTCCGTTGTCTGGCTCACTCGTTTCGTTTTTTTTTTATGCACCAAAAGATCCCCAAGATTGCAATGTTGATCAAGACAGCCCATATTCAGCCCAGATTCAGCCCGGATTCAGCCCAGATTCGGGACACCTTAGATCAAGCTGAAACTCGCATACAATGTAGGTCATGACATGCCCAATCCACAGTCTGAGTCATTCGGCGGCACTCCCAGACGTTTGACCTACAGAGGTCAGCAAAGGTCACGTGGCCCAAATTTGCACAGCAGATTGTGGCCCACCCAGTAGAGCTAGAGCGCTAAAAATGGCACCAATCGACTCGCCAGCATCTAATCTTACTTTCCCAACATTCATTTGACCTCTCAAGGTCATGCGATGACCTAAGGTCATTTGTGGGCTATGTCGAAAATACAATTGCACAGCAGTTTTCGAGTAGAGGAATTGACCGAATTCCAAATCAAAGCACATCATCGGGTAGCCCATAGGCCGTAGTAACTTTCCTTAAAAACCGCTTCTCGATATGTGACCCCGTTTGACCTCGGCAGGTCAAAATGTGCAAATAAACGACACTCCATACGTCACAGCCCGGATTCAGCCCAGATTCGGGGCATCTCCGATCAAGCTGAAACTCGCACACAATGTAGGTCCTGACATGCCCAATCCACAGTCCGAGTCAATCGGCGGCACTCTCAGCCGTTTGACCTATAGAGGTCATTAAAGGTCACGTGGCCCAAATTTGCACAGCAGATTGTGGCCCACCCAGTAGAGCTAGAGCGCTAAAAATGGCACCAATCGACTCGCCAGCATCTAATCTTACTTTCCCAACACTCATTTGACCTCTCAAGGTCATGCGATGACCTAAGGTCATTTGTGGGCTATGTCGAAAATGCACTTGCACAGCAGTTTTCGAGTAGAGAAATTGACCGAATTCCTGAAGGTCATCGCATGACCTTGAGAGGTCAAATGGTTGTTGGGAAAGGAAGATTAGATGCTGGCGAGTCGATTGGTGCCATTTTTAGCGCTCTACCTCTACTGGGTGGGCCACAATCTGCTGTGCAAATTTGGGCCACGTGACCTTTGCTGACCTCTGTAGGTGAACGGCTGAGAGTGCCACCGAATGACTCGGACTGTGGATTGGGTATGTCAGAACCTACATTGTGTGCGAGTTTCAGCTTGATCGGAGATGTCCCGAATCTGGGCTGAATCCGGGCTGCGACGTATTGAGTGTCGTTTATTTGCACATTTTGACCTGCCGAGGTCAAATGGCGTCACATATCGATAAGTGGTTTTTAAGGGAAGTTACTACGGCCTAAGGGCTACCCGTGCTTTGATTTGGAGTTTGGTCTATCCCTCTAATCGAAAACTGCTGTGCAAGTGTATTTTCGACATAGCCCACAAATGACCTTAGGTCATCGCATGACCTTGAGAGGTCAAATGAGTGTTGGGAAAGTAAGATTAGATGCTGGCGAGTCGACTGGTGCCATTTTTAGCGCTCTAGCTCTTCTGGGTGGGCCACAATCTGCTGTGCAAATTTGGGCCACGTGACATTTGCTGACCTCTGTAGGTCAAACGGCTGGGAGTGCCGCCGAATGACTCGGACTGTGGATTGGGCAAATTTTAAGGAAACTACGGCCTATGGGCTACCTGATGATGTGCTTTGATTTGGAATTCGGTCAATCCCTCTACTCGAAAACTGCTGTGAAAGTGTATTTTCAACATAACCCACAATTGACCTTAGGTCATCGCATGACCTTGAGAGGTCAAATGAGTAATGGGGAAGTAAGATTAGATGCTGGCGAGTCGATTGGTGCCATTTTTAGCGCTCTACCTCTACTGGGTGGGCCACAATCTGCTGTGCAAATTTGAGCCACGTGACCTTTGCTGACCTCTGTAGTTCAAACGGCTGGGAGTGCCGCCGAATGACTTGGACTGTAGATTGGGCATGTCAGGACCTACATTGTGTACGAGCTTCAGCTTGATCGGAGATTTCCCGAATCTGGGCTGAATCCGGGCTGCGACGTATGGAGTGTCGTTTATTTGCACATTTTGACCTGCCGAGGTCAAACGGGGTCACATATCGAGAAGCGGTTTTTAAGGAAAGTTACTACGGCCTATGGGCTACATGATGATGTGCTTTGATTTGGAATTCGGTCAATCCCTCTACTCGAAAACTGCTGTGCAAGTGTATTTTCGACATAGCCCACAAATGACCTTAGGTCATCGCATGACCTTGAGAGGTCAAATGAGTGCTGGGAAAGTAAGATTAGATGCTGGCGAGTCGATTGGTGCCATTTTTAGCCCTCTAGCTCTACTGGGTGGGCCACAATCTGCTGTGCAAATTTGGGCCACGTGACATTTGCTGACCTCTGTAGGTCAAACGGCTGAGAGTACCGCCAAATGACTTGGACTGTAGGGGAGAGTGGGGCACATTCGTGCAAAAAATGGATAAATCCATATATCTGTTCGTCGGTTAGTGCAATGGCAAAATTGTTGATTGTAGTATGGAAAGGAACTATTGCAGATATTTTTCCTCTTTAAAAGTTATCCTCTAAAGTTATCGCTTCTATTAGAAAAAATGACTTTTAATAACTCTGAACTTTTGCACGAAACTGCCCCACCTATGGGGCACATTCGTGCAAGGGGTGGGGCACTTCCGTGCACCCTGCAAAGTTCGAGGAATTACCGGGCATTGCCAAAAATTTATCAACAGAAATTGGCAGGGGGTCCTTTCACTTGATTCCTTTCGACAAGAATGCATTGCACAACATATTTAGAAAGAATGGGCTGGCCAACAAGAATGTGCCAGCCGCCGGCCATCGACCCGCCTCCGTGACCTTTCCAAGGACACCTGAACTACTTGTCACGACGTCGCAAGCAGCCGAGACTGAGTCAGGCGAGCGTCACTACTACAGATAAAGTCATAAATCGCAAAAACGAAAAAAAAATATGGAGGAATGTGCCCCTAGGTAGTGCGTACACGAACCTGCCCCACAACGTTATTTGTAAAATATTTCAAAATTTCTTATTGAAAAAATGACAGTTTTTCAACAAACTAGTTTGCAGCAGTTCCGTGAATGAAGTGAGCTTCTTTGCTCTCAATTTTGAAAAGTTAACCCACATTTCCGAGTCAGGATCACGAAAATGGATGATATGAGAAAAGTTTGGAAAGCGCACGGATATTACAAATTTGCGTTTTTATCCAGCATGACAGCAGGTACAGTGTTGTCTTCTACAGTGAGCGAAGGGCGGCAATGATGTCACTCGTCTTCCCATAAACTGCAAAAAACGAATGTGCCCCATGCACGAATGTGCCCCACTCTCCCCTAGATTGGACATGTCAGGGCCTACATTGTGTGCGAGTTTCAGCTTGATCGGAGATGTCCCGAATCTGGGCTGAATCCGGGCTGCGACGTATGGAGTGTCGTTTTATTGCACATTTTGCCCTGCCGAGGTCAAACGGGGTCACATATCGAGAAGCGGTTTTTTAGGAAAGTTACTACGGCCTATGGGCTTTGATTTGGAATTTGGCCTTTACTCGAAAACTGCTGTGCAAGTGTATTTTCGACATAGCCCACAAATGACCTTAGGTCATCACATGACCTTGAGAGGTCAAATGAGTGCTGGGAAAGTAAGATTAGATGCTGGCGAGTCGATTGGTGCCATTTTTAGCGCTCTAGCTCTACTGGGTGGACCTCAATCTGCTGTGCAAATTTTGGCCACGTGACCTTTGCTGACCTCTGTAGGTCAAACGGCTGGGAGTGGCGCCGAATGACTTGGACTGTGGATTGGACATGTCATGGCCTACATTGTGTGCGAGTTTCAGCTTGATCGGAGGTGTCCCGAATCTGGGCTGAATCCGGGCTGAATCTGGGCTGAATATGGGCTGTCTTGACGGACATCAAGATTGCATCCCCTTTTAAAAGATACAAATGTTCCTTTGTCGGCACCAAATGCGTCTTTAAGGTTATCAGAGCGCATAAGTAAATGCTTTTTACTCCTAATAATGTTCCTAATATCAGGCAAGTGACTAGAGTAATAATGTAAATAATAAACCAATTAATACCAGTATAGCGCCTTTTGGGGCGACTAACGGAGCGAGCGAGGGGGTGAGTCTTGCACGTGCGAAATTTCGAGGGGGTACCTCCAACTGACTTGTGCACGGCACCCTACTGACCGGTTTCTAGCGATGTGCCAAATTTGAGCACAATCGGCCCAGCCGTTCTCGAGATCTGGGAGCGGCACCCTGCACGTGCGCACGTGCAAAATGGGTCCCAACTGACTTGTGCACGGCACCCTACTAACTGGTCCCTAACCGTGTACCAAATTTGAGCGCAATCGGTCGAGCCGTTCACGAGATCTGGAAACGACCCCTGCACGTGCGCACGTGCAGCAGCACCCCAACTCTGGCACATGGATATGCAGTGGATATGCCTACCTACATGCCAACTTTCAGCGCAATCGGCCAAGTAATTACCGAGATATTGCAACAATTACAAAACTGACACCTCTTCGTTTTGCACGTGGCACGTGCATAAGGGGTCACCCAAATGCATCGGGAATAGTCCAATACTTGGTAGAAGGAATGAAGCTACCCTACAAAAATTACCCCGTGTAAATCGGTCAAGTGGTTGCTGAGATATAAGCCTCGCAAAAGCGTCCGCACGGCCGGCCGGCCGGCCGGCCGGCCGCTCATACTCAGAAATTTCCGTTAATCTAAGGAAAGACTACGCTCGCTTCGCTCGCTCCGTAACAAATCAAATATATTCAAAATACACAAAGCTTTCGACTTAAACAGCCTTGATCACTGTGAGTTGTGGCAATGTATAATCGGTACAACACAAATATTCGCAGTAACCGTCTAAGAATTCTTGAAAATAATGAATCACGTGTTTCTTGTTTTACTGGCCAACTGTCGATTTTGCTGCCATCGATGACCAAGTAATGAATCCGTTTCTACTGTTGAATGTGTCCCGTGTGGTAATATGAGCCGCTTCCAGGATCTTTCTCGTAGATTTCTTCATGTTCTTTTCTAATATTTTCGTATTTTCCCAATCAGGTAAGTGGTTGCATTGCTCTATGTGTAACACTATCGCGTTTGAAGTACGATGGAATTTTACGTCGCTTTGATGCTCTTTTAAACGAACATTAACCCCCCTATGCTTAATAATATCAAGAAGCGCTGTCCTGAGGTGTATCGGCTAGCGCACCAATCATACAGTGCCCCGACGCCACTGCATATAGGGGAGGACGTCATCTCCTCTTCCTGCGGGGTCCAGCAGGGAGACCCCCTAGGACCTGTGGGCTTCTCCGTGGCCATAGACGACTGTGCGCGCTCACTGAAGTCTCCCATCAACATCTGGTACTTAGATGACGCCACTATAGCCGGACCTGTTGACACGGTCACAGACGACCTGGTCAACCTGCAGAAGATGCTGCCGGACCTCGGCCTTGAGTTGAACAGCTCGAAGTGTGAGTTCACCCTGCTCGGAGCAACATCAGAGAATGCGCGCACTTCCATTGCAGGCCGGCTCAAGACCGCTCTCCCCGAGATAACAGAGACTCCTCTAGCATCTCTAACCTTACTGGGGTCACCTCTGGCCGAAGATGGGATACAAGCATCGACAGACATTGCCTCTGGTACCATACATACCCTGTGTGATCGCATCCGGGAGTTGGACACTCATACAGCGACATTTTTCCTGGCACATTTCATATCTGCGCCTCGTCTCCAGTATCTGCTTCGCTCAAGTCCGATATATACTAAAGAAGCAGCTCTTCAGGAAATTGACGACACAGTTAAATCTACCCTGACCGATGTTTGCAATGTGCAGCTAGACAGTGCGTCATGGACACAGGCGTCCCTGCCAATGAGATACGGGGGACTCGGCGTGCGTTCGGTCGCTAGACTAGCACTACCCTGTTATATCGCGTCCCTCAACGCCGCTGCCCCTCTGATAGCCTCAATCGTCCCATTCATGGATAGCAGCGCACCTTCGGCCCTACAGCCGGCCCTAGACTTCTTTCGAACGTCAGTGAACTCCTCCATCGTCCCAGAACTCCCCGAAGCGGGCAAGCAACGCACATGGGATGACATAGCATCTGAGGCCTTCAGAGACCAGCTGTTAACTGGCGCCGATCAGACGCACAGGGCCCGTCTCATGGCTGCCAGTCAGCCCCACACCGCCGCCTGGCTGCAAGCCATACCAGTGCCTAACCTTGGACTGCTCCTCGACCCCGAGTCCGTCAGGATTGCGGTAGCACTTCGCCTCGGAGCACCAATATGCGACCCGCACAAATGCCTCCTTTGCGGTCGCTACGTTGGACCACTTGGGCTCCATGCTCTATCCTGCAAGAAGAGTGCTGGGCGCTTCCCTCGCCATGCGCAGCTGAACGACCTCGTTAAGCGCAGCCTTTCCGCCGCCGGGGTACCGTCGCTACTGGAACCTGTAGGCCTCGATCGGGGTGACGGGAAACGCCCGGACGGAATAACCACCTTCCCGTTCGCAAGTGGTAAATGCCTGGCATGGGATGCAACCTGCACTGACACTTTTTCAGAGAGTGCTGTGGTAGCATGTGCCTTAAAACCGGGGTCAGCTGCCCGTGCTGCGGAATCGAGGAAGATAGAGAAATACGCTTCGATCTCCACCCAGTACCTGTTCACGCCAATTGCAGTCGAGACAACCGGAGTCATTGGGCCTGCTGCCTCAAGATTCTTTAGAGAGCTCGGCAGACGTATGGTGCTAGCTACTGGCGACCGAAGAGAAGCCGCGTGGTTGTGGCAGCGTGTGTCAATGGCCATCGTTCGCGGTAACGCAACTTCCATACGGGGCTCCGTTGTGCTGTCAGACTCTTCCATTAAACACAATCACCTTTGCAAGGAAGACGTCCACGCAAAGCGCCCCGATACACAACTTGCACCGCGGGCGGCAGGTCCACAAACGCCCAGGGATCCACGCCAATACGCAAGCGAGGTAGCAGTGCCCGAGTCGGTGGGGATGGCCGCGGTGCATCACAGTGTTCAGCCGAGCCGGGACCCCATGGACGACCCCGAACTAGCTCGGTACCTGCAGCCCCGCGCCACTGTCCGGTCCATCGAGCCTGTGCCAACAACACAGGAACTCAACGACGAGCTCCTGAGGATAACTCCCAGCGACTCCAGTGACCAGACAGGCTCGCCGCGCCCCAACCTGCTGGCCCGTTACGCAGAGTTGTTGGCAGAACTGAAAGCGGTATCGAGGTGCGACGAGAGCGATGACGGGGAGAGGCCGATTGACTGAAGGGGCGGGATCGGGCTGTGTGTGTGTGTGGGTAATGCAATGCGCGTGTGAATGGGCTGTATGCTTCGCCCATGTATAACGATGTTCGCCTGACGATTCAATGTAATTTGCAAGTGTCTCTAAATAAATTTGTGATTTTCGTTAACCCCCCTTCCCGTTTCTTCAACATAAGTTCTTTGGCACCCCTTGCACGGTATTTCATAAACTACACTTTTGGCATCATTTATGTCTTCTCTACTTTCTTTATGTTTGACTATTTCTTGAATTTTCTTTCCCGTCACAGTGGCTACTTGTATGTCTGACTTTTCGAGTGTTCTTGATATGATGTCGATGTTCTTCGAGTTTGGCACTGAAATCCACCTTCGTTTTTTGTTCGCTTTTCGTTTTCTTGCAGTGTTCGTGTCATCATCTTGTGGTTGGTTCGCATGTCGTTCGTGTCTTCTGTTAACTTCATCGCTTTGCTGTTCGTTCGTTTCTTGCTCGTGTGTCTTGTTTTGCTCCTTTCTTCGATTTTTGATTTTTTCCGCCTTTTCTTTTTGTTTAATTAAAACTCCTCTTGGGTATTTCAGTTTTTCGAACGAAGCGTATATGTGATTGAACTCATCTTGAACAAATTCTTTGCTACAGATTCTTAAAGCTCTTAAAACGAACCCAACCACGATTCCACTTTTTGTTCGTTGGCTGTGTGCTGAGTAAAAATGTACATAATCCTCTTTGTTCGTCGGTTTCCTGTAGACCTTGAATTTGAAACCTGTCGTCGACTTTATGATGCATGTGTCTAAAAACGCTATCTTTTCTTCTTTCTCTTCTTCCAGTGTGAATTGTATTTTTGGATGAACATCATTCAGTTTGTTCAGGGTTTCAGTCAAATCTTTTTCTTTCGGAACGATAACCAGTACGTCGTCTACATATCTGAGCCAAATTGAGTCGTCACCAATGATTCTAAGAAAATGCTCTTCTTCAAGATTTTCCATAAAAAGGCATGCAGCTACAGGGCTTAATGGTGACCCCATTGCAAGTCCGCTGTGCTGCACGTATTCACATCCTTTGTATGAGAAACAGTTGAATTTCATGCATAATTCGATGAGTTCTAAGTAATCGTTCTTCGGAAGAGGTAGTTCATTATCGTTCATCGGTTCAATCACTTTTTGTATGGCGTTCAAGGCATCATCGACCGGAACGTTTGTAAATAGAGACTTGACATCAAAACTAGCTAACTTTTTGTCACACACGTTCTTTACTTCTTTGATTTTGTCCATCATCTCCAATGTGTTCTTAATATGAGTGTCGCTGATGGATCCAAGAGAGTTTGAAAGAGGTTTGGCTAGTACTTTGGCCAGCTTGTGAGGCGCACTTCCGATTCCTGATGTGATAGGTCGCATAGGCATTCCTTCTTTGTGAACTTTTGGCAGGCCTCTCATCTTGGGGAGAGTCGGTGCTTCTTCCATCAAATGGTATAGCTTCTTTCCTTGTTCTGACCTTTTAAGAATTTTTCTGACATTTTTGTTGAAACTTTCACCTTCGGTTTTTCCATGACCCGGCTTCATCTTCTTGTAAATGTTTTCGTCATGAAGCATTTCTTTCATTTTGTCATCGTACTTTTTGGCATCCATGATAATTATTCCCCCACCTTTGTCTGCTTGTGTAACGACAATGCTTTCATCATCGGCTAATTGTTTTAGGGCTCTTATGTACCTTCTTGGTAGGCTACTTGGCTCACTGTCCGCTAATGCTTTGCAGCAGGTTAACACGCCTTGAATAAAACCCTTATCGGCATCACTTTCATTGAATTTGTAGTTTCGTTCTGTGTTCTGCTAACGTGTACATATCTTTGCCGGAGTCAAACTTGAGTCCTAGCGCAAGAGCTTCTTTTTCATCGTTTGTGAGTTGTCGTGAAGAAAAATTTCGCACTATGTCGATGTTCCCGGCGTCTTTCCATTTGCTTTTCTTGCAGAGGTCGTTCAGTTTTCGTTTTAGGCGTTTTTGCTGTTCGTTGTTTATTCGTTTTAACTTCAGTTCGTGTGACTTCGTTAGTCGTATCCCGCTTCTTTTTTCGTTCAGAACATAAATATTATCCTTGATTTCAGTGCATGCTTCTTCTAAATATGTTCTTGCAGTATCGCTGAAAGGTTTTGAGCTGTTCTTGATTGCGGCTGGGGCTGACTTTGGAATAACTTGTTCTGCTAAGCAATCTTTTAAGAATCTTAGACGGTTAAAGCTACTTGATATCTTTTTAAGTACGTTAAATTCTTTCAGTTCTTCTTGCTGGTTATTATTTACATCAATTGACAAATGTTGCGTATCCATGACCGATTGGATAATGATGTAAATAATAAACCAATTAATACAAATCAAATATATTCAAAATACACAAAGCTTTCGGCTTAAACAGCCTTGATCACTGTGAGTTGTGGCAATGTATAATCGGTACAACACAAATATTCGCAGTAACCGTCTAAAGCCTAAGCTACACTAGCATGAATTCCGACGTTTTTTTCGGTTTCTGCGGGATTTCGGTTCGCGTCGTCAAGTTCGCCTCATAGCGAATGCATTGCGCAAGCTACACTGCCAGTCTGGCGTCCCGTGGAACGAAAACCCGCAAAAACCGACGAGTCGGAACCGAAAAAAAGTTCAGAGCTGTGAACTTTTTTTTCGGTTTCTGCGGGATTTCGTTTTAGTGATGAATGATTAGAAGTGATTGTTGCTAATAATATTGTGACAATGGAACAGTTTCGAATGTAAATGATTAAAGTGGTGGAATTCATGATTAAAAAAGACAAGATGTGTTTCAAAACTCATCATTCTACTTCAAATATTATAATTGTAATTAAGCTGACAAATGAATATGATCGAAAATATATTCTTGTTAGTTGTAAAATCTTTAAAATAATTATCTAATTATAATTTTGTAAGAACACGATTATTTTTAACATGAATAATTAATTAATTTGATCACATATCCATCACTATGATATAAACAACACCGTCCACGCGGCGGCCGCCCGGAACGAAAAAACGCAGAAACCGTAAAAACGCGGAAACCGAAATCCCGCAGAAACCGAAAAAAACGCAGGTAGTGTAGCTTGAGCTTAAGAATTCTGGAAAATAATGAATCACGTGTTTCTTGTTTTACTGGCCAACTGTCGATTTTGCTGCCATCGATGACCAAGTAATGAATCCGTTTCTACTGTTGAATGTGTCCCGTGTGATAATATGAGCCGCTTCCAGGATCTTTCTCGTAGATTTCTTCATGTTCTTTTCTAATATTTTCCTATTTTCCCAATCAGGTAAGTGGTTGCATTGCTCTATGTGTAACACTATCGCGTTTGAAGTACGATGGAATTTTACGTCGCTTTTATGCTCTTTTAAACGAACATTAACCCCCCTTCCCGTTTCTCCAACATAAGTTCTTTGGCACCCCTTGCACGGTATTTCATAAACTACACTTTTGGCATCATTTATGTCTTCTCTACTTTCTTTATGTTTGACTATTTCTTGAATTTTCTTTCCCGTCACAGTGGCTACTTGTATGTCTGACTTTTCGAGTGTTCTTGATATGATGTCGATGTTCTTCGAGTTTGGCACTGAAATCCACCTTCGTTTTTTGTTCGCTTTTCGTTTTCTTGCAGTGTTCGTGTCATCATCTTGTGGTTGGTTCGCATGTCGTTCGTGTCTTCTGTTAACTTCATCGCTTTGCTGTTCGTTCGTTTCTTGCTCGTGTCTCTTGTTTTGCTCCTTTCTTCGATTTTTGATTTTTTCCGCCTTTTCTTTTTGTTTAATTAAAAATCCTCTTGGGTATTTCAGTTTTTCGAACGAAGCGTATATGTGATTGAACTCATCTTGAACAAATTCTTTGCTACAGATTCTTAAAGCTCTTAAAACGAACCCAACCACGATTCCACTTTTTGTTCGTTGGCTGTGTGCTGAGTAAAAATGTACATAATCCTCTTTGTTCGTCGGTTTCCTGTAGACCTTGAATTTGAAACCTGTCGTCGACTTTATGATGCATGTGTCTAAAAACGCTATCTTTTCTTCTTTCTCTTCTTCCAGTGTGAATTGTATTTTTGGATGAACATCATTCAGTTTGTTCAGGGTTTCAGTCAAATCGTTTTCTTTCGGAACGATAACCAGTACGTCGTCTACATATCTGAGCCAAATTGAGTCGTCACCAATGATTCTAAGAAAATGCTCTTCTTCAAGATTTTCCATAAAAAGGCATGCAGCTACAGGGCTTAATGGTGACCCCATTGCAAGTCCGCTGTGCTGCACGTATTCACATCCTTTGTATGAGAAACAGTTGAATTTCATGCATAATTCGATGAGTTCTAAGTAATCGTTCTTCGGAAGAGGTAGTTCATTATCGTTCATCGGTTCAATCACTTTTTGTATGGCGTTCAAGGCATCATCGACCGGAACGTTTGTAAATAGAGACTTGACATCAAAACTAGCTAACTTTTTGTCACACACGTTCTTTACTTCTTTGATTTTGTCCATCATCTCCGATGTGTTCTTAATATGAGTGTCGCTGATGGATCCAAGAGAGTTTGAAAGAGGTTTGGCTAGTACTTTGGCCAGCTTGTGAGGCGCACTTCCGATTCCTGATGTGATAGGTCGCATAGGCATTCCTTCTTTGTGAACTTTTGGCAGGCCTCTCATCTTGGGGAGAGTCGGTGCTTCTTCCATCAAATGGTATAGCTTCTTTCCTTGTTCTGACCTTTTAAGAATTTTTCTGACATTTTTGTTGAAACTTTCACCTTCGGTTTTTCCATGACCCGGCTTCATCTTCTTGTAAATGTTTTCGTCATGAAGCATTTCTTTCATTTTGTCATCGTACTTTTTGGCATCCATGATAATTATTCCCCCACCTTTGTCTGCTTGTGTAACGACAATGCTTTCATCATCGGCTAATTGTTTTAGGGCTCTTATGTACCTTCTTGGTAGGCTACTTGGCTCACTGTCCGCTAATGCTTTGCAGCAGGTTAACACGCCTTGAATAAAACCCTTATCGGCATCACTTTCATTGAATTTGTAGTTTCGTTCTGTGTTCTGCTAACGTGTACATATCTTTGCCGGAGTCAAACTTGAGTCCTAGCGCAAGAGCTTCTTTTTCATCGTTTGTGAGTTGTCGTGAAGAAAAATTTCGCACTATGTCGATGTTCCCGGCGTCTTTCCATTTGCTTTTCTTGCAGAGGTCGTTCAGTTTTCGTTTTAGGCGTTTTTGCTGTTCGTTGTTTATTCGTTTTAACTTCAGTTCGTGTGACTTCGTTAGTCGTATCCCGCTTCTTTTTTCGTTCAGAACATAAATATTATCCTTGATTTCAGTGCATGCTTCTTCTAAATATGTTCTTGCAGTATCGCTGAAAGGTTTTGAGCTGTTCTTGATTGCGGCTGGGGCTGACTTTGGAATAACTTGTTCTGCTAAGCAATCTTTTAAGAATCTTAGACGGTTAAAGCTACTTGATATCTTTTTAAGTACGTTAAATTCTTTCAGTTCTTCTTGCTGGTTATTATTTACATCAATTGACAAATGTTGCGTATCCATGACCGATTGGATAATGATGTAAATAATAAACCAATTAATGCAAATCAAATATATTCAAAATACACAAAGCTTTCGGCTTAAACAGCCTTGATCACTGTGAGTTGTGGCAATGTATAATCGGTACAACACAAATATTCGCAGTAACCGTCTAAAGCCTAAGCTACACTAGCATGAATTCCGACGTTTTTTTTCGGTTTCTGCGGGATTTCGGTTCGCGTCGTCAAGTTCGCCTCATAGCGAATGCATTGCGCAAGCTACACTGCCAGTCTGGCGTCCCGTGGAACGAAAACCCGCAAAAACCGACGAGTCGGAACCGAAAAAAAGTTCAGAGCTGTGAACTTTTTTTTCGGTTTCTGCGGGATTTCGTTTTAGTGATGAATGATTAGAAGTGATTGTTGCTAATAATATTGTGACAATGGAACAGTTTCGAATGTAAATGATTTAAGTGGTGGAATTCATGATTAAAAAAGACAAGATGTGTTTCAAAACTCATCATTCTACTTCAAATATTATAATTGTAATTAAGCTGACAAATGAATATGATCGAAAATATATTCTTGTTAGTTGTAAAATCTTTAAAATAATTATCTAATTATAATTTTGTAAGAACACGATTATTTTTAACATGAATAATTAATTAATTTGATCACATATCCATCACTATGATATAAACAACACCGTCCACGCGGCGGCCGCCCGGAACGAAAAAACGCAGAAACCGTAAAAACGCGGAAACCGAAATCCCGCAGAAACCGAAAAAACGCAGGTAGTGTAGCTTGAGCTTAAGAATTCTGGAAAATAATGAATCACGTGTTTCTTGTTTTACTGGCCAACTGTCGATTTTGCTGCCATCGATGACCAAGTAATGAATCCGTTTCTACTGTTGAATGTGTCCCGTGTGATAATATGAGCCGCTTCCAGGATCTTTCTCGTAGATTTCTTCATGTTCTTTTCTAATATTTTCCTATTTTCCCAATCAGGTAAGTGGTTGCATTGCTCTATGTGTAACACTATCGCGTTTGAAGTACGATGGAATTTTACGTCGCTTTTATGCTCTTTTAAACGAACATTAACCCCCCTTCCCGTTTCTCCAACATAAGTTCTTTGGCACCCCTTGCACGGTATTTCATAAACTACACTTTTGGCATCATTTATGTCTTCTCTACTTTCTTTATGTTTGACTATTTCTTGAATTTTCTTTCCCGTCACAGTGGCTACTTGTATGTCTGACTTTTCGAGTGTTCTTGATATGATGTCGATGTTCTTCGAGTTTGGCACTGAAATCCACCTTCGTTTTTTGTTCGCTTTTCGTTTTCTTGCAGTGTTTGTGTCATCATCTTGTGGTTGGTTCGCATGTCGTTCGTGTCTTCTGTTAACTTCATCGCTTTGCTGTTCGTTCGTTTCTTGCTCGTGTCTCTTGTTTTGCTCCTTTCTTCGATTTTTGATTTTTTCCGCCTTTTCTTTTTGTTTAATTATAAATCCTCTTGGGTATTTCAGTTTTTCGAACGAAGCGTATATGTGATTGAACTCATCTTGAACAAATTCTTTGCTACAGATTCTTAAAGCTCTTAAAAAGAAGCTTTAAAGAACGAACAGCAAAGCGATGAAGTTAACAGAAGACACGAACGACATGCGAACCAACCACAAGATGATGACACGAACACTGCAAGAAAACGAAAAGCGAACAAAAAATGAAGGTGGATTTCAGTGCCAAACTCGAAGAACATCGACATCATATCAAGAACACTCGAAAAGTCAGACATACAAGTAGCCACTGTGCCGGGATAGAAAATTCAAGAAATAGTCAAACATAAAGAAAGTAGAGAAGACATAAATGATGCCAAAAGTGTAGTTTATGAAATACCGTGCAAGGGGTGCCAAAGAACTTATGTTGGAGAAACGGGAAGGGGGGTTAATGTTCGTTTAAAAGAGCATAAAAGCGACGTAAAATTCCATCGTACTTCAAACGCGACAGTGCTACACATAGAGCAATGCAACCACTTACCTGATTGGGAAAATACGAAAATATTAGAAAAGAACATGAAGAAATCTACGAGAAAGATCCTGGAAGCGGCTCATATTATCACACGGGACACATTCAACAGTAGAAACGGATTCATTACTTGGTCATCGATGGCAGCAAAATCGACAGTTGGCCAGTAAAACAAGAAACACGTGATTCATTATTTTCAAGAATTCTTAGACGGTTACTGCGAATATTTGTGTTGTACCGATTATACATTGCCACAACTCACAGTGTTTAAGGCTGTTTAAGCCGAAAGCTTTGTGTATTTTGAATATATTTGATTTGTATTAATTGGTTTATTATTTACATCATTATCCAATCTGTCATGGATACTCAACATGACTAGAGTAAGTGACCACCAAAGGGACCCCCTTCTTGACAGACCTCCCCACCCTACCCTCCAGAGCTGCCTTTCTGTCCACATTCTTGACCCGGCTAAGTCCACTCTTAATTATAGTTTCCGGATAACCCCTATCTAAAAGATTGCGAGTGATCTCATTTGTTTGGTCCAGGAAGTCACTCTCAGAGCTGCAAATTCTCTTAAGGCGGCCGCACACTGGGCCATTCGGCGGGCGAGATTCCGCAAAAGCGGAATGTCGCGGGCGACATTCCTACAGCGGCTTTCCGCTTGTTTTCAGCAGTTTACAGGACCATTCGGCGGTGCGATTTTCTACTTAGTATTTTCAGGAACTTTATGTGAAACATTTTATGATAAATATAAACGAATGCAAACTAAATACATTTAAGCAAATACAATATTTGCTTATTTAATGCGATTATGCTATATTTCTGTACAATAAAGTTTTAAATATCTATTAATTTGACATAATTTCTGGAGGAAGTTGCAAAAAAATAAAGCTCGTGATTAATGTAAACAACCGTGTTTTCCGACAAATGCAAGAAACCTAAAGACAATTGTGGAGAGGCACATAGTAACCCATTATTGGAATAACCAATGAAGTGTATAAAAACCATTTAATATGGGGAAAGAAGTGCCGCTACGATTTTTTATCAAGTGAAGTCTATTTCTCGGCTGCTCCATCGATAGTTGGCGAGTTTCAAGTTCCACAATTTCGGGTGTCCGCGGCGTCGCCGCGGAAAAAGCTGAACCGGTCCAGCTTTTTCCGCAACTCCGCGGCTGTTCGCGCGCATGCGCACTCTACCCGCGGACGGCTAGCTGGCAGCGGTCGGCTGATAATTTTGTCGTTTCGGCAGCTGATTCGGCGTCCACGAAAGCGTAATGTCGCCACGGAATTGCGTTTTTGCGGAATGTCGCCCGCCGAATGGCCTAGTGTGCGGCCGCCTTTAGCTCTCATGGCCAGACCTGAAGGGATAGCCTTCTTAACCAGCGGGTGATCAGAGAGGAAGTGGAGGTGAGCTTTTGTGTCCGTAGGTTTCGAGAAGATTGTGGTGTGTAGTTTTCCTTTGTCTATAGTCACACGTACATCCAAAAACTCTATTTCAGTGAGTGAAAACCTAAGGTCTAATTTGATGTTGTCGTGGATGCTGTTGGCAAGGGTATGAAAGTCCCGTAGTTTTTCTTCACCATGAAGCCAAATTCCAAAAATATCGTCTATGTATCGTAAATATAAAAAGGGTTTTAGTGTAGAAGACTCCAGTAACTTGCCCTCCCACATTCCCAAATACGTGCACGCATAGTTTCTACCTAATTTTGACCCGATAGCCGTGCCATTTACCTGAGTGTAGTGGTAGGAATTCCCAAGGCTAAAGTTATTATTATCCAAAACTAGCTCTATCATTTCGACTACTTCTGATGTTGGAATGCTCGGATTTGATCTAGAATCTAGGGCATCTCTACAGGCTGCAATACCCTCGTCTCTCGGGACACTAGGATATAATTTACTGACGTCCATACAAAAGAGCAGTGGTGTCGTCGAAACAGGTAACTGAGTTTAAACCAATTAAACCAATTAAACCAATTATCATTTTGGTTTACAACTATTGGCCATCAGATTTTACAAAAAGTTACGCTTAGTGCGGGCTCTGATTCCTCAAATCCGCCCACTCAACCATTCGGACTAAATTTATATTTAAAAAATCCATTCATGCTGGTTGGAAGGACTGCAAATCGCCGTCTTCTTCCATTTCCCACTCAGAGCAAAGCAAACCAGTAGTTGTAGATATATTGGACAGGTATGTAGTAATGAGCAAGTAGCATACGAATATATTCAAGTAGCAATTACATATAAATACGTGGACCGGTTTCGTCTATGAAAGACGCTTTTTTTCTTCAGCGCTTTTTTCAAAAACGTATGAAAAAAGCGTTAAAAAAAGCGCTGAAGAAGTCTTTCATAGACGAAACCGGTCCGCGTATTTATATGTAATTGCGACTTGAATATATTCGTATGCTACTTGCTCATTACTACAAACCAGTAGTTGATCGCGTTTGAAAGCGCTTTTTGTTTTCATGAATAGGAAGGCTTTAACTCACGAGCTGCTGGGGGGGGGGGGCATAAAGTTGCCCCTCTTTTACGTTTTGTGGAATATCTCTGAAACCTGATGAGCTACGAGCGTGAAACTTGGCATAGCTTCAAATGAATACCTAGGCAATGTTTGAGGAAAGTTTGGTGGTTATACAGTGGAATCCGTTTAATAAATCCACCTTGGTGACAAGGTATTTTGGATTTATTAAGCGGTGGCTTTATTAACCGGAGTCAGTTATTTTCTTTAAAAAGCATGTACCGCAGCTGCGCGTTCCGTTCCCCGCATTACAAGCGTACACTGTACAGGCAAACATTTCTGATTGCCTTGCTTGTTACAATATAAGTGACCAGGGACTCCGCCACTGGTGGGGTCATGGGGGTCCGGACCCCAAATAATTTGACTTTTGTAATGCAGACTAATGTATAAAGGCAGGTTTTAGGGTTGGACATGCCCCCGAACCTGCGACCGTAGAGACCTTAGTGCGGGGGCATGTCCCCTTGGAAGTGACCAGCGAGCGCACACTGCAAAGCTGTCGCAGCGATTAAGTCAACATATCCATCCACGGGCACTCCCCGTCATGCCTGCTATGCCAACGAAGCAGTCGAGCGTGCCTGCTTTGTGGGACGTTTCTCTGAAGTGCATAGTAATTGCGCTATTGATAGCTCTGAACTCCTTCGTTTTTAGAACTCTATTGCTGCAGACCTCTGCTCCAGCGCGGTTCTTAAGGAACGAGTTTGATGCCACATTTCGAATGGGGAGACGCCACTGCGGACTTCGCAACTCCCAAGGCCCTAAATACAGGAACTCCCAAGTGGCTTAATTAAGCGGAGTACGTGGCTCCCGCGCCCCGTAGGGGGGGGGGGGGGGGCGAAACGGCCCCCTGTCCTTTTCCGTCCATATCTCCTAAACGGCTGGAGATATCGCCACCAAACTTTCAGGACCCCTCCGGGCATCAATTTTACACGTTGTGACCAAATATTTTTCCAGAGGCTACGATAGGTTGGCCACAAATGCCGTCATGTTCTGCCATTTTCGACCGAAAAAAGACCTTCGCGAGAAAAGCTGTCAGGCCTACAGCTTTGAAGATACAGAAAAATGATCAAGACATAAAAGGTGTAGAATTGACAGGGCTACAAAACTGCTATCTCAGATTTTTGAAAATTTGGAGTTTTGACCCCCTAAAATCAAAAATGCATTTTTGGATATACAGGGTGTCTCAAAAGTTCGCTTACAGGTACCAGCCATGCTTTTTTGTCAATAATTCTGAATCAACATGAAATTAACAGTCGAAATTTTGCATGGGCATTGGTAACAACCTTCCTCAAGCAGCTTCATTGTTTTCAAGCGCATTCGACCCTTCATGAGCACACAAAAAGGGTTCACCTCTGACCATGGATCAGGCATGAAAATGGAGGTCGCATACTCGGGTCGGCTGAGAAACTCTCTGCTTCACGAGTAATGGGAATGGTTAGGTCGGAAATGACACATGGCAAAGTGTCGGCGAGGATGAGTACAACATGATGGTCATCTAATAAAAACGGTGGCTAAAATTTTTGAAGGACAAAACCATGCGAGACTAACAGCGCTTTGAACGACCCTTGTACCGCAGCAGACTCGTGCTCCGGAAAGCAGCTGAAAATGCAGTCCTAACTATTGAAAACTGACTAGAAGCTCACAGACAGAGGTTACCCAGTTTCAAAAATTGCAGGTCATCATAAAATAAAGACAAAATATCATTTAAAATTGTTTATAATATCTATAACGCTAAATTTTGAGGGAAAATAATGCGAAAATCGTCAATGCCGAGGACAAGTGACCCTCCAAAAGTGTCAATTAATGTAAAGTTTTATCTAACGAAGTTTCAAGAGGCAGATCTGGAGCAAATAGCTTTCTTTTACAAACAAAATTCGGACAAAACCGCACGATGGACAGGTTTTGGCCGTTTACGAAGCAGAACCTCTCCTGAGGAAAACACTCCGGAACCCAGCGAAGGTCTTGGCATTGGAAATGACGAGCGTTCGGGATTTGCAAATTTTGCAAAATGTGTCTAAGAAACAGATGGCCGACACATTATGCTACGATATGCTGCGAAAAACTTGCCCCTGGCACTTCCCATTTGTTCAGGAATGGGGTTGTTTTGAAAAGGAAAATGGTGCTTAGGAGGTCGGCGCCAGTCATTCATGAAGAAGTTAGCGCCAGAAAAGACCTACAAAATACTCACGGATGGTGTCGATGCAAGCTATCGGCTTTCAGGGAGAAGCGGATGTTGCCGGGGAGCTCGTCAAACCTAAATCCGACGCAGAAACTGCGGGGGATTCCCCTACAAGAGCTTGGAAGCTGGTAACCTTTTATCAGCCTCCGGCAGCTGACGGAGTGACGAAAATCGGTATGGGCAAATATTTTTGGAGATACAGCAAAGGGTTTGGTTTCCAACCTTCCGAATCAGTTGTCAAAGCATGCATATTTGTCTAGTGTACACACGGACACCAAAACCTTAAATTTTTGGCCGGTTCTTATATGCTTTATTGACATAGGAAATGTGTAAGCGAACTTTTGAGACACCCTGTATTAGCCAAAAATCCAAAAAAATTGAGTTTCGAAAAAACCGTAATATATGTGATAGTACCTGCCGTCTTCTATCTACATACCAAATTTCAGATCGATATCTCGTTTTTTGGCCAAGTTATAGCGAAAAAAAAACTTCAAAAATGATGACGTCAAATTTTCAAACTCAATGTTTGGCAATTCTAGACCACGTAGGGCAAAACAAAGACCACCATTGGACTCCCCGTGACGAGCTGCATCGAATCGATATCCATTTTATGCAAAAATATCAACTTTGAAATTTGACCTCATATGACCTGACCTTGACCTGATCACCAAAACGTGACCTTAGCTGGCCCCAAAGGCTGCCTGACCCACATAATCGCATTTGTCATGTAACATGGACCATAAAACATGTATCACACAACACTTTCATATTGTGACCCCCCAGTGACCTGACCTCTGTGACCTGACCTGGTATCAGTGACCTCAGTGAACAATGTACCATCGATGGTTTTCAATAACTTACCAATTTACTCGATTTCACAACACATTTCTTGAAATGCCTGTAAACGGTGAAAATCCGACCGTTGACCTGACCTGTGACATCATCGGTTTGACCTAGGTCCAGGGCTGCGGAGTCGGAGTCGGAGTCGGAGTCGGAGTCGGTCGGAGTCGGCAGTTGTGACCGGAGTCGGAGTCGGAGTCGGAGTCGATTTTAGAAACCCGAGTCGGAGTCGGAGTCACCGAAAATCTGTCGACTCCGCAGCCCTGCTAGGTCTGCGGAGTCGGAGTCGGGAGTTGGAGTCTGTCGGAGTCGACAATTCTGCCCGGAGTCGGAGTCGGAGTCGGAGCTGGTTTTTGAAAGCCGGAGTCGGAGTCGGAGTCGGAGTCGTCGAAAATCCATCGACTCCGCAGCCCTGCCTAGGTCAATGAAATTTGGTCACAAGGTAGTTCCCGGGTGGGGCTATCAAACGCCGTTTGAATTTTGAAAATCGGCCGGTAAATTTCCGAGATCTTAGGGGGGCTGAAACGCTCCCCTCCCCCTACGGGTGGTAGGGTCCGCCGGTAGCCCCAGGGGGGTGCCGTCCCGGCATTTGGAGCCGCCCAGGGGCCAATTGCATTACCCGGCGCGATTACGTCACTGGAGACCTGGTCTCCAACGGCTCTCATTGGTCGGTGCTTAAAACGCTGCAACGGCCATTAGGCTGCAAATTAACAGTATGTGTGTGCGCGCGCCTGCGTGCGTGCGAAGCTTGTGTTGGTGCGTGCATGTGTTCTTCTGTGTGTATTTGCATATCCTTTTTAGTGACATTCATTGGGAATGCGCGCAAGGTCCATCTAAAGTGTTTACTGAAGTGCGGAACGTTCCAGTAATGCCTATAAATCGCACATCAAGGTTATAAAGAAGGCCCAAGCTGAGACATTTCATGATCGCTGAGCTCATGCAGTCTTGATCGACGAACCCGACTTGCTCGGACTCGTCTGACAGGAGGGGGAGGGTGGCGATACATTGGGTCTGAACCAGCCTGTCACCGGTCACTGGCTCTGGTGCCGGTGTCGCTGACGCTAGCTACGGTGGCCAGAGACGGTGACGGCTCGGAACCCAACTAATTGTTCATATCCACGTTTTAGGACAAAGTAAGATCGTCTTTATCGGACGGTTGGATTGCACACTGTCTCCAGACGCTGCTGATCGGAACGGCTGTTCTCATCTTATGCCGAGCAGAAGCGGACGCTGCTTGTCGCCCCCTCCAGCCCGACTGCTCTTGGGCCTCCTATAAGCTGCGCGCCGTGTAACACAACTCCACCTCCCTCACAGCCTCTGCATGCCCGCAGTTCAGCGTCGTGTCCAGCTCACCAGCCGTAACTCAAAACCGCACGCCAGCGGCGGTGTTAGTGTCACTGACCACGGCCCCCGCCGCTTTTACCGAAGGCGTTACCGAATCTGGGGGTGCTACTGCTAGGGTACATCGGTCATCCACGTGGTGTGATTCAGCCCCGCATATGTGGCACGTGTTTCCACGTATAGCCTCGGCCCGACCCATTAGTAGCTGCCGCACTATAGTGCGGCGTATAGGCTGACCGCTGGCACTCAGATCCCACAGCACCTGTGCCCGGCTCGGCAGGACCCCTAGGTACTGGTTGACCTGACCCGACCTGGCCTAAATGCATAAAGACATCATCTGTGATCAAATCTAACGTGATATTCGTGATCAGCGCCCCGAAAAACCCCATAGCAGCCACCCTTTACGACGTTTTAACAGGTCCCGATTTTCCCGACTTTGGGGGCATTGACCTGACCTGGGAGGTCATCCAATGACTTAGGACCTTAAAATTGGGCATCATCGGCTTGCTCTCTTTACGGGCAACACGCTCGTTCTTTCCGCGAATCTCTAGCTCAATCAGGGGCCAAACGCGAAGGGGGGGGGGGGGGTCGTAACACGCCAGGGCTGAAGGAATGGCGTTCGGGGAGGAGCAGGCTACCGGTCCGAGGCCGCGAGCTACATTACAGTTAGGTGGGGCTGGCAGAAGGGTAGCCGTTCCTGTAAATCCATTAAACATAATGAATGTGTAATAGGTACTCGAAGCTCCTTCATTTACGACGCCTCGCCGGGATGCCTAACCCTCATACATAACTATGCAGCGCCGCCGACCGTCGGAGCGCCGAAGTCTCCAGTGACGTCACGTAATGCTAAAGTTTTCGGGCGGCAAAAACCCCGGGACGGTTTTACCTTCTCTATACGGCCTTGGGTAGCCCTACGGGGTGCGGGTTAAGCAGATTTGCTAGGTATCTATGGGGAAAATTCGTGAACAGCTCAAGCGGCCACAATAAGCGGCTGGATTTATTATCCGTGGATTTATTAAGCGGATTCCACTGTAGCACTTAAGGTGACGTCGTAGTGACGTCATAAAGCTTTGTCGTTTTCCGATATGGACTGTTTCTGATGTCGCTGAGGATGAAACACAACTGTAAATGAACTAGAAAGCACCTGCTGTAATATGAAAACATCTAAGTACAATTCCAACTAGTTCCTGACCAATAATTGGTCCTTTATATTCGGTCTCATTTATCGGATATATCGTGAGGAAACTGAGAGTCGCAAATTTATAATTTGACTTCTGACGTCACTGTGACGCCATTTCAAATAGGCTCGACACCAAATTTGGACACAACCTCGGCTAGGTATTCAGGAAGATTTGTGCAAAGTTTCGCTTCTCTATCTCTTCGCGTTGCGACGATATCGTCGCAGATGTAAAGGCGGGGGTAACTATATGCCCCCCCCCCTCAGCGCCCGGCGGGTGGCGCGGAGGCCCAGCGGCCGCCGGGTTAACCCTCGCCGGACCTATTGGTTTTCTACATACGCGCCGGCCGAGGGGGGGGGGGGGGCGGGTACGACCCCCCCCCCCCCTCGCCGTTTCGCCCCTGGTGGAGCTAGCGCGTCGCGGAAAAAAACGAGCGTGTGCGCCGTTACGAGACGCAGAGATTGGTACCCGATTTTAAGGTCCTAGGTCAACCGGTGACCTCTGAGGTCAGGTCAAGCGCCCCAAGGTACGGTTCAGTTTTTGGTGAATAACTTCGCAAAAAATGGCCGCAGAGCGCCGATTTTGGCAGCATCGTGTTCGCCTCGCTCAGGCGCGTCGAATGATATACTTTTTGTCCGGGTCAGGTCAACTTGGGGTGTTGACCTCAGGTCACGGTCAGGTCAGCATCCCCAGGTCACGAAGTTGGTCGAAAGAGGTCATGTCGCATATCATTCGATTCGGCAGGCCTTCCTGAGTCCATTGGTGGCTTTCCCGACTCGCTAGCTCAATTTGATCATGAGTTATTGACGAAAAACTAATATGACCTTGATGACGTCATAAATGACGTCACGCAAGGTCAGCATTGCAAAAGTGACGCATCTGACCTTGCAAGGAGTGCATCAAATCACGATTCTGTGTGCTTGATATAGTTGGAGATCGTTCCCGGCGCCAGAATAGCAGTTTAAATTTTTCCCCATTGACTTATAATGGTGAGGTCACGAAAATGACCTGACCTCATATGACCTTTAGAAAAAATCCGAGATATACAAGTTGTGGGACTCATAATGGATACTAGATCCTGCTAGTTTCATTTCCCTGTGACATCTCCTCTGGCAGTGAGGGCGTTGCGAAGTTGCGACATCTGAAGACCGTGCAGAGGTTCACTTATGACGTCATAGGTCAGTGACCTGACCTGACCCAAAAATGAGGTTGGTGTCAAAAGATCCGGCTTGGATCAAAGGTCAGGTATGCGAAGTTTCAGCTCTCTATCGCCAGCGTGTTCGGAGCTATCGCGAAAAAACCCTATGGGGGGCGGCACCCGCCCCCCCCCCCTTCCGGCGAGGGTTAAATCATAGCATCCTGACTCGTCTGCTAAACAGCCAAACAATGAATCAGAAAGATTAAACGACATGCAGGTCTAGGACCAAACCTGTTTTACGAGACAATGTCTAGCAATGCATTAGATAAGAATGCGTTGAGGAAATATTACTGCAAGCGTGCGTTAATTATAGCACAGTCACGCCTATAATGCACGGCATCCACCAAATCAACTAACGGATAATTTCCTAGTAAATGCAGCTGAAAGCATGTATAAACTACTGTTAAACTTACTAATTATACTTTAAAACAATTTTCCAAAAAACGCCATGTTAATTTTGTGTTTTAAATATGAGGCTGCTGTGCATAAATCGCGTGCAAACTGCTCGCAGACAAAACAAACGGTGACATTTTTGCAAAACGTCGCCGTCGTCGCCGCAGCAGCCCTTGCAGCAGCCTTGGCAGCAGCATTCACTTGGTTATAGATGAAAACATGAGGTGAAAAATCGTAATAATCTTTAAAACCTAAGTGTATTATCTAAAGTTTCTGAAATTGGAATGTCAACCCGATCAAGAAGACATCAGGAGTTGCTGCTGAACGATGAGAGCAAGTGTGAATTAATGCAAGGAGCCGAACAAACGACGCATGTTTATAAATATATTTTCTGGCTGCAGTCGGGTTATTATTTATGATCATGTGCTCTTTCCTTTTCCCCAAAAATCAAGTCCCAACTTTTTTCTTTACCTCACAAATAACCCTCTTTACACACAAAACTATACAGAAATGGGCAGTTTTGCACATTCGTGATAATAAATCACGACTTAAAATTGTTTTAAATACACTTAAAGGGACTATCCCACCTTTAACATGGGGTTTGAGTTGAGATAGCCAAGTTTGCGGCGAGGTTCAGAAACCACTATCTATCTAGGTTGCAACCCCCGCGGCCTCTTGGTGTTGAAGAAATTCGTTCCCTTCATTTGAAAATGGGCCTTGCATGAGGCCCTATCTTCAACATGGAGCGACCGTTAGTGTGACGTCACCTCGTTTAGTCATTCTGATTTAAATGGGTTTGTGCGTTGAAAAATCGCTTAAAACTTGGTCTGAACTTTGTTGTGGTGCCTACAGAGTAAAAAGAATCAGTTTTATGACAGTAATGTGGCCTGGGGAAGGAGGTAATTTTGGGCTGTGACGTCACATATTTGAAAGTTTTTGTTTGGAATATGGGTAGCCTAAGATGTTTAATGAAAAATAAATGCCAGAACCGTGTTCCTGGTCATCCAATCTATAAAGTCGGGCACAATTTAACTGGTTTTAACAACATTTTAGAAGGTGGGATAGTCCCTTTAACATCACTTTTCCGTCATGCAAGAATATTTATGCACTCAACTTTGCAATTTAAGACCACTCGTGCTTAAATTGTTTTAACGCACGAGTGCTCTAATCACTCATCGAGTGTGTTCAAACTATTTATGCACAGGGAAACAGTGTATTAAAAATATTAATATATGCTTTAAGGTGCGATTCCAGGCAATCGCCATGCTAAAGGACTTTTACTTTGGGGCCACAGGGGCTTGGTGTTTTAGGGATATAGAAACTTGTGAACGCATGCTTACACGATAGCAGCACTCTGAACTGTTAAATTATTTTTGTGCATTAAGTGTATGGTTGTGCGATAAATCATTTCATTATTGACGAACTTCGATAACGAAAACATATCCATTTGTTTAATATAGGCGTGCGTTAATTTCGATTAATACATACTTTACGGTGCGTTCACTGGGGATTAACCGTGCGTTAATTCGAAGGTAGCCGTGCAGTGATGACTTTCTCAACTGAAGTTTCTCGGAAGGGTCATTGACTTTATTCGAAGATTTCCATAAAAGGCCCTTTTAGTGTCATGGACTAAGTTTAATTTTAATTCAAATTGGCACCGTTAAGCATGTATTAATTAGTTAAACACATGGTTTCCGTGCATAAATGGTTTTAACGCACTCGTGGATGGAATGGAGCACTCGTGCGTTAATGCACTCGTTTCACTCGTGCATTAACACACTCGTGCTCCAATCCATCCACGTCGTGCGTTAAAACCATTTACACACGGGAAACCATGTGTTAATATATATTAACCCGCGCCCCGTAGGGCTACCGGCGGACCCTACCACCCGTAGGGGGGGGGGGGCCGTATCGGCCCCCCCCCCTAAGATCTCGGAAAGTTACCGGCCGATTTTCAAAATTCAAACGGCGTTCGATAGCCCCACCCGGGAACTACCTTGTGACCAAATTTCATTGACCTAGGTCAAACCGATGACGTCACAGGTCAGGTCAAAGGTCAGATTTTCACCGTTCACAGGCAATTCAAGAAATGTGCTGTGAAAGCGAGTAAATTGGTAATTTATTGAAAACCATCGATGGTACATTGTTCGTCAAACACATACTTTGCTATCTGAGGTCACTGATACCAGGTCAGGTCACAGCGAGGTCAGGTCACCGGGGTCACAATATGAATGTGTCGTGTGATACATGTTTTATGGTCCATTTTACATGACAAATGCGATTATGTGGGTAAGGCAGCCTTTGGGGCCAGCCTAGGTCACGTTTTTGTGAAGGTCAGGTCAAGGTCAGGTCAAATTAGGTCAAATTTCAAAGTTGATATTTTTGCATAAAATGGGTATCGATTCGATGCAGCTCGTCACGGGGAGTCTAATGGTGGTCTTCGTTTTGCTCTACGAGTTCTAGAATTGCCAAAAATTGAGTTTGAAAATTTGACGTCATCATTTTTGAACAGTTTTTTCGCTATAACTTGGCCAAAAAACGAGGTATCGATCTGAAATTTGGTATGTAGATAGAAGACGGTAGGCACTATCACATATATTCCGGTTTTTTCGAAACTCAAAAAACTTTTTGGATTTTTTGGCGAATATATCCAAAAAAATGCTTTTTTGATTTTTGGGGGTCAAAACTCAAAAATTTCAAAAATTCGAGATAGCAGTTTTGTAGCCCTGTCAATTCTACACCTTTTATGTCTTTATCATTTTTCTGTATCTTCAAAGCTGTAGTCCTGACAGGTCTTCTCGCGAAGGTCTTTTTTCGGTCGAAAATGACAGAACATGACGTCACTCTGACGTCATTTGTGGCCAACCTATCATAGCCTCTGGAAAAATTTTTGGTCACAATGTGCAAAATTGATGCCCGGAGGGGTCCTGAAAGTTTGGTGGCGATATCTCCAGCCGTTTAGGAGATATCGACCGAAAAGGACAGGGGGGGGCCGTTTCGGCCCCCCCCCTACGGGGCGCGGGTTAACGCACGCTGAATTTCGTTAGAGCACGCTCGTGGCAATAACGCACTGGCTCTCCCAAATTCGACAACTTCGAATCCCCAGTGAACGCACCGCAAAGTATTTATTAACTGATCGTGCTTTTGCAACATGAATGAGTATTCTTCCTTTTATAGACCACAGTAGATTCTTGACAATTCTAATTATAACCAAACCTGTGAAATGCTGAGGTTCATGTGTTACCCCTACCCTTAGCAATGGAACTTCTACCACATTATGTATTTTGCATTGGATAAGTTTGCTGTTATGACAATCTAATAGCCTCTTTATGTCCAAAATTTGAAGCATATGCTGGTAATTTTTTTGCGCAAAACAAAAAAATACCGACATGCTACTGGCAAGATATGTCAGATACCACGAAAAAACCTGCGGTAGTGAAAAAAATTACCGGCATGTCGGTAGTGCGGTAGGGAAAGTTTGCAACTCTAGTTGGCATACATGAGCTTTGATTCAAGCCGGATTCAAGCGGGACACCCAGCTGCATTTTGATGTCAGCTGCGATGTGGCGCCGTATGTTGCCGTAGACTGTGGCCGCTGACATGTCTTGCCCTGTGGCGCCGTATGTTGCCGTAGACTGTGGCCGCTGACATGTCTTGCCCTGTGGCGCCGTATGTTGCCGTAGACTGTGGCCGCTGACATGTCTTGCCCTGTGGCGCCGTATGTTGCCGTAGACTGTGGCCGCTGACATGTCTGACCGTCCTCAGGGCCGGCTCGGCGATGGTGCGTCTGCACGGCTGGAGGTATGGGGTGTTTGTCGGCGCCATTGTCGGAAGTCTGGCGGCGGCCTTCTATCCAATCGTGGTTCACCCGATGCTGCACAGGGACGAGTACCGCGAGCTTCAGAGCCGTAACCGCGCCGGCGTGCGGCAGCAAGACGTCCAACCCGGTAATATGAAAGTCTGGTCAGATCCGTTTGACCGGCCCAAACCCGACGAGCGGCCATAGAGAGTGTCCATCGGGCTACTGCGCATCAATGTGGGCCGCATAGCTTCGCGTCGTGTCTAGTGTCCGTGTTGAATATATGTTTCACGAGCGAGCGAATTTATTTGCATCCATTATCCCGGTAGACGACTGCAGGGCCATCCTAAAACACCACATACACCAACAACGACAAACGTACATGACTCATCACCCTACACCCAATCCAACCCCGTTTAGGCTACTGGGCGTCTTAAAAAAGTAGAAGTTTTCGTGGTTGCAATTTTCCACAGCCTAGCCGCCCCGCAGCCATGGCACCACAGTCACAGTCGCCCACAGCCGTGGCAAACTGGCACTACTTAACGTCAATTGGCATAGAAACCAGGGATAAAGTCAACCATCAGTTTCTGCAGTCGGGACGGACCAAACTGAATGTTCGGCTCCCACGGGTTAACCCTCGCATGTGTGCGGCGTTTGCCAGCTTCTAATGTGTGGGGGGGGGGGAGGTCGGTTCCCAGTAAACATGCCGACGTCGGCCCGACATCGGCTGGACGTCGGATATGCCCGCATGTTCCGACGTCCAGCCGAAGTCCAGCCGACGTCGAGCCGACGTCGGGCCGAGGTCGTTTGCCGAGGTTGACGTGATCGTTTGTCGTTGGACCGACGGGGCCGACGTCGGCATGTTTATTGGGACAACGCGCCAAAAATATCAACCGGCGGCGGGATTCGAGCCCCCCAGTCGCCGACGTCGGCATGTTTACTGGGACAACACGCCAAAAGCATCAGCCGACGATGGGATTCGAACCCCGTGCCATTTGAACGCGAGGTTAGTGCGCTAACCACTACACCACGCAGCCAGATGGCGAATTTAGTTTGTTTTGTTGCGTTATGCCCTTTCGGTCTGACAAGACCATTTCAGCAGGGCTGCGGAGTCGGAGTCGGAGTCGGAGTCGGAGTCGGTCGGAGTCGACAGTTGAGACCGGAGTCGGAGTCGGAGTCGGAGTCGATTTTAGAAACCCGAGCCGGAGTTGGAGTCGGAGTCACCGAAAATCCGTCGACTCCGCAGCCCTGCTGGGCCTGCGGAGTCGGAGTCGGGAGTTGGAGTCGGTCGGAGTCGACAATTCTGCCCAGAGTCGGAGTCGGAGTCGGAGCTGGTTTTTGAAAGCCGGAGTCGGAGTCGGAGTCGGAGTCGCCGAAAAAACATCGACTCCGCAGCCTTGCATTTCAGAGCCGGAAGGATGATAGGATGGAGACATTGGTCTTCTTGGCGAGCACCCTGGGTCCAGTTCATATAGAGTCCCTGGTCCCATTGCTGTTACGTGACACTTATTGGAAAGGGCGAACCCACAAATGGATTCATATAGCCACTCTTACACACCTGCACCAACGTTTCCCAAAGTGTCCCTTTGATAAGTGGGCAAAGTGACACTTGCCGACTGGCCTTTCTAGGTATATGAACTGGGCCCGGCCCTGGTGAGTTGCCGGGGCTGAGCCTGACCAAAGGATAGGCCGAGCAGCCCCCAAGCACTCACCGCACCCGGCTACGGGCGAGCTCGGCTTACGGGCAATCCCAAATGGGATAAAGTTTCCCGTCCAGTCCGGATCAGGGGGTTGCGGCGTGGAGGAAGATTTGAGTTTCCTGAGGATATTTTGAATACAGAAGCTCTTTATGAAACATGAAACATGTATTTTATATTATTTTAACGGTCAAAACAGCGGCCGATGTCGGTCCGACGTCGGCTGGACCTCAGCAATTGATCTCGGTCCGACGTCGGCCCGACGTCAGCTGGACGTCGGTACATGCGGGCATATCCGACATCCAGCCGACGTCGTGCCGAGGTTGGACCGACGTCGGCATGCTGATGCCGAGATGCCGACGTCACCCCGACGTCGGCCGACGTCGGCATGTTTACTGGGTTGGACCCCCCCCCCCTTGCCGTTTGGCCCCTGATCGAGCTAGAGCTTCGCGAAAAAAAACGAGCGTATTGCCCGTGACGAGAGGAAGCCGATGATACCCAATTTTAAGGTCCTAGGTCATTGGTTGACCTTCCAGGTCAGGTCAATGACCCAAAGTCGGGAAAATCGGGACCTATTAGAAAGTCGTAAAGTGTGGCTGCTAAGGGGTTTTTCGGGGTGCTGATCACGAATATCGTGTTAGTTTTGATCACAGATAATGTCTTCAAGCATTTAGACCAGGTCGGGTCAGGTCAGGTCAGGTCAACCAGTAGACGTCGTGACGGGTATTCGTAGTACGTGTCAACCGCCTCTGACAGCTTCGTAACATGTTACGAAGACACCAAAACTACTTCGTAAATGTTCAAATGGTTGCTAAATTCGAATTCAGGTCCAAAAACTAGCCTAGAAACATGTAAAACTCGAAAAAGTGAACCGAGGTCACCCGAGGTCACCAAAGGTCAATGACCTGACCTGACCTTCAGGCGACCTTGACACCCACCCTAATGCATGGGAGCAATATCAAATCACATGTTTGAACGTTTGAAACCACGAAAAGCTTGCAAACGCGCGGCGCTAATGCGAGCCGACATACGCGGACCAAACATGGTCTCAGAAAAGAGGTCACAGGTCAAAGGTCATTTGGGTCAGGGTCATGAAATTTTCAGGGTTGGTGTAAAATTGATCAATGCGAGGGTACTGAAAGTTTCGTCGCGATCGGCCGCTTTTTACGCGAGTTATTCGCGAAAAACCATGGGGGGTCCATCCGACCCCCCCCCCCCCCCAACTGCACATGCGAGGGTTAACACTGGCGCTCTCAATTTCATACTTGTTACGCTTGATCAGTTAAAAAACGTTTTGTTCTCTATGCCAAACAAACCAGCCAGCGTAGACGATGACATACCTCTGAGCATCTTGAAACTTTTTTTTAGCATCACTGGTCGCACGCTGCTTCGCATTATTAATAATAGCGTATTATATTGTATGTATTGTATTGACTTTTGCCAGCACTCCACATACACCGGCGTGGCTATTCTGTGCCGATAGTCACAATATAAAAACAGGTAAAAGGCGGAATGGGTAAAACAGGCAAACATCAGGCACACGTGCACATCATAAAGCTTGCACTCCTATGCCCCCTCCCCCTCCCACTACATATCCCTATTACACTGAACTATCTTCACGGCACGTTTGAAAGAAGTGGGGTCCAGCTCAACGATACTCACAGGCAGTTCATTTAAAAGTGATGTTGCGCGATATAAAAACGATCGCTGCCCGGCGGCCGTTCGCATAGCAGGAGGTCTCAAAAGGCGATCCTGACGCGTATTGCGCTCGGACTGCTGGCGCGAGTCACGAAACGTAGTGAACAGAGTAGAGATGTTCACAGGCTCGCCATTGGTGATTGCCTTATGGGCTACCGTCAAAGTCGACACCTCATACATTTGTAAGGGGGAGAGAAGTCTGAGGTCCTCCCGCGCGTGAGAAATGTGGTCGTATTTTCTTAAGCCAGTGATCACTCTTGTCGCAAAGTTAATAATGTTCAGAAGCCTCGCATCATTCTTTGAGGTTCCGCCGCCATAAACAGAAATACAGTATCTCACGCGCGAGAGGACAAGACCGTCAACAACAGCTCGCAGAACACCCCGCGGGAGGTAATGCCTCAGGTGACGGAGACCGATCAGGAGGCCAATGCATCGACGGACCACGTCACTGACGTGCGCGTCCCAGGTAGGTAAGGTGGCGATCAAAGATCAAGCCCAAGTTTTTTCACTGTCAGGCCCTCCTGAACGGTCTCCCCACCGACCCGCACGCTGACAGGGGATAGGCCACGTGTGTTCTGTTTGGTACCAAGGAGGAGGATTTCAGTTTTGGATGCGTTGAGCTTTAGACCATGGGCATGGAACCATGACGAAAGGGTGCAGAGGGTGGTTTCCATGCGTTGGATGAGGTGAGGAAGGTTGCGTTTGGTATCGGATAGAAGGATTTGGGTGTTGTCAGCGTACTGGGTCACATGAGCGTCCAGTGCGTGCAGGCTGAGGTCGTTGGCGTATATGGTGAACAGGAGAGGACCAAGGACAGATCCCTGGAAGACACCCATGGTATTAGGGAGGGGATCTGAGACCACTCTGTCACCATGAGAGGAAGATGTGATAGAAACGGACTGAGTGTGACCGGAGAGATAGGAGTCGAACCAGGCTGGGTGAATGTTGTACTGCTGGAGTTTGGTAAGGAGTTGGTTGTGTGGAATGACGTCAAAACACTTGCTGAGGTCCAAGAGGCAAAGGAGTGAGAGGTGGCTACGGTCCATATTGGAGAAGATCTGGTTTGTGACTGTGAGCAGAGCGGTCTCAGTGGAGTGACGGGGGCGGAAACCGTGCTGGGATTGGGACAGGAGGTGATTGTCGGACATGTATGAGAGCAACTGCCGCTGCACCACACGGTCGACAACCTTGGAAGTTGGAGATGACAGGAATTATGGAAACTAGAGGGACAGCATTACGCGCAGCGTAATAAATCAATTTTCATTAAAATCGGCCCAGTAACGGCCGAGTTAATGCCAGAATAAATTTGGCGTCTCCTCCTGGCCGGCGGTGCTCTGTTCCGGTATTCATTGCCAAAGGTCAGTGACCTTCCGGCTCTGATTTCACCCAGTTTTGCAGCGAAGAAACTGAGCCTAAGGCGCGTGCCGTCTGCTCGAATCCGGCCGCGGCCCAAAATGCTGCAAAGATGTGCCCGCCACGTGCACACCGCTGCACGCACCCCCTCCAAAATTTAATACAACAAACAGATGCACGCGTCCGACTTGCGCCCAAAATTTCACCCCCGTAGCCCGCACCGTTCCAGAGCAATAGCCCGCCAAGCGTGACTGACGCGTCACATACATACATACATACATACGGACGTTTTGATTTTTATATATGTAAATAGGACGGTAATTGGATATCAGAGTTGAGTCACCAGATTTGAGAATAGGATGGACCAATGAATGCTTCCAGGTATCAGGGATGTCACAAGTGGTAAGGGAGGTATTGATAATGTGGAGAAGGATAGGTCCGATGGCTTCGAAAGACAGGATTAGGATGCGAATACAGATACCATCAGACCCACACGCACCGGAACGCTTCATGGAGAACATGACCTCCCGCAGGGCGCCCAGCGTCGTGCCCGACACCCGAAACCCGCACGCCCCACACGCGGCAGACGGCACGGAATGTCCGGCGGCGGCCCGAGATCGGACAGGCCGGCCGCGACACGGGGTCCGACATTCACGAAGTAGGTGTTTATCTCATCCGGTGTGGCGGCAGGAAGGCTGGGCGCGCTGCTGCGCTTGCCGGCGATGACTTGTCGTATGACACGGTAGAGGGAACTGCTCCTCGGATCACGCAGCCTCTCCTGAATGTCCTCACGACAATCGCGCCTGATAGCGGACCTGACCTCCCTGTCTAAGTCGCGGAAAGCAGGCGACCTTCCCTCTCGGCGCAGCACGCCCCGTCGCCGTGCCATCAGGTCCAGTGTGGCCGGCGTAACCGCCGGCGCATCGGGGTTTCTGACCCTGACAAGTCGAAGCGGGGCTAGTAAGCTCGTCAATCACCGATAAAAGACGACTGGTAAAATATGTCCACATGTCAGCTACAGAGGTACAAACTAAAAATCCCGGTCCAGTCGACCCGGTTCAAGTCATTTATAAGAGCAAAACGATTTACATTTTTAAACGACCTTGATCTAATGCGAGAAGCACCCTTACGACATATCGGTATAGATAAAAGAGAGCGAACAAAACAGTGGGGGCTAAAAGCACACGGGAAAACACCAACGCGTCGGACAATGTTATCGGAGTTTGAGATCACTACATCTAAGGGCGAGCCAGATGAAAAAGTGGACTGTGAGACATGTTGATACAAATGAAACGATTGAAACATGTCAAGCAATCGGTCTTTACAGATGTTTGGGTCTGCGTCTAAAAGATTACAATTAAGATCGCCCATGATGATGACATGTCCAGTATGCTGCAATGATACTGGAGCTCCAGCTCGCCAAAGTCCGCCTGGAGCGCCGCGGCCGTTCTCCGCGGCGGCCGTTAGACGGCGGCAAGCGTGAAGTACGGCCCGGTAGCCGGCTTCACCCGGAGCCACAGTTACCGGGGTTACATGAGCGATCCGTTCCAAATACGCACTACGCTAATGCGCATCAGCTCCCCACAAACGTATCTAAGGCACCGGTTACATGAGACTAATTCGTTTTATCTACGTCAAACGGATCTTGTTTGGCTCACCCGGGCTGACTCCTCGACGGCCGGTAATTCGCATCACAAACGGAATAGGATTAGCGTACAGTCATGGCGCAGTTGCGGCATTCACCGGGACGACTGAACTAAATTTTAAATACTTATATCATTTGATAGGCTCAAAAACATTTAAAATTAACATGAAATCAAAAAATGAAAACAAAGTTTTCTTGTTTTAAGTCAGTGGGCACTGATTCGCCATGCAGCGACAGCAGGGTGGTCAGAAAAAATTATATATCAAAATATTTCATTCATTTTATTTCACATGCAAAGACTAAACCAAAATTCTAACATTTTTTTGCTATTTTCTACGAGGCAGCCAATAAAAAATGCTTAGTATTTTGCATTTTGACGCTTCCAGTCAGCAAAGGATAGTTCTTGTGAAATACGGCCCGAATCGTGTGCCTCGGTTGCATGAGCGATCCGTTCCAAATACGCACTACGCTAATTCGCATCAGCTCCCCAAGAACGCATTCAGTGCACCGACTACATGAGCAAATTCGTACCAGTAAAACGCCTTTTGGGCGAAGAACGAGCGAGCGAGATAGTGAGCCCTGCACGTGCGGAAGGGCGAGAGGGTACTTCCAACGGGCTTGTGCAAAGCACCCTTCTAACCGGTCGCTAGCGGTGTGCCAAATTTGAACGCAATCGGCCCAGCCGTTCCTGAGATCTGGAAGTGGCATTCTGCACGTGCGCACGTGCAAACGAGGTCCAAAATGACTTTTGCACGGCACCCGACTAACCGGTCCCCAACCGTGTACCAAATTTGAGCGCAATCGGCCCAGCCGTTCTCGAGATCTGGAAACGACCCCTGCACGTGCGCACGTGCAGTAGCACCCTAACCGCAACACATGGGAATGCATTGCCCGGTGGGTGCCTACCTGTATGCCAAGTTTCAGCGAAATCGCCCCATTAATTACCGAGTTACTGAAATGGGAACAAATTTGGCACCTCTTATTGTTGTATTTTGCACGTGCAGTGGGGGTCACTCACATAGATCAAGAGTATCCGACCTTTGGTAGAAGGGATGCAGCTACCCTATCCCACGAGCCGCTGGGGGGGGGGGGCATAAAGTTGCCCCCCCTTTACGTTTAGTGAAATATCTCCGAAACCTGATGAGCTACGAACGTGAAACTTGGCATAGCTTCAAATGAATACCTAGGCAATGTTTGAGAAAAGTTTGGTGGTTGTAGCACCTAAGATGACGTCACAGTGACGTCATAAAGTTTTGTCGTTTTTCGATATGGACCGTTTCTGATGACGCTGAGCATGAAACTGGACTGTAAATGAACTAGACAGCACCTGCTGTCCTCCTTAAACATCTAACTACACTTGCATCTAGTTTCTGACCAATAATCGGCCGTTTATATTCGGTCCCATATATCTGATGTATCGTGAGGAATATGAGAGTCGCAATTCTATAATTTCACTTATGACGTCACTGTGACGTCATTTCAAATGGGATCGACACCAAATTTAAACACAACCTCGGCTAGGTATTCAGGAAGATGTGTGCAAAGTTTCGCTTCTCTATCTCTTCGCGTTGCGACGATATCGTCGCAGAAGTAAAGGGGGGGGGCAACTATATGCCCCCCCCCCAGCGGCCGGCGGGTGGCGCGGAGGCCCAGCGGCCGCCGGGCTATAAAAATGACCGCAAGACAATCGCTCAAGCCGCTGCTGAGATATGGGCCTCTCAAAATCATTACTTTTGCAAAACTGCTTGAACACCCTTGACTTTTCACGTGGCACGTGCCACGGCGGTCACTGAGATGTATCAAAAGTAGTCAATTACGGGGTAGAAGGGATGGGGCTACCCAGCAAAAAAAGACCGCAGGCCATTCGGTCCAGCGGTTGCTGAGATATAAGCCTCTCAAAAGCGTTACAGGCCGGGCCGGGCCGGGCCGGGCCGCTCATACTGAGATTTTTCCGTTATATTGAAAAGACTTCGCTTCGCTCGCTGCGCTCGCTCGCTCGTAATCAGTGACGTCAAACGGATCTAGTTTGGCTCTCGGCCCGATGCGCATTACAAACGGAATAGCATACAAATGTGGCGCACTTCCGTAGCAATAGAGGTGACTGAATTAAAAACTTAATATCTTATGTCTTTTTTGCATTTAATCTGCTCAAAACATTCTCAATTAACTTAACAAAAAAAGTTAAACATAAAGTTGTCTTGCTTTGACTCATTGAGCACTTGCCTCTCTTGATTCGTCTGTAGTGCTGTCAGAAAAATGTTTCAACTGAAAGTACTTTGATATTTTCTTTTTGGTTTTACTTTTCACTATATCTATTTTTGAAAACTTGACAAAATACCGACATATTTTTTTAATTATTATTTCAAAAGAAGCAAATGAAAAAATACCTATTATTTTGCATTTTAATGTTTCTTTTTGAAAAGAAATTTTTGGAAATTTGGAGCTCCTGTAATACGTATCTTGGTCCTATTCGCTTCTAAGCCTCTTTCCCTGCGGATTTTGTTCGGACCGCCGATTCGTATTAGCAGGTGGATACATGAGTCGGTAGTACGCTCCTGATTCGCATTAGCGGTGAATCCGATCGTGATACGTATTTGCTTTGCTCATGTAACCGCGGATCGGATCGCCGATTCGTACTAGCAGGTGGCTACATGAGTCGGTAATGCGTTCCTAATTCGAATTAGCGGCTAAATACGTATTTACTGTGCTCATGTAACCCCGATATGTGACTCCAGCCGGCAGTCCGCGCAGTCAGCTGATGGTTGGGCGATGACAGCAGTCTGGTAGCTCTGGAGTGCCAGGATAGCGACACCCCCGTAGCCCGCCTCGCCCGGCCGGTCGGCGCGGTGCAGGGTGTACCCGGGGAATGTCACCAGCCGGCTGGCAGTAGCGGATCGGAGCCAAGTCTCGGTCAGTACGAAGAAATCGTATTCAAACCTCTTCAGTTGGTCGTGTTGTAGCGACACCACCTTGGGTAGCAGGGATTGGATGTTAAGCATCCCAACCAGTAGATGATGTCCGTGTCTGGTGTAGCGCCGCCACGCTTGTCCGCCCCTGCACCCCCGGCGCCGGGCGCTGGCGCCGCGCCTGCCACGCCGCGTGGCGCGGCCCGCCGGAGGTCGGTCAGGGTCGGAGCGACGGTGACCGGGCGTCCGGGTCGGGGTGTGCTGGGGCCGGGACGAGTGGAGCCGCTCGGCGTGTCGGCAGCCTCGACGGTCGGTGTGGTGACCAGCTGTGGGTGGTGCAGGACCGCATTCCCGGGATGCAGGGGCCGCGGCCGTCACCAGCAGATAGGTGAGTGCCAGGAACAGCAGGTGTCTGATGAGGTCACGGTGCATATTGATCGTCGGCAGCACCGTATAAGTTCAGTCAGTCGTCAGTTGTAGTGTCAGAAACGGTGCCTTCAAGCTGGAAGAGTGCCATAGTGATTCCGATTCACAAGAAAAACGATCCCTCCTTGGCTTCAAACTTTAGGCCTATCACATTAGTACCGGTCATCTGTAAGATAGTGGAGAAGCTCATCCATCAGCAGCTCTCAGATTATCTGAGCCACTACCATCTCTTTAGCACGGACCAGCACGGCTTTATGGAGCATCATTCGACATGTACCGCGCTTTTAACTGTCACTGATAGCATTTTACAAGGTATGGATCGATCTCATATCTCACTTCTTACACTCATAGACTTGAGCCGATGTTTTGATGTTTTGACTACTCAACATATCCACAGGGTGGCTTGAGAGCTCTATCTGGAAGGTCACACACAGCGCGTTCGGGTGGGTGAGAAGCTTTCAGAGCCACGTCACATCAACGTAGGCACATTCCAGGGAACCTCTCTGGGGCCATTATTGTTCAACATCGCCAGCAATGATCTCACCTGTCATGTACCGTCATACATAAATGGCTTCCGTGTCACAGTTGTCCGCTACGCTGATGACACTCAGATTGCAATTATTGGTCCTCGTGACAGGCTAGTAGAGATGACGCACTCACTAGAATCGGTCCTCGAGATCCTGCGCACTTGGTTTCTGCAGCACGGCATGCTGGTCAACGCTACCAAAACTGAACTTCTCCTGTACGGTGACAGACGTCAGCTGTGTCAGATCACTGAATCGCCCACTATCACATTCATGGATCAAATGCTTACGTGTTCGAACCGTGTAAAAAAAATATCGGCGTCATCATGGACTCAACACTGTCATGGGAGATGCATGTTTATCATGTTACAGGCCTTTCTTTCGGTATAGGTACTCATTGGATTACAGAGCGCCAAGCATGTACTGCGGCACTGCCTCAACGTCTGCTTCCTCGCATCATCGACGCTCTTTTCTCTCACATTCGGTACCGTGTTCAGGTCTATGGCAGTGCAAACCGTACCACCATTGCGAAATTACAGAAGGTCTTCAACTTCTCCGCTAAAATTATCTCAGGACGCCGTAGGTCGTAACATGTATCACAAGTATCCTGTCTCTGATTGTGGTTGCTGAAACCCCTCAGTTTATTTATTTATTATATATTATTATTTCAGTTCCAGATTAAGGTAATTGTTTTTTTTTTCTTCAATTATTTGTGTTTACTGATAGGCATCTGTAATCTTCTCTACGAATAGTACTCTCTAGTCCTCTACCGTTTCCTACAATGGAACTTACCATGTAATCCTTGAGGATGGGTTTCCCAAACTTGTTCCTGATGACTCTCCTATCCTACACAATATTCCTATAAGTATACCCCATTTACAATCTGTATCCTCTAAATGCAAAACAATCCTGCCCTCATCCATGTCCCATGTGCTAGACAAAACGGACTTATCAATGGTTCACATTAATGCTCGCTCACTCCACCAAAACTTTGATTTTATTGTTGCTTTTGTTTCCAAGGAAAATATTAAAGTCGATATACTGTTGGTCTCTGAAACTTGGCTTAAACCTGACATCACTGACTGTTACAGGATTGATGGGTATGAAATGATCCACTCCATACCCACTGATAATGTCACTGGCAAGGGCTGTGCCATGTATATCAAGAGTGAAATCTTTCCATACTGTGCAGTGATCGATGAGATGTCTGTATGCCAAACTGAGTTTCAATGTATTAGCATTCTCATTACTCTTCCATATGGAGTCCCATTTGTTGTGTGTACTCTATATAGGTCACCGTCATACCCACTTTCCCTTTTGATGCCATTTCTTGAAGATACCCTTGATAAAGTAGTTCAACTGAAGAAGCCATGCTTTTGGGGTGGAGACGGCAAACTCACACTCGCGGGACATAACATTTATCTGTCACCGGAGGGGGGGGGGGGGGTGATCGGCTAATTTTTACGTCCACGAGGCGCCGCGCAGTTGGCACTAATTATGCTTCATCCATGTCATTCTTGCGTGGAATCTTTAAGCACAATTTAAGGCAAAATCACCAGTTCCATTTCCCGCCCCACGGTGTTTCCACCGGTCGGGCCACTGCACCATGGCGACGGATCGGTGTAGCATATACTGGAAGGTCGGGCACGCGGATTTATGACCTTACCACTATAAAACAGTTCGGAAAAGTACAGATACCTACCTCTTGCTATGAACAAGCATGTGAAACCCAGAGAACATTTTCAGACTATGACATTTACCCATATAGTTGTGTGGCGGCGGGAGAGAGTTGGTACACCGACCTCTGGAGACCAAAGGTTCCTGGCTTTCAAAATTGGCATCTGAGGGCCGCGCGCGACTCCTGCGGGCTTCGTAACGGCTCTATTGGGGCTCACTCAACCTGCCTAGTCCTCATGCTGAAAAGACTGGCCCTGAGCCCTGAGGATTTCATCAGTCTCTGCCAGCCCCAAGACCTACAACGGCTCATGGGGTCCCGATGTCGAAGTATGAGGGAATCTATGCGGGACCATCAGGACGTAAAGTGATCTCGATCAGGACCAACGTAAGGCTGTACAGGAGTCTGCGTAAGCCCTCTGATCTTCAGAAGCCCACCCATGTATGTTTTCACTTAGAGGCCAGATTAGGGCCCTCAGAGACCAGTACAGGGCCTGCAAACTACAAAGGCCAGTAGTTTGAGACCATCAGAGACCGCGTTGGGCTCTCAGAGGCTAATGTGGGTCCTTACTCATTACAGGCCAACATGGGGCCCTCAGACGTCAGCGTGGGGCTCTAAAAGACCGGCATGAGCCGTCGTTGGACCCCAGAGGCCAGCAGAGGGCCCTCAAAGGCCAAGGTGGGCCCTCCTCAGAGGCCAATGCAGGCCCTTAGAGGCCGGCATCGGGTCTTTAGCAGCCAGTGCGGGGCCCTCATTGGCACCTAAAGGTTCGTCTTAGGACACCAGAGACAGAAATAAGGCCACCAGAGACCGGTGTGAGACGCTCAGACGCCGGTTGGGGCCCCTGAGGCCGGTTAGGGGCCCTCATAGGCCAGATGTGGGGCTTAAGAGAGGTCGATGTGGGCTCTTAGCGGCCAACGTGGGCGCTTGACCGCCACTGAAGTTCCCTCAGAGGTCAGTGTAGGACGCTCAAAGACCGGTGTGGGAGCTACATTAATAGCTTGGAGTGTTTTTTTTTTATAGCCTCGTGACGATCGAATAAGGGCCAGGGCCCCATACACCTATGGAGGCCCATCGGTTGTTTGAGGGGGGGGGGCAAATGATATGATGGCCCCCTTTATTGGCCTTTGGGGGGGCATGGCCCTGATGCCCCCCCCCCCACGCGACCGCCGCTGTGTACACATTACACCCAGGCCTCTGAGATTGCATACTAGCTCATGCAAACTCTATGCAGGCCCCGGAGGTCCCACGCTAATCCTTAAGAAACCAAGCCGGCATACGGCGTCACCACCGGGCTTCTGAGGTGCACCGCACCAACCCATGAGGTCTTACTTTAGTGTCGTAGAGCCACGCTCATTTGGCAGGGCCCACCCGCCACTGCCGAAGAGGGTCTCATGCTAGCTATTGCTGGGCCTACGAGAGCCTCAAGTAAACCCACGCTGATATTCCATATAAGATCCGGTTTTACTCGTGAACCGGTGCCAGCGACGCTGACCGCCAAATTGACAGAATGCGAAGCTGAGCCCACTCATGAGTAAAATTTACGTCCTTTGATGGCGCAATAAAGAAAATGAAACATACAAAAAGCTTTCTAGGACTTTTGTTCGATCTGAAAGGTGGGGCCAAAAGATAGTATGGCCCCACCTTTCAGCACCAAAGGGGGGGCCATGGCCCCCGTGCCCCCCCCCCCCCCTGGGACCGCCTATGCGCAGCACACTACTCAGATTCTAACACTAGCACAAGTTTGGTAACTATGCCTTTCAGTTCAATTGCTTTGGTGCGGACGTGGCCGTCCGCACCAAAGCAAGCCGCACTTGTCCACCCCGACCAGCGCATGTAGCCGAAACCCGTGGTGCACTCAAATCAAGCACCAGGACCAGGTCACCTACAGAAAGGTTCATGCGTGCCTTATTCCACCTGGAACGAGCCTGGAGCAGCGGGAGGTACTCACTCAAAACCCCTTTCCAAAAATATCTTCCAAATATTGTACCTGTCGCCACCGCCCAGCCGCTAAACAATCACTTTCGCAGTAACGGTATCTGGCAGTGGTCCACCCCGCAGAAAAAGTTAATGCTTTGAAGTCGGCAGACCCAAATCTGACTGGTCACTTGACACCCTGGTCAGCGGCCTACTACCTCCCACGTCTACTAGCTACTGCGACGTGTCCGACATCGACAGCCGCCTGGGCCTGGGCCCGTACACGACCGAACCCAACTCTGTACGGAATGCGAACGGAGCGGTCGTCATGCTCTTATCAGAGCGCACCTCCAGCGGCAGGAGGGCACGAGGACACAATTCCCACCGAGCAGAATCTCAATCTCGCCATAAATATCATGCACAGGAACATCGTGAGCTCACCTTTCCGTGCTTCTATCCTCAGGATACTGAAATCCTTCTCCTCCACTCCGCAACCCCCCTCCGGGCTGGACAGGCAACTTTATCTCATGCGGGCTGCTCCCTTGGAGCGGCACCGCTGCTCCCGAGGGAGCGCACCCCGTAGCCGGGTGCAGTGAGTGCCTTGGGGCTGGGTGGCCTGTCTTTGGACGGGCTCAGCCCCGGCGACTCACTAGGGTGCCTGCCCAGACCAATGTCTCCCCCTAATTCCTATCATCCTTCCGGCTCTGCAATGGTCTTGTCGACCGAAAGGGCCTAACCCAACAAAACAAACAAACAAACATCGTGAAGATGGACCCAGTGACTGACATCCTCGGCAGAAGCAGCGTCTTGCTGTCTGACAGGAATGCTTTTCAATGTGAACAAAGGAGGCAAGGAAACTTCAGACCCATCGTGACAGTTTCCAATTTTGAGCCCACACGCAACCTGGCTACGTATTTTCTCATTCTCCTCAGAGACAGACGTCAGTGACAACTCGATGGGGTCACCTTCAACCCCTAGCCTTTTCAGCAGACCTGGCGTACAAAAACTCGCGCTCGAGCCCAGATCAAGAAACGCAAAACTAGACACAACTCAGGATCCATCTGGGGATCTCACCTGTACGGGAAGAACCGCCATCATTGTCGAACTACTAGCGTGAGTGCCGCCGAGAGCCTTATCAGAACCGCGTACGTCAGCTCTCCCACTGCTCACACGTGTTGGGCTACACGGACGTGACTGTGAGACGTTACCTCCGCGCTCAACCTCCTCACCTGGACCAACCCCTGTGGCGGCTGTGGGCTTGTGCATGACTGTGGGATGCAACTGCTGACACATGTGACACTTCTGTCTCCGATAGCACTGTCTTACCTGATGGCCTCTGTTTAGGCATCCAAAGCACAACCTTTTCTCTCGGACAACCCTTTGTTTCTCCTCCCAGGTAAGGTTCGAAAATTGATCACCAAAGAGAGCCTCGAAAATGCTTACGACGTGAAGATGACATTTTTATGTTATTCGAGCTTAATCAGGAGCTTACCTGATTACATAAAAAACCAACAAATAGATAAAACACTTGGGCCGATAATGCCACATAGAATGTGCGTGGTGTTAAACAATGAAAAATTTTCACGTCAAGCGTACGAAGCAAATGTAAAACATAAGCAGTTAGAAATACGGAATGCTAATGAACGCCAAAAAGCAAAGTGGATCAGAGATATTGGGGGTTTTGAGGAAAATAGCCTTGCAATCTTAAAAAAGGTCACAAAGTCAGCAAAACTGATAATGTTTCAATATAAACTCATAAATCGCACAGTAGCAACGAATACCTACCTTAAGACTATACACATTAAAGACGAAGATACTTGCACGTTCTGTAAAGTAGAACCGGAAACACTGGTTCATATGTTCTGGCATTGTAATAAAGTAAAGTCCTTTGTAGCAGATATCAAACGCAGAATTTTAGATCCGTACGAAATACGCCTCCCTATAAACAGCAAAACTTGGTTCTTCCTAATCGATGCAAATCCACAACAGACACATATATTGGCTTTAGCAAAAATGGTCATATATGAAGCAAGGTTACGAAATATCACACCAGAGGTGACACACCTAATAAACAAACTGAAAATTGTTGTAGAAATAGAACAACAAGCAGCTAATCGCATAAACAAACAAATAGAATTCGAGAAAAAGTGGGGAAGACTAAAAGGCATCGTCGTACAAAACGATGCACATTAACTGCCGTATATTTTTTTTTTACACAAATCTTTGTACGTCAAACATGCCACAAACACCCGGATGATCCCCAAGGTCACGAGCTCGCCGGTCGCGGGAAGGGACTAGCGGCTGTTTTGTCTTGCATGTGATGTGTGAAAGGAGCAAAACAAAGTAGAAAATAGTAGAGATTCCAGTCACGCCGCCGCCGCCTCGATCGCCCCGGTGACCGGGCTGGCCGAGTCGCCGCCGGCGCGTCTTCCGCCGGCGTCGCTCGCTGCATCGCCGGTGTCATTGATGGTTGATAGTCATTGATAGCTGTTAAAAGTTGATATAAAAACTGTTCTGTATTGATAAATGTAAACCTCTGGGCTTTGTTAAATAATTTGTATTTTTTGCAGTGTTGTTATCCTTATCTTGTGTTGAACGTTTCACCCGGACCTTGCCTCGCTGTTTTGCTCACTCTGACTTGTTGTGGTTGCCTGTTCGCTGTTGGAGCAGTGCCGCAAAGACCGGTCCCGCGGTGGTGCCATGTGTGCCTTGACCTGTGTAGTGCAACCATTGCAGCGGTGCAGTGATAGTGGGACGCGTGTGAGCTGTTGGGGGGAGTTGTCGTTGCGCGTCGTGCCAGCTGAGGCAGCTGATGAAACGACTGATGAGCCACTGGTGGCGCATCATTGGAGTGGATGATGTCGGATGACTGTGAATGTGATGATCTGACCTGAGTGTAATAAATGTATATTATCGAAAAAAAAAATTGATCACATTTGCTCAAAAAGTGTGACTGAGCACAATAGAAACATCCAGGCTTAGCGGGCTGACTTTCATGAACGGTGGTCGCCGTCACTGTGTATACCTTCTTACCTTTCTCAGGATCGACTTTCCCGCTCCTGTGTTGTCTGCCGAACGTGGGATCTGTTTGAATCGTTACCTCTTTGTCGACGAAGGCTACGATATCCTCAAAACACACCTTTCTCTCTACCCTGCCTCGCAACTGATCGACATGTCGTTGCCAGCTGTCCTGCATGTACAGGGGTAACTTTTCAATTACCTTTCTCATGGTCCGGGGATGGTCCGTCTCCCTAGCCTCTACCGGGATCCCCTCCATTACATTGAGACAGGAAGTGAGTGTGAGGGCATACCTGTCGAGCCCCTCGATGTCACCTGGCTTTAGTTGGGGCCACTCAAGGATCATATCAACGAATGCGGCCGATATTGAGTCAGGATCCCCGTACCTCCTGTCAAGCAGCTGGCGGGCTACAGCGTAGCCTCTGCCCGGGGGCATGTGTAGACAGTCTTTAATGATCTCTCTGGGTTTCCCGCTCGTGTACTGCTCTAAGAAATAGAGCCGCTCCTCGTCATCCTCGGTCTTACTCGCGATACGACTGTCAAACGCCCTGACAAACGACTGGTACTTTGTGACATCCCCGTTAAACACAGGAATAGCGGGCGAGGGCAGCTGTCCTCTCCGCAAGTGACCCATCAGAACGTGTGACATATCCGGTTGGGCACGATCAGACTCAGCCTCCCTCCGAGTGCTACGATCAGACTCCTGTGGTAAGATACGACTGCGCGAGACAGACGCGTCACGATCAGCCTGGCTACGCGGGGGCGGCCGCCCACGCGGACCGTCTAGCGCACACGGACTGCGCGCCCGTGGCTGACTGTGCCGCACACTGGGAGCCTCTGCTACCTGGGAACCGCCTGTCACGGCCGGGATCGAACCGGCCGACGGGACCTCACGTGACTGCGCGCCGGACCCGGAGAAACTGATATGCTCAGCAAGAACTCTCTCCTTAGCCTCTGCCTCTGCTATCTCACATCTAAGCTCACAGTCCTCCCGGCGCATCCTAACGTCTAACTCCTGCAACTCTAACCGCCTTTTTTCTTCCAAGAGCGCTGACTCTAGCCGCCTTTTTTCCTCCAAAAGCTCCAGCTCTAGTCTCCTTTTTTCCTCTAAAAACTCTGCCTTAGCCTTAAGCCCAGCTTTTCTGGCAGACTCCGCGGCCAAAAGGGAAGATACAGACACCGAACTAGCGCCTCGGAGCGAACCCCCAGAACCAGTCTCAGACCGGGAACCCCGCGAGCGATTGTCTCCGCCAGCGGTGGCGTCAGGCGACGGCACCTCGGTACCAGCACCGGCAGAATCATCCTTACTTTGTTCCAATTTAGAGGCCACGAAGCCCTCTATCTCAACACCTTCCCTGGCCAACAGCTCCTTCAGCCGTGTTAGGAGCGTAGCCTTAGGACCGCGCGAGTCTCCCCCTCTAGCTCGAAGCTCGTCCTTCAGCAAGCCAACCTTAAGCTTTTTCAATGACTCCATTATATTGAACCCTATCGAGACACCTTAAAAACTAACGCAGCCACAACACAAGTACCTACACGATAGCAGCAACACGATTAAAATACAAACAGCTACAACACAGCCCTCCCCACCCTGGGTAGCTCACCAAGTCCGCTCCGCAGAAGTCCTCACCGCAGCCATTCCATTCCATTCCATTCCAACTGTTTATTGGTAATACAAATTAAACGCATAATATATAGTAAAATAAGAGGAGGCACAAAACCCAAAGGGCTTAAGTCTCGGTGCCAACTCTCGTGATGCAGTGCACCAGAAATATGTATAATACTAGCGCAGACACACATACATGCATACTTACATACATACACATACATACATACATACATACATACACATACATACAAACATACATACATACGTACATACATACGTACACGCCTGAACACATTTATCATCTCTCATACTTCGAACATACGCTCAGTCAGAAGGTCGCCCGACCGCCGCCCCGTCGCCGGCCACCGCCCCCGCACGCTCCGCCAGGAGGCCGCGCCCGGCCAGGTCCCTGGATGAAGTTAGGAAACGCATGAGAATCTGTGAGTATCTTGTATAAATTTTTGGAAGTGGCGTGCCACCGCCCGACCGCCGACACCGTCGAGACCTGAGCCGTGCAGGAGGATTTCCAGTTGGATGGTTTTAGGTTGAAGTGTAAAGTTGGATTGTAGGCTTCGGGATATATTTTGGTTCATTTCGTCTCTTTGTCGTGTGTATAATGGGCATGAGAAGATAAAGTGTGCTGTGCTTTCTTGAGGGAAACCGCACAGACAAGCTGGAGAGTCAGTTTTCTGAATTTTGTATAAATGAGAATTTGACTGTGTCATGTTAGTCCTTAGTCTGGTGTGAAGAATGTTTAGATTTTTGCTTCCGTGTGAATAATATGTGGGTGGTTTGGATGCCGAATAATGTTTTTTGATCCACTTGTTGAAGTCTGAGAGGGGCAATTGCTTTGTGGTCTCTGGCAGTGTATTCCATTGTTTTCCACTGAGAGTAAAGAAGGAGCGTTGATGTGTTGTTGTCCGGGTTCGAGCTAAAGTATGGTGTCTAGCGTTTCGAAGTGTCATGTTTATGTCATATTGTCGTGTACGTGGGATGATAGTTGAGATATAATTTGGAATATTGTGGTTATCAGGTCTGCTTAATTTGTGATAGAGTGTCTATCGATGTGTTTGTCTTCTGGTTGTCAATTTGTCCCATCCTAATTCGGTGCGTAGTTTGTCAGATGGTGTTCTAAACAGGGTCCCAGTCGTCAGTCTCGCTATTCTGTTTTGTAACGTCTCCAGTCTAGAAATGTCTCTTAAAGTGATGTGTCCGTCGTACACAGTGTCTTAATAGTCAAAAATAGGTAAAATGTACGTTTTGTAAATTTGTTCTAGGATATGTCGAGGAAGATATTTTGCAATTGAATATAATGGGCTGGTATTTTTGTCTATTTTGCTTATAATTTCGTTTACATGTTCGTGGAATCGGAGATCGTGAGAAAACGTCAGTCCAAGGTGTTTATGAGTCTCATCTTTCGGTATAGGAGTGTCAGCAAAATGAAGTGTCGGCTGTCGGTGTGACTTTTTAAGTGAGAATGTTTGTTGACTAGTTTTTGCTGAATTGAATGAAATGGCCCAGTCTTGTCCGTATTTGTAAATTTCGTCTAAGTCTCTTTGTAAGGTCGTTTGGGTGTTTTGTAGTGTGTCTGGTGAGTGGGAGGCATATAAAGAGGTGTCGTCTGCGAATAATAAAATGTCGTATGTGCGTTTTGATAGATCGTTTAGATAAATTAGTGCTAGAAGAGGTCCAAGTACCGATCCCTGGGGGCATCCTGCGTTAATTTTGCGTTGTTGAGAAAAGGAATTTCGAATTTGTACTCGTTGTAATCTGTTACTAAGGTAAGATTTTAGCCAGTGGAGAAGTGTTCCTGAAATTCCGAATTCATTTTCGCATTTATATAGTAATCCTTTATGCCAGATCTTGTCAAAATATTTCGAGATGTCTAGGTACCTATATTGCCGTGAAGTCTTGTCCGGTATCTAAAGCTTTATATATAATAGGTTGTGTGTTAAGTAATGAAGTTGAAGTTCGGTGCCATGTTTTTTGCGGTAGCCACTTTGTTTATCTGTCAAAAGGTCGTGTTCTGTAATGTGTCCGTAAATTTGCCTGTATACAATTTTTTCGAAATTTTTTAGAAATGGCCGATAATATGTTTATGGGCCGGTAGCAAGTTGGATCAAAAGGGGACCCTTTATTTTTGAAAATTGGTTTGATGTTCGCCTTTTTTAGCTCGTCTGGATAAATGCCTATTGATAATGATTTGTTAAATAGTTGAGACAGTGGTTTTGCAATTAGGAGAGCTGTTAGTTTTAAGAACTTTACGGGAAGGCCGTCTGGTCCGGTAGATTTGTTGATGTCTAGAGAGTTAAGTATTTGAAGTACTTCATGTTCGTCAGTCGTAATGTTGTCGAGGGCTGGTATCGGAGTCATGTCTGCGGTGGTTGTCGGTGGAAGTCGTGTGTCTGGTATGTCAAGTGTGGATTGTAGAGCAAAATGTTCGTTTCGTAGTGTCGCCTTGTCTTGTTCGTCGTTTATTATTGTACCGTCACGTCCGAGAAGTGGTGGAATTGTGTTATTTTGTTTTCTCCCTGTTATTGAGGCAAGTGTTTTATGATATTTGTGTAAGTTTTGTTTATCGTTCAATAACTTTTGCACCTCTCTTTGCATGTACTCGTTTTTTAACCGTCTGTTTATTGCTGTGACTAAGTTACGTTGACACCTCCATCTCGTCCAGTTACTTTCAGTTTGTGTTTCCTTTGCTAGTTTAAACAGTCTATCCCTTTTACGTATGGTTCTTTTCAGCTCTGATGTTATCCAGTATTTGTCATTTTTCTTGCGGCCTACCTCGGCTCGGGCGAGCTGCCGGACTGCTGAGCCTGGACAGCCGCTCAACAGGCGGCTGTCCAGGCTCAGCAGTCCGGCAGCTCGCCCGAGCCGAGGTAGGCCGCAGGCGGCCCGCCACGCCGAGCCACTAACGCGGGCAGACGATCACTGGCGGCGGCCGCACCGCTCGGCAGCCGCACCGCTCGGCAGCCGCACCGCTCGTCAACACGGGCAGACGAACGACGGCGGCCGCACTACTCGGCGACCGCACCAACCCGTCAACACGGGCAGACGCACGACGGCGGCCGCACTACTCGGCGACCGCACCACCTGGCAGCAGCACCAGCTGGCATCTGCTCCGCTGCTCCTCGAAGTCAGGAACGGAACGACAGAGCCTCATCTTGAGCCTGAAGTTGGCGTCCTCGACCCGGAGATCCTTGAAGCTGGCGCCGGGCCGGGAGCCTCGAAGCTGGCCTCGAGCACCGGAGAACCTCGAAACTGTTGCCGCCGCAGGTCCGAAGCTCATCTCGGAAACGCGCTCGTTGCTCTTTTTGTTTATTAGAGGCAAACAAAACGGTTTCTGGAAGAAAAATAAACAAACATACACGTTAACATCCAAACCAAACCGAGGAAACAAAAAACAAACAAATACAAATGAGCATTAACATAAATTCAAGCAGGCGAGCGCTACAAAATGTCAACATGTCAGCACATCTTTCCTTACCGAGGTTGTATTCCTTTCGCTTCCCGCGACGACAGCGCAACACTCCGAACACGCGTACAAAGACATCTAGGTATGCAGACTGCGCGTTCCCGGCAGCCGCGCGCCCCGGGTCGGCCCGGTCACGTGATACCGCCCGGGGTCATCACGTGGATCACGTGGCGCCCGCATCCACAGCCAATCACGAGGCCAGCGCCCGCCCGCCGAACAAAGACGCAAATAAATCTTGATAACGAAACGAAAAGGCGCAAAACATAAAAACACTAAAATAAAGGCAAATAAAAACTCAAGCGCCCGCAAGGCGCTTACATATATAAAAACGACAATATATTAATTGTGTATTTGAATATATTGTCGTTTTTTATATTTACATGTACGGTGTCATATTTACGTGTTTGTCATGTAGGGCTGTTCACCTTGACGTCGCAGACTCCATGTGTACTGACTCTCCATGTGTACTGCCAGCACTCCATGTCCCTCCTGTCAGGCAAGGCCCTATATACTAGGTAGGGTCGTCCGGGGATTCTACCTTTTTGTGACGTCAGCTCGTGACGTCATTTGGAGTCAAGTCTCGAAGCCCCGTTCAATCCCCATGTAAATGAGCGATTTTTGAAGCACTGTAGCAGGGGCGTAATCACTCCTCAAAAAATGGGCTGGAAATAACTCCCTCCGGGGGCGGCATTAACCCTCGCCGGCCGAGGGGGGGGGGGCGGGTGCCCCCCCATAGGGTTTTTTCGCGATAGCTCCGAACACGCCGGCGATAGAGAGCTGAAACTTGGCATACCTGACCTTTGATTCAAGCCGGATCTTTTGACACCAACCGCATTTGCGGGTCAGGTCAGGTCACTGACTTATGATGTCATAAGTGAATCTCTGCACGGTCTTCAGATGTCGCAACTTCGCAACGCCCTCACTGCCAGAGGAGCTTTCACAGGGAAATGAAACTTGCAGGACCTAGTATCCATTAGGAAACTAACAACTTGTATATCTCGGATTTTTCCTAAAGGTCATATGAGGTCAGGTCATTTTCGTGACCTCACCATTATAAGTCAATGGGGCAAAATGAAAACTGCTATTCTGGCGCCGGGAACGATCTCCAACTATCTCAAGCACACAGAATCGTGATTTCATGCACTCCTTGCAAGGTTCCGTGCGTCACTTTTGCAATGTTGACCTTTCATGACGTCATTTATGACGTCATTAGGGTCATATTAGTTTTTCGTCAATAACTCCCGATCAAATTGAGCTAGCGGGTCGGGAAAGCCAGCAATGGACTCAGGAAGACCTGCCGAATCGAATGATATGCAATATGACCTCATTCGATTGTAAATTTGCAAATTTTGAGCTATCTAAATAGTAACAACATTCTGACTCCTACCCAGTTCGCCTATCGCCCTGCCCACTCGACGGAGGGTGCTGCGCTCTGTCTAGCCAGCCGTATAGCTCACAACACCGATCGTGGCATGGTCACATCGGTGACGTCACTGGACCTCAGTAAGGCGTTCGATTGTGTCCAGCGTGGTGCACTGATGTCCAAGCTAGGATGGTATGGGGTATCGACCCATTGGCTGGGGAGCTATTTCGCGAATCGGACGCAGACCGTGAAGGGGGGAACCAGCATCGAGGAGGTGCCGTTTGGTGTGGTCCAAGGCGGAACTTTGGGTCCCACCATGTTCAACCTGTTCATGAATGACCTTGTGGGCCATATTCAGTTCGGCTGGCTATCTAGTTATGCGGACGACAGCCAGCTAGTGCATTGTGCTGGACCTGATAATGTGACGCAGCTCAAACGTCACATAGAGTCCGACTTAGTTCAACTGTCTCGGTGGTTTCGCTGTAACGGGCTCAAAGTAAACCCCACTAAGACCGAGTTCCTGCTGGCTGGAACCCCAGCAAACACCGCAAGCGTATCAGATTTAGTTGTGAACTTTGATGGTGTGTCACTTCAGCACTCAGAAAGCATCAAGATCTTAGGTGTCCAATTCGACTGTCACTTAAACTGGGAAAAACAGGTTAGCTCAGTGGCACAGAAGTGTAGTGGTGCTATTGTTTCTATTCGGAAATTGAATTTACCTCGGGAGACAACCAAAATGTTGATTCAGGCGCTGGTGTTCCCCACACTCATGTACTGTCTTCCTGTTTGGGCCCCCAAATCAAAGACTCTCAGGAAACGGATCGAGAAGGTGTTAAATTTCGCAGTCAGAACTGTCACAGGGCTCCGTAAATTTGACCGCGTCACGGAAGCCCGATTGGAGCTAGGCTGGCCTACGTTCGACGCGATGATCGATCTGCGCGATGTGCAGCGAATCTATCATGTAATGCGGCAGAGGGACGCATCTCGGCAGCTGAGGGCACTCGTTGAGACTCGGTCACAGGTATCGCTGAGACTGACGCGCTCCACCGCTGATGATACTATGCTACAAATCCCTAGGTGTCGTCTGCAGTGCACAAAAATGTCGTTCCCTCACCGAGCCATTGCGACTTGGAACCGCCTGCCACCGGATGTGAGGCAGTCGAGGGCGGCCAAGTTCAAGCGAAGCATACGCAGTTGTTTGGCGTCCAAATGATCCCGATAGGTATGTCAGTGTGGCTGTGTGACCTCTTACAATGATCTGCTCGCTTCATATTTTAACTTACTTTAATTGTGCTTGACGCTGGAGTGTAAGTGCCTGTGTGGTTTCTCCAAAGATAAGCAATACATACATACATACATACATTCGACCAACTTCGTGACCTAGGGGCGCTGACCTGACCGTGACCCGAGGTCAACACCCTAAGTTGACCTCATCCAAACAAAACGTATATCATTCGACGCGCCTGAGCAAGGCGAACACGATGCTGCCAAAATCGCGGCTCTGCGGCCATTTTTGAAGACCTCACAAAGACCTCACCCACTCAAGGGCCCCACAGTAGACCGAGGACTCTTTCAAGTGCTCAGCTTTACTCTTGAGTCTTGCTGCGCGCTCAGGGCACTACTCGTTGGCTCGGAATGCTTACATCAAGCAATCACACAGGGCCATTTCGCGACTTCGATGGTTGTTTGCGATCAGAGCGTCTCACCTGACGCTCTCATGGGCTGATTTCGCATAGGCGAATCCCTTAGACTTATCGAGCCCAAAATGTAACACTTTGTGTTGGGCAGCATACAGAGCCCGCCAAAACGTGCGCACGTCCTTCATTTGCGCACGTTAAGAGTAGCAACCAAACTGTGATACCTAGCCATGGAATTATGAATCCCCGGTCCGCACGATGTTCACCTATCGGAGACGTTTCAGCACAATTCGCCAAGGCAATGCGTAGTTATTATATGTAAACAGCAGCAATTTAAGCACCCCTGACTGAGCTATCGCCGAAATATTCGCCAGGGTTAGGGGCGAAAAACGCCCCCCCCCCCGGGCCAGCGAGGGCTATCATTCCGGGGAGAGGTGGCACAGCGCCTGACGAGAGCAGCACAGACGTCGATGGAGCGTTATAGGGAGGGGCGAATCATTAAACGTTTTGACGCATTCTGGGAAGGGGATGCGCGTAAGGGCAGATGAAGGCGTCTGGGGAGGGGCGGCACGTAGCGGCGGCAAGGTGCTTTGGGAGGGTGGCGCCGACAGCGATAGAGCATTGTGGGGAGTGGCGGCTTGTTGAGGGCGGCGGGGTGTTGTGGCGAGGGGCGGCACATAGTGGGCGCCAAGATACTCTGGGGAGGGCGGCAAGGCGTTTACGGAGGGCGGCACAGACGGTGGTAAAGCGTTGTGGGGAGGGGCGGCACATTGGGGGCGGCGGGGTTTGTGGTGAGGGGCGGCACATAGAGGGCGCCAAGGCACTTCGGGGGGTGGGGGCACATATGGCGATAGAGCATTGGGGGGGGGGCGGCTTATTGAGGGCGGCGGGAAGTTGTGGCGAGGGCAGCACATAGAGAGCGCCGAGGTACTCTGGGGAGGGCGGCACAGACGGCGATAGAGCTATATGCGGAGGGGCGGCACATTGAGTGCGGCGGGGTTCTGTGAGGGGCGGCACATAGAGAGCTCCGAGGAACTTGAGGGGAAGTTGGTGCGGAGGGGCGGAAGGACATCTGGGAGGGGCGGCGTGTAGAGGGCACCTAGTTATTTTAGTGAGGAGCGGCACGTTGAGGTCAGGCGTATTGTGATGTTGCCCCCTGGGGGTCCGGAAGCGGTGGGGAGTATGTTTAAAAAAAAAATTATTGTTTAATAAATTTTCGTCCATCGGGGTTGTTTTTCTTTCCGAGGTGGTTGCCGACCTGCGCCATCCTCTGGAACAACTTCAGGTGAGTGTTTTCGGCTGGTAGATCCTCAAAGGGTTGATTAATGAGTTGATTTTCTTGCTGTTTGATTTCTCTCTTGTTCAACGTAATTACACACCCATTTCCAATTGCTGATCGGTCCGTTGGTTTCAAGCTGACCGATTCCTTTCCGCCACCGTTCCTTGCGCCTGGGGCTCGTCACAAACAATATTTATAATGAGGCTGGCTTGTCGCTTGTCAACATATAGTCTTCACTGCCTAGGATGGTATCTGTCTCATAAGGAATTTAGGACACGGATGTCTCCCCAAAGCATATAATTTTTGATGCCTCCCTTGAGGACATAACCTGAAGCCACCATCTGATACCTGATAGCTACCCACCATTCTCTCCCTTTCTAATGCCTATCATCCCAAAGATAATCGAGTACATCCCCATTTAATGTCGCCCTCAATGCTGAGATTAGATCTCCCGCTGGTCCTTACACTATATGACGCATACCTCAATCTCCCTCAGACTCACTCTCTTTGTCATACCTCTCTCATCCCACTACAATAAATTTTTTGATCCCGCGTCGACCTCTCAGTCCTTCCCAGCAATTGTTCTAACTCCCTCCAGCGGTACATATCAGGGACAATAAACGCAATTTGTTCAATAGACTCCGTGATTAGTGTGAATTTCATCTAAGCTTACTCTTACCTCCCAACGACTTATCGCGCCCCATTCCAACATTGGAATCGTGTGTGCTCTTCCTAGCACCTCTTGGGCTCCCTGGCCCAATATCCTCGAACACCTACATCACTTGACCCTGATTACTTGTCTAAAGGTGCAACGCAGGTAGCGATTACATTATTAGCGTTCGTCGATGGGTGTGATTGGTTCAATCAATCTCTGCCGGCCCACTCTCTTCGAACACCTACATCATTGACCCCGATTACTTGTCTAAAGATATGACGCGGGTAGCGTCAGTTATTAGCGTTCCTCGGTGACTATGATTGGTTCGTCAACCCCTGCCGCTCACGGCACATCTCTGTCTCCCTACTAAAAATATCCGCGGCCGGACGTTGGTTACTGACCCTTGCAGCCCTTCTGTGAGAGACCGTCTTACGCGTTTTCACCTAACGAACCGGTGGACACAAGCCTGCTGCCCCGGCGACCGCAGTCTCTTTGGGCTCGAACAGGTCCCTACCCTCTCATACAGCCATGGCACCCGCGAGTGGCGCCTTTCAATCATTGACCGGTGTGATTCGAAAGACTCCATGACTTATCTAACCTTCAATTTTATCCGAAGTCGCGGAAGTTTGTCCTACAGATGTGTGTTCACGCGCGTTAGCTTCATGAGTGATACATGCTGTGGCCTTCCAACGATGGGCTTAATCACTTACCTCATCTCGGCGGTATTAATCCTTCGCCCAATTCTCTATCATTTTCGTATTTGTCACTCACCTTCGGCAGTGTGCTCCCTCGTCCTGTCTCTGTCTCTTTCTGACTCACCTCTCCGCTTGGGCGTCTTATGGCGTTCTTTGTTCTGATATCTGCCTAACATGTTTACTTACTTCCTCCGTAACGTGAGACAGTTCCAATCCTAGTAGACTTAGACGTATCGGCAGAGTCAAAAACACATGAAAGTGTTGCAACATACCTCCTCTTCGGCTAGCATCCATCCTTAGATCTTTCCTCCTTGTGTAATTCCGGTTTCAATAGCTATCGACCACTTCAGAGTTACTCCTTCTGTATCTCCTTACCTGTCTGATCCGTAGAATCCCTTCAGTCCATGTGCGCACCGCTGCGCGGTACGAATCAATTGTTACCCGCGACATGAGCAAAAAAAAATCATTGGATAGAGAAATCTGCGCCGCCAAATGCTCAGACCATCTACTACTCCTTTCATCTACACGATATTTACGCCTATCAGCCGAAACGTCTCCACCGCAGCTTGCTATATTCACTCAGTGACGTCATACTCCAGGAAACAGACTGTGTTTACACTTGTTGATCAGTAATGACGTCATAAGATCGTGTCGTCGGCGGTTTGGTACATCCTGAGTTCTCATCGTCTAACCTTGGACACGCCAACTTTTGGTCGGAATTTCAACTTGACTCTCTTGAGTGTTCCCCGTGGTTTCAATGAAGCAATTCTCGGTAGTGCCCAACCATTTGTGATCATGAATATTTTTTATGTGGATTGTTGTCTGGCGTCCCTCGCCACGCTGTCGCAAATTTCTCTGGGGTCGTAAGTATTTGCATCAAGGGAACTCTAAGGTAGTGCGCCGGATTAGTCTCAATTTGGCATTTCGGTTTAAAGACAATCCAAATCATGTGATTTCATGTTATGCCACCGAACCGATTTTAAGAATCAAGTTCATAATGCAGATTTTTATTGACATACTGGTCCAGATGATTTATTTAATTTGCAATGGACAATCAACTTGTGATGTTCTAATTTAAGGTAGCTCGGTTTACCGATTGCTATGGTGTTGAAGGTATACAGATTTGGCAAATTTGGTATCCAATTATTCAAATGGGGGGACATCAGCAATGGGAAATGGCTATATCAAATCAGAGACAGGAGCAGTAAATTACATTAAGCTAATGGGGAACTGACCATTGGAGAATGATGCTAATTTTTAAACTAAATTGAGGGCTCGGCAAAGACTGGTGTAATCAATAGTACGCTCATTGCCATTCCTCCAGTGCTAATGGTAATTTGATTTATTTACCTAGTGGGTACTTTTGCTGGCAAACCTGCTATTATAATTTCAGTCAAGGTAGCTGTCCAGGATAGAGGACAATCCGATAGACAGCCCTTCGTTGTATCTGTTCCGCCACCTGACAGAGTTTGTCATGTTCAATGATGCCTTAAAAATTGTCAATTCCAGGATGTTAAGTGAAACCGCACTGGTTTGAAACTGTTGTGCTAGCATCCAAGGCCAGATATGAGATCAGTTGTGACCTGAGGGGTCAATGGTCATTGACATTGAAATTCCATGTTCAATAGATCATGTCAATAGAAAGAGATCTACTAACGGATGTTACTGGGAATAATATGACTTGAATTGTTGCATGTTACTGATTTATCATCTGAATTCATTAATTTCAGCGTATCCCTCTAAAACTTTGTAAGTACAGTTGTCAGTGGCTTTCACACCACGCATGACATGAGATGAATGTCCTAGGCTTGGGGTGGCAATGACCTTTGCCATTTTTGTTGTACATGTTTGTTAGGGAATGACACTAGAAATGTGACTGGGGTGGGTGTAATTTCCTCACAAGTCCCTGGTGCTGCTCAATTGAATCTAACGCCATCCGACTCAGTCATGGTGACTTTCTGTCTCTCAATTTCTAAGTTTTAGTGATGCGCGCTCAATCATAACACAATTAGTCTCCCCATTCCTGTTTTAGCCTATAATTGTCTGCTAACCTGATGTTAACCTGATTCGCGATGTAGAGTTTGGTTTCGACTGACAAAGGTAACCAGTTTCTCCCAGAATTAAACCGTAGAGTTGTTCACCAAGATTTACTAAAATTTGATCATATGTGACTGCCGTCTATTTCTCCCCTTTTTGACCACCCGCAAATTTGTCCGTCCTTTCTACTGAGGTCAGCGTGGGTCAATCGTTGAAAGAAGGTTCGTCCAGCTGTCTTAACAGATAATTTCTTTCTCTCAGCAGGTCCATATTGGTGCATTGTTCGCGGTGCGGCTGAGGGCCGGTGACCAGCGCTCTTTCCGATCCAGCGGCGAGGGACCGGGTTGTACTCGAGATTCAACTGCCCTTGCCGTTGGCCTTATCTGGGTTATATTAACATGACGGTCACTTTGCCTGCTGGTTAAATGAGTTATCACGCCTTACTTGAAAGGACTAAGGGTTTCAACAAATTGAACGTAATTACATGCAATGATCTCTAAATGCTAATTCCTTTGAGAATGTGCCCGGCGATCAAAAGCTATCTTGTTTGATTCCCTCATTTGTTAGATGTTGAAACGAAGTTGAAACTCAGACCTTTGGTTTGCTGTTGGTCTGAGTCCTTTAAACAAAAGATATTTCATCGAATCTATACGATATCTGTAATTTAAGCCAACGCAGAGAGTTAGGTGATAACCATTTAAAATGCTTGTAGTTATGAGCTTAGCTGTGACATGACCTGGTTCCACACCTGACCAGCGACCATTCTCGACTCATCGACTCATCGAGCGTCGACTCATCGACGCTTTTGGCGCCGCCTGATGGATGTAGTTGTAGGCTATACTGGCTAGGTGGCGGTAGAGTGCTACGCATCTAATTTGTACCAAAACCTTTCATTTATGGGGTCGATCTTTGTAACGATTGAATTAAACGTTTGCTTCCTCTCTCTCTCTCTCTCTCTCTCTCTCTCTCTCTCTCTCTCTCTCTCTCTCTCTCTCTCTCTCTCTCTCGCTCACTCACTCTCTCTCTTTCTCTCTCTCTCTCTCTCTCTCTCTCTCTCTCTCTCTCTCTCTCTCTCTCTCTCTCTCTCGCTCACTCACTCTCTCGCTTACTCACTCTCTCACTCACTCACCTTCTCTCTCTATCTCTCTCTCTCTCTCTCTCTCTCTCTCTCTCTCTCTCTCTCTCTCTCTCTCTCTCTCTCGCTCACTCTCTCCCTCTCACTATGATCATTCACATTCGCCCTCTCACTCACCCACTCATTTCAGTCAGTCACACGCAATTGCGTGCCGACACGAGGGACCTCTTGCGGCAGTTTAGGGAACCAGCTTGGTCTATTTCACGCTAGGTGGCACTGTCAGCTGCATCTGAGCGCTGTCGGAGTTTGCACCGAAGGCATTGGACCTTGTTGGTGATTTTTCATTTCGCGCGGACTACAATCGCTTAGTTTTTAGTAAAACTCACGGGGCCCAACATACTCCCAAAATTAATCACAAATTACTTCAAGGAACGGGTGGGCGTGGTCACGTTCACGATCCCGGTGTTAACTAACTCGAGTGGGTTGGAAGTGTAGGCAAATGCTGCCCGGCGGCATAAATGCGTGGTGTGACCGTGCACGTTACATGGTTCCTGTCAATTAATTGGGGTCTACAGACTGTTCAGTAATCCGATCTGAACAAAACGGTCCTTATCATACCTGAATGGTGATTAATGGGCGGTGATAATTTCTCGCTTCCCTCCGTAACCAACTCTAGTTGTGTACAAACAGGGTGACATCTTTGATATACCTCGAAGGGAGCGAGCATCGACATCTGTTAAGTACCGATAATGCTAGGAGAGAAAGGAAATTGATGGACATATTACGAACAGCGATCAATTTATAACGATTGAAATGGCGGTTCAGCTTGGCTTCGGCTATATAAACTCGAGTCACGAAACGGCTCAATGCTGATTTAGTAACGAACCGGAAGGCGATTCAGTTTCCCCATGTTCTTGTTCTGGCGCTGAGCTGCCGAAGGAGCAGAATAATCTTTACCGTTTACGATGTTTTACTCTCCTTATCCAATTGTACTGAACACTTTACGACTTCTGGGCCGCCTTCATGACAAACCGTATCTGAATGATGAGTATCCCATGAATGTGACAATCCTACGCTGACCGTCGATTTATCCCGAAGAGCACTTTGTAAGAATTGAGAATCGATTGATAAGCCTTGGGTTAACACTAGATTGATAATGTATTGAAACGCTGGTCTACCGGGTCCCAACTAGTTAGATTATGAAACAGCTTATGCTGACCTACTAGAAAAAAACGAATTGGTGGTGGTCGCGTCGTGAGGGCGTGGTCATTGCGTTTCCGTTGATTCGTGATCAGATCGCCGCGGTGTAGTCCCGGTGAGCCTGTGATGTTATGCCGGCGTAAAGTCGTGTGGTCGACGTGACAACTTAAAGATAATTACGTTAGCGGTCTCTGTGAATCCGAATCAGCAACATATCTGAAGTAAAAGTAACCCTCCCTTCTTTCCCAGACAGATTGTTAAATTTTCACGCTATATTTACAAACGGACGATACAATACTGGTCATTTTCAACCGGTGTACCACGATCGGTTGTCAGCTCGCCAATGCCAACTTAGCCTTAAATCTAATCCTAACGCCCTAACCGCAAAAAGATTATTTACAAAACATCGCCAATTGGGCTGTCATGACGTCATCTGACGTAGTTTGACGCGTCAGTGGTGACCAGCGCCCCAAAAAATGACACCACCTGACCGGTTCCCCTCCCCTTTAATACATTGAATTTCACACCTCACTGCGGCCAGACCGCGCGCGCGATGACCGACAGATGGCGCTACCCCAATACCAATGTAATGGTGAGCCATTAGCCTACACTGACCATTACTGACCCGCCCCGGCTGTCCCTCTAACCCCTCTGTCTATCCCATAGACAAGGCCGGACCAGTCAGGCCCATTAGCCCCTTCCCGCCTTTACAAACAGACGCACCACTGCCGCGCTGCTCGGTCGGGAGCGGAATGTAGCGACCATCTGCCCTCCCTTCCCTGCCGAATAACACTCCCACGATGTTAAATCCATTACCCTCTAATGGTGGCTCAGGTTAGACCCCAGGGAGTGGCATTTGTAATCCAGATCAGAGACATCCGATGGGTAAATGGGAGGTGAATTGTCCATGACGGGGAGGCAGTCTTGATGAGGTGGACAGATGAGATGACTCACTTGACAGTGTTTGATGATTGCTGTCCACTCCAGCTGAGGTCCGGTGCAGTGATGATCCGATCAGCAGAGAGGCCGCTCCGGCCGAAGCCGGGCGGGGCGGTGTCCCGCGCCGAGTCCCGAGGCGTTCTGTCTCTGGTGGTCGGCCCCCGGTGGTCGGTCTCGGGTCTGTCTGAATGCCTTCTCCTTCTCCGCTGAGTTTTTGTTCGCCTGTGATTTCCGGGCCGGAGGTTCCGGGCGTCGGCGGGCCTCCCTGACCGGGGCAGAAAATTGGCGACATCCCGTCTCGCATCCGGAGTCGAGACCGTCGCCCTCCTCCTCCATTCCGCCGGAACGTGACGTCATCCTCACTAGCACGGCTCATCCGTCTCAGCTGTCTCCTGCCGGATGACGTTTTCACACTCGATTTTCGCCGGATGTCGGTCCCTGCCTGTGCCGGACGGCTGACCGCAACGACATCCTTCCACCTTCCTGTCAGCTGCGTCGGCAGGATGTGCGTGGCGCCAGGCGTCGGGAGGCTGGTCCAGCACCGGGAGCAGGTGTTTCCGGCTGCCTTGCGTTTGTCGGCGGCCACTGCGCCGGCCCGGATGGGTGTGTTTGTACTCCACCCTTCGGCGAGCCTTTGATCTTCGCTTAATGGTGACCGGCCGACGGGTCGGGGGATCGTATGGTCGACTCCCTCCCCACGCCGGCTCAGCGCCGCGGCAGGCAGTGCGATCGTCCTTACGTATAGAGTGTGTGAGATGTCCTTTTTGACGTACGGAGAAAAAAAAATGTCACAGCTTCCAGCTGTTACATTTTCAGGCTTCTTCTTTTAATTGTGCCCCCACAATTAAGGATGGGCTGGTTCTGCATGGTAGTCGGCTGGCTTTCTTCGTCTGCCTTGGCTAGGACGTTGACGTCCTCTGCCTCCCTGCGATGCGAGGGTGCTGTTTCTGGACTCCATGGGTAACGTCTCCTCGATCCTCCGACAGCTGGGTGTGGTGTAGCCATTCCCCCGAGGTCAGTTCCCTTGCCACCATTTGCCCTAACCTAGCTTACACCCTAACCATCCCATTAGTGACACTCCCCCCTTTCGGCATTCCATCCCCCGAGTTAACTGCAGCAGTTCATGTCCTATTCGTTTTCCCCAACATTCGTAAGGTGGTTGCCTGACAAGCCCGGTAACGAGTTAGCACAACACATCTGTTTTAAGTACTACACACCATCAGACATCTACCCCTACATAAAACCTAATGACACACCGCGCGCATATTGTCACGTCGGTACATACGTCGCTCCATGTTGGTACGACGGCCCGTTGTGGCTCTCTGGTAGCCACTTGGACGAGATGTCTTGGGCCTTCCCCCTGACCGCCGCCTGGCGTGACCCCCTTGGTTGCTCGTGTCCAGGCCGGGGTCGGTCGTCGTAGTCGTGTAGTCCGCTTTGTTGGCGCCAGGGCATCGGGCGCTTTTAGAGCAGCGCCTCTGCCAACGCCTTGGTCGATCTGGCTCCCTCCATGGTTGGGCGCTGTTGTCGTGAAGTCCGGTTTGTTGGCGCCAGGGCATTGGGCGTCTTTGAGCAACGCCTCTGCCAACGCCCTGATCGATCTGGCTCTGCCATGGTTGGGCGCTGTTGTCGTGAAGTCCGGTGGCGGTAACCCGCGAGGGTGCTCTGGAGCTGCACGCCTCAACGCCACAGTGGTAACGTTGCTTGCTCTGGTACCTGGAACAAAAGGGAAGGGGGAGGGTGCTTCTTGGGTCGAAGGGGGAAGAAGGAAAGCATGAGGCGGTTGGACATGACCCTTGGAGTGGTTAGGATGGGGTTTGGGATGGTTGTTGAGCAGGATTGGTGTTACTGGGGTTTGTTGTTCGTCCTCCAAGGAGCACATCAACTCTCCGTACCTCTCCTTGGTGACCATGCCTTTGTTTCTGTATTGCATTTATCTGGGTGGCCTGTTTTCTGTTTCACCAGCTGCTCCGTGTGTTCCCATTAGTTCGACTCACTCAGCTGCCCCGCATGCCTCGAACTTCTGGTTTCCATGAATTCCTTTCGGTGTTAGTGCGACTTATACCGGTCTTCGAATTGGTTTGTTGCAGGTCAGCTCAACACGATGTTCGATGGTTCAATGACATCACGTCCTCAGGTTCATGAAGGCGCTCTTGTTCGTTTTATGTGTTTTTCAGCTGTTTCCTTCTGATCCAAACCAAGCGCCTTGGTATCCAGAATCTTCGGATCCATGTTTCCTTCATCCCTTTTTCCCGCTTAGCCAGACATCCGATTGTTTTGTTCGCCGACACCACGACTTCTTGACTTCTTTAGAGTTGGTGGTCTTGATATTTGGTCCTCGACGTCTCCTTCCTTGGGTGGTGGGGAGTTTAGGTGAGTCTTCTGCTGGTGGGTGATTTTTTCACGGTTGTCTCTGCTCAGGCTGATGGCGCCGCTGGCCGGCTGGATTTTCTCTCGAGGCTCGGTTGGATATTCCTTCGTTACTGCTTGGTTGATTTCTCCTCTTCTCAGAGTGATGTCTCCTCCTGGAACAATCCATCTTGGTCCCTCCTTCTCCGACACCGGTTAGGTAGAGGCCGCCGCTTTCTTCTAGTGTCGTCTCCTTCCGGCTTCCGTTCTCCAGGATGGTTTTGTTGGCTACAGAGATCCAAAGCTTTCTATTGACTGCTCGACGATGATGCTGTTTTTCAGACGAAGCTAACTCCGATGATGGCGTCATGGTGAAGTTCGGCATACGGGAAGGCGTCATGTGTTCTTCTGTACTCCTACTTGAATTTCACTGCTGTTTCTCTGGTAACCGGTTATCATATGACCTGAGGCGGACCGAAGAGCCACGCCCGCGACTTGGGAAGACTGGCTGTTGATGATGTCTGACGAGCAACGCGAGAATCAGTGCCGGTTTCCTTTGGACCTCCTTTCGGCGGGAGTACTTTATACGTCGGTCCGTGTCTCGTGCTGATGATGTAGCGAGGTGGTAGGCTTTCGTGACCAGGTTAGCTGTTTTCTTCTCAGGCTGTCTTCGATCACCTCTGATTGAGATTCCCGTAGATCCTGGTGTTGTTTCCTGTGGAGGTTGAAGGAAAGTTGCGTCCATTCGTCACGCTGATCCCCATGCGAACGATGATGTCAGTTTCCCTGATGCTGTTGATCTCTCGGGAGGCATTCGAAAGCTCGGTGCCGCGGGCGGTGGTAATTGTGTTCCAGTCGTCCCGACGGCGCAGGCTTCTTCTCAGGTTCCTCCTCCCGCGTTTGGAAAAACTGCCACGATCTTTCCGACCACTTGTTGCTGCGGATTCGGGAACCTTCTTGTGTAGCAGCTCAGGACCTCCCCTTCCCGGTGGCTGGCTCCCACTGCTTCTTCTTCATCTGCCATTTCACTTCATTGTCGAATGTCTTGCATTTCCTGCACCCTTGATCTTGATCTTGTTGTGATCTGGGCTAAACCAGTAACATATGCTTGCGCATGTACGAGTTGGATCCTTGTGATCAGATTGCTGCTCCTCTCGAACCTCTAGATGTTATCTTGTCTTTGTTTCTTCGTAGTGCAGGGTCTCCTCTAATCTCCTTTACCGTCGATCTTGTTTCTTTCTGGGCGGCTCCTCGATAGGTGCGACTCTGCTGATTGCATGTTGCATTTTGTGACTGCAGTTCCCTTTGAATAACTGGGCTCAAATTTGTCCCTTTGATCGCAAACTTCTTGAGATGTCATGATGGCTCTTCATCTTCTTCAGTCTTCTTTCTCCCCTTCCTGGCTCGGTTAGGTGTAGCACTGTTGATTGTAGGTTCCGTGCAACATAACTGAAACGCATCTGAACAGCTCGGTATGATTCTTCATTCTTGATTATCAATGCCTGGAACGCAACGTCAATGCTTTTCTTAATTTTACCCGTCTTAGATTTCGCTTTCCTTGATTTGGATTTTCTGCAACATTGCTGAGTCCATGTTGCTGTTGCATGCAATAGAACTGCAACGCCACCGTACGACTGGATCCGTCTTTCCTTCTTGCCCGCAGATTTCATGGACACAACGCCAATACTTCTTTTTACTTCTCCGGTCTTCGGTCTCGTTCTTCTGGATTTGGATTTGTGCAACATTGCTGGTTCCGTGTTGCATGCAACCGCATTGCAATGCCTCTGAACAGCTGGACCTGCTTCTGTCTCCTTGACCACTAACTCCGTAATTGTTAATGTTCCTCCTTAAATTTTCCAGTTTTGACCTCGTTCTTCTGGGTTTGGATATGCGTAACTTCACTGATTGCATGCAACAGAACTGCAACCTTTCTCGATAGCCGGATTCAATTGTGTCCTCTTAACCTCAACCTTCTTGGATGTTATGAAGTATTTTTGAATTTCTTTCTGTCTTCGGTCCTGTTTCTGGCTTCGGGTATGTGCCACATTGCTAAATTGTGTTGCATGCAACGGAACTTGCAACGCCTCGAAACAGCTGAAGTATTTTGGACCGCTTGACTATCACCTCCTTGAATAGTGTTCTTGAATGTAGCATGGTATCCTCCTCGATTTCTAGCGTTTGGTTTCGTTTTTTTTTTGGGTTCCTGTATGTGCAACATGGCTGATTTTCATGTTGTGTGCAACCGGACTGCAACTTCTCTGTACTGTTGGGTTATATCCTGTGTTCATAGCCATGACCCCAGATGATACGTGGTTCTTCTCCGTAGCTCCTCCAGTCTTCGATCCTGTTTTTCTCGGGCTCGGATATGCGCAACTCGGCTGATTGTATGTTGCATGCAACTGAGCTGCAACTCCTCTGGGCTGTTGATGACATCCTGTTTCCATAGCCAGTGGATACAACGTGTCTCTTCTCCGTAGCTCCTCCAGTCGTCGATCGTATTTTTCTTCTTGGGCTCTGGCATGCGCAACTCTGCTGATTGCATGTTGCATGCAACTGGACTGCAACTCCTCTTCCTCCTCTGGACTGTTTGATGATGCCCTGTCCTGTCAGTGAGTACAACCTGTTTCTTCTCTATTGCTCGTTCAGTCTTCGGTCTTGATTTTTTCTTGGGTTCGGGTATGTGCAACTCTGCTGATTGCATGTTGCATGCAACTGGGCTGCAACTCCTCTGGGCTGTTGATGGTATCCTGTTTTCATAGCCAGTGGATACAACGTGTCTCTTCTCCGCAGCTCCTCCAGTCGTCGATCTTATTTTCTTCTTGGGCTCTGGTATGCGCAACTCTGCTGATTGCATGTTGCATGCAACTGGACTGCAACTCCTCTGGACTGTAACTCCTCAGGACTGCTGGATTATATCCCGTCTTCATAGCTAGTGGATACAACGTGTTTGCTCTCCATAGCTCCTCCAGTCTTCGAACTTGATTTTTTTTTCTTTGGGTTCGGGTATGTGCAACTCTGCTGATTTCATGTTGCATGCAACAAAGCCATTGCCCCACGTTGGGCGCCACGAATGTGATGTTGCCCCCTGGGGGTCCGGAAGCGGTGGGGAGTATGTTTAAAAAAAAATTATTGTTTAATAAATTTTCGTCCATCGGGGTTGTTTTTCTTTCCGAGGTGGTTGCCGACCTGCGCCATCCTCTGGAACAACTTCAGGTGAGTGTTTTCGGCTGGTAGATCCTCAAAGGGTTGATTAATGAGTTGATTTTCTTGCTGTTTGATTTCTCTCTTGTTCAACGTAATTACACACCCATTTCCAATTGCTGATCGGTCCGTTGGTTTCAAGCTGACCGATTCCTTTCCGCCACCGTTCCTTGCGCCTGGGGCTCGTCACAAACAATATTTATAATGAGGCTGGCTTGTCGCTTGTCAACATATAGTCTTCACTGCCTAGGATGGTATCTGTCTCATAAGGAATTTAGGACACGGATGTCTCCCCAAAGCATATAATTTTTGATGCCTCCCTTGAGGACATAACCTGAAGCCACCATCTGATACCTGATAGCTACCCACCATTCTCTCCCTTTCTAATGCCTATCATCCCAAAGATAATCGAGTACATCCCCATTTAATGTCGCCCTCAATGCTGAGATTAGATCTCCCGCTGGTCCTTACACTATATGACGCATACCTCAATCTCCCTCAGACTCACTCTCTTTGTCATACCTCTCTCATCCCACTACAATAAATTTTTTGATCCCGCGTCGACCTCTCAGTCCTTCCCAGCAATTGTTCTAACTCCCTCCAGCGGTACATATCAGGGACAATAAACGCAATTTGTTCAATAGACTCCGTGATTAGTGTGAATTTCATCTAAGCTTACTCTTACCTCCCAACGACTTATCGCGCCCCATTCCAACATTGGAATCGTGTGTGCTCTTCCTAGCACCTCTTGGGCTCCCTGGCCCAATATCCTCGAACACCTACATCACTTGACCCTGATTACTTGTCTAAAGGTGCAACGCAGGTAGCGATTACATTATTAGCGTTCGTCGATGGGTGTGATTGGTTCAATCAATCTCTGCCGGCCCACTCTCTTCGAACACCTACATCATTGACCCCGATTACTTGTCTAAAGATATGACGCGGGTAGCGTCAGTTATTAGCGTTCCTCGGTGACTATGATTGGTTCGTCAACCCCTGCCGCTCACGGCACATCTCTGTCTCCCTACTAAAAATATCCGCGGCCGGACGTTGGTTACTGACCCTTGCAGCCCTTCTGTGAGAGACCGTCTTACGCGTTTTCACCTAACGAACCGGTGGACACAAGCCTGCTGCCCCGGCGACCGCAGTCTCTTTGGGCTCGAACAGGTCCCTACCCTCTCATACAGCCATGGCACCCGCGAGTGGCGCCTTTCAATCATTGACCGGTGTGATTCGAAAGACTCCATGACTTATCTAACCTTCAATTTTATCCGAAGTCGCGGAAGTTTGTCCTACAGATGTGTGTTCACGCGCGTTAGCTTCATGAGTGATACATGCTGTGGCCTTCCAACGATGGGCTTAATCACTTACCTCATCTCGGCGGTATTAATCCTTCGCCCAATTCTCTATCATTTTCGTATTTGTCACTCACCTTCGGCAGTGTGCTCCCTCGTCCTGTCTCTGTCTCTTTCTGACTCACCTCTCCGCTTGGGCGTCTTATGGCGTTCTTTGTTCTGATATCTGCCTAACATGTTTACTTACTTCCTCCGTAACGTGAGACAGTTCCAATCCTAGTAGACTTAGACGTATCGGCAGAGTCAAAAACACATGAAAGTGTTGCAACATACCTCCTCTTCGGCTAGCATCCATCCTTAGATCTTTCCTCCTTGTGTAATTCCGGTTTCAATAGCTATCGACCACTTCAGAGTTACTCCTTCTGTATCTCCTTACCTGTCTGATCCGTAGAATCCCTTCAGTCCATGTGCGCACCGCTGCGCGGTACGAATCAATTGTTACCCGCGACATGAGCAAAAAAAAATCATTGGATAGAGAAATCTGCGCCGCCAAATGCTCAGACCATCTACTACTCCTTTCATCTACACGATATTTACGCCTATCAGCCGAAACGTCTCCACCGCAGCTTGCTATATTCACTCAGTGACGTCATACTCCAGGAAACAGACTGTGTTTACACTTGTTGATCAGTAATGACGTCATAAGATCGTGTCGTCGGCGGTTTGGTACATCCTGAGTTCTCATCGTCTAACCTTGGACACGCCAACTTTTGGTCGGAATTTCAACTTGACTCTCTTGAGTGTTCCCCGTGGTTTCAATGAAGCAATTCTCGGTAGTGCCCAACCATTTGTGATCATGAATATTTTTTATGTGGATTGTTGTCTGGCGTCCCTCGCCACGCTGTCGCAAATTTCTCTGGGGTCGTAAGTATTTGCATCAAGGGAACTCTAAGGTAGTGCGCCGGATTAGTCTCAATTTGGCATTTCGGTTTAAAGACAATCCAAATCATGTGATTTCATGTTATGCCACCGAACCGATTTTAAGAATCAAGTTCATAATGCAGATTTTTATTGACATACTGGTCCAGATGATTTATTTAATTTGCAATGGACAATCAACTTGTGATGTTCTAATTTAAGGTAGCTCGGTTTACCGATTGCTATGGTGTTGAAGGTATACAGATTTGGCAAATTTGGTATCCAATTATTCAAATGGGGGGACATCAGCAATGGGAAATGGCTATATCAAATCAGAGACAGGAGCAGTAAATTACATTAAGCTAATGGGGAACTGACCATTGGAGAATGATGCTAATTTTTAAACTAAATTGAGGGCTCGGCAAAGACTGGTGTAATCAATAGTACGCTCATTGCCATTCCTCCAGTGCTAATGGTAATTTGATTTATTTACCTAGTGGGTACTTTTGCTGGCAAACCTGCTATTATAATTTCAGTCAAGGTAGCTGTCCAGGATAGAGGACAATCCGATAGACAGCCCTTCGTTGTATCTGTTCCGCCACCTGACAGAGTTTGTCATGTTCAATGATGCCTTAAAAATTGTCAATTCCAGGATGTTAAGTGAAACCGCACTGGTTTGAAACTGTTGTGCTAGCATCCAAGGCCAGATATGAGATCAGTTGTGACCTGAGGGGTCAATGGTCATTGACATTGAAATTCCATGTTCAATAGATCATGTCAATAGAAAGAGATCTACTAACGGATGTTACTGGGAATAATATGACTTGAATTGTTGCATGTTACTGATTTATCATCTGAATTCATTAATTTCAGCGTATCCCTCTAAAACTTTGTAAGTACAGTTGTCAGTGGCTTTCACACCACGCATGACATGAGATGAATGTCCTAGGCTTGGGGTGGCAATGACCTTTGCCATTTTTGTTGTACATGTTTGTTAGGGAATGACACTAGAAATGTGACTGGGGTGGGTGTAATTTCCTCACAAGTCCCTGGTGCTGCTCAATTGAATCTAACGCCATCCGACTCAGTCATGGTGACTTTCTGTCTCTCAATTTCTAAGTTTTAGTGATGCGCGCTCAATCATAACACAATTAGTCTCCCCATTCCTGTTTTAGCCTATAATTGTCTGCTAACCTGATGTTAACCTGATTCGCGATGTAGAGTTTGGTTTCGACTGACAAAGGTAACCAGTTTCTCCCAGAATTAAACCGTAGAGTTGTTCACCAAGATTTACTAAAATTTGATCATATGTGACTGCCGTCTATTTCTCCCCTTTTTGACCACCCGCAAATTTGTCCGTCCTTTCTACTGAGGTCAGCGTGGGTCAATCGTTGAAAGAAGGTTCGTCCAGCTGTCTTAACAGATAATTTCTTTCTCTCAGCAGGTCCATATTGGTGCATTGTTCGCGGTGCGGCTGAGGGCCGGTGACCAGCGCTCTTTCCGATCCAGCGGCGAGGGACCGGGTTGTACTCGAGATTCAACTGCCCTTGCCGTTGGCCTTATCTGGGTTATATTAACATGACGGTCACTTTGCCTGCTGGTTAAATGAGTTATCACGCCTTACTTGAAAGGACTAAGGGTTTCAACAAATTGAACGTAATTACATGCAATGATCTCTAAATGCTAATTCCTTTGAGAATGTGCCCGGCGATCAAAAGCTATCTTGTTTGATTCCCTCATTTGTTAGATGTTGAAACGAAGTTGAAACTCAGACCTTTGGTTTGCTGTTGGTCTGAGTCCTTTAAACAAAAGATATTTCATCGAATCTATACGATATCTGTAATTTAAGCCAACGCAGAGAGTTAGGTGATAACCATTTAAAATGCTTGTAGTTATGAGCTTAGCTGTGACATGACCTGGTTCCACACCTGACCAGCGACCATTCTCGACTCATCGACTCATCGAGCGTCGACTCATCGACGCTTTTGGCGCCGCCTGATGGATGTAGTTGTAGGCTATACTGGCTAGGTGGCGGTAGAGTGCTACGCATCTAATTTGTACCAAAACCTTTCATTTATGGGGTCGATCTTTGTAACGATTGAATTAAACGTTTGCTTCCTCTCTCTCTCTCTCTCTCTCTCTCTCTCTCTCTCTCTCTCTCTCTCTCTCTCTCTCTCTCTCTCTCTCTCTCTCTCTCTCTGTCTCTCTCTCTCTCTCTCTCTCTCTCTCTCTCTCTCTCTCTCGCTCACTCACTCTCTCTCTTTCTCTCTCTCTCTCTCTCTCTCTCTCTCTCTCTCTCTCTCTCTCTCTCTCTCTCGCTCACTCACTCTCTCGCTTACTCACTCTCTCACTCACTCACCTTCTCTCTCTATCTCTCTCTCTCTCTCTCTCTCTCTCTCTCTCTCTCTCTCTCTCTCTCTCTCTCTCTCGCTCACTCTCTCCCTCTCACTATGATCATTCACATTCGCCCTCTCACTCACCCACTCATTTCAGTCAGTCACACGCAATTGCGTGCCGACACGAGGGACCTCTTGCGGCAGTTTAGGGAACCAGCTTGGTCTATTTCACGCTAGGTGGCACTGTCAGCTGCATCTGAGCGCTGTCGGAGTTTGCACCGAAGGCATTGGACCTTGTTGGTGATTTTTCATTTCGCGCGGACTACAATCGCTTAGTTTTTAGTAAAACTCACGGGGCCCAACATACTCCCAAAATTAATCACAAATTACTTCAAGGAACGGGTGGGCGTGGTCACGTTCACGATCCCGGTGTTAACTAACTCGAGTGGGTTGGAAGTGTAGGCAAATGCTGCCCGGCGGCATAAATGCGTGGTGTGACCGTGCACGTTACATGGTTCCTGTCAATTAATTGGGGTCTACAGACTGTTCAGTAATCCGATCTGAACAAAACGGTCCTTATCATACCTGAATGGTGATTAATGGGCGGTGATAATTTCTCGCTTCCCTCCGTAACCAACTCTAGTTGTGTACAAACAGGGTGACATCTTTGATATACCTCGAAGGGAGCGAGCATCGACATCTGTTAAGTACCGATAATGCTAGGAGAGAAAGGAAATTGATGGACATATTACGAACAGCGATCAATTTATAACGATTGAAATGGCGGTTCAGCTTGGCTTCGGCTATATAAACTCGAGTCACGAAACGGCTCAATGCTGATTTAGTAACGAACCGGAAGGCGATTCAGTTTCCCCATGTTCTTGTTCTGGCGCTGAGCTGCCGAAGGAGCAGAATAATCTTTACCGTTTACGATGTTTTACTCTCCTTATCCAATTGTACTGAACACTTTACGACTTCTGGGCCGCCTTCATGACAAACCGTATCTGAATGATGAGTATCCCATGAATGTGACAATCCTACGCTGACCGTCGATTTATCCCGAAGAGCACTTTGTAAGAATTGAGAATCGATTGATAAGCCTTGGGTTAACACTAGATTGATAATGTATTGAAACGCTGGTCTACCGGGTCCCAACTAGTTAGATTATGAAACAGCTTATGCTGACCTACTAGAAAAAAACGAATTGGTGGTGGTCGCGTCGTGAGGGCGTGGTCATTGCGTTTCCGTTGATTCGTGATCAGATCGCCGCGGTGTAGTCCCGGTGAGCCTGTGATGTTATGCCGGCGTAAAGTCGTGTGGTCGACGTGACAACTTAAAGATAATTACGTTAGCGGTCTCTGTGAATCCGAATCAGCAACATATCTGAAGTAAAAGTAACCCTCCCTTCTTTCCCAGACAGATTGTTAAATTTTCACGCTATATTTACAAACGGACGATACAATACTGGTCATTTTCAACCGGTGTACCACGATCGGTTGTCAGCTCGCCAATGCCAACTTAGCCTTAAATCTAATCCTAACGCCCTAACCGCAAAAAGATTATTTACAAAACATCGCCAATTGGGCTGTCATGACGTCATCTGACGTAGTTTGACGCGTCAGTGGTGACCAGCGCCCCAAAAAATGACACCACCTGACCGGTTCCCCTCCCCTTTAATACATTGAATTTCACACCTCACTGCGGCCAGACCGCGCGCGCGATGACCGACAGATGGCGCTACCCCAATACCAATGTAATGGTGAGCCATTAGCCTACACTGACCATTACTGACCCGCCCCGGCTGTCCCTCTAACCCCTCTGTCTATCCCATAGACAAGGCCGGACCAGTCAGGCCCATTAGCCCCTTCCCGCCTTTACAAACAGACGCACCACTGCCGCGCTGCTCGGTCGGGAGCGGAATGTAGCGACCATCTGCCCTCCCTTCCCTGCCGAATAACACTCCCACGATGTTAAATCCATTACCCTCTAATGGTGGCTCAGGTTAGACCCCAGGGAGTGGCATTTGTAATCCAGATCAGAGACATCCGATGGGTAAATGGGAGGTGAATTGTCCATGACGGGGAGGCAGTCTTGATGAGGTGGACAGATGAGATGACTCACTTGACAGTGTTTGATGATTGCTGTCCACTCCAGCTGAGGTCCGGTGCAGTGATGATCCGATCAGCAGAGAGGCCGCTCCGGCCGAAGCCGGGCGGGGCGGTGTCCCGCGCCGAGTCCCGAGGCGTTCTGTCTCTGGTGGTCGGCCCCCGGTGGTCGGTCTCGGGTCTGTCTGAATGCCTTCTCCTTCTCCGCTGAGTTTTTGTTCGCCTGTGATTTCCGGGCCGGAGGTTCCGGGCGTCGGCGGGCCTCCCTGACCGGGGCAGAAAATTGGCGACATCCCGTCTCGCATCCGGAGTCGAGACCGTCGCCCTCCTCCTCCATTCCGCCGGAACGTGACGTCATCCTCACTAGCACGGCTCATCCGTCTCAGCTGTCTCCTGCCGGATGACGTTTTCACACTCGATTTTCGCCGGATGTCGGTCCCTGCCTGTGCCGGACGGCTGACCGCAACGACATCCTTCCACCTTCCTGTCAGCTGCGTCGGCAGGATGTGCGTGGCGCCAGGCGTCGGGAGGCTGGTCCAGCACCGGGAGCAGGTGTTTCCGGCTGCCTTGCGTTTGTCGGCGGCCACTGCGCCGGCCCGGATGGGTGTGTTTGTACTCCACCCTTCGGCGAGCCTTTGATCTTCGCTTAATGGTGACCGGCCGACGGGTCGGGGGATCGTATGGTCGACTCCCTCCCCACGCCGGCTCAGCGCCGCGGCAGGCAGTGCGATCGTCCTTACGTATAGAGTGTGTGAGATGTCCTTTTTGACGTACGGAGAAAAAAAAATGTCACAGCTTCCAGCTGTTACAGTATAGTGGACCGAGCAGTGCCGTTTTTTTTCTTGGTTTTGAAGTCCGCGAGTCCCGCAATTGCAGACTTCCTCTACCGGGGGCGGCATTTCAGCATCCCAAAAATGGGCTGGAATTTCCAGCGTTCCAGCGCGGTGGTTACGCCCATGCACTGTAGAATGAAGTCTGCACAAGGTATATCAAAGCTAAGTATCTTATCTGAAAGAGCAGACAATTTTCTGCAAGCTCTCTATTACGTGTTTTTCGCTAAATCTTTTGCTTTTTCACAAAAGCGTAAAATGTTCCCCCATGTCTCCGCAGCCTCCCTGCCGCAAGCTGCCGCGCGGTCGCGGTAGTGTAGTGGTTAGCGTGCCCGAGCAGTATTCAAAAGGTCCCGAGTTCGAATCTATGCGGTGCGGAACTTTAATTGCAATTCCAAGCAAAATATACGCCTATCGATAATAGATTATTATTCGTATTGCTAAACTGTCACCAAGCTAGCCATACAAATTGACTTCACCCAAAATATCGGCAAGATTCTATTAAAATATAAATTCAAATATGGCGGCTTGGACTGCCGCGTGCGTTAGGCTCCGCCCATAGTTCCACCCACATGCGTGACGTCATTCGTGTTAGTGGACACACGCGGAGATAGGGGACGACATGGGCCTGCTGTCGGGTAGGGGGACGAATTTCGTGGGAGCGGAGCGCGAGCTCAGAGACGCCATTGAGCGGTGGAACGAGAGCCAGCCACAAGAAGCAATGCTCCAGAGAGGTATTCAATGGTCTTAATCCCCTGGGGCCCGGGGGCGTCGCATTTCGGCGGCATCTGGGAAAGGCTTATTCGTACTGTGCGGAAGGTACTGATTCTTATGCACTAGCAGAGCCTCACGGAAGATTGTTTGAGGACTCTATTATGCGAGACTGAAGCTGTGCTCAATAGTCGGCTACTGACATGTATGTCGGACGATCCGAATGACATGGAACTGTGACAGAAGCCACATTTTTTTCGAATCACGGCTTACATGAATTGACAGAATCATAAGGCGTGCATATTGGTATGAGACTAAAAGCCAAACACGCAAAAGCGAAGTCGAGAAGAACGGTGCTTCTATTACCGACACTTTCATGGATAACGCGGGTCAACAGGGCGCAGGCGGCAGATGGCCTACCCCACCTGGACCCGACGTATAGCGCCGACCCCTCTTATCGGTCGCACGCCAATTGGGTGGCCACGCCAAAAACGGGCTACACCTGGCACTGCAGAGGTGTAAACACTGCCGCCTCCCCGCCCGCATCTACAGGAAAAGCTCATAACGGAACTTTATCTCTCCAAAGCGCAATCGGCCGGCATCCTGTGCGCCAACCCTCTGCACCTGCGCCTGGGATATCGCCACCGGCACCGCCTCGACCTAGTGGATCGACACCGGTGTGAGCATGTCAAACAAGAAACAGCTGACGCAGGGACCCCTCGGGCCGTATCATGCCGCAAGTGCCGCAAGTAGAAGGCGTCAAGCCATCAAAATTACACTCACGCCGACGAAGTTATCAGCCGCCGACAGACGCTAACCAAAAGTCCCAGTCACCCTCCCTGCGGAATCGGAGGTGCAAATATGTACGTCCAGAAGAGCAGATATTCCGTGCCGAGAGTGGGACACGCCAATGCCCATATCTGGCATAAATAGAAAATATAATAAAAATAGATAAAGATACTAGGCCTATCACGCCACACCGACGAATTATCTAGCCATGCTTATCACACCTGGAACACCAACGCGATAGTATTTTTTTTTAAATATTTTTTTGTTGCCCGACCCGGGCTTTTGTCGTTAGTAGCACACATTCATACTGGGTTAGTACACTATATACACGGCAGTGGTACGAAGCGTTTTCGGCAGTCGGCACCCGCTACGCGGGACAGCCTTGACCGCACGCTTCCTGTCACGCACCCCAGGTGGCACCGCACTGGTGCGCACGCTGGGGCTATCCCGATTTCTCGGGCCCGGCAGGTCAGAGGGCTGCTCCGGGACATGAAGCGAGGCCGTGCCCTCGGGACATGTCACCGGACCGAAGGATCTGTTTAAAGGCGGATCAGGCCCGTGTACCTGCGACCGGGGGCGCTGGCTGGCACAGCGGTAATCCCCACGACCGAGCGAACACTCCCCAGTTACTGCCATCTCCTGGGTAGGAGCCGGCCGAGGAAAACGCTGCCAGAGGTCAGCTTTGATCCAAGGACCTCCCACACCAGAGTGTAAGAGCGATAAACGAGGGCAAGGTTGCCGAGTTATAGTGTCGCGGAGTGGCTCCGCCGAGGTATTCAGTAGAAACACGGAGTTATAGTTTCGCGGAGGGCTCCACCGAGAGTATTATCATTTAGGAACTTATCCCTCAACTGAAGCACAACCGGACCACCCACAACACCGAGTCGACAGACCGGCAGAGGTGCGTACAACCGATGTTTCTTTTGAGCATGGGCGAAATTATCCGCACTGTGGCAGTGCGCGCGAGCGAGAGAGAGGTGGTCGATGGAAATGTATATGCACTGTGGCAGTGCACGTGATTGAAGAGCAGGCAGTAGCCGGGAGCGCGTGAGAAACGTAGCTTCAACGGAAGAGAGTAATAACGTAAAGGGGGTCAGAAGGACACCCAGTGCCAATTTGCTTAGAATTCAGGGACTTAAAGGGGTTAATGCCTCATTATACGCGCATAAGTACCAAACAGGGTATAAACTCACCTCAGGAGATAACCATGCAAATTTCAGCGCCACTGGGGGGATTAGATGGAAACGGGAGGGTCGGTTTGTCTACCCGAATGTTCTTCGTAGATGTACGCATGATCGAATAAATGGTGCGTGCGCGGAAGAAAGGGAGTAACGAATGGTTATATTAAGGACCAGTGGGAGCCAGACACTCATGCTCGAATTGCATTTCATTTCTCTGATGGGATAGAGCCTTTGGCATCGAACGGATACGAAATGGGAACATGGGAAGGCCTTGCCCTGGGGTTTAAAGCCAAGCAATTCCATCAGCCGGTGACAAATCCCATCCCTTCCAGATTGAGCCTATTCCTCCCCGAGCAGTGAAGACTATATGTTGTAAGGAAATTGCAAGCCTCTCAAATAAATTTGTACTGCACGACGACGGAGCCAGTGCCGAGTGGGAAATCAGACAGGCGTTAAAGAGGAGACGATACACCTGCCCACCCAGTGTCGTCTTCCGAGGCGGACGATTATACCACCGCTTAACAGCCACCCGTCGCTCACACGGCACATGTGCACCGCCAAGCCGCCCAGCAGCACCGCTACAGTACTGGCCCCACCGAGGCGGACGATCACACCGCTAACTGCCACCCGTCACTCACATGGCACATGTGCATCGCCGAGCCGCCCAGCAGCACCGTTACCTCGAAATTCGTATATGCATGGACGGAAGTAAAGTCCGTGTTTACAGGGACGTCCACGTTTTTCGGTGTCACGCCGTTGCCGTTGAATTTTCGACGATGCCCTCTTGACATGACAACAAGCGAAGTTGCCCGCTTGTTACTAGCCCGATTCTGTGCCGAAATTGACGTGTTTAAGGGTAGAGAATTCGACCGACATACATGGACCAAAAAAAGATGTGATAAGGGTGTTTGCATGGACAGTGGGCGGAGCCTAATTTCTCTATGAGTTATTTTCATATATCCATGGACTTGTGGGCGGAGCTTAACACAGTCCATGTAAGCACGGTTTTATTCGCTTACTCGGATCGAAAGCATGAACCCGTTCTAGTATCACCTTTAATCGTATTTTATCGCCATTAGATTGTATGTCATGCGCGTAATTTAACCCTCGCCATACCTATTGTTTTTCTACATACCGTTGGTACGACCCCCTCACCTTTTCGGCCCTAATAAATATCCTGAACTCAGGTGACCTTTAGGAAAAATCCGAGATGTACAAGGTGTGAGGCCTCTAGATGATATTAGCCATTAGGCACTGTAAGTTTCATCTCCTTTTGAAAGCTCCTCTGGCACTGAGAGCGTTGCGAAGTTGCGACATTTTAGGACCGTGCAGATGCTCACTTATGTCGTAGGTCATTGACTTGACCTGACCTGAAAATGCGGATGATGTCACAAGATTCGGGTTGAATCAAATGTCAGGTATGCTAAGGTCCAGCTCTCTATCTCCAGCGTGTCCCGAGCTATCGTAAAAAAATATAAAAGGCGCGGCGCTCCCCCCCCCCCCACCATTCGGCCGGCGAGCGTTAGTTAAACCGCGCCTGACGGGGAGGAGGGCTATTTAGAGCCCCTCCTCCTCCCTACACACTATACACAAACATATAAACACTAAAACGTGTGTGCAAATTTTATATAAAAATGTGTGGAGATCTGATGATTGTTCGGAATGATGAGCTCGAGTGAAGCGTGAATTGTCGGCACCAATCACCCCGTCAAAGAGCAAGAAAGTAGCTGCTAAAGAGTTAAATGAGGTCATATCACATGGGCATGAATACACTTACTAGCGACTGTTCGAATTATTCAAATGTAATGCTTAAGTCTCGCTCAGCTTCCAAATTCTGCAGAACAGAAAAGACTCGGTTGATTATTGTTGCGAGATACACAGATGCGTTTTGAAATAAGAAAAAATGGAACGCTTCACACTATATATTATCAAATATCAGCCACGCAAGTCAGCATGAATGATCAAAGAATGATATTACCTGGCGAACTGAGGGCAAACAATTGCATAATTTTAAGCCAGCTGATAATGATTTTCTTCGCGGTGAAAGGTAATCCGCCTATGTGATTCCGTCATACCGCCGCTCGTCAGGTCCGCATGAACAGGGCCAGGTCATTCGTTCGCGCGCCACCAGCGCGAGCGGACGGCGAATGCCGAGCGCATCAGTTTACACAACTTTGCACATGTTGAGGCGGAACAAGCAAATCCGCTGCCACAGACGAGGCATCTTTGTCACCACGCACCTTCATGAATGTAGACAATTAACATGAGTGTATGCCTAAACCTTGAACATGAATCGCGAGCCGCAGTCAACGGCGGCAGAGCGCATATTCTGGGCGGGCACGCACACGCGGCGGCTGCCGACTGTGCGCGCGCGTGGGGCGGTGGCACCAGTGGACGGGCGTCTAGCGTGCGCGTGGCGGCATTGGCGCCGGTAGACGGCCGTCTTGGCGCGCGCGCGGCGGCGGCGGCGGCTGTCTTGGCACGCACTCGTCAGCCAGCTGGACGGAGTCAGAGCAGCCAGATTCCCAACCAGAACTGACGGTCTTCCGACGCAGCGTCTTCAGTACGGCCAGAGACAGACTCGTTGTCCAGCGCCTCAGTCTCCTCCGTCTGGCATCACACAGGGGTGGGGCTGGGTTAATACAGGCTGACACGGGGAGTAGTTAGGTTTAATACCGATCTGGCAAGAGAGAGGGTAATGGGTCAAACACTGAGCTGACACAGGAGGAACGGCTGGGTCGAACACCGAGCTGACAAGGGGTGGGGGCTGGGTCAAATACCGATCTGACACGGGGAGGGGTCTGGGTAAGACATCAGGCTGACACAGAAGAGAGGTTAGATCGAACACCGAGCTGGTAAGTGGGAGTAGTTAGGTCTAATACCGACCTGACACGATGGAGGGGGCCGGGTCAAACACCGAACAAACACGGGAAGAGGGCTGGGCGAACACCGAGCTTTCAACGCATAGGCGGTTACTCGACAGGCCGAAAAGGGAATGTCAGAGAGTAAGTCACCACAGGAGCTAATGCAAAAGGTAGCTGATATTAGGAAAGATAATTACTGACAGCACGGACACGGAAAAAGGCCAAGCTAGTAGTACGAGACACTATAAAGTATCACAAATTACCAAGAACACGTCGTTGGCGGTTCATGGTACGGCACATAATTGCCGCACAACTGCTATGCGAGGCTCGGGAGACCAATTCCCCGCTGACCCTGCAGATGCACTATCAGCCAAGCCAGTTCAACAGCCATATCAGAGCGACCATGACGTACATAGCTTCCATCGGTACCCCCCCCCCCCCCCCCACCTAGTACCCACCTGTTCAGTATAATCAGCTGAGATGTAGATCAGCGGCCGCCCTGCCCGCAGGTGCGCATCTCTGGGGCCGCGGCCGCCGTCAGCTGTTGTGGTGTCCCCAAAGCTGCCGCCGTAGCCAAAACAAGGCTCTTGTGGGCCTCGTAGCCGGCGACCAAGATCGCCACCATGTCGTTGCGTTCGACATCGTGGGCCGCGCCGACGATGTTTCCCCGCGCACGGAGCCGGAGGCCGTAAAAGCACGGACACTCCAGCAACACGTGCGCCTAATTGTCTGCTGCTTCGCCGCAGACCAGGCAGCGGCCTGTTGGACATTCGGTGTCACTGCTGACTGCACTGGGCGCACTCGGACGTTGGCCTTCTTTCAATCCGGTGGAGATGCTGCCCCGATCATCCCCAGTGGCCCGACCAGCGCTGACAAGTGTAACAGCCTTCTCCCTGGTAGCAGCTCGGACCGGGGCGGGGGCGCCGTGAGCTCCGCGCGCACTGGAGCAGAAGCGGCCCGCCGGGACCCATATGTCCCAGTCGTCTCCATCTGGTAGCGGCTTGGACCGGGGCGGGGGTGCGGTGAGCTCCGCGCGCGCACTGGAGCAGAAGCGGCCCGCCGGAACCCGTATAACCCAGTCGTCTCCATCTGGTAAGCGGAGCAGGGAGCCACCGCCGCCAAACCATCCTCCACCGGCCCGTCCGAACAGATCCAGACGGCCTCATCCGGCAGCTCCCGGATGCATTCCTCCGCGCAGCACGGCCACTACAGATGCTGCGAGGCTGGCCCGCGGGCCGACTGCCGTCTGGACGCCCGCGCGCAACGGCGGCGCCAGCGAGCGCAACGGCGGCACTCGCCCGTCGGCCAGCTGGACGGAGTCAGAGCAGCCAGATTCACCAACCGGAACTGACGGTCTTCCGAGGCAGCGTCTTCAGCACGGCAAGAGACAGGCTCGTCCAGCGCCTCACTCTCCTCCGTCTGGCATCACACAGGGGTGGAGCTGGGTTAATACAGGCTGACACGGGGAGTAGTTAGGTTTAATACCGATCTGACAAGAGACAGGGTACTGGGTCAAACACTGAGCTGACACAGGAGGAACGGCTGGGTCGAACACTGAGCTGACAAGGGGTGGGGGCTGGGTCAAATACCGACCTGACACGGGGATTGGACTGGGTCAAATTTTAGACGTTTCTGTCACTGGCGGTGGACCTGCGCGTCGCCCTCCCCGTCGGCGCCCACCTTCGGGACCACGGCCGTAGCCAGCTCGGCCAGCTCCAGGTCACCCTTGACATTCTATAGCTTAATCTGAACACCAGAACACACAGGTCAGGTCAATTATCAGTATTTTGAGCAAATCAATAACATTTTACCAGTTTCCCACGCATTTACTTTGATGCACCATAAGAAGCGGCGGTTGCTGTGCACTAACGTTTTCCCTGTAACTACCCCCCCCCCCCCCACACACACAGGCCTGTACCTTCCTGCCGTCCTCTCTTCAGTTCTTGTGTGCGGGTTCCCTCGTCCGTAGCAAGCCCCCCCCCCCCCAGACCCGACACACCTGTATCCGATGGGCGTCCGAGCGCGAGACTGTTGGTGGTGGCGACAGCGTCGCCTGTATGAGCGCGCGCGAAGTTTTTCTCTGGAATCCCTTGTGCACTGAAGGTTCATTTTTCTGGAGGTCGCATCCTGCAACGAGGAAAAAAATGTTAAAGAATAGCAAAACCCCAAGGGATGATGTACTTACCTATATGGCGGGCATCACCATACAGTTATGAAAATGCCATCAACATTTAACTGTCAAAAATGGAAATATGGCTTATGTGGCCTGCATCACTATGTTGTCATGAAAATGCCATCAAAATTCAAACATGACCATTGACCTTGTCCTTGAGTCTGAGTAGGTATCTTTGTACCGGGCATGAGCTGAGTTTTTGCTTAGCCTGAATACTCTGAAACTGGGCTTCAGCCTCTTGGGCTCGGCTGGGCTCTTTGACAAAAGCTTATCACATGAGCAAGTCTCTGACTGAACCGGTCAGCGGTCTCTTCAACTCAATGTGCTATAAATTGAAAATTTTGATGGAAAACAACATGCAGTTCCATTGATATTTCACTTTTTTGGATCATTTACATTTCTGTTCTCACAAACCGGAGCTGAGTTTTACATAGGCGTGGGGACAGGGGGAAAGGGGGCGACCGGAGGGCCATGCCCCCCCCCCACTTTCGGAGGTGGGGGGGGGGGGCAGCAATGTTAACTCCCCCCATTTTTTGATGAACTTTTGCGCCTGTATATACCACTCGGCACCCTGAACAGTGAACACCAAAACTTGACGATTCTTCAGGTTCGGCTTCCCTTCGAAATTCGATGAAGATTTCCGTTTTGTATCTACAGCGTTAAAGTTAATGAGCGCAAATTTCCTTCACTCAATGTAGGAAACCATATCAGAAGCAACAAAAGAGAGGTCTGTTGGCAGTATTACGTTGAATACGAGGCGAGGCGTATGATAGCAGTGAAAGAAAAGATTAGACAACAGTGGCCAGAGGACCGAAAAACCCATGCTTTGCTGCAAATAAACTAAAAATAAATCTGCTTTGCTGAGCCGAACGCATTGAAAATTGCAGATGCTTTCATCACACTGTCATCATCATGTCTCCATCAAAAGTTACTGTCAAAAACTTATGGTGAGCATTGGTGAGATTTCTGGTGACCCCTAGGCTCTACAGTCTACAGGCTTCTGCACACACTGCTAGGGGCCATGCTGGTCACTGAGGAGCCACGCTTGTCAGTGCCCTTACGCCGGTCTCTAAGAGCTCCAAGTGGTCGATCTCTGAGGATCCCACGCAGTCTTTGGAGGCTTCACGTCGGCCCCCTGGTTCTTAGGTCATTAAGGACTAAGCTGGTCCATTTTAAGCCTCAGCAGTCAGTATAGGTCTAAGAGCCTCAGGTCGCCCTAACGGAGCCAATATCGATCTCTTAGGGGCCCTTTGCTGGTTGAGAGCTGATGCCCTAAGCTTTAAGAGGTCCCAACTCGAGTTATGACACCTGCTCTGGCCCCTGATGGCTCCATGTCGTCCTCAGAGGCCTCACTCCGACCTCTGAGGTCTCATGCTGGCCTTTGTATGTATGTATGTATGTATGTATGTATTGACAATCAAGAGCAATCCACAATCGGCGTGGCGATTACACTCCGAGTCCGAGAAGTGTAAGTTCGTATGGGGCCTTTGAAGGCCCCATACGAACAGATGAACCCACACTGGCCTCAGGGCCCTACGAACGATGGCCTTAAGAGGCCCCTGCTGACCTCATGGAACCCAGGGAACATCTAGAAGCCTATACCGGCCTTTGAAGGCCTCGTGCCGGCCTCTAAGGGTCTTCTCCGAGGGCCCAGTTCTGCATAAGGGCTTAAAACGGCTGGCGAGGTCCTCGAGATGGCCTCTGATGGTTTCTGAGGGCTTAGCCGTCGGAGGACCGAGGAGAGCAATAAGATGCATCGAGATTATTCCGATAGGGTTTTGGTAGAAGGGATGCAACTACCCGGCATAATGACATAAATGACCGTGAATTGATCGACCTAGCGGCTGCGGAGATCTCTAAAAATAAGCCTCCAGGCTCTAAACAAGCCTAAAAATACATCACTTGAGCCGATCAACATTGACACCCATGACTTTCCACGTGGCACGGCAAGGGCCGGGCCGGAAGTTGCGGGGTCACAAAAATAGGTGGAGCGGTGTGTTCGAGACTGGCGGGTGCCAGCGAGGGCCGGGCAGCGGAGCAACACGTGCTCCAGGACATAAAACTCTTCTCGGCACACGGCGCAGAGCGCCGCGGGGCACCGCTTGTCCAGGCACTGTTGGCCTGCCGCGGAGGGGAGACGGCCGATTTGGTGTACGTACTGGAGCGAGCGGCCCCAGTGGCCTGCCCTCATGTGGTGCACCGAAACGGCGTCCCCCCGGTCCTCTCAGAGGATGGGGACTGCTGCGTGCTCCCGAAGAGTGGCTTGAATAGTGACTCGGACCAGTTGCTGCACCATTGACGCGAGGCCTCCCGGCGTCCCAGAAGACCCTGCTAGGAGCCGCCATCTGGACCGAACTAGCGGCCCTGGCCGGTCCGCCCCGCCGGATACACCTGCAGTGGGTGCCGTTCCATTGCGGCGTCGACGGTAACGAGCGCTCGCCAAGGAGGCGGCCGCGCTCCCCCAGGCGGCGGTCCCGGTGGACGTCGCTACCGCCCACCGTGCGGCCGTCAGAATGGCCCGCGACCGCACCACCGCCGTCTGGCCGGAGGGCTGGTACCGGACCCTGATGGGGAACCGGCTGCCGCTACCGGTCGCGACGGGGGACAGATCGTCGGCCGTCGACGTCCATCAACTTCGCGCGGGCCACTGGTCGGGCTCCCGCCAATACCTCCACCGGATTGGACGGAACTCTTCCGAAGATTGCCGCCAGTGCCCTGACTGTGCCCTGACTGTGAGGCGGGCCGGTGCACCGTGTGCCGGGAGGAGGCCGACACGCCCCGGCACCTCTTCTTCCGGTGCCCGGCCCTCATGGGCTGGCGTCTCCGGAGGTACGGGACGATTTTCCCGAGCCCGGAAGACGTCCGCGACGACGGAGAGGTGGCGGCCCTGGCGGCCGCCGTGAGGGACCTCCAGAGCCGCACGGCTACACCGCGGTAACGCGGCTGGAGGGAACAACAACAACAACAACAACAACAAGGCCGCACAATGAACCGCCCGGGTAGCGAGCGGGCGTCCGAGGGCGGGGCGACCGCTTGTTTCGCCACGTCGTTCGTGCTCTCATTCCCCTCGATCCTGCAGTGGGGAGGAGCCTGGAACCCACCGCAGGATTACTTCACGACGCTCGGCCATGTTTAACAAGGTCTTCCATGCCTATCTCCGTGCCGAGGGTAGAGGCCTCACCTGGGCGGAAGCTCCTCCCCTGAATAGACTCAGGGCGGCTCGCAAGTCGAAGCACACGACGACCGAGGCGGGGGACGTCCCATCCCAAACCCTTCCAGAGCCGCCCGCAGGTGAATCTGCTGCTAGACTGACAAGCGTGGCGAAAAATTCGGTGACCGCCATTCGCCGAAAAAATTCTGCGGCCGCCCTGCTCCGAAAACTTAGCGGCCGCCATGCGCTGAATTCGACGCATGCGAAGTTACGCCAGAGCTGAAATTTTCGGCGCAATCCCCGCCACGACGCCGGACATATTCGGCATCACGTGTATTTTTTTCCAGTCTGGCAACAGGAACGGAAAAATTATAGTCATTTGATGTTTTAACTGGATGAATTGCTTTGAAATGTCCAAGGAAGTGGCCCTTGAAAGCCGCTCTTCTGTAAAACTAACTGGCGCAGTTTAGAAGCTACTTGACAGTTGCCACAGCCAAGTTGATTTCAATTTTCAAACTCAAGGAAGACGTTAAAAATCCCAAATTTCATTCCAATCCACAGGTTCCACTTCATTTTAATTTTCAAATTTGCGGAATTTTAGCTCAAAATTAGGTAGGTAGATGTGGTAGGTATAGATTAATATTTGTGGTTCTCATTGCAATGTCAACCTGCAGATTTTACAGCATTAAGTGTTTCTGCTTTTTATGACACAGATGCTGGGTGAAGATGAGTAAATTCACAAAAGAGAGGAAACACTTTGACCAGAGCATGGCCATGGACATTCACCTATGTTACAAGCTTGCATTTCATACAAGGCTATTGTGCCTTTTCAGCAACAGCAGCAGGTCAGCAAACTCATCCACCAACTGTGCCCCTGCAACTGGGGGAAGCAGGGAAATGAAGTGTGACTAATGGTTGGTGACAAAGCCTATCTATTCATCTGAGTCTGTCTCAGCAGAGTCTTCATGGGTGGAAGCACTAATAGTTATGCAATGTCTGTAATTGTTATGAGGTAAAACAGTAGCTGCAATGTTGGATTATATACATAATACATACCTATGAGGCAGAATAAAAGAAATCTGCCAAGTTAAATGCAAATAATTTTATAAAAAGGTAAATATCATCAACCATGGTGATCAACCATGTCTTTGAATATAGAAAATTGACAGAAGTCAAAGCAAGGTTGTCAAACAGCACAGCTGCCACATACCAAAAATACTCTATTAATTCAGATTTAAAAATGGATACACCCATAAATGATCACATTGATGCATGCTTATGCAATCTCCAAATTAACATTTCCATACAATGTCCAGCAAAAATCCGCAGCATAGGTACCTATCAAAATTAGGTGCCGGGGACCCCAAAAGCCTTAAAACTATCAATTGACACCTCAGGCAGAATTTGAGGATTTTATAATTTATAAAACAATGTATGATTTTTCCCCTTTATCATAAAGACCACAGGCCAGCCAATGACCATGCGCAACAACACAATTGGACAGTGATGAAATTTAACTATATATGCCTCTGGGGAAAAAATCACATTTTCATTGCTCTAATCTACTCTGGATATTACCTTTAAAAAAATTGAGCCAAGATGGTCTAGAACCCTACCAACCAGGACTTCGGAAATGGCATTCGGAATTATGTCTAGTGTAGGTACTACACATGGCTACAGTTTATTATTTCTTGACAATAAAATGGCTAATAACATTTTCTTTTGTAATCAGATAGATCAGCACCACTGATAGGCAATATAACATCTATATATAAAAGTAAAGGAACACTCAGTAGCTAGCAACGCTGCAGACCTGTGCCGTCTGCAGTGTTTAATTTTGTGACTCTGCGTAAGAGGTTGGTATATTGATTGATTTTCCCCAAATATTCCAAACTGACTTTGGAGCATAAGCAAGATAATGCTGTTCTTGCAACAAAACTAGATTTTAAGGATTCATAACTGTGACTGTGACTGTCTTGAGCAGGCTCAGTTCAACAGCCCCTATTATAGAACAGCATGTCAATATATTGACAGTGGTAGTCTATTTATTATTAGGAAAAGGTCATCTCATTCAAGCACAGGAAAATCAAGCTTGACAAACATGGCATGCCTAAATCTAATGCTGTGGCCATGCTCTTGGGCTTAGAAAAGTGGGGCAACAATACAAAATACAAAAATACATAGTAGTCAAGGGCTCCGCCACGGACTTTTGGTTGGGGGGGACGGTCCATGCTCTTCGCCCATCGCCCTAGTGTCTCCTCTAAACCTAGGGTACCCCCAAATCCAGTTTTCTCATCGAATTTAGGCCACTTGTTTTTCGTCATAGCCCTGATACGATGATTTTTTAACTAAAAAAATAAAAAAAATAGATAAATGGTAGGCCACCTGACCCATGCAATATTACCCATTATTAGATTGTATGTACCTTCATCATATTGACACACCAGACAGAAAAAAAAAACTTGAAAAACTAACTTCAATTTTTTATGGTATCTGGCTCATAGTTTTGCTCTGAATCTGAATCCATTTTTAGCATTTGGCGAAGGTCGGGTCAGGTTAGGTGAGATCTACAAGTGCGTGTCCAGCCGGCTAGCCAAAGTAGGTACTGTCAACCACCACAGACAGCTTCGTAACATGTTGCATTGGTACCAAAACTACTTCTCAATGTTGCTTAAATGGATGCTTAATTCGACATCATCTCCAAAAAGTTTCCTAGTAACATGCCTAACTCGAAAAAGTGAACCAAATTCATCTAACGGTAAAGACCTTGACCTGATACTCACGTGACCTTGACACCTACCATAATGCATGTGTCTACCGTCATTCATCACATCTTGGCTCGGTTTTATGACATACTCGTAACAAGTCTGGAAACGTATAGATAATATGCGCTAACATACACTGAATCGGTGTTTCGGCCTGACATGGTCTGGAGAAATAGGCCTCAGGCCCAAAAGTCATGGCCCATGGGGGTTAGGATCATGAAATTTTCAGAGGTGCAAAATTCCCGGGAAATAATAATAATTTCATCACGATAAACCACTTTTTACGCGAGTTACTTGCAAAAAACTGAGGGATGGGTCGATCCGAGTTCCGACCCACCATAAGAACGAGGGTTAACCTCTCAATCACTTGATGAACAAACAGCTTCTCTCATCCTACAGTTCTGCGATATTCTTAGTTGACCGATGGAAGTTCCCTCTGAAAGAACGAACGCGTTTACCCGAAAGAATAATCTCCGTATTGAGCGTTTGACCCTCGCCCGGCGAGAGCGGGGTTGATGCAACCCTTTTTGCAAATATCGTAGCCAAATTTGGCATGCCCTTTGGGGCAACCTTTTCGCACCTTTCCTGAAAATTTGAAGTCCCAGTCTTTTCAGGTCAGGTCACCAGGTCACAAAAACCGGTACAAGGTCAGGGGAAAATTGGACTAGCTTAGAGGCAACTGAATTCCAGAGTTCACTTAAATTGGTAACAAAGTATATCATTCGATGCGCACGGACGTCCTGAGTTCACTGGTGCTTTTGTTTTTGCTCTACTTTGTAGATAAAAAGTTATAAGCGAAAAAACTTTTGACATGTTTTAGCAAAAAATTTTGCACTCATACCCCAAAGCCCCCCTAAATATTGATTTTGAGTCACCAAACTTTCACAGGGGCGAGATCTCCTATGGACCAACCTACCCTGTAAATTTGGCGTTTCTAAGTGCCATAGGAGCCAATCGCGAGGGGGGGTCGTACCAACCTCGCCGTCCGTGTTATGGAAAAGGCCTTCGCCTGGCGAGGGTTAATTGATTGAGAGATCCTTATCTGATATACCTACTGGAGTACCTACTGGATATACCTACTGGATTCAACATCGGAATGGGACGTGTGATTGCGAACATTCGTCAGTAGACTCACGTTGATATACCTAACGCGAAAACGCCTCTCGATATGGTCTACTAAAAAGAAAACTGAAATCCGTGGCCCCCATAACAGAAAAAGACTTAAATCACAGCGACAATATAGTTGTCGACGACAGGTCAATTCTCATGACGTTTTTTCTTCCGAGATTCTTTGCACCTATGTTCTGTATTCGGTGTCAGGAACAAGAGTCGATTTATCTACCAGCGGGAGAGCCGATTATTGGGGGGGACAAAAGATAGTATGTCCCACCCAACATTTTGGTTGGGGGGGACATGTCCCCCCCGTCCCCCCCGGTGGCGGAGCCCTTGATAGTAGTATGCCATACAGCCGAATGCTTACCTTTCTATTTCCACCCATCGTTATCCACTCGCCTAGAGCACAATCCAAACGCCAACCAAACGCGACACGACTCTTCCAACACAGAAAAACGCACATGGAAATTGCCGCCACATTGCCGCGAGAACTTTCTCGGCGCCGCCGATGTTGCTTACCAACGGCTTCAAGCCTTGCAACAGCTGACGATTAGTGAGAACTGACTTCTTTTCATGGACGACCAATCAGAACCGGTCTTACAAAAATGCCAACCAATCAAAATGTCGCTCTAAAAGGGCGATGCTATCGCCACGTGGTGGTGAAAAAACACACTAATCTAGGATAGCATTTTACATAGGAGTATTCTCAAGGACGAACGGGCGCGTCCATGCATTTCGGATGATTGGTATATCGCTTCATCGTCCATGATAATGCCCGAAACTGCTATTTGGAATTCATGGACAGCGAGACGTCCATGCAATCCCAGCCGTCCACGTTAATACCCTAAAAACCGCAAATTGTCCATGGGCAGGCACGTACCCAGGATTTCGCCCAGGAGGGGGCCACCTGCTTTCGAAGGGGCCCCCACAGTGTATAGGGCCCCCCAGGTTCCCCGGGGGCCCCCGGGAGTCATGAAGAACCTTTCGATGGTGGGGGGGGGGGGGGCATAGTGGGTTCGGTCTCTCCTGCAGACGTAGGTGAAAAAACGCCACGTGTGTGGGAAAGCGCAATTCAGTTCTTTACAACCTAATGTAGCATTTGGTTGTGATTTCTCGCGTTCAACTTCATCAAAGTCAATTAAAACGGTCTCTGTAACGGTCTAAGCCTTGAGAAAATGTGGAAAATTGGAAAGTAAAAATATTTTTGCTTGAGGAGTGTGCATGAAACGCACGGCATTTTATAAGCGAGCGCCTCAATTAGGACTGAGCATCCTCCAATTCCGGATGTGTAGGTATATCCCGCGCCGGGCCGGAGGGGTGTTTGAACACCCCCCTGCGGTTTTTCGCAGATATCTCAAAAACGGCGGCGCGGAGCGCCGCCGTTTTTGGCACACCTGTTTGTACATCTTTTCCGCACATGTTGTAAAAATTTCAGACCCAGGTCACCTTAGGTCAGGTCACCAGGTCACGCCAAGTGACCTCACCTCAGAAAAAATAAGAATGCTCGTCATAGCTACACCGATTGATCGATTGCCTTGAAACTTTCAGCGATTGATTAGAGCAACAGTATCTACAAAATGTATATCTCGGAATTTTGATATCGGTGACCTAAGGTCAGGTCAATTTTGTGGCCTCTCCATTATAAGTCAATGGGAGAAAATTGAAAAGCGTCTGTTTTGCACGAACGCCATTCTAGACACTCTCAAACATCGAGATGTAGGTAAAATTGACACACTGAACCAGAAAATGGCAACTGTGACCCCTCGTTATGTCCCCGAGGTCATCTCAGGTCACGAACAGAATCTAACAGTTTTTCGCTAATAACTTCTGATAGAGGCGTCCTAGAGCGCTGAAAACGCCTTAGATGTGTTCGGCTCGACGTTGCGGATCGACTGATATGCAACATGACCTTTTCCGGTCAGGTCATGACCTTGACCTGAGGTCAAATTTTCAAGTTGACCTTTCAAGGTCAACTTATAGTTCATTCGACGCGTCTCGACGAGAGGAACACGATGCTGGCAAAAGTAATGTCATGGCTGTTTTGAGTCAAAAGTAGTCGCCGAAAAACCTATTTTCGTAAGAACGGCTATTTTTGGAGTTTTGTCCTCTGTAGGCTAAACCGTTGACCTGAGGTCAAATCTGAGAGCATAACCCAGAAAGGCTTGTAAAAGGGCTATCGAATGCGCTTTTTCGCGGCGCTGTAGCTCTATCGGTTCCCGAGATAGCCGTTGGCAGTTTCCAAAATGTTGAAATAGTCAATATTTTACCTTTGGTGACCTCTGGTGACCTGACCTTTGACCTGACCCAAAAAATGACCGAAGTGTTTTCGTCCTTATTTTGGACGTTCTTACGATTGCCGCTTACCGCGTGTCGCTACGTGGCCCAGGAGCCGAGTTAGAAGGGGGGGGTGTTCAGACACCCCCCCCCCGGCCCGGCGCGGAATCTCAGAGCACCGGCCCGGCGCGGGATATAATATAATAGTGGGGAATAAATGTCTCGTTATCGGAATTCCACTATCTGGCAACTAGCCCTATGTAAACGCAGCTATTATATGTTCCACTAGGAATCGAGCGCAATTGTACTTTTAGCCAGAAAATAAATGTTTGATTAATTCTGGGACACTCTGTATTAATTGGAGGAATAGGACTTAGGAGGAAATGCGATTGCAAATCGACCCACATCCCTGTGTTAGCCAATGACGCCTTTGGGGCCAAGGTTGGGGGAATTCAGTTTAGCCTTTTTGTTTTTCTGTGATATCTCCGGCACCGTGAAAGATATTGGCTCCTTCAGATGAGTGCCTACTCCAGTCACTACTTATATCCAGTAGCCAGTAGCCACTCAGATGATTTGGGATCAATCAGGTGATAAGCGTACTTTCAGACGACCAGGGGCCCCCAGTCGACCAGGGGTTCCCAGGCGACCAGGTCCTCCAGATGACTAGGGGCCCCACTGCCCCAGGCGACCAGGGCCCTCCAGGCGACCAAGGGCCAATGCGATCAGGTCCCCAAAGCGATCAGGGGCCCCCAGGCGACCAGGGGCCCCCAGGCGACCAGGGGGCCCCATGCGACCAGGCCCCCTTCTACCAGGGGCCCCCAGGCGACCAGGGGCCCTCTAGGTGACCAGTGGCCCTCAGGCGATCAGGGGCCCCCAGGCGACCAGGGGATCCCAGGCTACCAGGGGCCCAAGGCGACCAGGGTCCCCCAGGCGACTAGGGGCGACCGGGGGCCCCAGGCAACCAGGGGCCCCCATGCGACCAGGCCCCCCGGCTACCAGGGGCCCCCTAGGCGACTAGGTACCCCCAGGCGATCAGGGGCCTCAATATCATGCAACCAGAGGCCCCCCATGCGACTAGGGCCCCCTAGGCGACTAGGGGCCAGACTATCAGGGGCCCATACGACCAGGCCCCGGGCTATCAGGGCCCCCTAGGCAACTAGGGGCCCCCAGTCGATCAGGGGCCTCATGCGACCAGAGGCCCCCATGCGACCAGGGCCCCCTAGGCGACTAGGGGCCACAGGCTATCAGGGGCCCCCATGAGACCAGGCCCCCGGCTACCAGAGGCCCCCTAGGCGACCAGAGGCCCAGGAAACTGGGGGCCCTTGGATGACTGCAGGGGCCCCTCGGGTACCCAGGGCACATAAATGAAACTTTAATATCAATTTTTCTTCCGAGTAAAAGACGTTTTATCCAGTGTTTAAAAAAATATCCTGGGGCCTGAGGGGCCCCTGAGCGCCGAAGGCGCTCAGGGGGGGGGGGCCTTGGCCCCCGTGGCCCCCCCCCCCCCTTGGGTACGTCACTGTCCATGGGTTTACAACATTTCAAGCGCTGGCGCCCTAAACGTGGGGCGTTGCAATTAACTTTCAACACGAAGTCAGCAGAGTTGCTTGAACCGAAGAACCCAGAAAACGAAGATGCAGACACGACACCAAACGCAGACAAGTATCATGCTAAGGGAAGATGCACATAAAGTGCAAGATAAGCAAATTAGATTCTACAAATAGCAAGATGCATGGGGAAGCAAACGTAATGAAGCAATGTTTGAAAAAGCCAATCATGTCGACACAAGCTAAAGAAGCTTCTGCACCATCCAAAAACAAAAAGAAGGGTCACATTATCCACAACATCGGGACAGAAAATGCAGAGTGCCGGCATAGCGATCGACTGGAACAGTTTCCGGAAGGAGCTCTTCACATAGAAGAGAGAAGGCAAAAGATGCAAAATGGAGCAAGCAAAGTTTATATCCGCTCCCATGACAGCCGACTGGAAAACACAAACAAGCAGGCTCTTATAAAGGTACGAATGCAGCTCTCTCGCCTTCTCCTAAAATCATTACTCATTTCGTCATGTTTGCAGTTATTCAGCAACCTACATTTCATGAACCTAACCTGCACCGTGGAATGAAGTCACCGCAATTGAACAAGAACGGAAATCAAGAGGCAGCCTGCCCTGATAGCAAGTCATTGAGTCAGCTCAGCGGAACATGTCACCATATATTACTGACCTGTCATCTATTCTAATTAATATTATCCCAACCGCCCCACGATGCAAAGATCCAACCCTAAGGAATATCCAACCATCCGTCAATCAAGAACCGCGGCTCAATGTCCGCTCAGAATACCTCTCTCATGTCTAACAGCAGGCACGGGCGTCACCATAAGCCTTGCCGCCTCACTACGAGAGCCGACGGGAGCCGAGGACGACAGACGTGGCGGAATGCGGCATGCAGCACGAGCAAGAGAAGGCACACGCAGAATCGCTGGACTCCAACAGTCCGGGAGGCCACTGGACACCAGCCGGCATTCTCGGAAGCTGGAACAGCAGCGGTCAAACAGCAGGTGGGGTGGAGTGTTCGAGAATATAATCATGTGACATGTCATTGCGGCGTTGTAGTAGAAATAAGGGGACTTTGTGTAGGTGAGCTGTAGGGAGATTAGGTAAAATACTGTTTGCTTTATTGTTACTAGGTAAAAACATCCATGCTGTTTGCTTCGTGTGAAAGCATAGGAACAAGGGCATTCTCTATCGTTGCGTCGGCGTTAAAAGCAATGTTACAATCGATTGCGTAAACAATGTTTAGATGGTTTAATTATGTCTGTGCGTTAGCCCAAAAACAATAACCCTAGCCATGAACCATCAGCCAGCATCAGCCCACGTTTAGTGTACACGAACACAGCTAAAGAAGAAAGGAGTCAATGAAAAAAAGAGTTCAAAGGACAAACACAGACAAGAGAAAACAAAACAACAAGAGTCAAAAACAGGTAAATCGTGACGATGACTGAAGAAACCCAGCCTGAATTGGACTCACGCACACGCACACATGCACACAAACACACACACACACACACACGAAGAACCAAAATTGTGGGGGCACAACTTAAAAGAAATGAGCCTGAAAATGTGACAGAAGCCACATTTTTTCGAATCACGGCTTACATGAATTGACAGAATCATAAGGCGTGCATATTGGTATGAGACTAAAAGCCAAACACGCAAAAGCGAAGTCGAGAAGAACGGTGCTTCTATTACCGACACTTTCATGGATAACGCGGGTCAACAGGGCGCAGGCGGCAGATGGCCTACCCCACCTGGACCCGACGTATAGCGCCGACCCCTCTTATCGGTCGCACGCCAATTGGGTGGCCACGCCAAAAACGGGCTACACCTGGCACTGCAGAGGTGTAAACACTGCCGCCTCCCCGCCCGCATCTACAGGAAAAGCTCATAACGGAACTTTATATCTCCAAAGCGCAATCGGCCGGCATCCTGTGCGCCAACCCTCTGCACCTGCGCCTGGGATATCGCCACCGGCACCGCCTCGACCTAGTGGATCGACGCCGGTGTGAGCATGTCAAACAAGAAACAGCTGACGCAGGGACCCCTCGGGCCGTATCATGCCGCAAGTGCCGCAAATAGAAGGCGTCAAGCCATCAAAATTACACTCACGCCGACGAAGTTATCAGCCGCCGACAGACGCTAACCAAAAGTCCCAGTCACCCTCCCTGCGGAATCGGAGGTGCAAATATGTACGTCCAGAAGAGCAGATATTCCGTGCCGAGAGTGGGACACGCCAATGCCCATATCTGGCATTCACCTGACGAGCAGCGACGCCGACGGTCGGGGACTTCTGATACTGGACGGCAGCTGGGACAAATGAGCGTCCAGCAAACAGAGTAATAACTGACGAATTCGCTAATATCACAAGCGTTCGGCCAAAACAGGAACAGCTGGGAAGTTCAATGACCATGGCGGACCATACATATGAACCAATACCCCAGATATCGTGATTACAACCAAACCAAGCAATAAAGCGCCGACGCCGGACAGGGTACCTCAGCTTCCCAGCAGAACAAAGGTGTGCACAACAGATGGCAAGACGATAGCAAAAGTGATAAGCACTGCACCCGGCCCAATTACAACCAGCTGGGAGAAAGTCAATAACCAGGACCGATGCCACTCATGAGTCATCATACAGATAAAGATACTAGGCCTATCACGCCACACCGACGAATTATCTAGCCATGCTTATCACACCTGGAACACCAACGCGATAGTAATCTGGGTATAAAGGAACGAGGCAGTCATGGAGGAGGTACCGAGGAGTGCACAGGACACCGGAGTGCACGGAGCATCGAGTCCGACTGGGCGGAGCGCAGAGGACACGGCAGTGCACGGGGGATGGAGTACGACGGGAGGAGCGCGACGGGCAGCAGCTGACGAGGGAAGGTCCAGTACGACAGTGATCGAGAGCTGGATCGAGGAAAGTGCACGCTCTCAGCCATCGACAACGGACAAACTGCTATCATCATCGACCTCGCGGTGACCGGTTTGGTCAACAACGCCGTTCAAGTAAGAATTGCCACAGAAAGGAAGTCTGCTCAATCCTTGCCAACATGCAATCATTCAGCTCCCGTCCCTCATATATTCACTCCGTGATTTGCACCAACCGGCTGATGGTTCAGGGCTACCTTTCTCGGGCTGAGCGTGAGGATTAGGCGTAACGACAACACCATGTAAGCTTCTTTTTTTTGGGGGGGGGGAGACAAAGCGTGAAGACGTGAATATTTATAATGGATTGATTGGGTAAATTTATTGGGTAGTTCGATAGGACTCGGGGGCTCAGTTCTTAATTGGATCGCTGTCGAATCATTGCGTCAGGGCTGGTCGGAAGTGACGAATTATGTTGCGCGATGGGAAGGTTGCTGCGCGGGTGTGTAGATTTGGGTAACAGATAGCGCAAGGCGAGAGTGAGTCTGGTAATCATGAGGACTGCGCTTGAATTTGGTTTGTTTACTCCGACGTTTATTGCGTGAATAAAACCCTGAAAGTTTAGCGGCATGAGTACGAGTATAAGAAAGGTCAGGAGTGATGACAAGGGCGATAAGGGCGACATTTATCTAACGGACGTGAATACCTGGCCAAATGTGAGCGAGCACCGGGAAACATCGAAATGGACCAACCCATAACAGTGTTCCCGTAATCCGGTCTCCCTCTCTCTCTCTCTCTCTCTCTCTCTCTCTCTCTCTCTCTCTCTCTCTCTCTCTCTCTCTCTCTCTCTCTCTCTCTCTCCCTCTCTCTCTCTCTCCCTCTCTCGCTCTCACTCTCACTCTCACTCTCCCTCTCCCTCTCCCTCTCCCTCCCTCCCTCTCTCTCTCTCTCTCTCTCTCTCTCCTCTATCCCTCTCTCTCTGCTGTATTCTCTATCTTGCTCCCAATGATTGTAACATATATCGACGCGATTGGACTAAACCATACAACAAAGTAGGATAAGGACCGAGACAATCCAACTAGCCGGAGAGAGGCTGGTTCGAGCCAGGCCCCTGTGCCTGTTTTTACTCTGCTGACGCCGTCGATCACTGCGAGATGGAAAATGAGTATTCCGTGACTCGATGAATTCTACTGCGTATTCCCATGAAGTATAGCAAAGGCACCGAGCGGCTAGCCGTCCGTGTCGACCGGACTTTGAAGGGCTAGGGCTAATATGTAAGAGTGTAAGAGCGATAAACGAGGGCAAGGTTGCCGAGTTATAGTGTCGCGGAGTGGCTCCGCCGAGGTATTCAGTAGAAACACGGAGTTATAGTTTCGCGGAGGGCTCCACCGAGAGTATTATCATTTAGGAACTTATCCCTCAACTGAAGCACAACCGGACCACCCACAACACCGAGTCGACAGACCGGCAGAGGTGCGTACAACCGATGTTTCTTTTGAGCATGGGCGAAATTATCCGCACTGTGGCAGTGCGCGCGAGCGAGAGAGAGGTGGTCGATGGAAATGTATATGCACTGTGGCAGTGCACGTGATTGAAGAGCAGGCAGTAGCCGGGAGCGCGTGAGAAACGTAGCTTCAACGGAAGAGAGTAATAACGTAAAGGGGGTCAGAAGGACACCCAGTGCCAATTTGCTTAGAATTCAGGGACTTAAAGGGGTTAATGCCTCATTATACGCGCATAAGTACCAAACAGGGTATAAACTCACCTCAGGAGATAACCATGCAAATTTCAGCGCCACTGGGGGGATTAGATGGAAACGGGAGGGTCGGTTTGTCTACCCGAATGTTCTTCGTAGATGTACGCATGATCGAATAAATGGTGCGTGCGCGGAAGAAAGGGAGTAACGAATGGTTATATTAAGGACCAGTGGGAGCCAGACACTCATGCTCGAATTGCATTTCATTTCTCTGATGGGATAGAGCCTTTGGCATCGAACGGATACGAAATGGGAACATGGGAAGGCCTTGCCCTGGGGTTTAAAGCCAAGCAATTCCATCAGCCGGTGACAAATCCCATCCCTTCCAGATTGAGCCTATTCCTCCCCGAGCAGTGAAGACTATATGTTGTAAGGAAATTGCAAGCCTCTCAAATAAATTTGTACTGCACGACGACGGAGCCAGTGCCGAGTGGGAAATCAGACAGGCGTTAAAGAGGAGACGATACACCTGCCCACCCAGTGTCGTCTTCCGAGGCGGACGATTATACCACCGCTTAACAGCCACCCGTCGCTCACACGGCACATGTGCACCGCCAAGCCGCCCAGCAGCACCGCTACAGAACCACTGACCCCCAGGTCACCTGCTGCACCAGCGGAGCGGAGTGGTTCTCCCGCCGGGTGTGTTCGACGAGACAGATTGAGCTGGGAGAAGAAGGTGGAAACAGGTTCAATACCTGTCAGACTGCTTCTGGTCGCGATGGAGGCGAGAGTACCTGCCCCTTTTGGAGAGGAGAAGCAAGTGCCTGCGACCTTCACAGAATCTCTGCGTTGGAGATGTGGTCCTGTTAGTTGATCATGACGCCCCGAGGTGCCACTGGCGTTTAGGCAGGGGGGGGGGCTGTCCAGGTTTTTGTCAGATCGGATGGCATGGTGCGCAGGGTGCGGGTGCGTACCAGTCGTGGTGTGATGGAGAGACCAGTCACTATGCTGGTGCTTCTGCTGAGCGAAGAGGAAGCACATGTTCCCAGATGGTTGAACCCCAGAAGGTTCAAGGGGGGCGGTGTTGCCGGCCGTCGCTGACCAGCATTGAGCCCGGCGCGCGCACGGGCTCCCAAACCCGGCTGTGTCTGATTCGTCTGGCGGCTCGGTGCGCCGGGCGACCCGGCGACTGACGGGGCGGGCGGCGCCTCGGGCTGGAAGGCTCGCCGCACTGGGCAGCTGACCGAAGGTGCCGGACTGTTCGAGACTGTCGCCGACTCCAGTTGCGCCTGCCGTGCGGACCGACTCCTGCTTCTGGCACCGAGTCCGTTTGGCCATTTCGCTCCGTGCGCCGGCCGACCTGGTGGCTGACGGGGCCGCGCGCCTCGGGCTGGTTGGTCCGCCGCACTCCGCTGAGGGAATCGACGGTCGACGGAGCGTGCTGGGTGATTGGACGCAGGCACGTATCCAGGATTTCGCTCAGGGAGGGGCGACAGCCGAGAAGGGCCCGGAGGTCAGCTCAAAGGGCCCCACAGCGACTGCCTATCCTGGTGTTAAAAAATCGGGTGAAAAAAAAACAAATTTACGATAGAATTCGGCATATTGCAAATGAAAATGCATTGTCTTGCGTTTGTCGACCTTGATAAAATGTTTGCAGTTAACTTCAATTGAAGATCGTTTTTGCAATTCACTTTTTTTAAAGTTCGTTAACCCACGCCGTGCTGTGGGGAGAGTTTTCACGCCCCCCCCCCCCCCCAGGTTTTTCGTGAATATGTGGAAAACGGCGGAGCGCAGCGCCGCCATTTTTGTTCACCTGTTCATACCTTTTCCGCACATGCTGCGAAAATTTCGGACCTAGGTCGTTTAAGGCCATGTCACCAGTTTATGTCAAGTGACCTTACCTCAGAAAAGTTTAAAGGGTTGCTAATCTAAACCCTCTCAAACATCGGTCCATAGGTAAACATGACGCATGCTGAATCAGAAATTTGCAGGTCAGTGATCCCTCTGTGTACCCCGAGGTCATCTCAGGTCATGAAAGGTCACCAACAGTTTTTTTTACTATAACCTTTGATAGAAACGTGCTAGAGCGGTGAAAACACGTCAGATTTGTTCAGCTCGACGATACGGATCGACTGATGTGCAACATGACCCTTTCCGGTCCGGTCATGACCTTGGGTCAACGTATAGCTCATTTGGCGTGTCTCCAAGAGGGGAACACGATGCTGGCAAAAGTTATGCCTGGCTCTTGAGGAAAAAGTTATCACCGAGCAAAGTTCGTGAAAACGGCTATTTTTAGAGTTTTTGTCCTCTGTAGGCTACACCGTTGACCTAAGGTCACATCTGAGAATAAAACTCAGAAGGGTCTGTACAAAGGCTATCAAATGCGGTTTTCCGCGGCGCTGTAGCTCTATTGGTTTCCAAGTTAGTCCTCGGGTGTTTCAAAAATTGTTGAAATAGACAAAATTTGACATTTGATGGCCTCCTCTGGTGACCCGACCTTTGCCCTGACCTTAATCTTCCAGGCGGTGGGGGGGGGGCATTTTTTTGCCCCCCCTCTTTAGTTTTTTTCGATATATCTCGAGAACCGCTGCGCCGATCGTCACCAATCTTTCAGTACCCTCGCGTGAATAGCTATCGCACATTGTGACCATTTTTTCCCCAAAGGCTATGATAGGTTGGAGGTTAATGACGTCAGAGTGACGTCATTTCTGCCATTTTCGACCCAAAAAAAAGGTTTCGCGAGAAGAGCTGTCTGGCCTACAGCTTTAGAGATACAGAAATATGTTTTGATTATAAAAGGTGTAGAATTTAGAGGGCTACAAAACTGCAATCTCGGATTTTTAAAATTGTTGGATTTTGACCCCCGAAAATAAAAAATAGATTTTTTGAATGTAATAGCAAAAAATCCAAAAAGTTTTTTGAATTTCGAAAAAAACGGAAGACATATGATAGTTCCTACCGCCTTCTATCTACATACCAAATTTGAGATCGATACCTCTTTTTTGGCCAAGTTATAGCAAAAAAAACTTCAAAATTGATGACGTCAAATTTTCAAACTCAATTTTTAGCAATTCTAGACCTCGTAGCGCAAAAAAGGCCACCATTAGACTCCCCGTGACGAGCTGCATCGAATCAATACCCTTTTTATGCAAAAATATCAACTTTGAAATTTGACATTTTTCGACCTGACCTTGACCTGGCCTCCACCAGAAAGTGACCTAAACCGTACCTGATGGTCTTATAACCAATACCATTGAGTTGGAAATGAAAAACTGGCCATAAAACATGCATCGCACAACCTTAGTAAGGTTGGGTTCATGTGGTGACCCTTGGTGACCTTTGGTGACCTGACCTGTGACCTGACCTGGTATGACCAGTGACCTCTAATAGCAACATATTATATACTAGACGACTGACGCCCTATCGCTGATTTTCGACAAAATGCGTTTTACTCGGTGTTACAGCGCTTTCCCTAGAAGCCCCGTGAACGGTGAAACATTTTATCTTTGACCTGACCTGTGACGTCATCGATGACCCCGAGGTCAATAAAATTTGGTTTCCCTTCACAAATTTGACAGGGCTATCGAACGCTGTTTGTCCAGTAGTTCCGGAGATACGGGGGGGGCAAAAAATGCCCCCCCCCCACCGCGCGGAAGGTGGCCGGGAGGCCCACCGCCTGCCAGGTTAAGAATGATTGGAGCATTTCCGCCATTATTTTTGACGCTCTTTTGATTGCCGCTTACTGCGTGTCGCTACGTGGCCCAGAAGCCGAGTTAGCCGAGGAGTAGTTCATGTTATCTATGTACCAACCAAAAAGGTTTGCAATATTTGGCTAACTTTAATGATATTGGTTTAAAGGAAGCAAGTTGTTCAACGCGAACAACAGTCACGGTGACAGCCACAGTGTGCAACACGTATTTAAACTGGACTTGCCGCAGTGTCGCGGGACCCGGGGGGGGGGGGGGTGGCGGGGGCTGAGCCCCTCAAACTTTTCGGCAGGGGGCAGGGCTCGTAATGTATTTTAGCCCCTCCAACTGGAGGAATCGAAATCGGAAATCTACCAACATAATTTCATAGATTCATACATTGTATACACCTTTTCGAAATGTGAACCAGAAACAAACTTCATTATGGAGTGTTCTAACGCAGAAGACATTACCAAACCAAAAAGGTAGTTCCTTGACTCAGATGAGACGGAATATCTCACTTCTTGCAAATGTTTTCGTTTCGATTTTTCGTTGTAAGGGCCAAGGGGTGAAATATAAGTGGTCTAAAACCGGTGAGAAAACTAGATTTGGGGGTACCCTAGGTTCCGGGAAGGATTAGGTGTGCCCCCCATCTCAAATTACCTTCCGCCGCCTCTGGTCAATTTGTACCTACATGAAGGCGGAATGTGTAGTAGCCTTTTTTGTGACACTGATGATGTGCTTTGCTGCTATTTATATTGCCACTATTGTAAGGTCGTTCGCAGTGGCTACTGATCGTCTGTCTACTTGTTTATTTAATTAACCCTCACATGTGTAAGGGGATGGGTTGGATGAACCCCCCATGGTTTTTCGCAAATAACTCGCGCAAAAAGCGGCCGATCGCAACGAAACTTTCAGTACCCTCGAGTTGATCAATTTTACACCTACTCTGAAAATTTCATGACCCTGACCCAAATTATCTTTGACCTGTGACCAGTGGCGTAGACAGGGGGGGGGGCCTTGGGGGCCATGGCCCCCCCTTTCCGCCCAGCCGCCCAAATGGCGCCCCAATTAGCGCCGACTAGGCTGATGCCGTTTTACAGAGAGAACATGAATTAAAAAGTGATGTGCAGGCAGGGATCGAACTCATTATCTCTTTGGGGGTGCCTGGACACCCAAATTATCTCCAGGGCACCCCCAAATACGAGCTGAGCCCCCAAATGTTGAAAGGCGCCCCTCCGGAAACCAGAACATTCCGAACCCCCAGGGTCGATGGCGCCCCTGAAGAGCCGCTGGCACCCACCTAAACGGAACAGTCGCCCCATTAAAGCTTGATGGCGCCCCTCTAGAGCACCCGGCGCCCCTCTGAAGTTCACAGCTGCCCCAATCGACCCATCCAAGATCGATCCCTGAAACCACTGGCGCCCCTCTACAGCACCCGCATTCTTCTCAAGATCACAGTCGCCCTATCCGAGATCAATAGCGCCCTCAAGAGCCACTAGCGCCCCACCCCCTTGAGACTGAAGTCGTCCCGCTTGAGACTAAAGTCGCCCCATTCAAGCCCAATGACGCCCCTCCAGAGCGTCCGGGGCGCTTCTGAAGATCACGCCCATCTAAACGAAGGTTAGAGCTGCCCCATCTTAAGATCGATGGCAGCCCTTTGAAACCAATGGCGCCCTTCTTGACTACCCGGCACCCCTCTGAAAATCACATTAGCCCCATCCCAGACAATGCCCCTGGAGACTACAGTCGGCCCACCCAAGCTCAAACCCCTTTAGAGCCTCCCTGCGGCGCCCTGCTGAAGGCAACAGTGGCCCCATCCATGCCCAATGGCGCCCCTCAACGCCGTTCTAAAGATCACAGTCGCCCCATCAATCCGAGGTCGCTGGCGCCCCTCAAGAGCCACTGGCGCCCACCTGAACCGGGGCTTCAGTCGGCCCATCCTTGATCAATGGCGCCCCTCTGAAACCACTGATGCTCCTCTGAAAATCCCAGTCGGACCATCCGAGATCAATGGCGCCCCTCCAGAGCGTCCGACGCCCTACTGAAGGCAGCAGTGACCCCCATCCAAGCATTGCACCCCTCTAGAGCACCCGGTGCCCTTCTGAAGATCACATTCGCCCCATCCGAGGTCGTTGACGCCCTCCAGTAGTCACTGACGCGAAACTGAATGGATACTTCGGTCGCCCCGCCCCATTCAAGATTGATAGTGCCCCCCCCCCCTCCCGAAACCACTCAGCGCCGCAGCAAAGTACATATTCGATAGCTCTTTTTATGCTCTCTCTTATTGATTATCTCAGATTTGACCTAAGGTAAACGTTTTAGCCTCAAAATATACGTTTTCGCGGAGGACGTTTATCTGTAATACCTTTTGGCTCAGACCTGCACGAGATTAGTTCAACCAGCATCGTGTTCCATTTTTCGAGACAGACGAGTCAAATGAACTAGAATTTGACATTAAAAGGGCATTTGAGAATTTGACCATAAGGTAAAGGTCATAACCTAACCGGTAAAGGTCATATTGCATATTAGTCGATCCATATTTTCGAGAAGGAAAATAATTATATTGGGTGTTTCATTGCTCTACCATATCTCTATCAAAAGTCAATGTCCAAAATCTACTGGAGGCCTTTCATGACCTGAGATGACCTCAGTAACATAAAAGTGGTCACATCACGAGTGATATTTACCGATTAAATGTGTCATATTTACCTGCATCCCGATGGTTGAGGTTGTTTTCGTTCAGAAGAAAAACATTTCAATTGTCTCCCATTAATCTGCACCGTGCTGGAGGGGGGGGGGGGTTACGCCCCCTTAGGTTTTTTTTTTCTCGCGAATATCTCAAAAACGGCGTCGCGCAGCGCCTGCGCTGTCTTTGGTACACCTGTCCATACATCTTTTCTACACAGCTTGTTAAATTTCAGATGAGGGTCGTTCAAGGTCAGGTCAGTAGGGCACGTCAAGTGACCTTACCTAAAAAAAGTTAACCCTCGCCGGCCGAGGGGGGGGGGGCGGGTGCCGCCCCCCCCCCCATAGGGTTTTTTCGCGATAGCTCCGAACACGCTGGGGATAGAGAGCTGAAACTTGGCATACCTGACCTTTGATCCAAGCCGCATCTTTTGACACCAACCGCATTTTTGGGTCAGGTCAGGTCACTGACCTATGACGTCATAAGTGAACCTCTGCACGGTCTTCAGATGTCGCAACTTCGCAACGCCCTCACTGCCAGAGGAGATGTCACAGGGAAATGAAACTTGCAGGATCTAGTATCCATTATGAGTCCCACAACTTGTATATCTCGGATTTTTCCTAAAGGTCATATGAGGTCAGGTCATTTTCGTGACCTCACCATTATAAGTCAATGGGGAAAAATGAAAACTGCTATTCTGGCGCCGGGAACGATCTCCAACTATCTCAAGCACACAGAATCGTGATTTTATGCACTCCTTGCAAGGTTAGATGCGTCACTTTTGCAATGTTGACCTTGCGTGACGTCATTTATGACGTCATCAAGGTCATATTAGTTTTTCGTCAATAACTCTTGATCAAATTGGGCTAGCGAGTCGGGAAAGCCACCAATGGACTCAGGAAGACCTGCCGAATCGAATGATATGCGACATGACCCCTTTCGACTAACTTCGTGACCTGGGGGTGCTGACCTGACCTTGACCTGAGGTCAACACCCCAAGTTGACCTGACCCGGACAAAAAGTATATCATTCGACGCGCCTGAGCGAGACGAACACGATGCTGCCAAAATCGGCGCTCTGCGGCCGTTTTTTGCGAAGTTATTCACCAAAAACTGAACCGTACCTTGGGGCACTTGACCTGACCTCAGAGGTCACCGGTTGACCTAGGACCTTAAAATCGGGTACCAATCTCTGCGTCTCGTAACGGCGCACACGCTCGTTTTTTCCGCGACGCGCTAGCTCCACCAGGGGCGAAACAGCGAGGGGGGGTCGTACCCGCCCCCCCCCCCCCTCGGCCGGCGCGTATGTAGAAAACCAATAGGTCCGGCGAGGGTTAAGACCCGCTATAGCTACACCGACTGAACGATCACTTTTGAAACTTTCAGAGATTGATAAGACTAACAATATGCATAAAATGTTCATCTCGGACTTTTTATTTCTGTGACCTAAGGTCAGGTCAATTTTGGGACCTCAAGTCAGTGGGAGAAAAGTGAAATGCGCCTCTTTTGGACGAATGTCGTTTAAAACCCCCTTAACCCGCGCCCCGCTGGGCTATTCAGCCATACGCGCCCTGCTGGGGGGGGGGGGGGCAGATTCTGCCCCCCCCCCCTGAATCTGCTCCCCCCTGTCTAACTTCCGAACCGATGGTCGTAGAAAGACGGGGAAAACGGCAATCGAAAGCTCTCAACAAGGCGGATCTAAAGAGCCCAATTTTTTTGCTTAAGTAGGTCAGAGGTCAGGTCAAGGTCAGGTCAAGGGTACAAAATGTAAGTTTCTACAGTATCGGCCTTGCACCGTAGTTGCCGGAGAATGGACTGAGACTGATTGCCCAAAACGTGTTCTTAGACTACCAAGACAATATTCGTTGCATACAATGTCATTCAAAGGTCAAGGTTAAGGTCAGGTCAGGTCAGGTCAGGTCACCAAAAACTAAATATAGAAAAGGGCATGTGCGACACATGTTTTAAGGGTCATTTTACTCATAGAATTCAATAGGCACACTCAATAAGTGATATGGGCCACCTCTGGATGAATTTCAGGTCGAGGTCAGGTCAAGGTCAGGTCAAGTGAGGTCAAATTTTGAAGTTGGTTGTTAAGGCCTAAAAAGGTGTCTATCTGATGCAGTTTTTCACAGCGAATCGAATGGTGCTATTTTTGTTTCCGTACGAGGTCTAGAACTTCCAAAAAATCATTTTTCAATTTTTTTGTGTGTCGTGACGTCATAAAATTTTGAATAACTCCCACATTTTTGAACCGATTCTTCTAAAAATTGGTATATAGGTGCACATAGACTACTTCTCTGACATATATTCCGGTTGTTTCGATACACTCAAAATTTTGGATTTTATAATAATTTTCCCAAAAAAGTCAGTTTTTTGAGAAAAAAAAAATTGGGCCAAAATCCAAAATTTTCAAAAAACCGAGATAGCCATTTGATAGACAAAGTAGAATCACGTATAACCTTTTTTGTTACGTCTTGATTCCTTTAAAAATGAAGATGTTAGCGGCGTTTGAAATTTTGCCGTTTTTGAGGCGAAAATGGCGAACATGACGACACAAAAACGTCAATTTCTCAAAAATTTTCCGACGGATTTCGCTAAAATTTCAGGGAACGTGTCAAATTAATGTATGATAAGGTACTGAAAGTTACTGGCGTAACGCGTTTAGAAGTTATTGGCGAAAAACGGGAGGGGGGCAGATTCTGCCCCCCCCCCCCCCAGCGGGGCGCGGGTTAAACATCGGTTCATAGGTAAACATAACACACTGAATCGTAAAAATGCACCTGTGTTCTGATACTCGTGCCGGTTCCGTAGTAACACCTAGTAAATCATGCATGAATATATGACGTTACATTTTAGACTGACCCCCTGTCACTAGCTCACAATGGCGCCCCTCTCAAGGGAAAAAGTCGCCCCCTCGAGCACCATGGCCCCCCCCTTTCGCTGATTTCTGGCTACGCCACTGCCTGTGACCTATTTCTCGAGGCCATGTTTGGCCGGAATCGCGATTCGACGTACGATCTCGTATGTCGGCTCGCATTTAGCCGCGCTTTGCAAGCTTTTCGTGGTTTCAAACGCTCAAACATGTGATTTGATGATGCTCCCATGCATTAGGGTGGATGTCAGGGTCATCTGAAGGTCAGGTCAGTTCATTGACCTTTGGTGACCTCGGTTCACTTTTCGAGTTTTACATGTTTCTAGGCTAGTTTCTGGAGCTGAATTCGAATTTAGCAACAATTTGAACATTTACGAAGTAGTTTTGGTGCCTTGGTAACATGTTACGAAGCTGTCAGAGGCGGTTGAAACGTACTACAAAATCCCGTCACGACCCCTAATGGTTGACCTGACCTGACCTGACCCGAGCAGGTTTAAATGCTTTCATCTTTGATCATCATCTTTGATCAAAACTAACACGACATTCGTGATCAGCACCCCGAAAAAACCTCATAGCAGCCACACTTAACGACTTTCTAACAGGTTCCGATTTCCCCGACTTTTGGGTCATTGACCTGACCTGGAAGGTCAACCAATGACCTAGGACCTTTACCCTCGCCCTGGGAGGGGGCTGATGCAACCCCCTAAGGTTTTTCAAAGATAGCGCCGCCAAATATGGCACAGCCTATGGGGCAAACTTTTTACATATGACCTGAAACTTTCAGGTCCGGGTGACCTTGGGTCAGGTCACCAGGTCAGAAAAATCGGTACAAAGTCATGGTCAAATTTCAATTTTTTTTATGCACCTGTCCAACTCACAGCTTTAGACTGATTTCCTTCAAACTTTCAGGATGTGCTAATTTCACCGAGTTGTATAACATATAGTTCGTTTTTTTATGTCACTGACCTGAGATCAGTTAGAGGTCATTAGGTACGTCATAATGTTAAGCTTATGGGAAAATATTCAATTCGGAAAATACTGGAGATATCCGCTTCGTTCTATCACTTTTGTGCTTTGAAACCACAGTACTTAACAGCGTGTCACTTGGTGCTTCTTTATTTGGTGTAATTATCCATGGGTCAGGTCAAATGAGGTCAACTGAGGTCAAATGACCTTTTTGCCAGTAAGTTGGCACACAATGACGCTAGAGCTTAAAAAATGATATCATTGTGTTTGTGGTGATCAGCCGAATCGAATGATATGCGATATGATGCGATTTGGTTAACTTGAATTTAGTTAATTATTTAAAGTTTACTTAATAATCAGGAAAAACTTTAAGTACCTAAACTTTAAGGCGTTCCACGACAAATCGACAAGTGCCCTGCACCCTCATATTTTATTTTTTGCTTAAAATTGGTCTATTGGGTTGTGATGGGTGGGGAAGCCAGCTGTGGCAAGGACTTTTTTCTTCGAACAACGGTTTCCAAGATATAGCCTCGGGCAATTCCTGGAGGTCACATTGCAACCCTATGTTTGGCGGCTTATAACTCAGAAACTATTGGTTTTCTATGATAAAAACTTTATATGGTTCAACTCACAATCAACCAACAAACATTTTGGCTATCTCGGATTTTCAATTTTTGAAAATTTTGATCACGTGACCTTTTGACCTATTTTTCGAAGAGTGACCTTGATATTTTCCCCACTGAAAGTTAAAATTTTGTCTGATGACGATTAAAGCCTTATCAATTGTCATTCATATGCAAAAATAAAAAAGTGGCTATCGCCCTGCGTTTTTATTATTGCATATGAATGACCTCAGGTCACGTGACCTAAGGTCAACTTTTGACCTTTCGACCTTTCGAGGTCAACATACATATGTATGTTTCGATGCAGATCGACGAGAGGATCACGATGGTGCTATTAGTTTGTTCCTAGCTGGGATACCTTGAAAGTTATTCGAGAAAATTTCATATATATTTATGTAGTGCCGCAATTTTGACTTCCTTTTTGCTCCTGTGTCGTCATCTTTGACCTGACCTGACCTGAAAATGACCTCAGTAAAAATTATAGACCTTATCCGTGTGTACCCTGTTCCGTTTACCGCTTGTCGCTATCTTGCTTTATTCTCGAGATCTCGGTGTCGCTCCCGCTCGTAATAATGGACAGGTCATAAAAATGACCTGACCTGAGGTCAACACAGGGAGATAGCCACTTTTTTATTATCGGATATGAATGACAATTGATAAGGCTTTAATCGTCATCAGACAAAATTGCAACTTTCAGTGGGGAAAATATCAAGGTCACTCTTCTAAAGATAGGTCAAAAGGTCACGTGATCAAAATTTTCAAAAATTGAAAAATCCGAGATAGCCAAAATGTTTGTTGGTTGATTGTGAGTTGAACCATATTAAGTTTTTAGCGTAGAAAACCAATAATTTCTTAGTTATAGGCCGCCAAACATAGGGCTGCAGCGCGACCTTCAGGAATTGCCCGAGGCTATACCTCGGAAACCGTTGTTCGAAGAAAAAATCCTTGCCACAGCTGGCTTCCCCGCCCATCACAACCCATTAGACCAATCTTAAGCAAAAAATAAAATATGAGGGTGCAATTTTTTTTTTATTTGTCGATTTGTCGTGGAACGCCCCAGTACACTTAACCCTCGCCCGCACATGCCATTTTCCCATCCTAGAACGCACATGGGGGGGGGGGGTGGTTGCCACCCCCCCGCGCCATTTCGTTCCTGTTGGAGATAGAGCTTAGCAGTAAAGACCAAAAAGATTCTTTGGGAAGAGACGAATCCAATGATACCCAGTTTTACTTTCTCAGGTCAGTCATTGACCTTCCAGGTCAGGTCAAACTAAAAAATGTTGCTGTTTTGGGTCACCGTTGGATATCAAGTGCGCTGCTTATCAAATACCGATGACGATGCTGTTTTCTGGTGCCAAGCCAGCTAGAACCTCTTTGTCACACTATCCGACCAGAATTTTGCTGCTGAGGTCATTTCAGGTCAAGTTAGGTCAAGGTCAATTATATGTGTTTGTATCAGGGATGCGGAGCCGGAGCCGGAGTCGGAGCCGGAGCCGCCGGAGCCGGCATATTTTGCCCGGAGCCGGAGCCGGAGCCGGAGCCGTGAAACAATATAGCCCGGAGCCGGAGCCGGAGCCGGAGCCGCCAAAAAAAGGGGCGACTCCGGCTCCTTTTTATTTTTTGAAGAGGAAAAAAAATAATTGACCTAGTTCGGTTTGACAGTACAAGGCAGTAAAACATATGGTACTTACGTCATGGGCCATCAAGTGAATGAAAAAATCCGAATATCCCCAGTATCCCACAGTACGCAAACAACTTCCTGTTTGCTCTTCCCCCCCCCCCCCCCACGTCTACTGCATCCCCAGAACATGAGGACCAGTCATCAGGTGACGGCCATTGTTTTCAAACCAGTGCAGTGGACTGCGACTCCCAGCACCGTCTCATCCCAAACACCCCCCACCCCTCACCCCTCAATGCAGCCGAGACGGGTGTCAGCTTACGATGGTTCACTGAACTCCGATTCGCGGCGGCTGCGTTTCCAATGCCATCGCTTCCTAGCCCTTTGTTCTGCCAGTTCTCTCTGAGGTGCGTTTGCACGGGGACGCGGTGAGCCGGTCATGGCAAAGAGTAACGCGTATTACCAATCCAATTTTTCTTCCACCCGTATTTAATTGATTGCGTAGGGGATGTACTGAGTCGGAGCCGGAGCCGCCGGAGCCGGACCATTTTACTCGGAGCCGGAGCCGGAGCCGGAGCCGGAGCCGCCATAACATTTCACCCGGAGCCGGAGCCGGAGCCGGAGCCGATTTTTTCTCCGGAGCCGGAGCCGGAGCCGGAGCCGTCTGAAATTTCCACGGCTCCGCATCCCTGGTTTGTATGTCTGTGTGTGTCTGTGTGTATACTGATGTGTGCACCGATTGTTTTTGGGTCCATATCACATGAAATCATGATCTGAGAAGCTTTTACTAAAAATGCAGTCAAAAAACTTCACAAAAAGTAAATTCAGCTTGCCTAAAACACAATTATCTTAGATGACCTAGGTTGACCTTGACCCTGACCTTGACCCCTGTACATCGTCGAACAACATGTTCCATGATAGGTGGGAGGTAAGACTGGCAAAAAAGGCCGAAATCAGGGTGTCAAAAGCTCACAAGGCCCATGGCAAACGCAAGATGTTGAGAATTGGCCATTTGGGTCATGACATGACCTGAAAAACAAGGTCATATCTCCGAAACCAAAACTCACAGAAACTTGAAATTTTCAGTGGACATCAAGAAAGGATAGACGAGCAGCTATACGAAAATCAGCCTTCTAGCTCTAAAAATGTTGAGTGCAGAGCAGAAAGACTGCCTGGGGGGGGGGGGGGTGGCAACCACCCCCCCCATGTGCGGGCGAGGGTTAAGCAAGCAAAAAAGTATATCATTCGACGTGCCTTGACGTGCTGAGTTCACTGGTGCTTTTTTTAACTCTATCTTAATTAGATCAAAAGTTATAAGCGAAAAACTTTTGACCTATTTTTAGCGAAATTTTTACATTTATACCTCCCAAACCCCCCCTAAATATTGACCTAGAGCAACCAAATTTGCACAGGGGTGAGAACTCCAGGGGGCCCACCTACCTACCAAATTTGGTGTTTCTACGTGCCATAGGAACCAATCGCGAGGGGGGTTGCATCAACCCCCCCCCCCTGCCAGGCCGTGTTGACCTGCCAGGGCGATGGTTAAAATTGGGTATCTCGGCTTCCTCTCGTCACGGGCAACACGCTCGTTTTTTTTTTCGCGAAGCTCTAGCTCGATCAGGGGTCAAACGGCAAGGGGGGGGGGTCCAACCGACCCCCCCTACACGTTAGAAGCTGGCAAACGCCGCACACATGCGAGGGTTAATTTTGTTGCAGCTAGGTTGGGACTTGGGAATATTAGGCTAGGTTGAGAGCTATATCGTTGTTTGATTTGTAAGTAAGTGTTTTTTTTTCAATTTTATAGCGCTTCCTATGTGTTTGTTTCTCAGGAAGCCACCACAATATAGTTACACGGAAACTACACGGTCGTGTCCGGATCTACGCGCCTTCCGGTCGTGTCCGGAAGGCGCGTAGATCCGCAGGTCATCGAAACGAGGGACCGGGAGGTTACAAACTCCCTAAGGATTGTGTATCAATTTCGTACAGGGATTTTGTTAAAGATCGTCCTGACGAAATACGAAGGATTGTCCTCAAGGATTTTTCATTAAGAGCTTTTTACCAGAGTTATTCGCAAAAAAAAAAAAAACAGAGGGACGGGGTCCACCGACCGCGGCAACTGACCGGCGCGGGTCCACCGACCGCGACAACTGACCGGCGCGGGCGCGGCGCGGCGGCTAGCGCGACGGAGGCCGCGGGCCGCGGACCGCCGTACAGTCTCAGCTGCAGTGGCGGCCGCTGTCCGAGGCTGTACGCAGCCGCCCCGTCTCACGAAGGTCCCGGTTTCACGTAACCTCTTCACCTGTGCGGCCTGCGGGCCGGCCGGCACTCGGCAGTGTGGTGGCGGAGCGCGACTGCGGTGGGGCGCGGCCGGTGCGTCTGGCGGCCGGCGGTCCACTCCGGTTCAGCTGTGACCCCCAACAGGCATCGCTTCATCACCAGGTGGGTGGCACACGCGCTACTGGTCACCTGCTATCCATCCTAGGCCACCATGTTTGTTCTATCATGGTCCTCAAGTGCAATTTGCTGCTGCTGCCAGGTGCGATATCCAGGGCACATTCAATCATGTCGCTAGTGGGCTTTTCAGAACACCCGAACTGGTGTGGGGCTGAATGTAGATACATTATCCAGCTCCTTGGTGTTTCAGGCGGAGTCCGCTCGCCGAGGGCCCCGACACGGACTTTTGGTTGGGGGGGGGGGGGACGCCGGACGGTATGTCCTTCGCCCATTGCCCTAGTGGTTCCTCTAAACCTAGGGTACCCCCAAATCCAGTTTTCTCATCGGATTTAGGCCACTTGTTTTCCGTCATTGCTCTGACACGATGGGTATTTTGTAACTTTTTTAAACTAAATAGAAAAGAGAAATGGCAGGCCACCTGGCCTATGTTTTCATAGGCGGCGGAACGGGGAGGGCACCGGGGCACCGTGCCCCCCTTCGATTTTGGCATTTTAACATTAGCCCTATGGGCGTTGCATGGAAAGAATGGGACCAATAGTCGGCAGTGCCCCCCCCCCCCTTAATTGAAGGTGTTCCGCCGCTACTGTATGTTTTTATAATTTATACCAATATAACGCCCTTTTGGGTGCGACCAGCGGAGCGAGCGAGAGGGTGGGCCTTGCACGTGCAAAAATTGCCTCCAACTAACTTGTGCACTGCACTCTACTAACCGGTCCCTAGCGATGTGCCAAATTTGAACGCAATCAGCCTAGCCGTTCTCGGTATTTATATACATAAGGTCCGATCAACAAGGTGATTATAAAAACCACACCACTCGATGTATTTTGAGCTCCTGATTCCACTGTTTCCTTATCCCCGGGTAGGCAAAAATCAGTAGGTCAGGTTAGGTCAGGTTAGATTAGGTTGTGACAATTTTTGTCGTGTTTTTTTTTTCCTATCCTACCCAACAAAACTCCAATTTTTTAAACATTTTTTTCGTGTTTTGTTATTTTGACGTCACTTTCATCAAACAATTTAAATAGAGAAGAAGTAATGCTTTTTACATTTAAATTGCTTTTTGATGATTTATTTTTATTTTTTATGTTCAAATAATATAATTATGATATCTTTTCTATCAAATATGCCTAATAGCTATGACCTTACGTAAACTTCTTTCCATTCGTACCTGCAATTTAGAGCAGAAACTTCCGTTTCCGTTTGAGCAAACTGGTTTGAACCAGTTTTAGCAGGTGCTTTCCAGTGCTTTCCGCTTTCCCGCCAGTCTGTTAGTTGGATCATGGCTTCCGTGCCGGGTGGTTCGTTGTGCTCCGGGTGCAAGTGGGAGGAATACGAACTAGTTTCAGTTGCGTACCGCAACGAGGAACGCGTCCAGCGTATTTTTCGAAACCACGGTGAACTAGATTAGAGGTAAGTAAATTTCATCTGTCCGATCCACTTTTCAAGCATAAATTTTGCATATTCTTACGTTATTTGACATCCTGAATGTAGATAAGATGCTTACATGCGACGTAAAACAGTTCTACCATATTAAAAATATTTGCTACCGTATTTGGGGAAATGTTGGGAACCGGGGTTTTTGGGTCGGGGAGGGAATACAATGCCGTAAGAATGGTCATGAAAGTTGGGGAAAACTGTTGGGAACCGGGGTTTCTCTCCCCACCCATTAACCCCGATTCCCCCTTTCCCACCCAAAAACCCCGGTTCCCAACAGTTTCCCCCAACTTTCATAACCATTCTTACGGCATTGTTTTTCCTTCCCCACCCAAAAACCCCGGTTCCCAACATTTCCCCAAATATGGTAGCAAATATTTTTAATATGGTAGCACTGTTTTCCGCCGCATGTAAGCATCATATCTACATTCAGGATGTCAAATAACGAAAGAATATGCAAAATTTATGCTTGAAATATGGATCGGACTTAATGTAAATATTTACCCCGTTCTCGAGATCTGGAAGCGGCACCCTGCACGTGCGTACGTGCTAAATGGACCCCAACTGACTTTTGCACGGCACCCTTCTAACCGGTCCTTAACCATTGCCAAATTTAAGCGCAATCGGTTCAGCCGTTCTCAAGATCTGGAATCGACCCCGTGCGCACGTGCAGCAGCACACCAACCGTGGCAGATGGGTGCACTAGTGGGTGCCTACCTACATGCCAACTTTCAGCGCAATCGACCCAGTAGTTACAGAATTGTTACAGTTGTAATTGTTACAAAACTGACACCTCTTCGTTTTGCACGTGACACGTGCATAAGGGGTCACCCACATGCATCGGGAATAGTCCAATACTTGGAAGAAGGAATGAAGCTACCCTACAAAAATTACTGCATGTCAATCGGTCAAGTGGTTGCTGATATATAAGCCTCGCAAAGGCGTTCGCACGGCCGGCCGGCCGCTGATACTAAGAAATTTCCGTTAATACATTCCTGCCCGGGGCTGGGAAAATTTAATTGTGTCACCGAGGTTTTTAATTGAAAGTACCGAGGGCCGGTAGGCCCGAGGTACTTTCGATTAAAATACGAGGTGACACAATTAAATTTTCGCAGCTCAGGGCAGGAAGCTATTTCCCATACATGCGTACGGACCGTTGCAAATGTTGTGGAGGAACTAAAACGCCCCAATTTCAACCTTGTTTAGTCTTTCGTGGCTATGGTTTGTTGCGAATTAGCGTCAAAGTTTAAGTTTTATATCGTGATATTTCACTTTATTCATGACAAATAATAAAATCCTTGCATCAAACACAATGTAGGTAGGTATATCATAAGCCAATCAAATAAAATGGACGATAAAATGAAGTTATAAGGAGCAAAAAGATGTTCTTCAACTTTATGATGTGACGTCATTCATAATGACGTCATATATTTGAGAGGTGCAGGAAAACGTCGAGGGGTGCAAGAATATATATTCCCGACCGGGGCTGGGAAAATGCGTTTTATTCACCGAGGTTTTTGTGCGGAGGACCGAGTGCCGGTAGGCACGAGGTCCGTAGCAAAAAACCGAGGTGAATAAAACTGCATTTTCACAGCCCAAGGTTGGGAAGAGATTTACCACATGCCGTACCGGCGCAACAGTTAATATCATTTTCATTTGATTTTTTACACTTTAATCTTAATATTGTGTTAATATTATATAAGTAAATGTTCATATTTATAGTCACCGTGATTATTTTTTTGTGTTTTTCATTATTGGGCTGAGTTGAGTATGAAAGATGAAATTCCTACTTCCCCCTTATTTGGGGTTTGACAAAGCTGAGGACGAAGATGGTGAAGCGCCAGAAGTTAGAATAAAGATATGGAGTCCAGCAGGAGTGAGGAAACCGTGAGGAAAACTGAAAATTGGGTGAAACACTGAATCAAACGCGTCTTGGATCCCAGCTGGAACAATATCAAATGTTTCATTGTGGCACGTTAAGATGCTTCATGCATTTAAATTGTTCGTTTTTTTGCGTGCATTATGTAGAAATAATGATTATTCCGACCATGTTCTGCAGCAATAAATACATTGGCATTGGAACGATAACCTTGTTTAATTGAATTACGTTGACAGCAAAAGTAAGTAAACACGCAGTCACTTACTTTTGCTGTTGCTGTCGTTGCTGTTAGTGAACACACAATCCGTAAATATCTTCTTTGAAATTGGTTCTTCCGCTCAGAATATTCAGTAAAACTTTGTCTGGGAAAATCAAAAAGCCCTAGGGCCGAATCGTTTCCCAAATACCTTCAACATTAGCCGAGGCGGGCCGAAGCCATTTCCCAAATGCACGTGCTAATGTTAAAGGGATATCTCGGCATGTGGTAAAACGTCGAGAGGTGCAGGAAAACACGTTTTCCTGCATGTCTCGGAAACCAATCAGCATTGACTTCTTGTATGTTTCAAAAGTGTAGTAGGTATAATGCACGTGCCATTTTAATGCCTGGCTTTCTCGATTTAAAGGGACTATCCCACCTTTAACATGGGGTTTGAGTTGAGATAGCCAAGTTTGCGGCGAGGTTCAGAAACCACTATCTATCTAGGTTGCAACCCCCGCGGCCTCTTGGTGTTGAAGAAATTCGTTCCCTTCATTTGAAAATGGGCCTTGTACAAGGCCCTATCTTCAACATGGAGCGACCGTTAGTGTGACGTCACCTCGTTTAGTCATTCTGATTTAAATGGGTTTGTTCGTTGAAATATCGCTTAAAACTTGGTCTGAACTTTGTTGTGGTGCCTACAGAGTAAAAAGAATCAGCTTTATGACAGTAATGTGGCCTGGGGAAGGAGGTAATTTTGGGCTGTGACGTCACATATTTGAAAGTTTGTGTTTGGAATATGGGAAGACTAAGATGTTTAATGAAAAATAAATGCCAGAACCGTGTTCCTGGTCATCCAATCTATAAAGTCGGGCACAATTTAACTGGTTTTAACAACATTTTAGAAGGTGGGATAGTCCCTTTAAACGTGCAATGTTGCATGTATGGGAAAAAGAAGACGTTCTTGAAGGTGTGATGGAAAAGGCCCTTGAAGAAATTGAGGCAGCAAAAATGTAGCGACCAAGAAGAAGATAGCCTATTGATTTACACACCGTTGCAGTTCTGGCTATATATCTTGGTAGCTAGACCAATGATCGGCACGGGACCAGCATCCACGTATCGATAATTGAACGAGCTATCAAATAACATCGATTTATGCCATGAAGGCACCGGCGAATGTATGATGAATCATGCGATTTGGAGATAGCTGGCGCAACTAGATATTGTTTTCGATGGAAGGGGGTCAGAGTTTTTAAAGCAGGCCCCCACGGCACACCCACTTTTAAAATATTTTAGTATGCGGTGCGCTTCTTGCCATTTAGTTAAGGATCCCTGCAAGCATGTTGGTTTTGACTTTTGACCTAGATTGGCTCGAGCTCAATTTTTAAGGTCGAGATTTGTTTTGCTAAGACCTTTCGTCTGGTCACTAACATTTCATTTTCGGTAGAGCTGCTTCATTTACAGAGCAATGCAAAGGAAAGGGAAACACCCGCGGACCTGGGCACTGGATTGGACTAGACTTTCCCTGGGTTGGATTTCCCTGGCTCGGCTAGCCTAGTCCGTACCACATCTGTACGTGGCTTATAAAAAAATGCACATCACATTTCAGTTGCATGTATTTCGTTGTAGTTACATATTCACATGGTTATATCAAAGACAAAGACTACAAACGCACAACCGCACAGACACTTACGTATCTACAACACATGGGCGAGAAAAGAGATCTCCCAGGTGCCGCCAGTAGGGGAGAATGGGGCACATTCGTGCAAAAAATGGATAAATCCATATATCTGTTCTTTGGTTAGTGCAATGGCAAAATTGTTGATTATAGTATGGAGAGGAACTATTGCAGATATTTTTCCTCTTAAAAGTTATCCTCTAGAATTATTGCTTCTATTAGAAAAAATGACTTTTAATAACTCTGAACGTTTGCACGAAACTGCCCCACCTATGGGGCACACTCGTGCAAGGGATGGGACACTTCCGTGCACCCTGCAAAGTTCGAGAAATTACCGGGCATTACTAGAAATTTACCAAAGGAAATTGACGGGGGACATTTCAGTTGATTCCTTTCGACAAGAATGCATTGCACAACATATGTAGAAAGAATGGGCTGGCCAACAAGAATGTGCCAACTGCCGGCCTCCGTGACCTTGCCAAGGTCGCTTGAATTACTCGCCACGACGTCGCAAGCAGCCGGGACTGAGTCAGGTGAGCGTGATTAGTGAAACCTATCACAGATAAAGTCATAAATCGCAAAAACTAAAAAAAAAGCACGAATGTGCCCCCAGGCAGTGTGTACACGAACCTGCCTGAAAAGCTGAACCACATTTCCGAGCCAGGATCACGAAAATGGATGATATGAGAAAGGTTTGGAAAGCTCACGAATATGAAAAATTTGCGTTTTAATCGAGCATGACAGCAGGTACAGTGCTGTCTTCTACGGTGAACGGAGGGCGGCAATGATACACATATTTCCATAATTTACCTTGAGCTCGTGCAGTCACTCGTGTTCCCATAAACTGCTGAAAACGAATGTGCCCCATGCACGAATGTGCCCCACTCTCCCCTTACGGCCCAATATGAGCTCGTACGGGCGCTCCCGCGCCGCGGTCGAAGTTGCTGTTTGCTCGTCGGCCTTCTCCTTCACACTGTGCAGTGTGCACGGTAGGTTATTTGAGTACATGACTTCGATAGCCGGCAGATCCCACTCGTCGTAGCTGACCCTCACCTACAACGCTGCTTGTAGGTGGGCATACGAGAACGTCGCACACAATAGCCCCAGTGGATGGCACCACTGTATATATTATGCATGACTCCGTCCGACCAACCAGTACAGTCATTAGAAGATCCAGAAGTTACTTGATATGCTGGGGGAGGCATGCTCCCCAATAATGTGCTTCATTTTTGCTTTTTCAAAAATTTCTCGGATTGTGACATATTATGCCTATTTGTGCTGTTTAAATCAAACTTCTTATAAAAGTTGTTAGTTTTCCTCTCAATGCGAGGAAAAGTGCGGAAGTTCGTACCTTTGGGGTGTTGCAGAGGGGGACAAATACTCCAACGTGCCCCTCGAACCATCAGTGGTCACGGCGGTGAGCGCTATTTTGCTTCAAGTTGCATGTAAGTGTTCAGCACCCACAAAGTATTCAGCATCATATTTGTTTTGTACTCACAAGATCAATTGTTTTTTTTTTCTTCAGTTCAGGTTCACGTTCAAGTAGTAGGCTAATGTTGGACTTGCGTTTATTTTATGCCGACATCGAAAATGCTTCGGTTACTGGATCTTCCTTTATTATGTTTCAGTTGATAGCCCGTTGTCCGCGTGTGTCTTGTCCTTTTTCTATTAATATCCCTCCTTCATTGAAAATCCATCGCAGTTCACATTTTGAACGTTTCGAACATATCTCCACTTCACATTAACTTGCCAGAAACACACTTGACCTCGTTCAGTTTGCCAGGATGGAGAGCCAACTTTTCATATGATTTAACGTGAGGTTTTAGCAACAATATATGTTTTTAAAGAAAAAAATGAAGTTTGTTATTTGTCAATTAAAGGCTTATGCCGAAAACTCAGGACATGCATTAACCCTATTAGTGGCAGGCTCCTGGTTACCCCCTATTAGTGGCAGGGGGGGGGGGCTGTTTACGACCCCCCTTGATATCTCGAGATCTAACGGGCCGATTTTCAAAATTCAAACGGCATTCGATTTCGCTCAACGTGATCTACATTTCTAAAAAATAAAAATTAAAAAATGTCAATAGAGGGGGTAGAGGGGGGTAAAAACGGGCAAATTGCAGATACATTTTAGATTGTTTATCACGGCCAGGTTTCTGAACCAATCTTAACGCAACTTTTGCCGATCGATAGAGAATGAACCAGGAATTCACATGGATCCTAAAAATATGCATTTTCAAAAATCATAGGCGGATACAGATCATTGAGATTGGGGGTACACAAAAAGTATAGTAAATAAGGTTTTTGTTGGTACTGTTTCTAAACAGGTTGGTAATGGTCTTGTTATGTTACAATTTTCTTATGAGAGAACGACTACAATTGTATTGGTCATGCATAGGCGGTGTCAGGGCACCTATGTTGGGAGGTAAAACATAACCCCCCTTTTTGGACGCCTGGATCCGCCTATTATAGCAAAAACGTGAAAAGAAGATGCACAATAACTGTATATGTTATCACATGATACCTTTCATTCACTGTTCGTAAAACTGGTGCAGCATCGTGATCTTCGCCCAAATGACTCGCTTCACGAATAGGACCCCCCAATTCCCAGTGCTCTGGAGCCGCCCCTGGTAAAGTTATGAACTTGAAATTTTCAGGGAATGTGCCCAATTTAGTTTTAGGAAAAGTCAGAAAATTTCAGCATCGTAGCTTCAGCGGTTTCGGAGATATTCCCGAAAAACCTGAGGGGTGGATAAACCCCCCCCCCTGCCACTAATAGGGTTAAGACATAAAGTACAACTAAAGCTAAAAGCAAAACTCGTAAGCTGTTTTACTGCGAGGTAGAGCAAGGGTGAAATTGGGTGAAATTGACAGCACGAAAGCAAACGTCATTCGACTTTTTTACTACGGCACGTGCTTTTATGAAACACAACCCAGGATCTTCCTACTGGTCACCAGTAAAACTGCGCTATGGTAACCTAGTAAATTTGCAACTCTCGGTAAAAGTAATTTTTGCTTTATGAAACATAATTTACTGGTTAACAGTAAAATCGTGCTTTTTACTATTACTTTTTACTAGAAAAAGCTTTGAGAGAGGCTACAGTAGTGGCTGAGCTCTTACACGACCCCCACCAAACACGGTTTGGTAGCAGAGTAATGACGTCAGCCGGGCGTGAAGTTTTCCTTTCACCATAGGGCTTGCACACAAACTGGTCAAAGTTTGAGCCAGGATTTGCTAGTCTAAACATGCAAAAAACGATCAAATTTTGGCATCAATAGATTCAGTGTTTCATTGTATTGTGTGTCTCAAAGCATCCATCATTTAGCCTCAGAGAAGGTGTAAAGTGTTCAAAATCGGAACTGAAAAAGATGCTACCTGAGCACAGAATCTGGTAGCATCACGTGACTTGTTTGTAGTAGTTTAATGATAATTTACTGATATAATTGTCAATATACTGCTTAAAACAACATTATTAATACATATTAAACTTTTAATACTTTCAATAAGGTCATAACATTGCAAATCACAAAAGTTTTAAAAAATAGTCACGTGCGTGGGTGTTAGGGAATGTCACAGGTGCGTCAGATTTGTAACTGGGGCTTTGCTTTCAAACATCGGGTCTACCTGTTTCTTATAGGTATTTTGCTCCTACATTTGTACATACATTGTACATTTACATTTGTACATTGCATATACATTACACATACATTTGTACATTACATTGTATTTCACTGATCCTGATCAGTGCCGGCTTTGCCCATGGAAACGGCCTCGGTCATCCGGATCAGTAGCGGCTCCACTGATCCGGATACGAATCCCTTCGCCCATGGAAGCGTGCGATCGATGTGTCCTGAAAGGAAGTGGACGTAGTCTTCTTTATTTGTAGGACTACATAAGCGTAGGAACCATGGGTGCAAGGGTGCAGCTGCACCCACAATATTTATCCATTGGGTGCAGACAATGTATTCTGCACCCACAATAATCTGAACCAAAAACCCCTTTTTCATCAACACTACTTCCCATGCAGCACGGCAAATTCAGGATATGTTGCCTACTATCCATCTTTCGAAGCATTTGCTACTGTGATCAGTGATGGTCTTCAAAACTTACATTTGTGCTGAAAAAAGGGAAATGGAGCATGTGATTGAACACATACCGAACCGATGACCCACTGTCAAAAATTTTAGCCCGATATCTTCGAAAATGGCTAAGTTGGCCGCTTTTACTTTTTGCGGTAGTCAATATTTACAATATTAGCCCTCGAATGTGTGCAGCGTTTTCCAGCTTCTAATGTGTAGGGGGAGGGGGAGGGGGTCGGTCGGACCCCCTGTTGTTCGGCCCCTGATCGAGCTAGAGCTTCGCGGAAAAAACGAGGGTGTTGCCCGTGACGAGAGGAAGCCGATGATACCCAATTTTAAGGTCCTCCTTCATTGGTTGACCTTCCAGGTCAGGTCAATATTCCAAAAGTCGGGAAAATCGGGACCTGCTAGAACTGCGTAAAGTGAAGCTGTTATCGGGTTTTTCGGGGTGCTGATCACAAATAACTGATGTTAGTTTTGATCACAGATGATTTCTTCATGCATTAGGCCAGATCGGGTCAGGTCAGGTCAGGTCAACCATTAGGCGTCCTACCGGCTATCCATAGTAGGTGTCAATTACCACTGACGGCCTCGTAGCATGTCACGAAAGCACTGAAACTACTTCGTAAACGTTCAAATGGATGCTAAATTCGAAATCAGCCCTATAAACTACCCTAGAAACATGTAAAACTCGAAAAAGTGAACCGAGGTCATCAAAGGTCAATGACCTGACCTGACCTTCAGGTTATCTTCACACCCACCGTGATGCATGGGAAGAACATCATTTCACATGTTTGGACGTCTACAATCACAAAAAGACTGGAAACGCGCGGATAATGTGAGCTGACATACGCCAAATCGCGATTCCGGCCGAACATGGTCTCGAGAATCAGGTCACAGGTCAAAGGTCTTTTGGGTCAGGGTCATAAAATGTTTAGAGTAGGTGTAAAACTGATCAACTCGAGGGTACTAAAAGTTTCGTCGCGATCGGACGCTTTTTGCGCGAGTTATTTGCGAACAACAATGGGGGGGGGGGGGTTCATCCGACCCCCCTACACATGCGAGGGTCAATGCTTCCAAATGCACTTATCGGTTGGTACCTTTTCGACATGGTACACCCTCAAAGCTCGTAACGAGCCTTCGCTCGGGTGTCGCCCCCCCCCCCCCGCTTCACCGGCCATGGCTGGATTTCTGCACCCATGCACCCACAATGTTCCAGCCGTTCCTACGCCCATGTAGGACTTCCTTGATGAAAAATAATTTAGAAATGCATTGTCTGGTGTTTTTTGCTATGATCAGAACAGACTGACTCGCTCTCCCGCTCTGCCAGCATACTCATGCACGGCCAGTGCAGCGACCCCTGACCCAAGCCGCCGTGAAAGGTGGTAGGTACATGTGGGGCGTGGGCCAACTTTCCCCAGCGCACGCGTGCATTTAACCGGGCGGCCTGTACAGACTACAGGGTGTAACGAAATTATCCGGACATCATTCTTCCCGCTGGAATCAAGAAGTAAAATAATCCGGAGCTTTTCCTTGTAAATGACGATAAAGTCACCTTTCATAAGAACACCGTTATGAATGCACTGGAGCATTCCAGCCACCGGGTTCTCTCCAGCACACTGGGTTTGATGCGGACCGACGCCGTCTTCACCTGTGCCCACAGTCGGGCGGTGCTGGTGGCGGGTGTCTCTTCATTCGCCGTCTGCCAGGCAATGGTCCACACGTTTTTCATGGGATTGGATTGGGACTATTTCCAATACATACCCCGTTAGCCCAGAAAGATAGGAGGTTCTCTCAGCATCATTTATCATTCTGTTAGGGACTTGAGGGTGGCGCGCCGCCCCGCATAAAGACAGCGCGGCTTGAATCAGGCCTCAGCAAGCGTTCAGAAACCGAGCCCTCCTGTGCCGTCTGTTTGAGCCCTCCTGTGCCGTCTGTTTGAGCCCTCCTGTGCCGTCTGTTTGAGCCCTCCTGTGCCGTCTGTTTGAGCCCTCCTGTGCCGTCTGTTTGAGCCCTCCTGTGCCGTCTGTTTGAGCGCCACCAACCATTCATTGGCCAGGATGTTGCTCCAGTAGTACCTACTCGTTGTCATTGGTGGTTTTCTGTGACACAACGTGGAATTGGAACATCGCACAGCAGCTGAACATGCTCCAGACCTGCAGCTCGGCCGGATGTTTGACGTTGGTGACGGCAGAAACATTCTAGCTACTGGCCGCTCATACGCGGCCGATTTGACGGTTTAACCCTCGCCCTGGCATGGGGATCGATGCGACTCCCCCAAGGTTTTTCAAAGGATAGCGTGAAAACAGCGGCGCGAAGCGCCGACAAATTTGGCACAGCTTACCTTTTTACCTGGATTGGAAACAGGATTCCGGCGGCTGCAGTAAGGGGCCGAAAACAGAATCGAATATTTCGTGCCCAGACTTCGATATCTCCTCTCACAGGCAAAAAACAATATTGGTTTATATGAATGAAACTTATAAAGAAGCAATCTAGCCGTGCTCGTGTTTATTGTTGCATTTTTGCATGGCAACTTATTTTACTAAACGTTTGCTGGTTACACTTTCTTCACCGTGGTGAGGGAACGCATGCCACTGATTTGATTATAATGATTTCTCACTCTCATCCACAAAAAGTACTTGTACATGTGAGTTTGATCTCTTTATTTACATGGTAATCGACGCCAGTCCTGTCACAACGAACCATCGAAACGTTACAATTCAAACAAACGTCACAAGACACCCCTTCAAGTGTCACTTCGCCTGCCCTCCCAATTTCACCAGCGACCTTACTTCCCCGCCTTACATCTTCTTGACCCTGTTGAGCTTTCGCCTCTTGTCGCTCCTCGATCGGGTTGCACCTGCAGTGGCTGGGGTGTCTGCTTCCTGACTTTTGATGGACAGCACTGTTTGCCTCACTTATCAACCATGTGTACACTTTCCAGCAAATATGTAGATTGAAAACCGTCGTATACATTTCTGGAAGGAGGCTCCTTAGGACGTCGTGGCTATCATTGCAAACGACTTCCGGTCAGTTCGACATCCCGGTTTACGACTATCTTCGTCACTTCTGCGTCACTTCTTGGTTGATCGCAGACCAGCAGCTGGTTCCTGTTCACTTCCGTCTTCGGAAGTTAACTCCAAATCTGGCAGATCCTCACGGTGAGGTCGATGTATTCCTCGTCTTCCTCCAGTCGTACCTCCAGCGGCGTAGCCCCATGATCGATCAGCAGGCTGGAGGAGGCACCGTACTTGTTACGCCTGGTGGCCGAGCGTGCCAAGGCGCCGGAGCTGTGCCCCAGGGAGGCCTTGGCGCTGCCATCCAGGTCCTCCATTTCAGCGGATTTCGCCACCGCGGCCACTAGCTCCTGGATGACAAGAGCACCATCCTGCTGTCACTCCTGCTGTGATGGTGCCGTTCGGGCGGAGTCGTCGGCGGATCTGGAATGTGACCAGTGACCACCATCTGAGGCCCTTAGTTCGGAGTACCGCCTCATTCTCCAGGAACTGTCGGACACTCGACCAGTTGTAGTTGCCACCTGATAGCTGATATTGTCATTCGTGAAGAACGCATCGGTCTGGGCCTGTAGCGGACTGAGCCGGAGCGGGTTGGCCTGTGCGTTGCTCGACAGGTGGCGCTAGTTGTGGACACAGGGGGCGACGATGTTCGTACTGACCATTGGATGGTGGCGCCACCCTAAGCCAGTGGTGGCGCAGAAAGTCCAGTGCGCCGCCCATCGACGTGGCGTTTTTTGGCTGTGTGGCGCCGGCGTGAGACGCATGGAGTTTGTGCGCCGCCGTTCGCCACAATGTGATTCGGTGGAAAAACTTTGGTATGTTCTTTCATTATTTTATATTATTTGCCGTTTCTATTGCATTGTTAATGTGATATGAGCCTGACATGATATTAGCGATATTTCGGCGATAGGTAGACCCATGTCTATCGGATAGAGAGTGAAAATGCGTTTCTGACTGATTTCAGAAACCTACCTACATTCTACATTCTACCTACATTCTACATTCTACGTTCTACGTTACTACACCGCTACTACTTCTATCTACGGTCCGCATTTCTCCGCTATGCCGCTGTCTTATTTGTCCGTTCCTACCACCAATTGTTCACCTAAACAACTTTGCCTTACCATATCGTTTTCGCTGTTGGCACGCTGCCAGATGACCCTTTTGCCATGAAAGCCTGAATATATTATTTATTTGTTTTTATTTGTAGTGTCTCAAAGCCCTAACCGTTTCCCACAACAGTTTCAAAGTTTCCACAGCCTAGTGATATGGTTGTAGGTCTATGCAAAAGTTTGTCAGAATGCCAAAGGACTTTCCGAACATGATGCTGTTGTTATGAGTGTATCTCATTTGAAGATTCTGTCTTGATCGCCCGAAGAGGCTTCTCAGGGTGTAGGTCGTGTTAATGACAGTTTCTTGTGGCGAGAAGTTTTGTACTTGCTGCTGAGAATTGCAATTGTGACTCAGTTCCTGATTGGCGTTGTGCTGTTAAATCCAGAACATGTCTGTAGCACAATTGAAACAGAAGCGAGGCAGATTGTTAGCTGCACTGACCAGGGTCAGGAGGAGGGCTTTCGTCTTGATTGATACCAGAGGTAGTCGGACTCAGCTAGCGTCAATCGTCCATGAGCTTGATCAGGCACTCGAGCAGTTGGAGGAGATGACAGATAGTTTAGTTTCTGTGCTGACATCTCAAGAGGAAGTTGATCAGGCAAGAGTGTATCAAGCAGAAGCAGACAGGCAGCATGAAGAAGCGGTGACCCGGATTGAAGTGCATTTGAAGGAGAGGAAGGATGATCCACCATCAGTTGCATCAAAGCAGGCGTCAGACTCTGCAGCATCAGACAAGACGTCAGCATCCCGGCTGGCAGAGATAGAGGCCAAGGTGAAGCAGCTAGAGCTGGAGCAGCTGCAGAAAAGGCTTGAGACGGAGAAGGAAGAGCAACAGATCCAGAGGAAGATGAAGCTACAAGAAGCAAAGGATGCTCATGCAGCTGCCGAGCTGCGTGCACAGTTGGCAAGAGCAGCTGAAGATGACCTAGCGTGGGACCGGAGAAATGATTTCTGTGGTGAGACCAAGGTCTGTGAAGCCCAAGGGGCACCTAGTGAAGAAGCTGGTTCGACTCATCTCAGCCGAGCCATCCCACCAGCTGCACGAGCTGTCCAAGGGGCAGCCACTGTTGAAGTAGCCGGTCCGTCTCGTCCCAGCCACACCATCTCACCGGCCGTTGGAGCTGTCCAAGGGGCAGCCACTGTTGAAGTAGCCGGTCCGTCTCGTCCCAGCCACACCATCTCACCGGCCGTTGGAGCTGTCCAAGGGGTAGCCACTGTTGAAGAAGCCGGTTCGTCACGTCCCAGCCACACCATCTCACCGGCCGTTGGAGCTGCCCAAGGGGCACTCGGCGCCGACACAGCTGATTTGTTTTATTACAGTCATGTTCCCCCACCGGCTGTTGGAGCTGCCCGAGCACCCACTACTGAACTAGCCGGTCAGTTTCGACCCACAGCCAGTGATGCAGTCGCCCAAGGGGCGCCCTGTGTTTCATCGCTGCTGCACAATAGTCTTCCGCGCTTGACTCTGCCGAAGTTCGGCGGCGAGCCGGCCGAGTGGCCGAAGTGGTGGGCTTCTTTTAAAGTTTTAGTACATGAACAGATCTCACTCTCCCCAACAGAAAAACTGATACACCTGCAAGCATCAGTGGTTGGTACTGCTAAGCTCACCATCAGTGGGATGATGTTTGATGGGGCCCTATATGAAGAGGCGGTGCGTGCTCTGCAGGACAGGTTTGGCCGCCAGGAAGATGTCGTACACGCGTACCTGCAAGAGATCTTCTCCTGCCCTGCGCCCTCCCAACTAGATCCGGTTGGACTAGAGCGCCTGCACGCATCAGTCCACTGTGCTGTCATGATATTCAGGAGTCTCGGCTACGATGGGGATCTGAATAGTTTCGAGAACCTCAGACGAGTTGTTCAAAGGCTCCCATCTGAGATGAAACGTCTATGGGGAGAATATGTCTTGAACCTGGGAGAGAGGCCGACACTGGTGCACTTTGACGAATGGCTTCGCAGGCAGGTCAGGGTGGCCCTCAACTACGCTGCCGTGTCTCCACAGCAGAATATGGCGACTGGCAAGAAGCCGGCAGGACAGCCTCAGCGGTGGAAGGGCGACGTGAAGCTGAGGCCCGTCCAAAGAAGTGCTCTGGCCACAGAGATTGATACATCAGGCACGACTTGTGTATGCTGCAAGGAGCAGCATGAGGTGACAACGTGTCCGATCTTCTTGAAGAAATCGGTTGATGAAAGAGCCCACTTCATCGCCAGTGCGAGGTGCTGTTTCTTCTGTCTGAAGGCTGGACATGGCGTTCGGCACTGTCGCTCGGCAAGGCCGTGCGGCATCGACAGCTGCAAGATGAGACATCATCAGGTGCTCCATGGCAGCAAGAGGGTCGACCTCAGGAACACTGGCCAGCGCGTGGTAGCAGCAGCATCAGTGAAGGCGGGCGCGACCACAACCCTGCTGCAGGTCGTACCAGTCACCGTCCTTGCCAGTGGTGGCAAGGAAAAGCAGGTCTGGGCTCTACTAGACCCTGGTTCTCAGACTTCACTGGTGTCCGAAGAGGTAATGACGCAGCTGAATCTTCAAGGGGAGCCACAAACCCTCCGCCTGCAAAACGTGGAAGGATGCGGGCGCCTCCAGAACTCCGTGAAGATGAAACTGGAGCTCAAGGCGTCAGGTGGCGACGGATCAAGAATAGTGGTCCCTGAAGTTTTCTCCGTCAGGGACATCAACGTCACGGTTCCAGAGCTCCCTGACAAGAGGATCGAATGGAAGCACCTGCTGGACCTCGACCTTCCAGACTGCTCAGGGAAGAGGGTCGATCTTCTTCTCGGCGCCAACGTCCTTGAAGCGGTGCTTCAGCTGGAAGCGAGGACAGGGAAGGCGGGCCAACCGGTGGCCATCAGAACCGTCTTCGGGTGGACGCTGACGGGCACGGTGAAGGGATTCCTGCCAGAACGAACGCGCCAGGTGATGCTGATCAGGAAGATGGCTCCAGACGATCAACTGTCAGCAGCACTCCAGGAGTGGTGGAGCACGGAATCGTTTGGGAGCAGGTTTGAAGGCCAGGATGCCAAATCTCCCCAAGACGTCAGAGCCGTGAAGATCATGGAAGACACAACCAGGAGACTGGACAATCGCTACGAGACGGGACTCCTGTGGATGAGTGATGATGTGTGCCTACCTGATAACAAGATGATGGCGGCCAACCGGCTGTACTCCCTGGAGAAGACCCTGATGCGACAATCTGAGAAAGCAGAAGCTTATAAGAAGGTTGTCGAGGGGTACGTCGAGCGCGGATTCGCTCGCAAGCTAACCCCAGAAGAAGATCAAGAAGCACACCCAAGGAAGTGGTACCTGCCACATCATGGTGTAACGAACCCCCGGAAGCCCGGGAAGCTCAGAGTAGTGTTTGATGCGGCTGCGAAGTGTGGCAACACTTCTCTGAATGATGTGCTGCTCACGGGACCTGACCTTCTTAAGAATCTGCCCGGCATCCTCCTGAGGTTCAGAGAGGAACCCGTCGCTCTGACCGCTGATATCGAGTGTATGTACCACCAGGTCCAGATAACTCCGCAAGATCAACCAGCACTGAGGTTCCTCTGGAGAGATTTGGATGCAACGAAGCAACCAGAACCATACACCATGCAGGTCGCGATCTTCGGGGCCAGAAGCAGTCCCGCATCAGCAAACTTCGTCCTGCAGCAGACCGCTAAGGACTGCAGCAGTAGCACCCCGGCAGGGAGAGCAGCTAGAGAAGCGGCACTTACAAGTTTCTATATGGATGACTTCGTCCACGCTACGAGAACCGAAGAAGAGGCAGCTGAGATGCAAACCGAGGTGACAGAACTTCTCAGAAGAGGGGGGTTCAGGCTGACAAAGTGGATGAGCAGCTCGCGGAAGGTCTTGGAACGGATCGAAGCCGCAGAGCGCGTTCAAGACATCGATGTCGCGGTTCAGTGTGCTAGGCTGCGCCTGGAACACCATCAACGACACCTTGGGAGTCAGAGCTGTTGACTCACGTGTACCGTCAACGAAGAGAGGAGTAGTGCAAGGAGTAGCTCGACTATTCGACCCTCTGGGGCTAGTCGCTCCGTTCTCTCTCCAGGCTAAAGTTCTCATTCAACGCCTCTGGGCGGGGAACTACGACTGGGACGATGAGCTCGAGGGGACGGAGCTGCAGAGGTGGTCTCAGTGGCTCTCGGAGTTACACTATCTGGAGCGGGTAACCGTCCCGCGATGCTTCGGAGGCGTGTCGGCAAGTGACAGCTGTCGGAGAGAGCTTCACATCTTCTGTGATGCTTCTCAGGATGCCTTCGGTGCTGCCGCGTACGTCGCTACGACGATGCCTGATGGTCGCCGCGTCTGCTCCTTGGCTATGGCGAAGACCAGGGTGGCACCCCTCAAGCAGATCTCAATTGTAAGGCTGGAGTTGCAAGCAGCTGTGCTGGGCGTCAGAGTAGCAAACGTGCTACGGACGGAGCTGTCGGTCAGGGTGGATAGGGTCCTATTCTGGACCGACAGCACAGTTGTTCTGCAGTATGTGGAAAATGACAGCCGCCGCTTTCACACATTTGTCGCTAATAGGGTGGCAGAAATTCGAGAGTCTTCTTGCCCTGATCAGTGGCGACACGTGCCGTCGAGTCTGAACGCAGCTGACGTTGTTTCCAGGGGAGCTACGTTGTCTGACCTGTCATCAGATTCTCGCTGGAGCGCGGGTCCTGGGTTCCTGCTCCAGGAGGAGAACTGCTGGCCGGAACAGCCATCTCTCACGAGTACGGCTGTACTGAAAAACGACCCAGAAGTGAGGACGGAATCAGTCATGCTCACTGTGAAGCATGACTCTGATACTACGGTGCTTCCCGACGCTTCGAGATTCTCTTCGTGGACGAAGTACAGAAGAACCGTGGCATGGGTACTGAGGTTTGTGAAGAACTGTGCCCCAAAGTCCTGTCAGGAACGAGCAGACTGGAGACGCGCAGGACCTCTGTCAGCAGAGGAACTGAAGCAAGCAGAGACGAAGGTACTGAAAGACTGTCAAGCTAGATGCTTCGCTGAAGAACTGGCAGAGATCCAAGCTGGCAAAGAAGTGAAGACTGAAGGGAAACTGCGACAAGTGACACCTTTCCTGGATGGTGAGGGTGTGATGAGAGTCGGTGGGCGTATCGACAAAGCGCCCGTGGCCTATTCGACTCGCCACCCGGTGATCCTGCCATCGAGAGACGACGTTACTCGCCTGGTAGTGACGCACTGCCATGTGAAGGTTCTTCACTCACGACAAGAAAGAACGTTGACAGAAGTCAGGAAGACATATTGGATTCTGAAGGCCCGCTCGACAGTCCGGAGGATCCTACACGAGTGTACCGTGTGCAAAAGACGAAGAGCGATCGCGCAGGTCCCAAGAATGGCAGAGCTGCCGGCCAGCCGGTATGACACGTCCAGAGCCTTCAGCACGGTAGGAGTCGACTACTTCGGGCCAATGTTCGTGAAGAAGTACAGGAGGACCGAGAAGAGATACGGCGTCTTGTTCACCTGCTTCTCGACCCGCGCAGTACACCTGGAGGTAGCAAACGCTTTAGATACGGACAGTTTCGTCATGGCACTGAGGAGATTCATGGCAAGGAGAGGGAAGCCAGACTCAATGTACTCCGACAATGGGACGAACCTCGTCGGAGGTGAACGTGAGCTCCGTGAGTCTCTACATGAACTCGACCAAACTCGCATTACTGACGAACTGAGTCAGGAGAACATTAAGTGGACTTTCATGCCTCCCAGCGCCAGCCACATGGGCGGCGTATGGGAAAGGCTGGTGGGCAGCGTAAAGCGCGCGCTCAGAGTGACTATCGGATCTCAGTGTGTGACTGATGAGGTACTCCACACTGCGCTGCTCGAGGTGGAGTCAATGGTCAATGGACGGCCGCTGACACACGTCAGTCCTGACAGTACGGATGTTGAGCCACTGACGCCAAATCACCTTCTGCTCGGGTGTGCCAGCGCCAACATGTCTCCTGGCATATTTCAAGACAGAGAGATCAGCAGCAAACGACGTTGGCGTCAGTCACAAGTACTGGCAGAACATTTTTGGAAGAGATGGCGAAATGAATATGTACCAACACTAGCCAGTCGGCAGAAGTGGTTGCGCGAGAGAAGAAATCTCAAAGTTGAAGACGTCGTGCTGATGATTGAGGCAGACTCGCCACGCGGGTTCTGGCCCCTGGCCCGAGTTACAAGAGTGTTCCCGGGCTCGGACGGAGTAGTTCGTACCGTGGAACTGATGGCAGCGGGGGGAGGCAAGTACCGGCGCCCGGTCAGCAAAGTGTGCCTCCTGGAGGAGGCTGAATAAGCTCAGAACTGTTCTGTGTCAGAGCTGAGTTGAAGGATGGCTGTTATGTTGGTGACGACAGTGTTGTCCTATCACGTATATCCCAAGTATCCTATGTTTTCCTTTTGTTTCTTCCTAACAGATCCCTCCTGACGGCGGCTAGCTGCGGCGGAGGTGCTCGTCGGCTGAGGCGAGCTGGAGTCCTCCGAAGCTGCGTCCGGGGACGCTCATCGGCGGCGGCGAGCTGGTGCTCTCCGAGGCTGCGGCGAGCTGGTGCGCTCGTCGGCTGCGGCGAGCTGGTGCTCTCCGAGGCTGCGGCGAGCTGGTGCGCTCGTCGGCTGCGGCGAGCTGGTGCTCTCCGAGGCTGCGGCGAGCTGGTGCGCTCGTCGGCTGCAGCGAGCTGGTGCTCTCCGAGGCTGCGGCGAGCTGGTGCGATCGTCGGCCGCGGCGAGCTGGTGCGCTCGTCGGCTGCGGCGAGTTGGTGCTCTCCGAGGCTGCGGCGAGCTGGTGCGCTCGTCGGCTGCGGCGAGCTGGTGCTCTGCGAGGCCGCGGCGAGCTGGTGCTCTCCGAGGCTGCGGCGAGCTGGTGCGATCGTCGGCCGCGGCGAGCTGGTGCTCTCCGAGGCTGCGGCGAGCTGGTGCGCTCGTCGGCTGCGGCGAGCTGGTGCTCTCCGAGGCCGCGGCGAGCTGGTGTTCTCTGGAGCTGTGGCGGAGACGCTCGTCGGCCGCGGCGAGCTGGTGCTCTCCGAGGCTGCGGCGAGCTGGTGGTTCTCCGGAGCTAGTACTGCGGGAGCTCGCCTGCCGCACGGAGCTGGTGGCAGTGGGCGGCGGAGATGACTGCTGCTCTCCGGAGCTGTGACTTCGGCAGCGAAGCCGATACCATGCGAGGCGTGGTGTCTTCAGGATGAACGCTGTATATGTGTGCGCGCGGCTGTGGCTGTTGAGTGGGCAACGTACCGAAGAGGTTTTGTGTTCAGGCTTCCGTTATCCCCGCTCAACGAGGTGTCATTACGACACCGGGGGGAGGATGTAGCGGACTGAGCCGGAGCGGGTTGGCCTGTGCGTTGCTCGACAGGTGGCGCTAGTTGTGGACACAGGGGGCGACGATGTTCGTACTGACCATTGGATGGTGGCGCCACCCTAAGCCAGTGGTGGCGCAGAAAGTCCAGTGCGCCGCCCATCGACGTGGCGTTTTTTGGCTGTGTGGCGCCGGCGTGAGACGCATGGAGTTTGTGCGCCGCCGTTCGCCACAATGTGATTCGGTGGAAAAACTTTGGTATGTTCTTTCATTATTTTATATTATTTGCCGTTTCTATTGCATTGTTAATGTGATATGAGCCTGACATGATATTAGCGATATTTCGGCGATAGGTAGACCCATGTCTATCGGATAGAGAGTGAAAATGCGTTTCTGACTGATTTCAGAAACCTACCTACATTCTACATTCTACCTACATTCTACATTCTACGTTCTACGTTACTACACCGCTACTACTTCTATCTACGGTCCGCATTTCTCCGCTATGCCGCTGTCTTATTTGTCCGTTCCTACCACCAATTGTTCACCTAAACAACTTTGCCTTACCATATCGTTTTCGCTGTTGGCACGCTGCCAGATGACCCTTTTGCCATGAAAGCCTGAATATATTATTTATTTGTTTTTATTTGTAGTGTCTCAAAGCCCTAACCGTTTCCCACAGGGCCCTTCATAACCTGCTTCTGGTGTGAGTGGCGTGCCGATGCCATGGCTAGTTTCGCTGGCCGCTCGTGCACAGGGGGCATCTCGTAATCCACGCTGGTCAATACTGACAGGACTGCGCTGCTCTTGAACCGACGGCGCTGTCTCTGCATGCCGGTGCAAATTGACCGATCATCTTCGAAATCTTCCTTTCTGAAATGCAGCTCACACACAGCGCAATAGTCCTGATCCCACTCAGCCCGGTCACGGTGACCCATGGCGCCAACCCACTGAGCCCATAGAGATGTTTCGGTGAGAAAAGTGAATAGGTGGCATGTGAGACATCTCCTGATTTAATCTTTTGTTCCTCTTCGTTCGTTGGGTTGTAGCCAGAACGGCAGTTTTTTACCACTCATTCCCCTCCTCCATTGTTGATGCACAGCTCTTGCGGGTTTTAGCGGTAGGTTTTGCACCTAGAAAATTAAGTGTACTTCAGGCTATATCTTCGTCGTCTTACGCTTTTAAGTGTTGAAGATGCGATCGACTTGTTGGTTCACAAGCCAGCCAAGATCGTGTAAAATAACTTCATTGTAGATCGATTAGTTTCTTAGATATAACCGGAAACGTTAAAGTGCAAAACCTACCGCTTAATCTCGCGAGAGCCGTACCTATACGTATGTAAGGTTTGCACCACATTTTTTTCTTCTTCAAAAGAAACCACCACGCATTGTGCCCTCTAAATGATCAAAAAGTGAAATACTTTAATTTTTAAGCAAATGCAAGCACCATTGGCAGCTTCGATTTTAAATGTAAACGACAAAACACAAAAATGACGATTTCGTGCAATACATAACACACAAATTATCCACCCAGCAGAATGCGAGAATCCTATTTTGGCGCCGTCGCATAAAAACATTCGGCCTCTTACTGCAACCACCAATATTCTGTTTCCAATCCAGTACTACTGTTATCTGTGCTTTTTACATATGATCTAAAAATTTCAGATCCGGTGGACCTTGGGTCACAATGGGTCAGGTCACCAGGTCAGAAAACCGGTACAATGTCATGGTCAAATTTCAATTTTCTTTATGCACCTGTCCAACTCACAGTTTTTTTACTGATTTCCTTCGAACTTTTGGGACGTGCTAAGTTCACCGATTTGTACAACATATGTATTGTTCGTTTTTTTATGTCACTGACCTGAAGTCAGTTAGAGGTCATTACGTAGTAAAGTGAAGCCTATGGGAAAATATGCAAATGACTCCAATTTGGAAAATACCAGAAATATCCGCGTCGTTCTATTAATTTGTGCTTGGATACCACAGTATTTAACATTATGTCGCTTTATTTTTCTTTGGTTGGTGTACCAACTTATCCAAGAGTCTGGTCAAATGAGGTCAACTGAGGTCTAATGACGTTTGTGCCAATAACTTGTCACATAATAAAAATAAAGCTTTCAAAATGGTATTTCAAAAAGCTCTTGAACAGCCGAGTCGAATGATATGCAATATTAAGCATTTCGACCATTCTCAAGACTTAACCCTCACCCCGCTGGGGGGGGGGGGGTACAATTTGGCCCCCCTCCTGTGGTTTTTCCTGAATAGCAAGAAAACGGCGGCGCGCGGCGCCGCCAAATTTTCAGTACCTTCCCGGGCATCAATTTGACACCTTCACACAAAATTTCCAGACTTAGATCACCTTAGGTCAGGGGTTATTGAGATCTAGCTGAGGTCATGTTCGAGCAAAAATGAGCAAAAAACATGAAATCTTGAAACGCTAAAAAAAGCTACAGTTACCAAGCAATTTCAAAGTTCTTCATATGGTCATGTAGACAAAATGCGGCGCTACAAAACTGTTATCTCGGATTTTCAAAATTTTGGAATTTTGACCCAAAAAAAATATATATTTTTTTTTTAGAAAAACGCAAAAAAATCCCAATTTTTCGAATTTCGAAAGAAACTGTAATATATATGTCGTGATAGTTCCTGTGCTCTTCTATATACATACATACCAAATTCTAGATCGATATCTCCTTTTTTGGCCAAGTTATAGCGAAAAAAACTTCAAAATTGATGTCAAATTTTTAACTAAATTTTAAGCAATTTTAGACCACGAAGCGAAAATTAAAGACCACCATTGAACTCCCCGTGACGAGCTGCATCGAATCGATACCCATTTTATGCAAAAATATCAACTTTTAAATTTGACCTAATTTGACCTGATTTTGACGTGACATTGACCTGACCGGGCTGACCTTAACCAGAACATAATGTTAACTGACCCTAAAGGCTGCCTGACCCACATAATCGCATTTGGTATATAAAATGGACCATCAAACATGCATCACATGATATTTTCACATTGTGACCCTCAGTGACCTGATATCTGTGACCTGACCTGGTATCAGTGACCTCAAACAGCAAAATATGTGTTTGAATAACATTTCCCTATCGATGATATTCAATGAAATGCATTTAACTCGATTTTATAACGCATTTCTTGAAATGCTTGTTAACGGTGAAAATGCGACATTTGACCTGACCTGCGACGTCATCGGTTTGACCTAGGTCAATGAAATCGGGTCACAAGGTAGTTCCCTGTTGGGGCTATCCAACACCGTTTGCCGCTTGTCGTTATGTTGCGTGGTTCTCGAGATCTAAGGGGGGGGGGGCAAATTGCCCCTCCCCCAACAGGGCGCGTTGCTCGGCAGACCCCAACGGGGCGCGGGTTGACTCGCGCCACTGGGGGGGGGGGGGCTGTTCGATTCCATGACAACTGAACCAGGACAATTGAAAGATCCAGGGACAGCTGAACCAGGGACAACTGAACCAGTGACAACTGAACCAGGGACAGCTGAACCAGTGACAACTGAACCAGTGGACAACTGAACCAGTGGACAACTAAACCAGTGGACAACTGAACCAGTGGACAACTGAACCAGTAGACAACTGCACCAGTGACAACTGCACCAGTGACAATTGAACCAGTGGCAAATGAACTAGTGACAACTGAACCAGGGACAACTTAACCACAGGACAACTGAACCAGTGCCAACTGAACCAGGGACAACTGAACCAGTGCCAACGGACCAGGGACAACTGAACCAGTGACAGCTGAACCAGTAGACAGCTGAACCATTGGACAGCTGAACCAGTGACAAATGAATCAGTGACAACTGAACCAGGGACAACTGAACCAGGGACAACTGAACCAGGGACAACTGAACCAGGGACAACTGAACCAGGGACAACTGAACCAGTGCCAACGGACCAGGGACAACTGAACCAGTGACAGCTGAACCAGTAGACAGCTGAACCAGTGGACAACTGCACCAGTGACAACTGCACCAGTGACAACTGCACCAGTGACAACTGAACCAGTGACAACTGAACCATTGACAACTGAACCAGTGACAACTGAACCAGTGACAACTGAACCAGTATAACAGCTAAACCAGTATTTTTCTATTTTTTAAAATGAATTTAGTCCGAACCTTTTGATAGGAAGGATTCACAAGGACAGAGCCACCGCTAAGCGAAGCTTGTTGTGGTGACCCTGCCCTCTACCCTCCGATCGCGCAATTCCAGTTCTATGGCAGAATTTAGAGTCCAAAGTTTAACGTGCGCACATAGCCGCGCACGGCCGGTCCCCTCACTGACTTCACCTGGCTACGGCTTGCCACCAACCGCAACCATACCTGTCAGGAGGCCCATAAATGTCAAGCGCCCGTCGCGCTTCGAACCCGGACTGTTGCAACCGGGAACGCGTGCTGTCACCACGCGGAGTCCAACGCTCTACCAACTGAGCTACGGGACCGGCTAAACAGCTAAGTATTTCTTTTTAATTTTCAGGATTTTTTTTTTAATTTTTTTCTACACCGCCACCCATGAACAGGTGACCAGGAGTGCCCCTGCCTCTATCCCAGCGACACACAAAAGCTTACGTTAACACCAGTGAACTTAAAATGATAAGTCGCGGCACTCCCAGCTAATAGTAAGGAAAAAAACAAAAAAAGCAAAAAACGAGAGAAATATCAGTGGAGTATGCATGCTGTTAATATAGTAGCTTAAGAGAAGCAAAGTAGTCACAACTGAAAACAGTTGGTGACTGCCCTTCTACGCCAGGAACACCCACTGATGCACACTTACACAGGGTGTTGTTAGTGGGAGGAAGGGATTAGAGGGGGAGCAGTCATACATACATGGTGGATGGTCGTCTCGTAGGTCCGCGGCTCAGCTGGCTCACACTCAGCTGGACGGGCCTAGAACCACCCCAAACATATGTATAAACGTTGCCTACTTTGACAATCATAAACTAATGACAGTAAACAGCAAAACCAAAGAACCTGCACCCAGTAGTACAGGGTGTCTCAAAAGTTCGCTTACAGGTACCAGCCATGCTTTTTTGTCAATAATTCTGAATCAACAAGAAATTAACAGTCGAAATTTTGCATGGGCATTTGGTAACAACCTTCCTCAAGCAGCTTCATTGTTTTCAAGCGCATTCGACCCTTCATGAGCTCACAAAAAGGGTTCACCTCTGACCATGGATCAGGCATGAAAATGGAGGTCGCATACTCGGGTCGGCTGAGAAACTCTCTGCTTCACGAGTAATGGGAATGGTTAGGTCGGAAATGACACATGGCAAAGTGTCGGCGAGGATGAGTACAACATGATGGTCATCTAATAAAAACGGTGGCTAAAATTTTTGAAGGACAAAACCATGCGAGACTAACAGCGCTTTGAACGACCCTTTTACCGCAGCAGACTCGTGCTCCGGAAAGCAGCTGAAAATGCAGTCCTAACTATTGAAAACTGACTAGAAGCTCACAGACAGAGGTTACCCAGTTTCAAAAATTGCAGGTCATCATAAAATAAAGACAAAATATCATTTAAAATTGTTTATAATATATATAACGCTAAATTTTGAGGGAAAATAATGCAAAAATCGTCAATGCCGAGGACAAGTGACCCTCCAAAAGTGTCAATTAATGTAAAGTTTTATCTAACGAAGTTTCAAGAGGCAGATCTGGAGCAAATAGCTTTCTTTTACACACAAAATCCGGACAAAACCGCACGATGGACAGGTTTTGGCCGTTTACAAAGCAGAACCTCTCCAGAGGAAAACACTCCAGAACCCAGCGAAGGTCTTGGCATTGGGAATCACGAGCGTTCGGGATTTGCAAAATTTGCAAAATGTGTCTAAGAAACAGATGGCCGACACATTCTGCTACGATATGCTGCGAAAAATTTGCCCCTGGCACTTCCCATTTGTTCAGGAATGGGGTTGTTTTGAAAAGGAAAATGGTGCTTGGGAAGTCGGCGCCAGTCATTCATGAAGGAGTTAGCGCCAGAGAAGACCTACAAAATACTCACGGATGGTGTCGATGCAAGCTGTCGGCTTTCAGGGAGAAGCGGATGTTGCCGGGGAGCTCGTCAAACCTAAATCCGACGCAGAAACTGCAGGGGATTCCCCTACAAGAGCTTGAAAGCTGGTAACCTTTTATCAGCCTCCGGCAGCTGACGGAGTGACGAAAATCGGTATGGGCAAATATTTTTGGAGATACAGTAAAAGGTTTGGTTTCCAACCTTCCGAATCAGTTGTCAAAGCATGCATATTTGTCTAGTGTACACACGGACACCAAAACCTTAGATTTTTGGCCGGTTCTTATATGCTTTATTGACATGGGAAATGTGTAAACGAACTTTTGAGACACCCTGTACAGTAAATCAAAATACATAAATTGAAAGCGCGGCGAAAGTGGCGCTACGTTGGTTTGTTGCCATTTCCGCTGAATTTAACATGGCTCACAGCTAACAGAAAATATCTGAGACAGTACTAATTGTGCTAACTATCGCTTGGATGCATTCATTAAACATTTCAGACAATCATCAATAAGAAAATGAAAGCATACGTACGACGGCCCTCGACACCAGTGGTTCTTTCAAGAATGAGCCTGCGTGGTTGACAATTTGGATGCGTCTCGTGCGCCAAACTCGTCAAAGACACGCGAGCGAACGCGGCCACTAAATGACGGGTCGGCTCCCGAACGTAAAGAGCCGCTAGATTTCTCACGAACGGCGACCGACCGGTCGCAATAGCGACCCTCTTTCGCACCCCATTTCCCTTACAGGTGATGGCGCCAGGATGCCCCCCCCCCTTGAAGGATGGCGCCCCCTATGAGTTTGTCTACACCATTTTTCTAGCGTGGTTACGCCCCTGCCAATAGCAATACACTGTGGCACTTATTTGCACTGATGTAAAAATCAGGCTCAAATTTCTTTGCGATTAAGTAACTGCTGGAGAAACTGTTTTCACGGCACAGATTTTCAAAGAACGACCATCAAGATGGCTATCTCAACTCAATTTTAATGTTAAGGTGGGACAGCCCCTTAACGTAAGGTGCTGTGAGTCGTTGTATTGACTGCAGGGCTGCGGAGTCGATGGATTTTCGGCGACTCCGACTCCGACTCCGACTCCGGCTTTCAAAAACCAGCTCCGACTCCGACTCCGACTCCGACTCCGGGCAGAATTGTCGACTCCGACCGACTCCAACTCCCGACTCCGACTCCGCAGACCTAGCAGGGCTGCGGAGTCGACAGATTTTCGGTGACTCCGACTCCGACTCCGGCTCGGGTTTCTAAAATCAACTCCGACTCCGACTCCGACTCCGGTCACAACTGTCGACTCCGACCGACTCCGACTCCGACTTCGACTCCGACTCCGCAGCCCTGGTATTGAGGTTGGGGACACTCCTGGTCACCTTATGATGGGCGGCGGAGTATTTCGTAAAAAAAACGACAAAATTGCATAGATCAGCTCAGTAGCTCGGCGCCGCGAGGTAGTGCTAAAGGTGAATGATTTTTGAGCCAGGTGCATGCACACTGCACAGAGCTTCAGCCTCTGTGCATTCGCGGCGAGTTCAACTATGTGATGACCGCCTCCAGTCATGGACTAGAAGCCGGTCAGTTGAGCAGCAGTGGTGGCGCCCGGCCGGTCAGCTCGACGCCACCCGACTACAATACCGACGGTTGGCTGCCCCAAAGAGCGGCCGGGCGACGCGGCGTCTGTGACCGCGCGGCCGCCGGTCGCCGACCTCTGGCGCCGCGCGCCGCGTCTCTGCCCTCGGGCGCGCTCCCACGGCCGCTCCGCTCCCGCTCCCAGGCTCTCAACGGCCACTCCCAACCGCTGGCTGAGCGGTACAGGTGGTCCACCCCACCCCCAACGGCCTGCAAACTCGGCACGCCAAAAGTATATGGATACAATGTCAAAGACTAAGCACGGCTTTGGACTAAGCATATTTTCTAACTACGAGCGTAGGTAGGGGAAGGTAGGGAAAGATGCCCAGGGGTTTGTTATGTCATATACCATTCGAATATGACGATCGGAAAGCAAAAACTTTAGTTTCAACGGAAGTTGCCATCATTTTTCTCCATAGCATATTACTTTCGTGCCTGAAATATGACAATTTTTTTTTGCTATTAAAGGGACTATCCCACCTTCTAAAATGTTGTTAAAACCAGGTGCCCGACTTCATAGATTGGATGACCAGGAACACGGTTCTGGCATTTATTTTTCATTAAACATCTTAGGCTTCCCGTATTCCAAACACAAACTTTCAAATATGTGACGTCACAGCCCAAAATTACCTCCTTCCCCAGGCCACATTACTGTCATAAAGCTGATTCTTTTTACTCTGTAGGCACCACAACAAAGTTCAGACCAAGTTTTAAGCGATTTTTCAACGAACAAACCCATTTAAATCAGAATGACTAAACGAGGTGACGTCACCTAACGGTCGCTCCATGTTGAAGATAGGGCCTTGTACAAGGCCCATTTTCAAATGAAGGGAACGAATTTCTTCAACACCAAGAGGCCGCGGGGGTTGCAACCTAGATAGATAGTGGTTTCTGAACCTCGCCGCAAACTTGGCTATCTCAACTCAAACCCCATGTTAAAGGTGGGATAGTACCTTTAAGTGACCTTTAAGCATTTTCCTGAAGTAGTGCAAGGTGGCATCTTACCTCAGAGGGTGGGTAAGACGCTCCCTGGCGTTGGGGAAGATGCCCCTCCGCACTATAAGTGACATAAATGGGCACATGAATTGCCTGAACGAATCAGCTCTGAGTCTTCAGTGAACAGTTTGAACGTGACTCGTGCAGCGACAGCATTCCTTTTTTGGGGAAAGACTGATTTTTTTTCGGGATCCCGGGATAGGCAAAATTTCGGGATCGGGATTAAAATTTCGCCGGGATCCCGGGATCCCAATCCCGGGATTGCAGTCTCACACATTCCATGAGACTCACGGTACCATCCCGGCCTGGCCAGATGGGCCGCCCACGAACCGACGAAGCGCAAATAACGAAATGTTTTATATATGTATCGTAGTAATGGTATGTGTCTCTATGATGTGTTTACCCGCGCCTCACTGGTGGTGGTGGTGGGGGGGGGGGGGCTTTTCATAGCCCCACTCTCGTTTTTCTGTCTGCAATAACTTTTAAACCACTAAACGTATCGACGCCAAACTTTCAGTACCTTCGGCTGCATCAATTTGACTCCTTGTGTCAACATATGAACTTCATAGCTACCATTGGTTGGCCGGCAATGACGTCATAGTGACGTCATGTTCGGCCAATTTCGGCGCAAAACATTGAACCACGGCAATCGCTCTTAGGGGCTCAGTTTTAAGCTAGATCCAATTTCTTTGGATGAGAGGACTCCGAATAGACTGCTCTATCAAACTGCTATCTCGGATTTTCATAATTTGGAAATTTATGAAAATTATATATTCCTCGCCGGACCTATTGGTTTTCTACATACGGCCGAAAGGGGGGGGGGCGAGTACGCCCCCTCGCCATTTCGCTTCTGGTGGAGCTAGCGCGTCCCGGAAAAAACGTGCGTGTGTGCCGTTACGAGACGCAGAGATTGATACCCGATTTTAAGGCCCTAGCTCAACCAGTGACCTCTGAGGTCAAGTCAAGTGCCCCAAGGTACGGTTCCGTTTTTGGTGAATAACTTCGCAAAAAACGGCCGCTGAGCCGCGCTTTTGGCAACATCGTGTTCACCTCGCTCAGGCGCGTCGAATGATATACTTTTTATTTGGGTGAGGTCAACTTAGGGTGTTGACCTCAGGTCACGGTCAGGTCAGCACCCCCAGGTCACGAAATTGGTCGGAGTAGGTCATGTTGCATATCATTCGATTCGGCAGGTCTTCCTGAGTCCATTGGTGTTCTTCCCGACTCGCTAGCTCAATTTGGTAGGAAGTTATTGACGAAAAACCAATATTTTTTTTTAATAAATTTAGTCCGAACCTTTTGATGGGAAGGATTCACAAGGACAGAGCCACCGCTAAGCGTAGCTTGATGCGGTGACCCTGCCCTCTACCCTCCGATCGCGCAATTCCAGTTCTATGGCAGAATTTAGGGTCCAAAGTTTAACGTGCGCACATAGCCGCGCACGGCCGGTCCCCTCACTGACTTCGCCTGGCTACGGCCTGCCACCAACCGCAACCATACCTGTCAGGAGGCCCATAAATGTCAAGCGCCCGTCGCGCTTCGAACCCGGACTGTTATAACCAGGAACACGTGCTCTCACTACGCGGAGTCCAACGCTCTACCAACTGAGCTACGGGACCGGCAATATGACCCTAATGACGTCATAGATGACCTCAGCAAGGTCAAATTGCAAAAGTGATGCATCTAACCTTGCGAGGGATGCACCAAATCACGAACGGTTCTGTGTGCTTGAGATAGTTGGAGATCGTTCCCGCCGCCAAAATAGCAGTCTTCATTTTTCCCCATTGACTTATAATGGTGAGGTCACGAAAATGACCTGACCTCATATGACCTTTAGGAAAAATCAGATATACAAGTTGTGAGACTCGTAATGGATATTAGGTCCTGCAAGTTTCACTTCCCTGCAAAAGCTCCTGTGGCAGTGAGGGCGTTGCGAAGTTGCGACATCTGAAGACCGTGCAGAGGTTCACTTATGGCGTCATAGGTCAGTGACCTTACTGGCCCTGAAAATGCAGTTGGTGTCAAAAGATCTGGATTGAAACAAAGGTTTCAGCTCTCTATCGCCAGCGTGTTTAGAGCTATCGCGAAAAAAAACCCTATGGGGGCGGCAGAAACCCCCTTCAGCCGACGAGGAATATATTAAAATTCAAAATTTATGTTTTTATCTTTCTTTTAAAAAGTTTTTGTCTTTTTGAAAAAAATGTAATATATGTGATAGAACACATCCTTGTGATTTACTCTAGCAAGTTGTAGCCAGATATCTTCAAAAATAGCCAAGGTATACGCATTATAGCAAAAATTTCACAATAATGAATTTTTCAAAACAATGTTCAGCACGTATTTGACATCATACACCAATATAAATAGCACCATTGTTTCCTGAGCTCAAACTGCATCCGTTAGACACCTTTTTTGTTGAAAAATTTTAACTTTAAAATTTGACCTTTTTTGGCCTTAACTGGCTTGACCTAAGCTAACTAAATGCAACTCAAAATAGCTTTAAGTGACATAAACGACATCGAATTCGCAATATTTGGCCTAAATGGACCATAAAACATGTGTCACGTGACCTATGTATGCTATAAGATTTCCGTAACCTGTGATGACCTGACCCTGACCTGAAAATCAAAGTACAAGTTTGGTACCCTCAGGGTATCCAAAGCATCTGTTCACGAGTGTGTAAACCAAAAGATTTCCGTAACCTGTGATGACCTGACCCTGACCTGAAAATCAAAGTACAAGTTTGGTACCCTCAGGGTATCCAAAGCATCTGTTCACGAGTGTGTAAACCAAAAATGAGCCTGATCTGACTTGTAAGACGGCGGCCAGAGCCTTAAGTGTGAACAAGCCAAATATCGATAATTTTTACTTTGACGTGACCTGTGACGTCATCGGTGACCTTGATGTCAATGAAATTAGGTTTCGGTCGACAGTTTGTCCGGGGCTATCAGACGCCGTTTGAATTTTGACGATCGGCCCAGTAGTTTCGGAGTTAACAGGGGTTGGGGTGTTATTCATAGCCCCCCTCCCCCCGTAGGGCGCGTTATACGCAGATCCCAGTGGGGCGCGGCTTAATGCAAATGAAATAGGCTAAAAAGAATTGAGACAGTTAACCTACCCATTTTTGTATATGTAATGAACGCTACAAAATGGACTGCACTGACTCTGTCTGTCTGTGTGTTTGTGATTGCAGGATGGTGCTGTGTATCACGGGCATCCCGATCGAGACGATCCCGCAAGACTCGCGCACGCTGTTCCAGCTGTACCCGCACCTGAAGGAGGGTGCTCGCCACCTCTGCAGCCTGCCGGCCAAGTGTGTTGGTCCGGCCGGTCTGCTGTACGTCAGCCAGCGCGAGCTGGCCGTCACCGTGCCGCACGACAAGAACGTCTCCGTGCTGGGTACCGACGACTGCACCACCTGTCACATGGCCGTGTTCCGGCACACAGGTATAGCCGTCACCGCTAAACTAATCTGAGGCTCTACTGTAAACGGACAAAACATAGCGCGTCCGCCATTCATTAACCCGGCCGGGCCCGGGGGGGGGGGGGGGTAATCCCAACCACCGCAGCCCGGGGGGGGGCGTTTTTCGCCCCCCTGTCTAACTCCGTAAATAAGGGAGCTACGGAAACAAAAGCGATACCAAACGAAAGGTCCTTACGAGACGATTCTAAAGCACCTAAAATTTTTGACCTCAGGTCAATTTTCAAGGTCAGAGGTCAAGGTCAAAGGCAAAAACCGGCACATGTGTAGTGATCTCAAAGTAAGCCTTCTAGAAGACGGCAGGCGGCATCAAACCGGCAAAATTGGGTGTCAAACGAAAGGAGAGAATCTGAGGATTCTGAAAATGTGCTCAAAGTGAAAGGTCAAGGTCAAGGTCACGCTCAAAATTGACCTCAAACTTGGCACTTTTTCTTGGCATCTTGCGTGCTAACTTCCAAGATGTTTTGAAATGTTTTGAGGCTTATCAGTTCCCTATTTGTGGTTCATCTTACGACACAAGGCTGCTCAAAGGTCAAGGTCACTGAAGAGTATCCCTGCTAGAGGCTATTTCACTAATTCAAGTTAGCAATAATAAATAAGACAATTTTGCCATCCGGAAGCTCTAAATGAAGGCTTAGAGGAAAATAGATGCCAGATTCGTGATCAGCGGGTACAAATCCATCATAAACGACCTTTCATGTGTCAAGGTCAACCAGAGGTCATTCGAGGTCACATGAGGTCAACATAAAACTTGACCTTTTCCGAACAAAATATATATCATTCGACGCGGCTTGACAAGGCGAATGCGATGGTACCACTGCCGTAGCTCTAAGACCATTTTTGTCGAAGTTATTTGCGAAAAACTAAAACCACATTTCGGGGTCGTTGACCTGACCTCTGACCTCAGGTCACCAAAACTATTTTTCTATTTTTCTCTAGGTCAAACGCTACACAACCGTGCTCGTAATTTGTCTTTATCTCTTAAACTCTATTTTTAGCAGCTATTTGAAGTTTGCGTCTGTGACGCCGAAGTTTGCCGTGCAGGGGTCTAGAAAAATGGACCTTGTGACGTCATCAAGGGGGCTAGGTCCAAATTTTTTACTTCAGAAGATGTCAAATTGATGGGAGAAAAGGTACTGAAAGTTTCGCTTTCCTATCCCTAAGCGTTCGGGAGCTATTGCAAATATTCGCCAGGGGGGGGGGGCGAAAAACGCCCCTCCCCGGGCCCGCGAGGGTTAACCCGCGCCCCAGTGGCGGTCTCAGCCACCTTCGCCATAGTGGGGGAGGCATATGTTACCACCCATCTCTAACAAAAAAAAAAAAAAAACTGAAAGGGCTGGAAAGGTGCGGTAAAAGCAGTCGATAGCTCTCAATGCGTTTGTTTGAAAGTATTTTAGTCATTTTTCATCTTAGAGCAATATTGGGGTCACCAGAGGTCATCAAAGGTCAAAAATTTGCCAAATGACATTATATTTTTCAGAAAACATGCCGCTATCTCAGGAACTATGATAGCTAGAAAAACGCACGGACAAGCAAACGAATAGCTTTTGGACTCTTCTTTTGATAAGGTCATCATCAAAATTGACCTCAGGTCAACGGTTGAGCCACCATAGGTCAAACATTGTGAAAATAGCTGTTTTTGGATATCTTTCACGGATAACTTTTGAACTAGCAAAGATGAAGAATTGGCAATGGCACTATCGTGTAACTCTCCTTCAAACGCTTCGAATAAATATATTTTTACCTGGAAAAGTCGAGGTCAAACTTTGACTTCATGTCAAGGTCACGTGGTGACCCAAATAGGTCATATCGCATGTCTCCGATGCGTCTCGACAAGACAAACACAATGAAGCCATCCCCAGCGTTCTATCTCTTTCCAATCGAGAGTTATTGGCAAAAATCTGTTTGTAGCCTCAAATGACCTGGGATTACCTATCTAGAGGCTATCAGCAAAAAAGACACCTTGGTCGTCAGGGTGGTCCAAATCATTGTGATTCTGAAATATTTGGACTGTTCTTATGCGTACACGCGGATCTAGAGGCCTGTTCATTTTTCTCTATTGACACGCTACTGGAAAATGGAACGGAAAGGTCACGCCACTGGCCTGACCTTAGGTCACGGATATAAAAATCTGAGATATACAAATTATAGGTGCCCATAATATCATGCAATCCGCCAAGTTTAAACCTCTTAACCCGCGCCCTGCTGAGGGGGGGGGGTTAAACACCCCCCTGTGGTTTACATGTTGTAAAAATTTCAGACCAAGGTCATTTCAGGTCAGATCACCAAGTCACTTGAAGTGACCTCACCTCATAAAAAGTTTCAATGTCTGCCATAGCTACACCGAGTGGCCGATCGCTTTGAAATTTTCAGCGATTGCTAAGAGCAAGAGCATGTACAAAACGTATATCTCAGAATTTTGACATCGATGACCCAAGGTCAGGTCAATTTTGAGACCTCCCCATTATAAGTCAATGGGAGAGAGAAAATTGAAATGCGCCTCTTTTGGACGAAAGACATTATAAACACTCCCAAACACTGAATTACAAGTGGCTTAGACACACTGAACATGAAAATGGTGTCCGTGACCCCTGTTTATGCCCTCTCAGGTCACGAATGGTATCTAACAGTTTTTCGCAAATAACTTTTGATAGAGGCATGCTAGAGCGATGAAAACGCCTTAGATGTGTTCAACTCGACAATGCGTATCGACTGATATGCAACATGACCCTTTCCGGTCAGGTCATGACCTTGACCTGAGGTCATATTTTCAAGTCGACTTTTCAAGGTCAAGTTATAGTACATTCGATGTGTCTTGGCGAGAGGAACACGATGCCGATAAAATTAAGCTCGTACAAGGGTTGGGTCAAAAGTTATTGCAGAAAAACTGTTTCCGAAAAATCGGCTATTTTTGCAGTTGTTGCCCCCTGCAGGCAAATCCGTTGACGTTAGTTCAAATTTGAGAAAATTATTCAGAAAGGGCGTTGATAGGGCTATCGAATGCGCTTTTCCGCGGCGCTATAGCTCTATTGGTTCCCGAGTTATGCGTTGGCTTCTTGGAAATTGTCGACATTCGACCTGGAAATCGGCGAAATTTTGCCTTCAATGACCTCTTGGTGACCTGACCTCTGACCTAACCAAAAAAGTGACAGAAGTGATTCGTCATTATTTTTGGCGATCTTTCGAACGCCGCCTCCCGCGTATCGCTACGTGGCCCAGGAGCCGAGTTAGAAGGGGGTGTTCAAGCACCCCCCCCCCAGCAGGGCGTGGAAATCCAGGACCCCAGCCGGGCGCGGGTTAACAACAGGGCCTCGGCTAACATGTTAACTGGTGGGCCAAATGGCCCACCAGTGACCCGAAATGGCCCACCAGCCTCAAAGATTTGGCCCACCAGTAATTTTCCGAAAAATCGAAGTTTTCACATTTTTCACTTTTCAAATTTAAATAGCAGATCATTTCGTACATTTTCAGGCTGTAAAGTACCCATCGGTGAAACATATTCTTGTGAAAAAACTTCAACCTATTGTTTGCAATATCCTCTTGGGTGGACTATAGTACCCACAACTTTAAAAAAAAAATCCACCACCTACGTCTTTGCTGTATGATTTTTACTTCGATTTCCATGTGACGTCACAGTGCTTCCATGTCCGGTGGTGTCCGGTGTGCTCAACCGGACACCACCGGATATGGAACGGATATTAACGGATGACAAACGGACATCACCGGACGCTGACAGTTCTCGTCCGTTTCTCGTCCGTTGGTCCAATCCGGTGAAGTGTGACCGAGGCTTTAAATTTTATGCAATAATCGTGAAAGACGTCTGCCTCTGTCAATTACAGATAGTGTCGGCGGCTTCCAGCCGATCGAGGTCTGCGAAAGTTCTTGCAAGCTTTCCGATCGATCGAGTGGTTGCAGTCACATAAGCATCTGCTGCAGACAGTGGCGTAGCCAGAGATCAGCGAAAGGGGGGGCCATGGTGCTCGAGGGGGCGACTTTTTCCCTTGAGAGGGGCGCCATTGTCAGCTAGTGACAGGGGTGTCAGGCTAAAATGTAACGTCATGTTCATGCATGATTTACTATAGGTGTTGCAAAATACATAAGAACCAGCTTTCGCTGATTTTCATCAAGTCCAATTAATGCAATTTGCAGCCTGGTGTTTTTTTTTATCAAAAAACCTTGATCTAGATGAATTTTTAGCATGATATAGGAAACGAGCTCAGGCTACGGACATTTTATTCTCAAAATACGCATCCATGCGAATACGAAACGGTAAAATAACTATACGTTGATCGATAGGCAGAATCTTTATTCTTTGCAAAAAAAAAGAAAAATATACGGGCTCACTCACTGATCCGAAGTGACCTGTGGGCTGCAGCCTGTGGTCGACCGGGGTTGCCGTGTTTAGAATATCAGAGCGCACGTATGTAGGATACACGCTGCGACTTATTGCCTAAATTGGAATCAAGGAAAGACTTGAACAATTAAGACCACGAGATCCACCATGAGATCCCAACTCATTGTCATACCAGCAGCGACTGCAGTCAGAGGCGACCGAACGCTGACATACGTTCTGGATTTTTTCTCCACACATCCCCTTTACAATTCGATGTCTAGTGCGTGCAGCCCCTACTTCTGGACATGCATGACTGCCTCCAGTGACTGACTGCCACGCCTCCAGAGGGAAACAACTCCAAAAATAACAGTTTTTATTAAAATCGTTTTCTGCAATAGCTTTTGACTCAAGACAGTGACGACATTTATTTTGCCAGCATCGTATTCCTCTTGTCGAAACGCGTCGAATGAACTATACGTTGACCTTGAAACGTCATTTTGAAAATTTGACCTCAGGTCAAGATCATGACCTTGATGGACAGGGTCATGCTGCATATCACTCGATCCGTATCGTCGAGCTGAACACATCTGACGTGTTTTCACCGCTTTAGCAAGTCTCTATCAAAAGGTATAGCCAAAGAAATGCTGGTGACCGTTCATGACCTGAGATGACCTCAGGGGCACACAGAAGGGTCACAGGTGCATTTTATCGATTCAGTGTGTTATGTTTACCTATGTACCGATGTTTGAGAGGGTTTTGAACCACATTCGTCCAAAAGAGGCGCATTTTAATTTTCTCCAATTGACTTATACCTAATGGAGAAGTCGCAAAATTGACCTGACCTTAGGTCATGGATATCAAAAGTCCGAGATAAACATTTTATACATATTCTTAGTCTTATCAATCTCTGATAGTTTTAAAAGTGATCGTTCCGTCGGTGTGGCGTACGCTGGGGCGGCACCGCACTGCTAGGCGGGGGCGGCATCACAATAATGGGGGGGGGGGGGGGCAATGCGCTGGGGGCAGCACTTGCATTGAGGGGTTTTTTCTCATTTGGGCTGAAGATGACACTCAAGAATAAGAATGGATAATTTTCCACTCTCACATTTTGGGTGGCTAGAATTTTCCACTCAGACACCAAAGAGAAATCTGAAGTTTGGGACACTGTTCACCAAAAGCGTACATAACTTAGTTTTTGGAAAAACATTAGGGTTGCACAGTGCGCTTGGGCTTTTGAGTCAATTCTTTTCCATGCGACACCAATAGCCTTAATGATCATTTTCAGAGATGTTGGGGCTGCTGCTACAACCCCCTTTTGGGGTTCCTGCTGCAACCCACTTTACTAAAGCTGCAATCGTGCTGTTCACAATTCCTCCCGATCCACCCGACAACGCCCGATCCCGTCCGACCGCTTCCGAATCTCCGACTAGTCGGCGAGCGATCCACTCAGGGCTCGCTGATTTTGAACATCCGACCGACCGTAAGTTATTGTCCAAAGTTTTATCTGCGTCAATATTTTGTGCATACTTGTGCAATTTTATGTGCACCGCCGGAGTATCACCACTGAGAGGGTTGTGGGTCCCTACTCTCTAGGTACTCTCTCCTCTCTCTGAAGAGTCGGGGGAGGGGTCGAGGCCCGTTTTTTTACATTTTATATGCCATCCTGACGTTTTTTTTTTGCAGAATAAAGTGGTCGAAATCTGGGGAGAAATCGAAAATTGGGGGGGGGGGGCTTTGGCTACGAAGGTCAGTCCATGTCGCTGCCCAAGTGGCCCACCAGTCAAAATTCCTTAGCCGAGGCCCTGGTTAACAAACACTGCAGGCTGGCCATGATTGCAAACTTTTTAGACTTGTTCAGTTAACTTGACCTGGTGACCTGACCTGACATGACCTGGGGTCAAAAATTTCACACATTGTCCAGAATTGATGTAAAACAAGCTACTCCAAGAGGCGCGGCGCTGCGCGCCGCGGTTTTTTATTCACACGCAAAAAAAACGCGACAGGGTGGTTACATATGCCCCCCCCCCCCCACTGGGGCGAAGGCTAACGATGAGATGTATGGTCAGGGGCCAAGGTCGCCCACCTCGGAGCACCCCGCCTCTGTGACCGCCACTGAACAGCGTGTTGAAAACCTATGCACGTGCGTGCTACTACTACTACGGCTTAGTAGAGTCATTGTTGTGCCCTCCTGTAGATTGTAGGGGAGACCCGGGAGGTATGGGCCCCCTGGAGGTATGGGCCATCGCAGTTTTGAAGAAGTGTTGCGTGTTTTTACACATTTGACCGCGTAAACTGGTAGCAGCCATTCCGTTATACAACCCACGTGATTTTCAAAATCTTCCTCAGTCTTCTTTGGCAATGAGCGGTGATAAAACGTTTTTGCCCTCTTCGAGTAAAATACTGTACATACAGAAAATTCGTGATAAATTTGAACCAGGCTCATTTTATGATGTCAATTGTCAGACCAATGCTAACATTAAGTTTAAAGCATGCCAATTAAGGCTGGATAGACAATTTGAAGCTTTCTTGCAAGATTATGAGCTGAGATGCTACGCAAATTCTGGCGTCCTAACCGGGAGGTTCGGGCCACCCACCCCTGTTGATCCTAAATCAATAAAAAGATGTTTTCATTGAGTGTCATATTCAATAAGTTTTATTTTTGTCGCGCACGGTTGAAAGTTTAGCTCCAAATTTCATTCGAACAGAAAAAATATTATATATTTTATTTCATGGTGCATGATTGAGATTACCAAAATACATATGTGCCCAAGTTTTACCTCCATGAAGTAAGCTGTTCGCCGTTTATGCGGTTCCTGGGCTCTATGAGAGATCAAGGTAGATACCAGCTACGAGTATTGTCCTCATTGTCGAGAAAAGGATCATATGAAACATGACACCGGCCCATACCTCCCGGGCCATGGCCCATACCTCCCGGTGTATTTTGATGGATCGAAAAAGCGCATGATTTATTAAAAGTTATCTCGAGACAAAATAGTTGATCCCAGATGCCTAATATCAGGCACACTTAGCAGGCGAAAGGCAATTTCACGTGCACAGAGTGAAAAACCAGGTGTAGCCACTGCCCACTGGAAGAAAATTGCCTTTTCACAAAACCGGCCCATACCTCCCGGGTCTCCCCTACCTACATAACCTACATCCATCAAACCGCGCCCCACTCTGGGGGGGGGGGGGGCTTTCATAGCGCGCTCTCGTTTTTCTGCAACGACTTCTAAACCGCTAATCGTATCAACGCGAAACTTTCAGTACCTTCGGCTGCCTCAATTTCACACCCTGTGTCAAAATATGAACTTCGTAACTACCATAGACTGACCGGAAATGACGTCAGAGTGACGTCATGTTCGGCCGATTTGGACGCAAAGCATTGAACAATCGCTCTTCGGCCTCTGAACAATCGGCAATCGCTCTTAACAGAGGTGAAAAATGTCAACTCTCCAACAGGTGTTTGAGACATAGTCAATCCATAAAGGAAGGTCGTCGGAGACAACCATTTTAACCCTTGCCCGCACATGGGGGTGGTTGCCACCCCCATGTAGTTTTCTGCTCTGCACTCAAAATAGAGCCAGATGCCTGATTTTTCGTATAGCTGCTCCTCTATCCTTTCTTGATGTCCACTGAAAATGTCAAGTTTCTGTGGTTTTTGGTTTCGGGGATATGACCTTGTTTTTCAGGTCATGTCATGACCCAAATCACCAAAACCTAATATCTTGCGTTGACTTTGGGTCTTGTGAGCTTTTGACACCTTGATTTCGGCCTTTTTTGCCAGTCTTACCTGACACCTATCATGGAACATGCATTGTTCGACGATGTACAGATGTCAAGTTCAGGGTCAATGTCAACCTAGGTCATTTAAAAACATTGCGTTTTAGGCAAGCTGAATTTACTTTTCGTGAAGTTTCTTTGACTGTATTTTTGGTAAAAGCTTCTCATTTCATGATCTCATGTAATATGGACCCATAAACAATCGGTGCACACATCAGAATACACGCAGACACACACAGACATACAAACACATATCATTGACCTTGACCTAACTTGACCTGAAATGACCTCAGCAGCAAAAACCTGGTCGCATAGTGTGACAAAGAGGTTCTAGCTGGCTTGGCACCACAATACGGCATCGTCATCGGTATATGATGAGCAGCGCACTTGATATCCAACGGTGACCCAAAATTTAGTTTGACCTGACCTGGAAGGCCAATGACTCACCTGAGAAGGTAAAACTGGGTATCATTGGATTCGTCTCTTCCCAAAGAATCTTTTTGGTTTTTACCGCGAAGCTAGCTATCTCCAACAGGAACGAAATGGCGCGGGGGGTGGCAACTCCCCCCCCCCATGTGCGTTCTAGGATGGGAAAATGGCATGTGCGGGCGAGGGTTATGATATCTATTAATCTCTTTTCATTGTTGCCACAAAATTTTTCTCGTTTTTCTTTCAGGTACGCAAAAAAGCAAGGATATTGAGTCTTAGTTCATTACGAGAACTTCATACTCCAAAGCACAGAGCACTATACAGTATACATAGGCTGCCCCGGAGACACCGGAGACAGAAGGTGGTGAGAAGGTGATGACTCTAGAGCCGGCCGAAATCCATAAAGACGATTCTCTTTGACGCTTGCCGCGAAACTAGACCTTACGGCAGTCTCCGGAGACACGAAAAAAATAGCGAAAACGCTAGCACAAACCCTGCACACTCGTGACAACGCGGCGCAGCTGCTGAAAATGCCGTTGGGATAGTAGCGAGAGTAAAGTGTGTTTGAAGCGACGGAAGAGAGCACCTGGATCCTGATTGGATCTACTTAGGTAAGACTTGAACGTTGAGGTTGAGGAATTACTGAGGAAATATTGAACTTTTCAAACAAGGATTATTATATCAGTGGCGCAGCCAGGATTTCATTTCGGGGGGGGGGGTAGGGTGGCACTTAAAAATCAATTTTTGATTTTAAATGTGTGCGGGTGGTTTTCCAGTTCCTTTCCCGTAAAAAATAAGGGAGGCAAATTTTTATGGGAAAATATTGATGTTTAGAGGTCGCGAATCAAGGTCAAAATTGGGATTTTGGTGGCAGATTTCAATATCATTAAAATCGTTTCTGACTTTCCTATTACGCTGTAGTCGGATGATAATGAGGCATTTCCTAGTCATTTTCATATTGTTTACTGATATTTCATGCAGCTTCGGTCACACCAGAACGCTGGTCTATGTACTCCACTACTCAAGTTCCTCCTCTTTAGTAGATTATTGGCGCCTCATTGGAGGGAGGGGTATCATGGGCAACGGGCACCCAGATCACTTTGTGTGTAGCCTGGTTAGCAATTGCAGTCGATCTTCGGGTGTCAGGTTAGCGTTTTCTGTGATCTTTTCAACGGCATGGGGGAAGAACTGGCGCTAATCTTTGTCTTTCATGAGTGCCAGCCAGTCCTACATCAGCGCCATGCCGCGCCTGGTGAAGTCATCCACCAACCGCAGCTCCCGGACTACACGAGCTGCGGTTTGGTAGCTGCTGTCCTCCCAATGGCCTTGGTCATTGATGATGAGCCCCGCGTCCAGGTCGTGGATCCTTGAGAGCTTTTTGAACGACGATGTGAGGAAGCTCACCAAGGTCTCGGCCGCGAGCGCGGCGTTCATAGTGTCCACTAAGGACTTATGGGGAGGATCCTCCCTCTCCTACAAGTCTATTGCCCGCACCATGTCTTGATTGAGCCCGAGGGTCGGGGTCTAAAAGCTCCAGAGTCACCAGGCAGCCGATCACTCAAGTACTACAGGTGACAGCCGAAGACCGGGACTGTCGCCTTCGACAGCTCCTTGTCGGGGTAGGCGCAGAACGAGTTCACGAAGGTCAGGTCCAGAGCCGGCGCAGTGGCAGTAGAGTCCCAAACCAGGCGGCGGCGGCGGCGGCGGCAAACTTGCAGGCAACGGACAGCGCACAGCGTTTGATGACCTGGGCCTCGGCCGCCGTCAGCCGGAGCCGCTCCCTGAAGAGGAAGGCATCCACATTCCACAGTGCAGATGGTCTTTACCATCCACCTAACTCAGTAGAGTACTCTGAGGCGGAGAAACGGATGCCGTGCTTGGAACTCCACCGAGAGCAATTACGCAGAGCTTCAGAAGTTTTCGGTAGTCTTCCCGGAGCTAAGCATAGTCCAGCGATGGAAGCGATGGAAGCTGACCAGCAGGTTGTCCCACTCCGGAACGTCGTCGACGGCGAACGCCACCGGTGTGATCCTGTCAATGAAGTATGAACTCCCACCCGCCTTTGAACCTCTTAAACAGCTGGATGTAGAGGCCGCTCGAGATTCTAGGGCAGGTGGAGAATGCCTTCTCTAGGCCCAGCTCTTACACGTGGTGCCGGCAGGCCAGCTGAAGGACGGGCCGATCCAGCTTCTGCTCGATAAGGGCTAAAGTACCGTTCACCAGCATGCTGTTCGCCGTCGTGGCGTCGAAGCAAAAGGCCGCAGTTCCGCTTTTCCAGTTCTTAGTCCCCCAGCGCTGTGAGCATGGCCTCCTGTGCTTGGATGGAGGGGAGATTGGGAACGGCGAGGAGCTTGGCCTACCCAGTCCCTCCCCCTCCCCATCACCAGGACTTAGAATCGGTCGACGCTCCTTCTCTCGCGGTTCAGGATTCGCGGTTCAGCCGGAGTCGTATCCTAAGTTCCATGCCGCAGTTGAAAACAGGCTCACGTGTTCTTCACACGTTACGGTTGGGCAGTTTGGCCCGGTCGAGGCCAGTTCACTGTTAGAGACGTCCGCTCGCCCGCATGCGCTTGGGAGTGTGCGTCGACGTTTCTCTCTCACGGTAGCCATCGTCAAAGACGTTCTCCGTGTGCGCGCCGCAACGGCCGGGTAAGTCTGTTGCTGGCACTGACACTAGAGTCGGAAGAAGCGCCCACGGAAGAACATCCCGAAAGCACAATAAACCAGTGCAGCTCAATGCACACTCTCGCCTCTGCTTTCGCCCGCCGGCGATAGGCTGACTCCAACTTCTTCACATTCTCTTCGACAGAAAAGGAGCATGTCTCAAGAACCGATAGAACCGTGCGGCTCGTCCTCCCTTTGGAACAAGGGAGACCGGTCACTGCTCACACTAATCAGAGGATATATATGATGGATAATCAGAGGATATATGGAGGATGACCTCCGCTGTGAGAAGGCACCGGTCGCAGGCCAAAACAGGCCTGACATGGGTAAAACAGCCCAGATCAGACCTGTCTTGGCCTGACCTGGACTGGCTACGATCGGCCGGAAGTGATGGGATAAACAATTGTTATACAAATAAAGGTCAAAATACGTCTGAAATGACGCTTAATGACCACATAAGTCATTCCAAATAACTTTAAAGTAGTTTCCAAAAAGTTGAATTTTTGCCCAAAAATGTCAACTTTGACCTCAATTCGCGACCCCTAAATATCAATATTTTTCAAAATCATTTTGCACACATTATTTTTTACGGGAATGGAACCAGAAAACTACCCGCACGCCTAAAAATCGGATAACATAAAATTCACCCTATTGCTAAGTGCCACCCTAGGGGGGGGTCATCGCCTCCAAAGCGGGCCCCCTAGTGTGCGGGCCCCCCAGCCATTTTTCAGAATCTCTCCATATTTAATGCACATTCTGCTGAGCGGGCTACCTTTACCTGCACGATAACCCTGAGCGAGTTTGAATCAGAACATTTGGATAGAACAATAGCTCGGTAATCACCCGGTGTTCAATTTTTACGCAAGTTGACCACGACAGAAATATGTTACTATAACTAAGAATTCGTATCTCAGCAGTTGGCGCGCGACCTTGGTTGGGGTCGGACTCGCGGCGCGGGCTCCCGGCATGCGAGCCGAGTGAGCGCCAGCCAGTGTGCCCGGGTCGCCAGTAATCACAGACCAGTGACCACAGGTGAAATGCAGTGATTGCATGACGTGACTTTATACTAAGAAGTGGCGTAAAGTGACGGACAGATTTTGATCGACGCGTATCGTGTTGACGAACCAGTGATGTCGTCGGACGAGAGTGGCGGCGAGTCGCCGTTCACTGACTGTGCGGCGTCCGGAGCAGAACTGCGCGTCGACACGCCGATCGGTCGCCAACGGCGACTATCGGTGCCTGAGATGGTGCGGCGAGCTGAGAACCGCAAATCGAAACGTCCGGCGCCGGACCGTGGTTCCAAATCGCCGCATGACCCCGCACTGCCCGCGGCTAAGCGTCCACTCGCCGAGCCGGACGAGCCGCCGGGCGTGGAGCTCAGTGCGGGTGCACTCGCCGCGATCAGTAAACTGTTGGACGTCCGCACTGCAGCAGTGATCAATGCTTTTGAAGCCAAATTCGAGCGCATGGAAAGACGCCTGAGTGTGCTCGAATCTGAATCAATGGACAAAGAAGTCGAGATTCAACGTCTCGGAGACGAGCTGGCGCACCAGATTCGTATCAACACTGATCTCCAAGCACAGGTGGAGAGCATGGATCTCAACAGGAGGCTGGCATCGCTCATCTTGACCTGTGTCGACTTCGGGAAGAGAGCGGTGAATGAGAATATCGAGCAGATAGTGGTGCGTATTCTCAACGAGAGGATTCCGGGTCTAGACCTTACCACCGCGGATATTCACGCCGCGCACAGACTTCAGCGAGACGAAAAGGTAATCGTCAAGCTCGCGAAACGGAGCCTGAGAGACAAAATCTACGACGCGCGGTTCAGCCTAACGTCATATGGACCGAGGGCGGACGGATCCGGAGTCTGGCCCGGTGCTGGCGGCGGGCGCGGCGGCCGACGGAGGTCGCCGCTCTACATCTCCGAGTCACTTACAGCGTACAACCAGGCCCTCTACAACCAGCTGCTGCATGCTCGGAAGACGAGTGGCGGCTCCAAGATCGCATCCGTCTTCAGCCGGCGGGGACTGGTGTACTGCCGCACCGTCAGGGGCGGACCCAACATCCGCGTTCCGGACGAAGCCACTCTGCGTCGAATCATCGGTGGTGCCGGCGGGGGACCTCTTGAGGCGGGCGGCCCGTCGCCTGTCGGGCCCCGGGACCCACGGCGGCCCGGCGCCCCCCCGCCCCCGCCTGTCGGACCTGCGGGGTCTCGGGCGGCCGGCGGCGGCGGGGTGTCGGGCGCTCTTGATGATGGCCCCCGTGTTGCTGATTCGGCTGCGCTCCCGGAGGGCAGGACTTCAGACCCGCCTGCTTCAACGACTGAGGGACCGCCGGATTCTGCCGAGACGCCGACAGCCGCCGAGACGGTGCTGCCCCCTCACCCGGCTGACCAACCTTCCGCGGCGGACGCTCGGCTGCCCGCGGTGGTGACTGTTGGGGCGCCTTCTGCTGAGCCGCCACCCGCTGAGGCGCCCCATGAGACTTCTGCTGGGCCGCTCCCTGTAGTGACCGCTGGAGCGCCCTCTGCCGCAGCGATCAAGCTGGCAGCTTTTGCGGCTCCCGGGTCACGGGGAAGCGCGGCCTAGCGCTGTCGCCGCGATCGTCGGAGGGGCGGCTCTCCTCACCCATGTGAGTGCCTTCGGATCGGTCACGGCTTACGGCTCGCGTAAGTTATAAGCATCTCGTGAGAACAGTAGAACTGAACCTGCAAGTGTTTTCCCCTTTTTTCTAGATATAAGGAAGGTGAAATTCGTTGATTGGCGACAGCACCTGATGTTATTGCACATGTCTAGTGAGATCCCATATAGTTATTTTACAAATATGGTTGAGATGTGTCTCAGTTTTTTTCGTTTGTCAAATGACACGTGCCAGACCCGCGGTGGGGCCTGGGTTGCATGGCCGCCCATCGGCTTGGTGGTGGTGGTGGACGGCTTGCCGTCGGCGCCTGACGGTATAGTGGGCGCGCCGGTGGGACCCGGCCTACCTCGGCCGAGTAGCCCTCTCGCTCGTCCGGCGGCGGCGGCTCGGGCTCGGCGCAGGACAGTCCCACGATAGGTTTAGTCAGAGATAATGTTGTTGCTGAACTAGCAGTTAAGTTTCGCCTTGTACCTGCTGGCGACCCGGGTCAGTTCGCCCCCCAAATGGTCGCGAGTTCACTCTGGACAATAGCTGTGTATGCAAGTTGTGTAGCCAATCGGGATCGACACGAGCGACACAAACGCTCACTCGCACATGTACGCACACACGCACACGCACATATACACTTGCGCACGCTTGACCAGTGTAAACTGTGGGGAGACGGTCGTCCCAGTTTACTGTCATCCGATCGTGGTGATCGGGAAGCGTGTTCCGTTCCGAGCACTCGTCAGCCTCCAGGGCTCTTCATGTCGCCCTCGCTTCCTCGTCTTCCTCCAAAGCCTTGATTCGATGAGTAGAAGAGTGTGTATTTACAAATTTCAGCTTTTACTAATGTACAGCACACACGGACGTTAGACGGTATACTAAAACTACGCGCATGCGCTAGACGGTCTATCTAGTAACGTAAGACATGCGCAGCGTGTGTGCGCGGATATACGAGTATACATAAGCAATGTCGCACCGACACATGCGCAGCAGGTGTGCGCGGCTGTAGGGAACTCCTACACTACCCCCTCCCTACACGGGTCGCGAACGTGACGCGTCGAGATCGCTGTGGGGATCGAACGTCGCGATCGGTGCGAGAGCGCAAGATAGATCGCGGTGGAGCTGGTCCCGGTGCTGCTGCTCTTGGAGATGGTTGTTCTGGAGGCGGCGTGTCTTGTGGCAGCATCAGCTCCAGGCCGTCCGACCGGGCAGCTGATGGTGGCAGAGTCGCAGAGGCAGGAGACTGCTGCGCAGGTTGGTGTGGCGTCTCTTCCGGAGACGCAGGCTCGCAGTGGTCGATGTTGCTGGTTGGCGCGCTGGCGGCTACCGGCTGCTTGTTGGGTGGAGCTGGCGTCGGAGTCGGTCGCTTCGGTAGGTTGCCGCGAGGAGATGCGCTGAGTGAGGCGTCAGCGTCAATCCGGCGTTGTTTGACGGTCTTCGTATTCCGCACGAAGAGAAGTGCTGAGGCCGGGATTTTCGCTTGGCTGCACGGAGATTCGCAGCGGCGGGCCTTGGCGCCGAAGTGCTGGTGGTACCAGCAGACAGAGCTGTCTTGGTACGTCGGCGTCGGAGGGCATGATGGGCGAGGCGTCTGACGGCTGCGATGTCGACCTTTGTTGCGGTGGGAGAAACTGCACGGCGCTTTGCAGCGACGTGCCCTGGTGCCCTGGTGGTACACTCGGGGGCAGATTGATGTTCCACGACTCCCTACCCATCGAGCTCCCATGGCTCAGCACTGGCTGCTGCCAGTGGCAGCACTGGCAGCACTGGCACTGGCATGCAGTGCTGAGCAGTGCTGAGGGCAGGCAACACTGACAGCAGCCAGTGCTGAGCCATGGGATCGCCCGATGGGTAGGGAGTGGTGGAACATCATTCTGCCCCCGAGTGTACCAGCAGACGGCGTCATCTTTGTGCGTCGGCGTCGGAGAGCACGCTGGTGTCGGCAGCCGTGATGGGCGAGGCGCTGGGCGCCGGCGGGAATGGCTCCGGCCACGATCCCGTCGCATAGCGTCTTGCAGGCGTCGGTTGCTGGCTTGCAGGCGTCGGTTGCTGGCCTCGAGGTTTTGAATCCTCACGATGAGAGCCGCGATGGTAGTAAGCTGGGCTGTTAACCGGTCTGCTGCATCCGGTTGATGTGTAGGCGAGCCGAAGTTGGTTGCGGGAGGAGCGGTGTGCTGCCGGGTGGTATCGCTCAACTCCATGGCGTGGTGCTCGAGTAGCTCGTATCACGTCGGGGTCACCAGTGTAAACTGTGGGGAGAGACGGTCGTCCCAGTTTACAGTCATCCGATCATGGTGATCGGGAAACGTGTTCGGTTCCGAGCACTCGTCAGCCACCAGGGCTCTTCATCTCGCCCTCGCTTCCTCGTCTTCCGTCTTCCTCCAAAGCCTTGAGCCGATGAGTAGAAGAATGTGTATTTACAAAAGGTGAGTGAGTGAGTGAAAATGAGGTTTTAAGGCGTCCCTGTCCATTGGACATTCGGCCGCCTGTAAAGAATCTGTTTGCTAGAAAAATATCGAATTGCTTGAATTTTGATATTGCAAGTGCTCATTTACTTCAATTAAGTGTGTGAGTTCTAAAATTTTGACCTTTAAAGTGCTCGGTAACGCGTTGTGGGTTTCTTGGGAGGTGAGTGGGATCCTGGGACTTACTTTACCTACTGTTAGAATTAGTTTTACGTTATAGTTACTTTAAAGGGTTGTTAAGATACCATTTTGTCCTCCATCAAGACAATAAATTCGATTTGGGATTAATTTTGCCATGGTGCCGGCACATGGCCTACTCTTCACGAACTACACCATGGGTTCTTTATCGTGCGGGTTAGGAGGCAATCCCCACACCCCCTCTCACGCCGGGTGTCGCGTTCACCCTACAATGCCGGGTGGTGCATGGGCCTAAATAATTATTGTCTGAAGGACAAGACTGCATGGCCATTTAACAACTTTGAAGAGGTGAAGACCAGTTGGCCTCTCTTAATTTTGAATCTCTCCTGTCTGCGCGCGACTGGCACCAAGCTTGGACCAGCGCACGGCTGAGTGGTGTGGTGAATGTCGGCCGGCGTAACTGGCACCAAGCTTGGACTAGCGCCCGGCTGAGTGGTGTAGTGAGTATCAGCCGGCGTATCTAGCACCAAGCTTGGACCAGCGCACGGTTGAGTGGTGTACTGGGAGTCAGCCGGCGTAACTGGCACCAAGCTTGGACCAGCGCACAGCGGAGCCAGGAGAATTCTCGAGTGTGATTACCGCTAAGTCTACTGTTGAGATGTTGGGCACGGCACTTAACTGTTCGTTTATGTGTGCTTTAGAGTGCTCCTGTTAGCTTAGTGTCTTGTAAATATCTGAAGAGAAGTGCTAATAGCTCTGGGTGTCTGTCACCTAAAAGCTGATCTAAGCTCAACGTTACGTTCTCCTGCCGACAGAAGGCAATGATGTGTTGTCGGTGGAGGTTGAAGTGAGAGCACTCTAGCAGGATGTGTTGAACTGTAGGCACTGTGTTGACATTGCAGAAGGCACAAATGTTATATTGTTGTGGTTCTAGCCATGGTGCGTTGAGTCTGGTGCGTCCGGTTCTAAGTCTGGTGAGCATTACTTCCTTTTGCCTTGTGTTTTGTTTTGAGGTCGCCCAGAAGCCTAATCGGGGTTTGATTGAGTGCATGTGTGCTGGTCCTATCTCGTCCCATGTCGTTTGTCGTAGTTGTTGTATGTGAAGTTCGAGGATGGCCTTGCAGTCGTCTGCCGGGTACTGTATTGCAAGTGGTTCTGCTATATGCAATGCTTGCTTTGCTAGTTTGTCTGCCTTTTTGTTTCCAGAGATAGAAGCATGTCCAGGAATCCAAAGAAATTTAATATTTCGTTTTTCAGGGATAGAATTTTGAATGCTAGAAATGATGAAATGTGTTGGGCTTGTGGTGTTACTCAGGGCTTGTAAGACTGATTTTGAGTCTGTGCAGATTACTACGTTACTAAGCTTTTCATGGGTACATAATTTGACGGCGAATAAGAGGGCCATGGCCTCAGCTGTGAAAATGGAGAAGTTATCCGGTAAACGTCTGCTTAATTCAAAGTGTGGAGTCGTCAGTGCAAAAGCTACTTTGTGTTCCTGTTTTGAGCCGTCAGTGTACAGTGTGTCTAAAAAGAATGTACCGTCGCCACTACGTGGCGCTGGTGTCGCGAGCCGGTAGTTGGCTGAATCCGCACCATACCACACATTCCCAGGCGCTAGGTGACAGCTGCGCAGCGGCCGGTAGTAGCGTAAGCCCGAACCTTCGTGACACGACCCCCGGGGGGGGGGGAGGGAGGGGAGCGGGCGGGGCAGCGCGTGTAGGGAGGGGTGCTCCAGCAAGCTGGCAGTTGTCGCGGCCAAAGGTCAAGGGGTCACACACCAAGCGAACGGACGCTGATGTGGGTTCGTGGGGATCATGAACTTGTGTGTGGTAGGTGCGTCTTGCGATGCACGGGTGATACGCCAGGTCTAAGCCAAAGGATTCAGGGGAGAGCTGAAGAAAACACCTGGTCAACTACGGCGAATAATAGTGCTGAAAAATGGAAAGTATGGGTCAATGCAAGCCTTCATGACTATAAACAACTTTCTGAGGACGCAAAGGCCAGCATTGAATAACGATATCCTGATAGAAATTAGCAATGATTTATAATTAAATGCCGAGCTAATAGCGCTGCAAAACCCTCCTAGTAAATTGTCAAGTCGGATTATACCCACTTGAATTAAACTATCCTAAATAAAATTGTTAATTAACTTTCTAACACTGACGTTCTTTATCATACGATAAGTATGGGGTTAACCAAGATTCAGCATCTTCCGCGTTCAAACAATCACCTGTAAGGCTAGAACATTAATGGCCAGGTAAAAACATGGTCGGGATTTGATTAACCGGATTATAAGTCGATTTTTTTAGTCGGGATTTGATAAGCCAGATTTTTTTACGCCAACCGCATTTTTAAGTCGTCAGATCACTGATCTATGACGTCATAAATGAGCAGTCCTAAAATGAACTGTGTGAAACTGTCCTAAACTGTCCTCAACATTTTAGGACTGTGTGCACACTCCTAAAATGTTCAACTTCGCTACACCCTCAGTGCAGAGCTTTCATAGGGAGATGAAACTTACAGGATCTTATAGTATGATCGAGAGTCTCACAACTTGTATAAATGTATATCTCGGATTTTCTGAAGGGTCGCCTGAGATCAGGTCAGTCTCTCACCATTAAAAGTCAGGGGAATATGGAAATTGCTAGTTTGGTCCGGAAATGATATACAACTATCTCAAATTCTCAAGCACACGGAATCGTGATTTCATGCGCTCCTTGCAAGGTCTGATGCTTTAATTTTGCTTTGTTGATCTTGCGTGACGTCATTTATCACGTAACCAAGGGTATCAGTTTTTCGTCAATAACTCCCGATCAACTAAAGCTACCGAGTCGATAAAGCCACTAATGGACATGAAAAGACCCGCCGAATCGATTGATATGCAATATGACCTCCTTTGACCAGCTTCGTGCTGTGACGGGCTGTGACCTGACCTTGACCCGAGGTTAACACCTTAACTCTCGCCCATATTGGTATTTTTCCAGCCGCAAACGTATAAGGGGGGGGGGTCCGTTGGACCCTCCCTTGCCGTTTCGCCCCTGATCGAGCTAGAGCTTCGCGGAAAAAAACGAGCGTGTTGGCCGTGACGAGAGGAAGTCGATGATACCCAATTTTTAGGTCCTAGGTCATCGGTTGACTTTCCAGGTCAGGTCAATGACCCAAAAGTCGGGAAAATCGAGCCTGTTAGAAATTCGTAAAGCGTGGCTGCTATGGGGTTTTCGGGGTGCTGATCACGAATATCATGTTAGTTTTGATCACAGATGATGTCTTCATGCATTTAGGCCAGGTCGGGTCAGGTCAGGTCAGGTCAACCAGTAAGGGTATTCGTAGTAGGTGGCAACCGCCTCTGACAGCTTTGCAACATGTTACGAGGGCACCAAAACTACTTCGTAAATGTTCATATGGCTGCTAAATTCGAATTCAGCTCCTAAAACTGGCCTAGAAACATGTAAAACTCGAAAAAGTGAACCGAGGTCATCAAAGGTCAATGACCTGACCTGACTTTCCGGTGACCTTGACACCCACCCTAATGCATGGAAGCAACATCATATCCCATGTTTGAACGCTTAAAACCACGAAAAGACTGCAAACGCGCCGCTAATGCGAACCGGCATACGCCGAATCGCGATTCCGGCCAAACATGGTCTCGAAAAGTAGGTCGCAGGTCAAAGGTCATTAAGGTCAGGGTCATGACAATTTCAGGGTGGGTGTAAAATTGATTAACGTGAGGGTAACGAAAGTTTCGTCGCGATCGGCCGCTTTTTACGCGAGTTATTCGCGAAAAACCGAGGGAGGGGGGTCGTTCAACCCCCCCCCCTCTCTATACGGGCGAGGGTTAAGTTGATCTCACCCGAAGAAAAAGTATACCATTCGACACGCTTGAGCTAGACAAACACGATGCTGCTAAAATCGCGGATCTGCGATCATTTTTAGCGAAGTTATTTACCAAAAACCGAACCTGTGCCTTGGGCCACTTGACCTGACCTCCGAAGTCATCGGCTGACCCTGGTCCTTAAATCGGAGACCAATCGCTGCATTTCGTAACGACGCACACGATCGTTTCTTTCGTGAGGCTCTAGCTCAATTAGGGGCGAATCGGCGAAGGGGGTTGTTTCCTCACTTCCAACCCCCAACGTCCCTCGGTATTCAGAAAACCTGAAGGTCCGGTGAGGGTTAAAACGTTTCTCCTGAACGAGGAAGAAATGTAAAAGCCAAAGCTCTATAGACGTCCTGTAAAAGTGGCCATAATAATAAATTCGTTAGAAATAAGATGCTTTTTAAACGACTTCCTCATATAAAATCGGGTGCTGGGACCAATCTTATAAACGCTTTAGAATGGACAGGGCGTCACTGGCTTAAGTTTGGGTGCAGAAAACGGCTATTACCTAAATGCAAAATGGTTTTCATGCATTTCAGTCAATTGTATATTGTCGGTCCCAGTGGCCGAGCTAAAAAAAATCGGTAGTGTTTTGCATCTTTTACGCCCTAAGAAACTACATCATCTATCGAAGTGGGCGGGCTGATTTGAATGGGAGGGCGCATTATGCACGAATCGAGTGCTTTCGTTTATTTTGGACTGTATTTTACCACATCCACTGCTGGTATCACTATTAATATTATCTAATGCCGTGAATACGACAGCATTCCATTTATAAGATTGGGCCAATGGAGTCGCGCCCCGCGAGCTCGGTTTTCCGCTGGGCCGCTACAGGCCAGGAAGTCGGTCTTCGCCTGAGGGCAGGACAAAGGTCAGCGAGGGAGCGCGGGGTCAGCCAGGTATCGCCAAGTGCCGAGCGGATGCCGCTCCCTCCCCTCTCTTCCCCTCTTCTCCCCTCCCCACCTCGGTATAGATGGGGAGGGACCGAACTGCCAATGACATGCGAGCGGTCAAGGCCGCTCGCGCGGCAGCGACCCTGGCGGCCGGATGCCGCAACTGGGATTCAGCCAAGTTACCGATTCGCCTCCTGTGGGAGAGCCAAACCAGGGGACATACTTTTTAGATATACTGTACATGAATGTTTTGTTTGGGCGCTGTGCTTTGTATTCGTTAAATTTCGACTGCATTTCTGTTGGTGTGATGTCTGATTTGTTTCCAGAGAAAAGATATTCGATTTTGGGTGGTGCCTTTAGCCAGAAGGGTTTTGCTCGAGGCCTGGGTGCCAGATCCGGTAAAGTAAATTGCAGTTTAGATAAGCAGGTGCTCAACTGATCATTTAGTGATGGGTGTCGTAATCGGGAATGTCTATGACATCCGAGTCTACTTATCGGCCGGAAGCAGTGTTGCACTGGGTGGTTCGGAGTTGTTTTAACGTTAATGGCATATCGGCAAAGTTGTTGCATACGTCTTTCCTGGCAATTCAACATGTTGACGTCGGCCAGAAGTGTCGCGTTTCGTGTACTGGGTATGGCCCCGGTTGCAATGCGCAGACATGTGTTCTGGATGGCTTCTATTTGTTTTATCTGGTGATCTGTTAGGCTTCCGTGATAAGCTATACTGCAGTACTCTAAAATGGGTCTGATGATGGCCTTGTATAGTTGCAAAATGGTTTTTCGGTCGCCGCCCCAGCCTGTGCCTGTGAGCGCACGGAGGAGGTTCATGCGCTTTGCGCACTTGTTTTTGATGTCTTTGATGTGCTTAGAAAATGTTAAATTTCGATCTATGCGGACTCCTAAGAATTTGAAATCTTTGGCTTCCTTAACTGCTTTGCCGTTAAGGTTTAACCTAGTGTTAGTGGTTTTCCGGTTTCTAGTGAAGGTTACAGAGGCGGACTTCTCGGTTGATATGGTGAAGCCCCATTCTTTGCACCATAATGCAATTTTGTTCAGGCCAAGTTGGACGTCTTTTTCGACCTTGAAGAGGTCGTGGTGTGTAGCCCAAATGGCCACGTCGTCCGCAAAAAGTGAGTATTTTACATAGTATTTTGCTGTGGTGAACATGTCGTTGATCATAATAAGGAAGAGCGTTGGTGACAGAACACTACCTTGAGGGAGACCTTGATCCTGAGATGTTGCTGGTGAGAGTGTTGTGCCGCACCTAGCTTGGAAGGTTCGGTCCGCAAGAAAGTTGATGATGAAGTGAGCGAGGTGTCCGCGCAGTCCTAGTTGGTGAAGCTTGTAAATAATTGCCGGTTTTTGTACTCGATCGAAAGCTGCTGTGATATCTAGAAATACTGCTACTGTTGTCCGTTTGCGATAAAATCCTGTGCTAATGTCTGAGATGAGTCTAATGATGTTGTCTGTTGTTGACTTCCCGCGCCTGAAGCCGCATTGGTGTTCGTCGAGCAGGTCATTTGTTTCCAGGTGGTGTATGAGGCGTGTGTTGACCATGCGCTCGACTACCTTACTGGCGCAGCTAGTGAGTGAGATGGGGCGATAGCCACTGGGATGTTGCTTGTCTTTGTTTGGTTTTGAAATTGGTATGATAGTGCTTTCCCGCCAAGTGGTCGGGTAGGAGTGGTTTATGAAGAGGTTATTAATGGCCGCTAAGAGGTACGTTAATGATTGTTTACTGAGGCGTCGGAAAAATTCGTAATGTATGTCGTCCGGCCCAACCGACGTGTTTCCGCACTTGCTGATGGCATGTGATAACTCGTGTAGTGTAAATGGTTTGTTATAAATTTCGTAGTTGTTGGAGGTGAAGTCGCAGCTATTGGCAAGATTTCCTAGTCGTGACCTGAGTTGTGGTGGGTATGAGCTGTTAGCTGACACTGAATGGTAATGTTTCGCAAATTCCATCATGACTTGCTCTGGGTCAGTAATTTCCTGCCCTCTTACTTTAAGCGAAGGGAATGGCCCTGGGGGTGCGCGTTTGAGGTGGAAAGCTTTAAGAAGCTTCCAGATTTTTGCTGTTGGTGTGAAGCGATTGAATTTGGATGCAAATGATTGCCAAGAGTTAGTGCGCTCTGTTTTAAAGATAGTTTTGCAAGATGCAGCAGCTTGTTTGTACGCTAGGCGGTGCGCCTCGCATATGCAACGTTTAAATTGTTTTAGTGCTCTTTTCCTGATTGCTACTGCTTGGCTGCAGGCTGGAGTCCACCATGGCGCTGATGCCTTTTTGGGTGGTTGCTTACTTTTGGGCACACTGGCTTGTGCTGCGGAGCCGATGGCTCTTAGAATTACTGAAATGTCTGGATGACAGAATTTACTAATGTACATAAAACACGGACGATAGACAGTATACCAAACTATGCGCATGCGCCCACTACTACGGGCCAGACGGTCTGTCTTGCACCATGTCACATGCGCAGTGTGTGTGCGCGGATATATACATTGGCAGTGGCACACCGACACGGCGACACCTGCGCAGCAGGTGTGCGCGAGTGTATGGAACTCCTACACTTGCATATACACACAGTATCTGTCACGTCTCTCTGGAGCGGCGCGGGCCCTCCCTCTTGATCAGTCAGCTGTGTTTGACAACTATAGTGTTGAGTTCCCCCTTTCTGTTTAGAAGTACTTGGTACCTTTCATACTACTTAGCAAAATAGATACAATAACAATTATGTCCATGAACTGCCGAGGGCTTGGCGACACAAAAAAGCGAAGAGACGTGATGCACTACATTAGAAGTAAGCGTTTCAATATAGTATTTTTGCAAGATACACATTTAACAGCTAAGACAGCACCATACTTTGATGCATTATGGCATGGAAAGGCGTACCATTCATGGTCGTCCTCGCGAAGCCGAGGAACAAGTATTCTAATTAATAATAACATGTCATACACGTTAATATCAGAGCTTAAATCGGAGTGTGGAAACTTCCACATTTTAGAGTGCAAATTACATAATGAAACATATTTACTCGTCAATATTTATGGACCTAATCGAGATAATCCAACATTTTATAAGAACTTGGATAGTATCATTGAAACATTTGACGTAGAGCACACAATCATTGCCGGTGATTTGAATTTCGTCATGATACCAGATGCAGATTCACTGAATTACGTAGGAGAGAATAACGTTCGTGCAAAATAAACTTTTCTAGAAATATCAAACAAATATAATTTAATAGACATCTGGCGACATTTACACCAGGAAGAACGGAAATATACGTGGTTACGGAAAACCCCGTTAAAAGCAGGACGCCTAGACATGTTTTTCGTCAGTGACGAACTTCTAAATTCCGTAATAGGAACGCTGAAATCGTATCAGGATATCGCACTGACCACAACGCAATCACTTTGTCGATAAAAAGTAAGCAGAAAAGAGGTAACGGTTTGTGGAAATTTAACACCTCACATTTAAACGATGACGAATATGTAAACATAATCAAAACATGCATCATTGACACACTGAAACAATAGGCCGTGCCCGTATATACTGATCGGGTGTACAATGAGATGAAGTACTACGAATATATACAGTTAACGATAAGTGACAGTCTATTTTACGAAACCTTGATAATGATGATAAGAGGCGAAACAGTTAAATTTTCTAAGCGTAAGGCAAGAAACACACGGATGACTGAGTCTAATTTAGAAAAGGAAATTGCAAAAGCAGAAACGAAACTTGTAAGGTCGGGCGAACAAAGTGATGCCAATCAATTAGATAGGTTAAAGAACGAGCTGGAAGAACTGAGACGGCCTATGATAGACGGGCTGATAGTTCGATCTCGAGCATCGTGGCACGAAAAAGGAGAACGAAACTCCAAATACTTTTTGTCCTTAGAAAAAGGAACTCAGACAGGAAAAGTATCCAATACATTCAGGACGGCGACAACGTCATTTTAAACAATAATGACATACTCCAAAACTTTTCAACTATATATCAGAACAAATATTGCGAAAACAGGAATATAGTGCCAGAAATGGTGCCACCCAAATAATGGACTCTGGATTTGTTTAGGTCCCTCGGCAACAAGCTCTGCTTAGCCGGGGGACCTACTCAAATTCCGGCACTGACCCTGCATCCACAGTGACCAGAATTTTTCCTGCCTAATTGACCTTTCTTCGACTGAGTAATATGAGTAAATGTGCTCTACTAACAACATGAATGTATGCAATGGTATGGATGAGTTCTTTCTTGGGCGTAGATGGGGGGCAGTCATCTGTTGAGTTCAGCAGTGACTTCTTTCGCCTTCTCTTATGTAGCATTAACAATCCCTCCAGCCTCCTTTTGCTTTTTTTGTTCACTTCAGTCTCTTAGCTGGGAGTGCCGCGACTTTTTCTCTTTATTTTATCTGGTGTTAACGTACGGTTCTGTGAGTCGCTGGGTTGAGGGCGGGGGCACTCCTGGTCACCTACTTCTGGGTGGCGGTGTAGTTCTTAAAAAAAAATCAACCATTCATATCAGCTTATATAACGAACAAACTCAGCGAACAAGAACGGCTTGAACTTGATGCGGATATTAATTTGCCTGAACTGACATGTGCACTAAATTCCATGAAAAAGGAAAAACCCCAGGATCCAATGGATTTTCTGTTGAATTTTTTCGTCGCTTTTGGCTAGACATAGGCCCTTTTCTTTACCGTGCAGCCAGAGAATCATTCCGGGAGGGCGATGGACTGCCCTCACATCGAGAAGGCATTATCACGCTAATTCCCAAGAAAGGGAAGTCCCCACATGCATATAAAGGTTGGAGGCCGATTACTTTACTAAACGCTGATTACAAGATTTTATCTACCGCTATTTCAAACAGATTAAAGAAAGTAATGAGTAAACTCATCAATCCCGCGCAGACTGCCTACACCTCTGGTCGCTACATCGGTGAAAATACTAGGCTTGTTTACGACCTTATGCACTGGACTAAGAAAAACAAAAAAATGGGAATCATATTAGCAGCTGATTTTGAAGGAGCATTTGAATCAGTTGCCTGGAACTATTTAAGACTAGTCATTAAAGAATTCAAATTCGGTCCGAATATGAGGAATATGATCGACCATCTATATTTAAATAACAAAAACCACTCTCGGATTCTTTTAAATGGACATTTAGGCAAAAAATTAATTTGGAGAGGGGAATCAGGCAAGGGGACCCGGCATCAGGGTATCTTTTCAATTTGGCAGTTTCAATTCTGACCGAACAAATCAACAAGTCAAGTAAACTGACTGGAATAAGAGTAAAAAATAATAACGAAATAAGAATAAGTCAGTATGCTGACGACACAATTATGTTTCTGGACGGCTCAAAAAGATCTGTTACAGGGGCGATCGAAGAACTTAGGAATTTTGGTATACGATCGGGTCTTAAAATAAACATTGAAAAAAACATCCTGTATGGCAATAGGGAGTTCAATAGATGAGGAAATAAGAACAGAATTAAATATCAGTTTTGTAAGGCAACTAACTATTCTAGGAATTCAAATAGACCAGGACTTGACCAATATAACAGATAATAACATACAACTAAAAATACCCATGATAAAAAATGAGCTCGCGCAATGGAACCGTCGCAGTCTTACACCCATCGGTAGAATAACCGTCGTTAAAGCTCTGCTCCTTTCCAAACTTGTACATATATTTATGTCACTCCCAAACCCATCAGTTCCCTGCACGAAAGAGATCGAAAGACTCCTATTCAGTTTCGTGTGGGGTAACAAAAATGATAAAGTTAAACGAACGAAACTTGTACAACGATACGGAAAAGACGGTTTAAATATGGTACAAGTAGACTCCTTCATTAAAAGTATGAAGCTGTCATGGTTAAAACGTATTTACACCTCTAACACAGTCTGGACTGAACTTACAGCACAAGAGCTTCCAGACACGTGGCGGATATTAACATACGGTGTGAAAAAGTTACGCATAGTAAAAAGCAAAACAACCAACGCATTTTATGCTGACGTCGTAGACGCTCTGACACAATTTAATCAAGAATACAAACCCTCCGATAGTGAAATACTCACAGAAAACATATGGTTTTCTGACTGGACTAAAAACAGAACGACAATTGTTAAGAGTTGGGATGACAAGGGACTAAGGCATATATGCGACTTATACAATGCAGATACTGGGAAAATTTACACAAAGGAAGAACTGGAAACAGTCTACAGGATACAAATGACGTTTTTATGCTACGCAACCTTAGTACGCAGCATTCCGCAAAAACTGCAAAAACAGGTCGACAAGGCCCTCCTTAGTAAGCCAATTATCCCGTATAAAATTGAAATGGTACAAAGCCGTAAAAACTTTTCAAAAATCGCGTACAACACGTTCGTTGAAAATAAAGCGGACACAAATAGTAGCTCAAATGCACGTCTTCAGACGAAATGGATAATCGATATTGGCGAATATACGAAGGGAACCGTTCAGAGAGTTAAAGAAGCAACAATGTCCACGTTTCTTCTTTATCTCCATTTTCGGGTTATCAATAGAATTTATGCTACAAATAAATACTTGGCGAATATTCATGTACAGGTCTCGCGAGATTAAGCGGTAGGTTTTGCACTTTTACATTTCCGGTTATATCTCAGAAACTAATCGATCTACGATGAAGCCATTTTACACGATCATGGCCGGCTTGTTACCCAACAAGTCGATCGCATCTTCAACACTTAAAAGCTTAAGACGACGAAGATATAGCCTGAAGTACACTAAATTTTCTAGGTGCAAAACCTACCGCTAAAACCCGCGAGACCTGTACGTCAAAGCAGTACCTGTACCTTCTGTGAAAGTGCAACAGAAACGATCTTCCATCTGTTCTGGCAGTGTCCTACAACACAAATATTCATTAAGGAAATATTGTCACATATAAGAACACAATATCGCACCATCATAAATATCAACTGTATAAATTGGTTCATGCTATCAGATCTCACTGACATAGAAGTGGTCATAGTAACGCTCAGTAAATCTTGTATACACAAAGCACGTCTTAAATCAGCTAAGCCCTCGGTGGAGGTAATGCTGCAAACACTTAAAGTTGAAGCGATAAAAGAATGCAATATTGCGAAGTCGCATAGGAAAATTGATGCTTTTAAACGGAAATGGGGCGAGCTTGCAAAAATACTTGAGTAAATACTCGAAGACAATGGTGATATTTGTCACGGAGGGTGGTGGGTGGGCCTGCGCCGCTCCGGGTGTCAGACCACGATACACACAGCCGCAAATAAGCCCTGCACATGGATGGAACTGCGCAATACATATATTCTTGGCAAGCAAGCACGCACACTCACACCCACACACCTACACACACACAGACACCCCCCCCCCCCCACACACACACCCACACACCCACACACACACACACACACACACACACACCCACACCCACACACCTACAATCACACCCATACATATACTCTCACACGTTCACTCAATGAGAAACGCCTGTCTTGTATGGCGAGCCCGCCCGCCCCTAACCCAACCCGGCTAACCGGAGGCCGGCTCTATAAAGGGTCGGCCGGCCGGCCGGGCGCGCGGCTCGCTACCCTATCACGGTGACGGGTCGTGGGCCCGGCCGGCGGCCTGGGGCATCGCCCCATCGGTGTCGGATATAGGCGTGTAATTCGCGGGGCGATGCGGGGCGGGACGGGATCCCTTGGTGCTCCCACCAGATGTTTGAACCTTTGTTGCGCTAGCACTGTACATGAGTGACAGGATGACACATGAATGAATTATGTGTGTGTAATGCGCGCATGCCTGCACTAGCACAGTACATGAGTGACAAGAAGACACATCAGTGAATTATGTGTATGTAATACGCATGCCTATTACATGAATGACAGGATAATACATGAATAAGTTGTATGTATTTATTGCGCATGCCTTACATGAACGAAATAAACGTGAAAAAAAAAGAATTCGTATCTTTCGAGGCCGAAATATGCCCCTTCTGCAACATGCATAGCATACCACGACAGAAATATGTTACCATAACTAAGAATTCGTATCTTTCGAGGCCGAAATGTGCCCCTTCTGCAATATGCATAGCATACCGGGTGCCCCCCCCCCCAAAAAAAAACGTTCCGAACTGTGGAGGCCTATATCTCACATTTGAGTGCAAATAACGAGCCAAAATTCTCATCAAGTTTGCGTCACTTCTTTGCGCATTGGTATGCCAAATTATAACACTCTATCATCATTTTCAAGCCAGCAATCTTATGTTGAATTAAGTAAGACGTTTTTGCTTTTTTTGCCGATGTTGGACGGTAGTGATGATTGGCTTAGACGTACCATGTTAGGAAAAAAAAATTAGAAAAATGGAACACGTTAATGAAACCAGCACGTGTGTTGTTATTTTAAATATTTTTGTCCCACTTATGTGCCGAATATTCAAATACTGAGCCAAAATGGTTTTAATGGATGCCATTCGTTTCAACACTGAGTCCTGTTTCGAGCAGGAGTGGCGCGGTGCATGGGTTACTGCTGATTGCCCTCCCTTCAAGAAGATCAAACAGTAAATCGACCGAATAAGGAAAAAAGCCAGAGGGAATGTGCCACCCTAAAGGCTGAAACAGAATCTTTCCGCGTTCAGGAAATCGCATGCGAGAGCCTATTCAAATACATTATAATTCTTCTCGCATCAATCGCTTGCGGGAGGTGCGTGCAATTGATGCGAGCGCGCTTCCATGTATTTGAATAGGCTCTCGCATGCGATTTCCTACTGCGGAAAGAGTCTGTTTCAGGCATAAGGCCTGAACCATCAGTGAGGCTAGTTGCCAGTAGCAGTCATGGCTGCAGACCGTGGTACCGAGATGGAAGTGGCCCGTTCACTCACATTTTTTAGTAAACATCTGAGCAAAAAAGTAATTTTTACATTGCATGCTAGAAACACGAACCATTTAAAAAGTAATTGCCCGAATAACATGAAAATAATACAATTAACTGAAAATATATGCCGCATTGACTATTGGAAGTTTCAATGTTGTGTCTTTATGACTTTCTGAGAAACGTTGATTTAAAGTTGGGAACGTTTTTTTGTGGGCCACCCGGGCAATCGGACTTCCATATCGGGCAATCGGAACTGTTGCCTGCTTCTGTCGGACAATATTTAACTAGTCCCATTTGCCTGTCCTAAGTCATCTACTGGCTGCTGAAGTAGTGTGCCTTTATTCTTCTTCATTACGTGAATTTGCTCACAAGAAGTTTTAACCCTCGCGGCACAGGGGGGAAGGGGTTGATGCAACCCCCCTAAAGTTTTTTTTTTCGCAAATAACTCGCGTAAAAAGCGGCTGATCGCGACGTAACTTTCAGTACCCTCGCGTTGATCAATTTTACACCTACCCTAGAAATTTCATGACCCTGACCCAAATGACCTAAAGGTCAATTCAAGGTGAAATTCCGACCTAAAAGTCGGAAAGTAGGCCAAAGTTGGCCTACTTTCCGAGACCATGTTTGGCCAGAATCGCGGTTCGGCGTATGCCGGCTCGCATTAGCGGCGCGTTTGCAGTCCTTTCGTGGTTTCAAGCGTTCAAACATGTGATTTGATGTTGCTCCCATGCATAAGGGTGGATGTCAATGTCACCTGAAGGTCAGGTCAGGTCATTGACCTATGAGGACCTCAGTACACTTTTCAAGCTATGCATGTTTCTAGGCTAGTTTTTGTTTAGCTGAATTCGAATTTAGCAACCATTTGAACATTTAAGTAGTTTTGGTGCCTTCGTAACATGTTACGAAGCTGTCAGAGGCGGTTGACACGTATGTACTACGAATACCCGTCACGATCCTTACTGGTTGACCTGACCTGACCTGACCTGACCCGACCTGGGCTAAATGCAATAAAGACATCATCTGTGATCAAAACTAACATAATGTTCGTGATCAGCAGTCAGCACCCCGAAAAGCCCTATAGCAGCCACATTTTACGATGTTCTAACAGGTCCCGATTTTCCCGACTTTTGGGTCATTGACCTGACCTGGAAGGTCAACCAATGACATAGGACCTTTAAATTGGGGATCATCGGCTTCCTCTCGTCACGGGCAACAGTCAACACGCTCGTTTTTTTTCGCGAAGCTCTTGCTCGATCGTGGGCCAAACGCGAGGGGGTCGTAATTGTGCCGTCGAAGGACGCAGAATGGCCTGTTCCGGCGAGGGTTAACGCGCTCACATATTGCCTTGGGCCTAGTTTGTTGTGGTGTGGTGATGTGGTGACGTAGATTCTGTCTGTTACCGTGGTCCCGGCATGGTGTTACTTAGCGCGGGGCAGGTATAGGCTAGAGTGACCGTTGCACCCAGTGCGCTGAAATTTGCGCAACCGATGGAGCAAGGATGGGCAACGTGCCTGTGAGGAGTCTCGGCTCAATCGGGCCGGTGGTGAGCACATGGCGCGTGCTCAAAAAGTGTACATTCGCGTCATAGACTTTACATGTATAAATCGGCTTGCAAAATCGGGCGAAAATAGCTAAATTTGCCCGACACGGGTCCGGTCCCCGTGCAGTATCTCGGTAACCGCGGGTCCGATCGGCACGGGGAGCACAGTATCGTATATGATAATCGAACGGGCTATCGAATGGTGTGCGGTGCAGGGATGGCACGTGCCACGTGCACCCGTTAGGGCACTTATCGAAAAATTGACGTTTTGGACGGATTTTGGACTTAATGCTATTTTCGGGTGACTGTCAGGGTTCAAACATGAAACAACGCATGTTATCAAGAGAAGCGTACCGCCTCTCATGGAGAAATTGTGAAAAGCTAATTGACCAAAAACAAGGTGGAACAAATCGCTGACGAAAATGGCATTTATTCATGACTTACCTACTTAATTACACGGGTTTTGCTGCATAAACTGGTACGTTTGACAATTGAAAATGACATAGTTGAAAAGAGCATTCAATTTTGTCCAAGATCCAATCATCGCTTTTGCATGAAGAGCAACAATATTCTTAAAAAAATATAAACGTTTCAAACCTCGACATAGTAATTCATCGATGGCCTCCATTTTTCAATAGGTAGCCTACGTCAACCTATGTTATAAAATATACTTGGCATGTTCTATAGTAAAACGCATGGTTATCAGACACGAGCACCTCGATGCGATGGATATTTTTCCCAAACCAAAATACTTAGCCGTCAAAAGGCAATCGACCGAAATGGCCATACATATTACATAACCCACGGACACAAGACCAACCAAACGCCCACCGATCGAAAATACCCCTTATTCGCGTTGCGGAGCAGGCGGGTCGCCCTAGCGGGCCCCATTCACCTGAGGGCCCGGGCCCTATCCACACGGGGGCCCGAGCCCTATCCACACGGGGCCCCTGGTCACGTCCACCTGGGCTCCGGGCCGAATCCACCCGGGGCCCCGGGGCCCGAGCCCCATCCATCCGGGGGCCCGGGCCCCATCCACGCAGGGGGCCGGGGCCCGTTCTTTCAAGGACCCGGACCCCATCCACCCGGGGATCCGGGCCCCGTCCACCCAGGGCTCGGGGCCCGTTCTCCCGGGGGCCCGGGCCCGTTCTCCCGGGGGCCCGGGCCACATCCACCCGGGGCCCGGGCCCCATCCACCCAGGGGCCCTGGCCCGTTCTCCTGGGGGCCCGGGGCCGTTCTCTCGAGGGCCCGGGCCCACTCACCGGGGGCCCCGGGACCCATCCATCCGGGGGCCCGGACCCGTTCTCCCGGGGGTTCGGGCTCCGTCCACCCGGGGCTCGGCGCCCGTTCTCCCGGGGACCCGGACCCATCCACCGGGGGCCCCGGACGCGAGTTTCCTAAGTGTGGAACTATTCATACCGTCGCCCGTTCGAGTGACGTCATCAGTTGGCGCTGCCGGCTATGTGCATGGATTGGCGGATCCTTAACTTGGCGAAGAGGCGGAGCCAGTTATCCTGCGTAAATATTTTGTCAGTCTTAATTTTAGCGAGTTCTCGCTAATTTTAGCGAGTAAGAGAAAAACCAACTTGTTCTACGTGAATATATAACAGGTGTTATTTCAGTTGTCGTTCGTGCATTCGCCTACCTTGGAAGCATATCTCCTACGAGGTGCTTGAGTTTTGACGGTGGGGTTTGTGCACTGCGTTTCGCTTCAGCATTGAGCAAATGTCTTCAGTTCAGTAGGTAGGTATTACGGCTGGTGATACTGCCTATCGGCGTTGAATGATGTTTGACACCAATAGGACATAAATTAGCAGGTAGTGCGGATTTATTATTAGATTTATTAGCGAGATTATTAGCAGATTTATTAGCGGATTTATTATCTATTTTATTAGCAGGTAGTGCGGATCTTTAGTGCGGATAGTGAGTAACGCCATCTGGACCGATGCTGGAGATGGTAGCGCCACCTACCGCCACTTAACTGCTCGCTTCTTGTAACAGTGCCTGGCTGGTGCTGCTGGGTTACGGACAAAAGTACGTATCGCTAAAGTACGTAGGACAAAAGTACGTAAGCAAAAGAACGTAGGATTAAAGTACGTATCGCAAAAGTAAGTACAGTATTAAGTACGTATGGACAAAAGCACGTCAGGGACAAAAGTACGTATCGCAGAAGTACGTACAATATAAAGTACGTATGGACAAAAGTACGTCAAGGACAAAAGTACGTATCGCAGAAGTACGTACGGTATAAAGTACGTATGGACAAAAGTACGTCAGGGACAAAAGTACGTATCGCAGAAGTACGTACTGTATAAAGTACGTATGGACAAAAAGTACGTCAGGGACAAAAGTACGTATCGCAGAAGTACGTAGGGCATAAAGTACGTATGGACAAAAGTACGTCACGGACAAAAGTACGTATAGCTAATGTACGCAGGGTAAAAAGTACGTATGGACAAAAGTACGTCACGGACAAAAGTACGTATCGCAGAAGTACGTAGGGTATAAAGTACGTATGGACAAAAGTACGCCACGTACAAAAGCCTACGCATAGCAAATGTACGTAGGGTATAAAGCCTTGGGCAAGACGCCCCAGATAATTTATTTTGCTACATAGGTACCTACTTTTGTCTCACATCACCTGGAAGGCCAAATTTGTGCTCAATGTGTTCTTTGGACATTTTACTTTAAATTCCACCCCTCAAATTCATTCACTTATGATCGGACTCCCAGCTAGGAAGTGCTTTGTGAAGCAACTGCAAATGGGGCATTTTTCCCCAACCCCAGGGCAAAACGCCCCACGGCCTGGGGCAAGAAGCCCCATACACTAGATTAACCCTCGTGGGCCCGGGGGGGGCGTTTTTCGCCCCCTCCCCCCGGCGAATATTTGCGATGGCTTAGAGATAGGAAAGCGAAACTTTCAATACCTTTTCTCCCATCAATTTGACATCTTCTGAAATAAAAAATTTGGACCTAGCCCCATTGATGACGTCACAAATTCGATTTTTCTAGACCCCTGCACGGCAAACTTCGGTGTCACAGACGCGAACTTCAAATAGCTGCTAAAAATAGTTTTAGAGGTAAAGACAAATTACGAGCACGGTTGTGTAGCGTTTGACCTAGAAATACAAAAATAGTTTTAGTGACCTGAGGTCAGAGGTCAGGTCAACGACCCCGAGCTGTGGTTTTAGTTTTTTCGCAAATAACTTCGACAAAAATGGTCCTAGAGCTACGGCAGTGGTACCTTCGCATTTGCCTTGTCAAGCCGCGTCGAATGATATATATTTTGTTTGGAAAAGGGCAAGTTTTATGTTGACCTCATGTGACCTCGAATGACCTTTGGTTGACCTTGACACATCAAAAGTCGTTTATGATGGATTCGTACCCGCTGATCACGAATCTGACATCTATTCTCCTCTAAGACTTTATTTAGAGCCTCCGGATGGCAAAATTGTCTTATTTATTATTACTAACTTTTATCAGTGAAATAGCCTCTAGCAAGGACTCTCTTATGTGACCTTGACCTTTGAGCAGCCTTGTATCGTAAGATGAACCACAAATAGGGACCTGATAAGCCTCAAAACATTTCAAAACATCTTGGATGTTGACACGCAAGATGAACGAAAAAGTGCAAAATTTGAGGTCAATTTTGAGCATGACCTTGACCTTGACCTTTGATGTTGAGCACATTTTCGGAAGTCTCAGATTTTCTTCTTTCGTTTGACACCCAATTTTGCCGGTTTTATGCATCCTGCCGTCTTCTAGAAGGCTTACTTTGAGATCACTACACATGTGCCGGTTTTTGCCTTTGACCTTGACCTCTGACCTTGAAAATTGACCTGAGGTCAAAAATTTTAGGTGCTTTAGAATCGTCTCGTAAGGACCTTTCGTTTGGTATCGCTTTTGTTTCCGTAGCTCCCTTATTTACGGAGTTAGACGGGGGGGGGGGGCGAAAAACGCCCCTCCGCGGGCTGCGGTGGTTGGAATTACCCCCGGGCCCGGCCGGGCTAACAGAAGAGAGGATCTTTCCCCAGAACCCTGCCAGTTCCGAGAAACATCGGTGAGGCGTTTTACCTCGGCGGGGCGACTTTCCCCGGTCTACCCTACGTGTGGACAAAAGTACGTCACGGACAAAAGTACGTATAGCAAATGTACGTAGGGTATTAAGTACATACCCCACCCTTGGGTTAAGTTGATCAATGTGTAATACCTTTCTTATTCTTTATTTAATGAGCATTTGTTACAAGGCATAGCAAAATTACTCGATGAGTAAATGGGCGAAATGGATAAAGCTATATTATTTGGTTTATGAATTTATCATGAGTTCCCTGTAGTATGGCAACAGAACAGCAACAAAGAAAAAGTGGCTCAACTTACACTACTATGCCCTACTTCTAGCATACGTACTTTATACACTACGTACTTTGGCATACGAACCGTACGTACTTTTGGCATACGTACTTTTTACACTACGTACTTTTGCATACGAACTTTTGCGTACGAACATTTGCGTACGTACTTTTGGCATACATACTTTATACACTACGTACTTTTGCATACGTACTTTTGCGTACGAACATTTGCGTACGTACTTTTGGCATACGTAATTTATACACTACGTACTTTTGCATACGAACTTTTGCGCACGAACATTTGTGTACGTACTTTTGGCATACGTACATTTTACACTACGTACTTTTGCATACGTACTTTTGCTTACGAACATTTGCGTACGTACTTTTGGCATACGTACTTTATGCACTACGTACTTTTTCATACGTACTTTTGCGTACGAACATTTGCGTACGTACTTTTGACATACGTACTTTATGCACTACGTACTTTTGCATACGTACTTTTGCGTACGAACATTTGCGTACGTACTTTTGGCATACGAACTTTATCGCCTACGTATATTTGCGTACGAACATTTGCATACGTACTTTTGTCCTACGTACTTTAGCGATACGTACTTTAGTCCTAAAATCGTGTTCAAACACCCCTCCCCCCCAGCAGGGCGTGGAAATCCAGGACCCCCAGCCGGGCGCGGGTTACTAAGGCGTCAATGTCTCACAAATTAATTCGTCCATGCTCCTCAAATTTGGCAAAGTGACCTTATATTATGCGTCATAGGGTACTACGCTTCAAAAACAATCAACAAGCAGCACCGATTTTACTTTTACAAGGTCACTTTGCCAAATTTGAGGAGCATGGACGAATTAATTTGTGAGACATTGACGCCTTAGTAACCCGCGCCCGGCTGGGGGTCCTGGATTTCCACGCCCTGCTGGGGGGGGGGGTGTTTGAACACCCCCCCTTGTAACTCGGCTCCTGGGCCACGTAGCGATACGCGGAAGGCGGCGTTCGAAAGAGCGTCAAAAATAATGAGGAAATCACTTCGGTCAATTTTTTGGTCAGGTCAAAGGTCAGGTCACCAGAGGTCATTGAAGGCAAAATTTCGCCGATTTCCAGGTCGAATGTCGACAATTTCCAAGAAGCCAACGCATAACTCGGGAACCAATAGAGCTACAGCGCCGCGGAAAAGCGCATTCGATAGCCCTATTAACGCCCTTTCTGGGAAATTTTCTCAGATTTGACCTAACGTCAACAGTTTTGCCTGCAGGGGGCAAAAACTGCAAAAATAGCCGATTTTTTTCGGAAACAGTTTTTCTGCAATAACTTTTGACCCAAGCCCTGTTCGAGCTTACTTTTACCGGCATCGTGTTCCTCTCGTCAAGACGCATCGAATGAACTATAACTTGACCTTGAAAGGTCAACTTGAAAACTTGACCTCAGGTCAAGGCCATGACCTGACCGGAAAGGGTCATGTTGCATATCAGTCGATCCGTATCGTCGAGCTGAACACATCTAAGGCGTTTTCATCGCTCTAGCATGCCTTTATCAAAAGTTATTTGCGAAAAACTGTTCGATACCATTCGTGACCTAAGATGACCTCAGGGCATAAACAAGGGTCACGGACACCATTTTCATGTTCAGTGTGTCTAAACCACTTGTAATTCGGTGTTTGGGAGTGTTTATAATGTCTTTCGTCCAAAAGAGGCGCATTTCAATTTTCTCCCCTTTACTTATAATGGGGAGGTCGCAAAATTGACCTGACCTTAGGTCATTGATATCAAAATTCTGAGATAAACATTTTGTACATGCTATTGCTCTTAGCAATCGCTGAAAGTTTCAAAGCGATCGGTCACTCGGTGTAGCTATGACAGGTGACTTTTTATGAGGTGAGGTCACTTCAAGTGACCTGGTGACCTGACCTTGAATGACCTTGGCCTGAAATTTTCCCAACATGTGTAGAATTGATGTATGATAAGGTGTACCAAAAACGGCGGCGCTCCGCGCCGCCGTTTTTGAGATATTCGCGAAAAACCACAAGGGGGGGGGTGTTCAAACACCCCCCCAGCAGGGCGCGGGTTAATACATAATTGTTCCCAACACAAGCTATGTATTACATTTTAATGTTATTGCTCAACTTCACATGATAACACCAGGGGCGCTAGTGCCGCGCGCCGCTAGCCTATAATCGTGCAGCAATTGGTCGGCCGACTGTGAGCCATGACGTCACAGCCTGTAACGTCATCTCGGCGAAGCTTACGCCAATCATAGACCTTAGGTATGGGCAGTTCCACATTTAGGAAACTCGCGCCCCGGACCCCATCCATCGGGGGCCCGGGGGCCCCCGTACCCATCCACCCAGGGGGCCCGGGCCCGTTCTCCCGGGGGCCCGGGCCCCATCCACCTGGAGCCCGAGGCCGACCCCTCACCCCACATTGCCCCAACAGACGGTAAATAACTTTTGAAAATACCCATCTCCAATATTAGTGTTTTCTGAACCAAAATTTTGCGAGGAATCCGATGGTGTGGTCCCCGAAATCTGAAAAATTTCCATTTTGGAGATAGCACCTATTTTTTGAAAAGTAAATATTCGTCACGCATAAAAGTCAAATAAATTGAAAATATAATGAGTGAATAGTTGTAACAACATAAGAATGTGTCGAACATAAATTAGTGGTATATTTTATCTGCGATGATACTATATCTGCTCATACATGTACATAAACTAGTAGGGGAGATCCGTGTAAGACGCCCAGGGTCGGTAAGAGACCCCATCGCTTTTTTTACCAAACCAATAATGTTATTTATTTTTTAATGTTCTTGTAAAGCAGAAGCCCTCTTGAAACAACAACTCACGAAACCTGAGGTATCAGGTGCGTCGCAGCGACTTTTGGTAAGCCTGTTTCTGTTTTTGCCCCTTTACTTGCTAGATATATGCATCTTTATCACCCTTATATATCTGAAAAAACAATGGCTATCAAATGCAATCTTTTCTCATCGAAATTGTCACATGTTAGCTTCAGAATAGACCATGTTCTGGTGCGCTGCAAATGTCTCATAAACCATAAATATTGTGGACGTTAAAACACTGTATTTTTTTAAGAGGCCCTCCCTTCGAGGATGATAAAACGCCCCCCGATAAAAAAACGCCCCCGATGCTAAAACGCCTGCACCTGCGGCAGGCGTGGCATTCTTTTTTCAAGGAGTTTGTTTTTGTTTCTTTTTTCTGTTTCTTTTCTTAGAGGTTATAGGTACAATTTTCGTTGGTCATCAGCGTTTGGTTGTGCTAGTTTTCGCATTGTTCGAGCGCTTTGGAAGTGTTATTGGTTTCGATAACACCGTATTTGCTTAGCTTTTCGAAATAAAAGGCCTTGCAGCTGTGTTCGCAAAGCGTCTTTTACAAGTCGACTTGACTTTTAAAACGCCCGAGGGGGGGGGGCGTCTTACCATACCCATAGTGTAAGAGGCCCTTTTGCAACTTTTTCCAAAATGTTAAAGTTTACGGTTTGTGTACCCCCTAGATTCATTTTGAATGCAAATATGTATGGGAAAATGATGCAAGCTCACAGCGCATGCACACGTTAGCGCTTAAATATTATCAGTTGTCTAAAAATAGTAACTGAGCTTAAGGGGGGGCCTCCTGCACCACTCTCCCCTACATTAACCCTCGCCGGCCGAGAAGGGGTGGGGCTGGTGCCACCTCATAGGTTTTTTCGCGATAGCTCAAAACACGCTGAGGATAGACAGCTGAAACTTGGCATATCTAATCTTTTATTCAAGCTGGATCTTTTGACACCAACCACCCTTTCAGGTCAGGTCAGGTCACTGACCTATGGCGTCATAAATGAGCCTCTGCGAGGTCTGGTAAATGAGCCAATGCGAGGAGGAAGCGTGACAGACTCTTCAGACGGGCTAAACAGACTCAGACCACTTACGACTGGGAAAGATGGAAATATCAGCGTAACATCGTAACGGCGGTAAACAAACGACTAAGACAAACCCACATACAAAGCCAAGTTCAGAAACTCTTACAGCACAAACAAGACCCGCACAAGTACCACCAAACACTTCGCAAATTAACAGGTAAGACAGTTGACAGCATCATTCCACCGCTAGAAACGACTGACGGAAAAGTACTGACAGACGACTACGAAAAGGCGACATTGTTAAACGACTACTTTGCCAGTCAGGCAAAGCTCGACATTCCAACTTCGCACACCGTACCAATGGACAACATAGGACACACGTCGATTCCCACCCTCGGTACAATTGAGACAACTGAGAGAGAAGTCCTACGAATCTTAAACTCCCTTGACTCTAATAAATCCACTGACCCGGACAAAATCCCAGTAAAAATATTAAAATTATGTGCACTCATCATAGCAGGCCCACTTTCGAAATTGTTTAATAAGTCTCTCGCGTGTGGAATTTATCCTTCAACGTTTAAACAGGCCAATGTGAAACCCATATATAAAAATAATGGATCACCATCTGATTATACCTGTTACCGACCCATCAGTCTTTTGTCTTCCCTTTCAAAAGTTTTTGAAAAAATTGTCCACAAACGCATTTATGATCATTTAACAGAACACTTATTATTGACTGACAAACAGAGTGGATACCGGAAAAAGCACAGCACGGAACAACAGTTACTTTATTTGACCCATAACATGCACAAATCACTCGACTCAGAACATGACTTCACAGTAATTTACCTGGACATATCAAAATATTTTGACAAGATCTGGCACCAAGGACTATTATACAAATGCAAACATGACTTTGGCATAACTGACTCACTGTTAAAATGGTTGACTTCCTACCTCAGTGACAGACGACAACGAGTGCAAATAAACAACACCTTTTCGAACCAACAAATTGTTAACGCTGGCTGTCCTCAAGGCTCTGTACTCGGACCTCTCTTAGCCTTAATGTATCTTGACGGAATTCAACAAAATATCGACAATGAAATTTTACTTTTCGCAGACGACACATCTCTCCACGCATCCCACTCAACGACAGACCTCCACGACGTAGAACTTTCACTTCAACGCGACCTTGACGAAACATATAAGTATGGCAGAAAATGGGCAATTACATTCAACACAACAAAGACAGTCCAGCAAACATTTTCACGACGAAATAATTTCACAGCACCACGTCTCACATTTGGTAGGAATCCCATACCCATTCATGAAAACCACACTCATCTGGGATTAACGTTCTCCAATGACCTACATTTTCACCATCACATCAACAAAATTTGTAAAAAGGTCAACAAATCACTAAGCCCACTATATCCAATTGCACAGTACGTACCCAGGCCCATTCTCGACCAACTTTATAAGACGTACATCAGACCACACTTCGACTATTGCGACACAGTATACGACGGACATATCACGACACACGACGCCATGCGACTCGAGAGACTACAAAACAGAGCGGCAAGACTCGTGACAGCAACCTTATTTAGAACACCGACTGACAAGCTTTTACTCGACTTGGGGTGGGATAGACTATCGACGAGAAGACGCATGCATAGAATAACACTTTATCACACATTCAACAGCCACGAAGAGTACACACCACAATATATTAAAAATACAATGCCTCACACACGCGCTGAAAACACCGGACGAGTCTTAAGAAATGCCAGTACACATACAACAACACCTAGCCGGACCACTTCGTACCATAATTCATTTTTTTCCATTAACGGCTAAACACTGGAATGATCTCCCCGAAACCATCCGATCCCTGCCACGAACATCCTTCAAAAAGACCATTTCTGAGCGGCTGGGGGTGACCAGGCCTCCGAAATTTTATGAAACTGGGTCTAAATTGGGAAATATTTTACACACAAGACTAAGAACCGGAATGAGTCACCTGAACTCTCATCTCTTCCAAATTCAAAAAAGTGAAACATCAATGTGTGCTTGTGGCTTTCCAAACGAGAACGTTCGGCATTATATCCTTGACTGTCCACTCTATGAACCACTAAGGCTAGAAATGTTTCAAACTATTACTTATCAAATAGGTATTGAGCTAAATGAAATTTCTCCTAAGCAAAAACTTGACTTCCTTATTCACGGTGAAACTCTGGACGATGAGAGCGGCTGCGCGGTCGCACATCTCTTTCAAAAATTCATTTTATCATCAAACCGGTTTACAGAACACTAAATTCAACACCAAGATACCACCTTGATCTAAGTTGTCAGGCTGCGGTTGGACGTGGCGCTCCGGGCTGACCGTGCGGTGGCTCGCGCACGCTTCTTTACTGCTCGGTGTCTGTCGTGGCGGCGACAGCCAACTCGTATGCTTTGAGTTTTGCCTATCAAATGTTTTCTGTATCTTAAGTTCAGGATCTCATCTGGTATGTTTTTGTCTGTTTGTTTGTATTTTCTTCTTCCAGAGTGATGCTCAAACTCAAGCGCTTTGCGCTTTTGCATCCCTCTGCTGCATTCTTCCGGAATCTTTCTGTCTCTCATAATAAACATTGTGTGTGTGTGTGTGTGTGTGTGTGTGTGTGTGTGTGTGTGTGTGTGTGTGTGTGTGTGTGTGTGTGTGTGTGTGTGTGTGTGTGTGTGTGTGTGTGTGTGTGTGTGTGTGTGTGTGTGTGTGTCTTCAGATGTTGCAACTTTGCAACGCCCTCAGTGCCAGAGGAACTTTCACAGGAAGATGAAACTTACAGGACATAGTAGCCTCCAGAGGTCTCACAACCAGGGTTGTATACCAATCAAGTCGATTGAATTGATTGATTTGATTCAACGCGTATTTTGAGTTGATTGGATTGAGTCGATTGACTTTTCGAGATGACTGGTTGACTGACTCGTTTGACTTTAGCGACTGGTTGACTGATTTGATTCCCGAAAATTAGAGTGACTCGTATGATTGAGTCGATTGAATGGAAAGTTGAAATAAGTTTTAGTTGACGAAAAATAATGACACCAATTGATGACATCAAAGATCACAAAACTACACTGAAAACTGCTTGTCATCACAACTGCAATATGGGGTAGATGGCCAAATAAAGAACAGGGCCTAAACATGAACAGCCAACTTTGACTTTCAACTGCAATAACTGCTCCAATCTTGTGATAGAACCTGGCGATGCACCTACCTACCTTTCTGCACTCAGCAGGAAACTTTTTTTTAATCCAGATGATAAAGTGCAAGGCCCTATATACTAAAAAAAGTGTGATTAATTACTAATTCACATCTCCACATCTCCTCAGAAACAACCCACTGAACTCTATGGGTTTGTTCCCGTCGCTCCTCTAACCTCCTCCAAGCTCCTCTAACCTCCTCTCGTTTCAAAAAATCGTTCCCGTCGCTCCTCCAAGCTCCTCCAAGCTCATCTTGATTTCACATCTCACCACCACTATTTGCCTCCTCCCTCATCCCAAACGAAAGTTGGTTTTTTGGAGGAGGCTCTTGCGTAGACATATTTGGCGCACGTAATACAAATGTGAATTGTTTATAAATGAGATTTGAGGGAAGTGAAAAGGATTTTAGTGATTGATGACGATTGGATATCTTTAAATAGTAATATTTAATATTAATCTAAGGTTATTTTATTAGAAAGCGATTATTATCTCTTGATTGCTCTTGATTTATGTTTGCGCGCCATAAATCGCCGACCGTTACAGCCCGCAAACAGCTGATTTCCTCGCGAAAATGTTCCCGTGGCTCCTCTGAAACGGCTCTCCTCCAAGCTCATCCAACCTCATCCGAGATTTTTTGGGAGGAGCGACGGGAACAGACCCTATTATAAATATCTGAAACCCCTACAAAAATAATTGAAACAAAAGCGCCGTTTTCGTCTCGCTAATAACGTTTACATTAATAGCTAATTTGCTGCATTGTTTAATTTGCAGCAGAACGTTTGTTGATCCTTTTCTCCTGAGAGCCTAGGCATAACATATTTAATATATTTCATTTTCCTTAAAATATTTTACCGAATATTATTAAGTGGTTTTATTTCAAATGAAATAATAATTAAAACGAAATTGGTGTTGTACAACCGATTTATTTTATGATGATCTACCATACTACATGATAATCAATGACGTCATCTTACCAAAAAATCAAAAGACGTAGAATAAGGATTTATAAAAGCTTAGCATACTTCTTGGCAAAACGTTTTCTTTGTTTGTTTTTTTTTTCGCAGCCGCACCAACGGCATTTAATTTTCCTCTGTTTTTCTTCTTCTTCCTTTGTCCTTAACTTATCCTGTGGTTCCAGAGTCCCTGTCCTTTCCATTTCCTTTTAAATATATTTTTAATGCTCATCCCTATCCCCCAGTCCTAACAGTTTCAAATTGTATTGCAATAAAATGTTTTGAATTCTTCACATATAACCTATCTACCTTCGTTGGTACTGTTGGTAGCCAGTGACACATCTAGGCAGGTAAGTAGGTACCTACCTGCTTTCCTGCTGTCTTCATAAAGCATACCTAATGAAGTTGTCAAATTTGTAGCACATTTTCAACACTTTCATATCAATATGGTGTCAGTGTGGCATGTACCGTAAAATGGGGTGTTAAGGGACAGTTTTGAGGTGTTTTGTTATATAACTCAAGAATGGTTGGAGCTAGAAGCATCAAATTGTCAGCATTTTATGTGGAATTTGGTGCTTTATATGCCTGCCACATTAAAGTTTTTAAGATTTGTCCTGCATATTATTTTTTATTATTTTTCATCACTGTCCCTTAGCACCCCAATGTGGGGTGTTAAGGGACACCTATATTATTCCAAGAAATGGTCATCAAATGCCCACAATTGGGGTGTGGAAGGGCACACAATTTATTTATTGAAATGTTTTGCATATTCTGTCACAAAACAAGTCAGGTTCATTCACCACTAATGACCTTTTTAGCCAATTACGTGTAATGCGGTTTACGCTTGTGGAAAATGTGCTAATTATAAGGTAAACAGAACCGAAAAGTAATCTTCTGTCATCAATAAAAATCCATGTTGAAGCTTGTCACTTGTCATTATGTTGCCCTCTTTATTTTAGCCTTTTTATGATGACATCACATTTACTTACATCAGTCTCCATTGACCCATCATTGTAAAAGAGAGTGTTGAGATGTTTTGTTACATAACTTAAGATGTGTTCGAGATAAAAGTATGAGCTTGCCAGCATTTTATGTGGAATTTGGTGTTTTCCATGCCTACTTAATTAAATTATATTTAGATATTATTTTTTATTTTTTCTTCCCTGTTCCTTAGCACCCCACATCGACCTCAAAATATGCATGTATCCGGAAAAGAGGAAGAGGATGATGAATGAATGGGTGGATTTGCACAAGTTTTTCAGGAAACATGTGCAATACATGTGACAATACACCTATGCATTCATTTTCCCTGTACACCCACTAGTTTATGTGGTACACACAGAGTTTTGGTGATGTTTCAATTTTGTGAAAATGTAGCATGATTTTCAAATCCATTTTTGAACCAATTCACTTGCATGAAAAACCATACCATTTTCTCCTATGGTCAAGAGCAAAACAGTGTCAACTACCACACTGAAGTTTTTATTGAACCTTCTCAAATTAGGAAGTTAATATGACTCAAAGTTTTTCCCACGCAATTGTCCCTTAACACCCCACTGTCCCTTAACACCCCATTTTACGGTAACCTAGCTAGGTTCATTATGTTCAGGGTTCAATTCAGAAGAGCTCCGCATAACTCACATAAGAGACAGACGGGGGCTTTACATGGGGTAGATGGCCTGATGACTTAGCTGGAATATGGCCAAAATTAAATTGACAACTTTTAGGTGAAAGGTGGTGATTTGGGTTAAGGGGCGTTTGTTGAAGTCAACTACTGGGTTATTTTGCACCCATTAAATGAAACTTCTGCTCCAATTCTACCCAGTGAACCTCAATATCATGATCCACCTGTCCATCACTAGGTATCCTTCCTTATTACAAAGAAACTTTGAATGGCATGGCAATTTATAATTTTAAATGACAATATTTTTGTTTCTTCTGTAGGTAGGTAGGTAGGTAGGTACACCAGACTGCTATGGACACTTTTCCAAGTTGGTGGGGCAAAAAACCTAATGTATATCTTGGTTTGAGTCGTTTGATTGAGTTGATTGATTCCTTTCATTGTCGCGTTTGAGTCGATTGAATCAATTCCCGAAAACTGCTCTGACTTGATTGATTTGATTGGTTTCCCAAATTTGTCGTGATTGAATTGATTGCTATTGATTGAGTCGTATACAACCCTGCTCACAACTTGTATATCTCGGATTTTTCTCAAAGGTTACATAAGGTCAGTTCGGTTACGTGACCTCACCATTGTAAGTCAATGGGGGGAATATGAAGACTGTAATTTTGGCGCCGGAAATGATCTAAAACTGTCCCAAGCACATGAAATCGTAGTTTCATGCACTCCTTGTAAGGTCCGATCATGAAACCACGATTCCATGTGCTTGGGATAGTTTTAGATCATTTCCGGCGCCAAAATAACAGCTTCAATATTTCCCCCATTGACTTATAATGGTGAGATCACGTGACCGAACTGACCTCATGTGACCTTTGGGAAAAAAATCCGAGATATACAAATTGTGAGACATCTGGAGGATACTACGTCCTGTAAGTTTCATCTTCCTGTGAAAGTTCCTCTGGCACTGAGGGCGTTGCAAAGTTGCAACATCTGAGGACCTCGCAGAGTCCCATTTATGACGTCATAGGTCAGTGACCTGACCTGACTTGAAAACTCGGTTGGTGTCAAACGATCCAGCTTGAATAAAAAATTAGGTATGCCAAGTTTCAGCTGTCTACCCTAGGCGTGTTTTGAGCTATCGCGAAAAGCCATATGAGGCGGCACCCGTCCCACCCCTTCTCGGCCGATGAGGGTTAATGTACTAGTTCATGTACATGTTTGCGCAGATATAGTATCATCTCAGCTAAAACGTATCTCTAATTCATGTTCGACACATTCTAGTGTTGTTATACAAAAATTAACTCAATATATTTTCAATTTATCTAACTATTATGCCTGACGAATATTTATTTTTCAAAAAATAGGTGCTATCTCCAAAATGGAAATTTTTCAGATCTCGGGGACCCCACCATCGGATTCCTCGCAAAATTTTAATCCAGAAAACACTAAAATTGGAGATGGGTATTTTCAAAAGTTATTTACCGTCTTTTGGGGCAATGTGACCCGTGGTGTCCCAGTAGGCATTTCTCGAAGCGGGCTCGTCCAATAAGATTAAGACCTCTCTCCTCTCTCTCTCTCTCTCTTTCTCTCTCTCTCTCTCTCTCTCTCTCTCTCTCTCTCTCTCTCTCTCTCTCTCTCTCTCTCGCTCTCGCTCTCGCTCTCGAGCGGGCCCCTGACAGAAATTTCGGGGGGTCAGCTGACCCTCTGACCCCCCCCCCCTGGCTGCGCCACTGTATTATATATTGTACAATATTCCTTGTGAATGATTCTTATCAGCATGGGCGTCACCACCACTAGGGACACTAGGGAGTAGTAGGGACATGCTTCCTAGAAGTTTTGAAATAATCGAAAACTACAAATTAGGAACTGTCCCTAGAAGTATTTGGAGCTCCCTTTACTGGGGACACGCAAAGAACCCGTGACACCTCAGACGATAATGGCGCAACTTGTTCGGCTCTGCGAACACATGTGGTTTGCCTTGCGAACAGTCGCGTCAACATCCCGCGGTAAATAAAAAGGCCCGCGAGCGGTGTGCCTCCCCAGTCCCCACAGATGTGACAGTGCCCTCCAGGCACGTGTGTGTGGTCGCCGTAAAGCTGGATACCGCAGGCCGGCACTCGTCCAAGAAATTGGTCGAGTTTGTTTCCCAGCCATCCGAGGAGACACCCGAGCCGATTCTGGAGGTGCCCAGCGTTATTGCTGAAACGAACTCGGCTGGCTTCATCCAGGTCCAGCTTATAAACCCGACCGATGACGATATGCAGCTGCCCGCCGCGTACGAGCTGGGGCAGACTCAGTTGTATGAGGGGCCGGTCGCCACAGTGCGCGTGGACCCGGCGGGAGATAAGGATCAGGGCTGTACTGGGCCGCCGCTCTGGGCCGGCCGCTGGTCAAGCCGCCAACATGTCCTAAATCAATTCCCTCTGGAACATCTGAGTGGGGATCGGAGACGGCGGAGAGGACCTGCTCTGCCGCTATCAGTCAATATTATCGAGCCACGACTACGATCTCGGTCGCATTGAAATAGCGGCACACACCATCCGACTGAAGCCGGGAGCGGATCCCGTGCACTGGCGCCCGCACCCGTGCTCAGAGCATCAGCCTCGGAAGTTGTGGTGCCAACTGGAACAGATGCTAAAAACGATCTGATTGAGCCGGCGTACGACGAGTTCACCTCGCCATGTATTCTGGTAAAAAAAGCCAAATCCTACCTCAGAATCTGACTCATGGCGTCTCTGTCAGTCCATCGACAAGCCCAACTCGGTCACCGAAACTCTGAGTTACCCGCTCCCTAATATGCAGCGTATATTAGAAGACCTGGGGCGAAACAGGGGCTTTGTGAGCTCGATGGTCATGACTAAGAGCTTCTGCCTTCTACCAGATACAGGTGCTGCCTGAGTGCGCCAAGCTCGCTGGTTTCATGACACCCTTCGGGGGCTACAAGCCCAAGATGCTGCCCATGGATCTGAAGAATAGTAGTGCTAGTCTCCAGCGGATAGTGGACGCCGTGTACGCTCCAGTGCTGGCCACGGGAAAGGTCCACTGCCATCTTGATGATCTGATCTGCTCCACCACGACCGAAACTGAGCACTTGGAGACGCTGGAGGACACATTCCAGCTGGCTCAGAAGCACGGGGTGAAGTACAAACCGTGGGTAAGACCAGGCTTCTCTGTTGGTCAGTGGAACTGCTGGGTCATGTCATTTCTCCCGAGGGCATTAGTGTCGATGACAGCAAAACACAGGCAATCGCCTACATAGCAGAACCAGCCAATAAGACAGATATAAAAGCTTTGTAGGCTATGCCAGCTTCTACAAGCGCTTTATACCGGGTTTTGCGGCCCTGGCACGAGCCTTACTGAACTTACTGAAGAAGAACGTGCCCTATGTATTCACCGAAGAGTGCAGGGAGTCTTTTGAGGCGCTGAAACGGTGTTTATGCGAGAGTCCGGTGCTCCGGTACCCCGACTTCTCGGGTAAATACCATTTCACGTCTACACTGACGCGAGCTCAGGAACACTTGGAGCGGCGCTGCATCAGGAGTTTGAGGATGGCTCTCACCCTATACCTTACGCTAGCCGGGTGTTGACGCCGTCCGAGCTGCCGCAGCCTATACTGGTAAAAGAGAGCCTGGTGGTCGTCTTTGCTGTCTTTGAGAAATTCTTTTACTACCTCGATGGTCGACATTTCATACCTACTTGCACAGACAACAGCGCTGTCAGATACCTGCTCCAGGCCACAGCGGAACCCAAGGTGAGGGATGCATTGAGGCTGCTCGAGTTCGAGTTCCAGGTGCGGCATCGCCCGGGGCCCGAAATACCGCACGTGGATGGACTTAACCGTTTGTCTTGGAGGGCAATGAAAGAAGGGCAAAGCCAAAAAGTGACCGCGGTCATCGACGTCGACTCGTGCACTCGGTCGGTTTGTACCGTCATTGAGATGGGAATCAAACCACTGAGTGCCGAGGAGCTGCGAGCAGAGCAGCTCAAGGATGAGCAGTTGGAGCCGATTATACGATACAGTAGAATCCGCTTAGTAAATCCACCCTGGTGACACGGCGTTTTTGATTTATTAAGTGGTTGCTTTATTAATCGGAGTCAGTTATCATTCCATGGAGAAATCCGTGAACAGCTCTCAAGTGACCACAATAAGCGGCTGGATTTATTATCCGAGGATTTATTAAGCGGATTCTACCGTACCTTAATGCATTCTGAAGTACTAATGTGTCACATGCATAGGCAGAAGGACTGGGCACGCGTTTCATACAGGGCCTCCTCTAAGGAATTTTCACTGGGGGGGGGGGGGGCAGAGGCTCAGAAGCCAAACCTAGGGTACCCAAAATCCGGTTTTCACATCAGATTTAGACCACTTACTTTTTGTCACAGCCCTGATGCCATGCTTTTATTTTGATTTTGAAAAAATAAAGAAATGGTAGGTCACCTGACCCTATACTGGTGGATCCAGACCGGCACGGGCAGGGTGACATTTGGGGTAAATATCCCCCTGCAGCGTCCGAAATCGACGGAAATTTCCGACTTTTCGGAAATAATGTAGACATGACCTTGAGTGATTAACTGTAAAGCATAGTCAAAATATATTCTGAACACCAAGACCAGTTCAAAGCCAAGTCAAAGTCCAAGTTCCAGTCCCCCAGCTCCCTGCCCCCTGTCTCAATGCCCCCCCCGTATCCAACATGACCTTGAGACGACCTTTGTCACAGAAGGTTCCCGAAGGGAAACCAATCGGCGGCTGCCCTGGCGTCGCAGCGCCAGCCAATCAGCAGCCGCCATCACTCTGCACACCAGCCGTCGCCGCCAAGCTCGGCATATAGCCTACGGCGTGTGACCTGCGGCCGCGGGCGCTTGCGGCGGCGAAGTCCCACTTCCGACACAGTCTCGGAGCGGCAGTCCATTGTCAGCATATAGCCGCCCGAGCAACAGGCGGCGGCACAGGAGGAGCCCTCCTACACTCCTCCCCGCTTACAAAGAGCCGCCAGACGTCTGAGGCGCACTGGCTCCAGCGCACGTCCCCTGGGAACCAGAATGAAACAAACGCGTCACTAAGAGTGGCCACAATGCGATATGTACAAACGACAGAAAAAGTCAGCTCGGGTCATCAGGGCACGAGACAGGACACACATCAGCCGGTAAGGGTAAGACGAGACCCACTGCCGTACTTTCCGCCACTTACGCCACGCGCTAGTCGCTCGACGCGTTCAGATCGCGTCCATCTGGGCTCTGCTGGCCAGTCAAAGCACAAGATAAAGCGCGCTAAAGGCAGCTGCGGCTGGGTAGTGTTGCGATCAGGTGTCTTACATTACGGCTACATATCGGTCAGGGGGCCGACGCTCACGCGTAGAGCGTCTCGGAGCCACCGCGGGTACCGCACTGCGAGGCAGCGGTATCGGCCGGAAGGTCACACGGAGACTAACCGACTGCTCTGCACCCTGTGAAACGGCAGCCTCAGCTGGAGGCTCAGCTGTGGAACGCATCGTCACCTCAGATGCGCTCCCTGGGACAGGACAGAGACTCGTCCCGCGACAGGCGGTGACCCAGCGGTCACGGTCAATCAGTGCGTAAGCCGGAACCCTCGTGACACGACTTCGGGAGGGATGGAGGTGGGCGGGGGAGCGCGTGGAGGGGTGCACCGTAATGCATGGCCCAGAAGGACAAAAAGCCACTGCTGTCATTAACGTGCGTGATAGAGCCAAGAGCTAGCGCCGAACTATCAGCTCAATACAACTTGGCCTTGGCCAACTTGGCCTCAATACAACTTCGACTTAGTGCATCATATAGCATCAGTGCAGACGGTCACCCCGAGTCCCCGACCTTTGTCCGGCAAAAACTGTGCCACATGTCGGGGCGAACACTAACGTCTGCCGTTTGGTTGTTTTCAGCTTCCGGTGCCACGGGACTCACTCACCTCGACGCCTGCGAACACGAGGAGTCGCTGCAAACGATCCTTCAGCGCATCGCGGAACTGTCGATGGGCTACCCGGCCGGACGGGTGCAGCTGCACCTGGTCGGAGGCTACCGGGACAGCCGGGGCGTCTCCGAGGAAGCCACCCTGTCCCTGCTCAGTGAGTGTCTCCCTGGCCCTGCTCAGTGTCTCCCTGTCCCTGCTCAGTGAGTGTCTCCCTGGCCCTGCTCAGTGAGTGTCTCCCTGGCCCTGCCTAGTGTCACCCTGGCCCTGCTCAGTGTCTCCCTGACCCTGCTCAGTGTCTCCCTGGCCCTGCTCAGTGTCTCCCTGTCCCTGCTCAGTAATTGTCTCCCTGTCCCTGCTCAGTGTCTCCCTGTCCCTGCCTAGTGTCACCCTGGCCCTGCTCAGTGTCTCCCTGGCCCTGCTCAGTGTCTCTCTGTCCCTTCTCAGTGTCTCCCTGTCCCTGCTCAGTGTCACCCTGGCCCTGCTCAGTGTCTCCCTGGCCCTGCTCAATGAGTGTCTCCCTGTCCCTACCTAGTGTCACCCTGTCCCTGCCTAGTGTCACCCTGACCCCGCTCAGTGTCTCCCTGGCCCTGCTCAGTGTATCCCTATCCCTGCTCAGTGAGTGTCTCCATGTCCCTGCTCAGTGAGTGTCTCCCTGGCCCTCCTCAGTGTCTCCCTGTCCCTGCTCAGTGAGTGTCTCCCTGGCCCTGCCTAGTGTCACCCTGTCCCTGCCTGGTGTCACCCTGTCCCTGCTCAGTGAGTGCAGGGGGGTCTGCTCCCGTGCTTTTCCGCTATCAAAAACTGGCAATAGGTTGGCTCAAGGCCGTTGGACAGCGGCCGGCGCGCTGATTGGCTGACGGCTGTGAATAGGGCGGAGCTAATATGGTGACGTCACAAATCACTCTGGCCGAAGGCCGATAGTGTTATAGTCAATGGAGGCCGGAGGGGAATATTGTGCGCCCGTTTATTCCTACTTTCAGTGTCACGTAAGGTCTTCTTCTTTATCCCGCGACCGCCTGGGGGGGGGTCGGATCCGACCCCCCCCTCCGTTTTTCTTGAATAACTCATGAACCGCTTGCGCTAACAACTTGAAACTTCGCATACCTTCTCCCCCATCAATTTGACGTCTCCTGTGCAATTTTTAAGAAAAAAATTTCAAAAATTTCTGAGATATATTGATTTTAGTGATGTAACTACATGGCGTTTTCAGTCAAAAAATGGTAAATGTTTAAAAAATCGCCAAAAATCGAGGTTTTAAGCAAATTGCAAATTAAGGACATGAAAAGACGCAGCTCAACGAGTTCTTTAAAATGGCTATCTCGGATTTTCCATAAAATGCGTTTTTCACCCCTAAAAATTCAAAAAACTATATTTTTTGGAAAACAGCTAATAAAATCCAAAATTTTGAGAATTTCCAAAAAACCGGAATATATGTTATAGAGCTCTATTAGAACATTCGATGTCCCAAATTTCAACTTTCTATCTTGATTTTTGACCCCCAAATTGTAAAAAATAGCTCCAACATGCATAGGGCATGGTGACGTCATAAGCATTTTCGCGAATTAGAGGCACTTCTGAACATCGCATGTGAAAACAAATGGCACCACTAGATTCCTGGGACAAAGTTCGTCAAGAAAAGTGCATTTTTATGTCAAAAATAAAAAGTTGAAAAATTGACTTTTTCTTAGCCCTCGTTTAGTTATGTATGGCATAAACGATTTTTTATGCTTTCAATGCACACTTATCACCAGCACAGTGACTTGGGGTCACATATAACCATTACCATCGGATTTGGCGTGAAAAATAAGCCATAAAACATGTGTCGCACGCCCATGTAGCAGAAAGTGAAAACCGTGACCTTTCGTGACCTGACCTGACCTTGACCCGTACTTCGTATGACCCCTATACGCACATGGTACCTTCACTAGGTCTTTGAGGTCATTTGTGGTGAGTTTCGAGCAGCAGCTATCGATTCCGCTGTCCGTAAGCCTAATCATGCAAAACCCCTGAATTTGACATTTGACCTGACCTTGACCCGAAAGTTGACCTCAATCTTAAAATCTTAAGAGTGCTTTGGGAAGGTCTCGTAGAGACCTTTCGAACGCCGCCTCGCGGGGCTCGATACGACCATTGGTTCTCGAGATAACAGGGGGGGGGGGTCGGATCCGACCCCCCCAGGCTGATGTGGGTACGGAAATAGCCCAGGCGGTGCCGGGTTATCTTGGTACAATTGAGGTCCTTCTCGTGGCTGCTACACATCAACTTTCCATTCGTCAACGCATTTGTACGCTTTAGAGCGTTTTGAACGTCGAGCCAACCAGTGCCAAACGAATTAGGTACCGAATCGCAGTTACCACGAATAGAAAACAAGCCTCATACATTAATGATCAAACTGATGTTCGTTTCCGGAAGACACAAGCAACTTATTGCCTATGTGTTGGATTTTTATGTTACTGCCTTAATTACGGAGCGAGCGAAGCGAGCGGAGTCTTACGTAGAATAACGGAAATTTCTGAGTATGGCCGTGGTCACGCTTTTGCGAGGCTTATATCTCAGCAACCACTTGACCGATTTACATGCGGTAATTTTTGTGGGGTAGCTTCATTCCTTCTACCAAGTATTGGACTATTCCCGATGCATATGGGTGACCCCTTATGCACGTGCCACGTGCAAAACGAAGAGGTGTCACTTTTGTAATTGTTGCAATATCTCGGTAACTACTTGGCCGATTGCGCTGAAAGTTGGCATGTAGGTAGGCACCCACTAGGCACTGCATATCCATGTGCCAGAGTTGGGGTGCTGCTGCACGTGCGCACGTGCAGGGGTCGTTTCCAGATCTCGAGAACGGCTGGACCGATGGCGCTCAAATTTGGTACATGGTTAGGGACCGGTTAGTAGGGTGCCGTGCAAAAGTCAGTTGGGACCCATTTTGCACGTGCGCACGTGCAGGGTGCCGCTTCCAGATCTCGAGAACGGCTGGGCCGATTGTGCTCAAATTTGGCACATCGCTAGAGACCGGTTAGTAGGGTGCCGTGCACAAGTCAGCTGGAGGTACCCCCTCGAAATTTCGCACGTGCAAGGCTCACCCTCTCGCTCGCTCCGTTAGTCGCCCCAAAAGGCGTTATACTGGTTTATGTGTTTCTAATGTCGTCCATCTAACCCTCACCGGCCGAAGGGGGAGCGGGTACCGCCCCCACCCCCATGGGTTTATCGCGATAGTTCGGAACACGCCGGCGATAGAGAGGCAAAACTTGGCCTACCTGACCTTTCCTTCAAGCCGGATCTTTTGACACCAACTGCATTTTCGGGCCAAGTCAGGTCACTGACCTATGACGTCATAAGTGAACCTCTGCACGGCCCCACAATGTCGTGACTTCACAGCGCTTTCACAGTGCACAAGAGCCGAGGAGCTTTCACAGGGAGATGAACTTACAGGACCTAGTATCGATGAGAGGTCTCACAGCTTGTATGTCTTGGATTTATCCTAAGGGTCACCTGAGGCCAAGTCCTCACCATGACGTGACCTCACCATTATAAGTCGATGGGAAAATATGGATAGGATATGTAAATATGGATCATCGCCGGATGGCGCCGGCAATGATCCAGAACTATGTCAAGCACACAGAATCGTGATTCCATGCACACTATCCGATGCTTCACTTTTGTATTGCTGACCTTGTGTGACGTCATTTATGACGTCGATAAGGTCATAAGTTTTTCGTCAATAGCACCTGATCAAATTGAGCTAGCATAGCGGAGTACGGAAACCCACCAATGGACTCGGGAACACCTGCCGAATCGAATGATATACGATATGACCTCCTTCGACCAACTTGGTGACCTGAAGGGCTCTGACCTGACCTTCACCCGAAGTAAACATTTTAGGTTGAGCTCGACCGAGCAAAATGTATACCATTCGACGCGCCTGAGCCAGGCAAACAAGATGCTGTCAAAATCGAGGCTCTGTGACCATTTTTGACGAAGTTATTTGCCAAAAACTGACACTTAGCTTGGGCCACTTGACCGGACCTCAGATGTGACCCGTTAACCTGAGGCCTTGAAATCGGCTACTAATCGCTGCGTAGTGCGTCTCGTAACGGCGCATACGTTTGCCTTTTCCGCGAAAATCTAGCTCAACCAGGGGCGAAACGGCGAGTGGAGGTTTTATCAACTAACCCCTCCCCTCTCGGCCGGGGCGTATGAAGAAAACCAATAGGTCCGGCGAGGTTTGGTTTAAGAAATACCGGGCTAGTTAACGATAGGTATTTTAAGTAGCACTGTTTCTTAACCCGCGCCGTGCTGGGGGGGGCGTTTTTACGCCCCCCCCCCCTCAGGTTTTTCGCGAATATCTCAAAAACGGCGGCGCGCAGCGCCGCCGTTTTTGGTACACGTGTTCCTACATCATTTCCGCACATGTTGTGAAAATTTCAGACCTAGGCCGTTCAAGGTCAGGTCACCAGGTCACGTCAAGTGACCTTACCTCAGAAAAAGTTCAAAGGCTCGCTATAGCTACACCGACTGAACGATCACTTTGAAACTTTCAGCGATTGATATGAGTAACAGTATGTATAAAATGTATATCTCGGATTTTTGATATCTGTGACCTAAGGTCAGGTCAATTTTGCGACCTCTCCATTATAAGTCAATGGGAGAAAATTGAAATGCGCCTCTTTTGGACGAATATCGTTCAAAACGCTCTCAAACATCGGTTCATAGGTAAACATGACACACTGAATAGGAAAAATGCACCTGTGACCCCTCTGTGTGCCCCTGAGGTCATCTCAGGTCATGAACGGTCGCCAGCAGTTTTTTGGCTATAACTTTTGATAGAGACGTGCTAGAGCGGTGAAAACACGTCAGATGTGTTCAGCTCGACGATACGGATTGACTGATATGCAACATGACCCTTTTCGGTCAGGTCATGACCTTGACCTGAGGTCAAATTTTCAAAATGACCTTTCAAGGTCAACAAATAGTTCATTCGACGCGTCTCGACGAGAGGAACACGATGCTGGCAAAAGTAATGTCATGGCGCTTATGAGTCAAAAGTTATTGACGAAAAAACGTTTTTCGTAAAAACGGCTATTTTTGGAGTTTTTGCCCTCTGGAGGCTAAACCGTTGACCTGAGGTCAAATCTGAGAACATTACTCAGAAAGGTCTGTAAAAGGGCTATCGAATGCGCTTTTCCGCGGCGCTGTAGCTCTATCGGTTCCCGAGATAGCCGTTGGCAGTTTCCAAAATGTTGAAATAGTCAACATTTTACCTTTGGTGACCTCTGGTGACCTGACCTTTGACCTGACCCAAAAAATGACCGAAGTGTTTTCGTCCTTATTTTTGACGCTCTTTCGATTGCCGCTTACCGCGTGTCGCTACGTGGCCCAGGAGCCGAGTTAGACGGGGGGGGGGGCGTGAAAACGCCCCCCCCCCCCAGCACTCGGCGGAAAGTTCAGGCCACCAGCACGGCGCGGGTTAAGGTGTTTGTATACAAGTGCTGCGCACATAAAAACAAAAACAAAAATGTTGGCTGGCACGGCCAGGCAACGGCTCTACATCTGTAGGTACTGTACCGCTGTTTCAGGCGCTTTATATATTACAAGTGCTTTATATAGGTATTAGGCATACATTACACAATATGAAATTTATCATTTCACGATTCAGTACGCATTAGTGAATTACGATGCTATCTAGAATCAGAAACGGTCCAGTTGCGATAGACTTTTGAAATAGCGAAAGAGAAACAGCCACGGATGGGCTATGGCGAATGCTTTACCTACGCCAAGAGCAAGATAGAGGAGGTTGGAGCAGGACCCTCCTTGACTTTGTAGGGGCTAGAGCTGCCACTTGAACAGGGAAGCAATCTTGGAGGAGTTTAGATGTGTTAGGAAGTGAGACTGGAACAGACCCATTGTGTCCGGTAGGTAGGTGGAAACTTACCTATATCTAAGAGGTAGGTAAGGCGGAGCGTTTACCAGTACCGATTGTAATGTTAATTCTAACGGTTCATTTTTCCTCACTGATCTGTCTAGTGAAAATGTGAGCTGCTAGCTGAGGTGAATGACCGGGAGTAAACGCATTTTAGCGTTAGTTGCATTGCAGCCGACGGGCGCAGAGTGATCTGTGACGTCACGAATCAGTAGTTCTCCCGCTGTCCATAGATAGCGCTAGTGTGGTCTACGCATCCCGCCCATAGATGGCGCTGATACATGTTGCCACTTCTCGCGGCCGGAGCAGCCTACCTTTCTATAGAGCCTTGAGTGAGTGTATCCCTGGCCCTGCTCAGTGTCTCCCTGCCCCTACCTAGTGTCACCCTGGCCCTGCTCAGTGTCTCCCTGACCCTGCATAGTGTCACCCTGGCCCTGCTCAGTGTCTCCCTGTCCCTACCTAGTGTCACCCTGTTCCTGCTCAGTGTCTCCCTGTCCCTGCTCAGTGAGTGTCTCCCTGGCCCTGCTCAGTGTCTCCCTGGCCCTGCTCAGTGTCTCCCTGGCCCTGCTCAGTGTCTCCCTGTCCCTGCTCAGTGAGTGTCTCCCTGGCCCTGCTCATTGTCTTCCTGGCCCTGCTCAGTGTCACCCTGTCCCTGCTCAGTGTCACCCTGGCCCTGACTAGTGTCACCCTGTCCCTGCTCAGTGTCTACATGTCCCTGCCTAGTGTCACCCTGGCCCTGCTCAGTGTCTCCCTGGCCCTGCCTAGTGTCACCCTGGTCCTGCTCAGTGTCTCCCTGTCCCTGCCTAGTGTCACCCTGGCCCTGCTCAGTGTCACCCTGGCCCTGCTCACTGTCTCCCTGTCCCTGCTCAGTGTCACCCTGTCCCTGCTCACTGTCTCCCTGGCCCTGCTCAGTGTATCCCTGTCCCTGCTCAGTGAGTGTCTCCATGTCCCTGCTCAGTGTCTCCCTGGCCCTCCTCAGTGTCTCCCTGTCCCTGCTCAGTGAGTGTCTCCCTGGCCCTGCCTAGTGTCACCCTGTCCCTGCCTGGTGTCACCCTGTCCCTGCTCAGTGAGTGTATCCCTGGCCCTGCTCAGTGTCTCCCTGCCCCTACCTAGTGTCACCCTGTCCCTGCTCAGTGAGTGTCTCCCTGGCCCTGCTCAGTGTCACCCTGCCCCTACCTAGTGTCACCCTGTCCCTGCTCAGTGTCACCCTGTCCCTGCTCAGTGTCTCCCTGGCCCTGCTCAGTGCCTCTCTGTCCCTTCTCAGTGTCTCCCTGTCCCTGCTCAGTGCCTCTCTGTCCCTTCTCAGTGTCTCCCTGTCCCTGCTCAGTGTATCCCTGGCCCTGCTCAGTGTCTCCCTGTCCCTACCTAGTGTCACCCTGTCCCTGCTCAGTGTCTCCCTGTCCCTGCTCAGTGAGTGTCTCCCTGGCCCTGCTCAGTGTCTCCCTGTCCCTGCCTAGTGTCACCCTGGCCCTGCCTAGTGTCACCCTGGCCCTGCTCAGTGTCTCCCTGTCCCTGCTCAGTGAGTGTCTTCCTGGCCCTGCTCAGTGTCTCCCTGTCCCTGCTCAGTGAGTGTCTTCCTGGCCCTGCTCAGTGTCTCCCTGTCCCTGCTCAGTGAGTGTCACCCTGTCCCTGCTCAGTAATTGTCTCCCTGTCCCTGCTCAGTGTCTCCCTGTCCCTGCCTAGTGTCACCCTGGCCCTGCTCAGTGTCTCCCTGTCCCTGCCTAGTGTCACCCTGGCCCTGCTCAGTGTCTCCCTGGCCCTGCTCAGTGTCTCCCTGTCCCTCCTGCTCAGTGAGTGTCTCCCTGGCCCTGCCTAGTGTCACCCTGTCCCTGCTCAGTGTCACCCTGGCCCTGCTCAGTGTCACCCTGTCCCTGCTCAGTGTCTCCCTGTCCCTGCTCAGTAATTGTCTCCCTGTCCCTGCTCAGTGTCTCCCTGTCCCTGCACAGTGTCTCCCTGTCCCTGCTCAGTGAGTGTCTCCCTGTCCCTGCTCAGTGTCTCCCTGTCCCTGCTCAGTGTCACCCTGGCCCTGCTCAGTGAGTGTCTCCCTGGCCCTGCTCAGTGTCTCCCTGTCCCTGCACAGTGTCTCCCTGTCCCTGCTCAGTGTCTCCCTGTCCCTGCCTAGTGTCACCCTGGCCCTGCTCAGTGTCTCCCTGGCCCTGCTCAGTGAGTGTCTCCTTGGCCCTGCTCAGTGTCTCCCTGGCCCTGCTCAGTGTCTCCCTGTCCCTGCTCAGTAATTGTCTCCCTGTCCCTGCTCAGTGTCTCCCTGTCCCTGCACAGTGTCTCCCTGTCCCTGCTCAGTGAGTGTCTCCCTGGCCCTGCTCAGTGTCTCCCTGTCCCTGCTCAGTGTCACCCTGGCCCTGCTCAGTGAGTGTCTCCCTGGCCCTGCTCAGTGTCTCCCTGTCCCTGCACAGTGTCTCCCTGTCCCTGCTCAGTGTCTCCCTGTCCCTGCCTAGTGTCACCCTGGCCCTGCTCAGTGTCTCCCTGGCCCTGCGTAGTGTCACCCTGGCCCTGCTCAGTGAGTGTCTCCCTGGCCCTGCTCAGTGTCTCCCTGTCCCTGCTCAGTGTCACCCTGGCTCTGCTCAGTGTCTCCCTGTCCCTGCTCAGTGTCACCCTGGCCCTGCTCAGTAATTGTCTCCCTGTCCCTGCTCAGTGTCTCCCTGGCCCTGCCTAGTGTCACCCTGTCCCTGCTCAGTGTCTCCCTGTCCCTGCTCAGTAGTTGTCTCCCTGTCCCTGCTCAGTGTCTCCCTGTCCCTGCTCAGTGTCTCCCTGGCCCTGCTCAGTGTCTCCCTGGCCCTGCTCAGTGTCTCCCTGTCCCTGCTCAGTGAGTGTCTCCTTGGCCCTGCTCAGTGTCTCCCTGGCCCTGCTCAGTGTCTCCCTGTCCCTGCTCAGTAATTGTCTCCCTGTCCCTGCTCAGTGTCTCCCTGTCCCTGCACAGTGTCTCCCTGTCCCTGCTCAGTGAGTGTCTCCCTGGCCCTGCTCAGTGTCTCCCTGTCCCTGCTCAGTGTCACCCTGGCCCTGCTCAGTAATTGTCTCCCTGTCCCTGCTCAGTGTCTCCCTGGCCCTGCTCAGTGAGTGTCTCCCTGGCCCTGCTCAGTGTCTCCCTGTCCCTGCTCAGTGTCACCCTGGCCCTGCTCAGTGTCTCCCTGGCCCTGCTCAGTGAGTGTCTCCCTGTCCCTACCTAGTGTCACCCTGTCCCTGCCTAGTGTCACCCTGACCCTGCTCAGTGAGTGTCTCCCTGGCCCTGCTCAGTGTCTCCCTGTCCCTGCTCAGTGTCACCCTGGCCCTGCTCAGTGTCTCCCTGGCCCTGCTCAGTGAGTGTCTCCCTGTCCCTGCTCGGTGAGTGTTTCTTTTCGTTTATTGTTGAGACCATGCACACCGTGGCTATTCTAGTCTCACGTCATACATGTTCTAAAAGCAAAGTGACTAAAATATCGGATAAGTTGTACATACACACAATGCCACACTACACACGATAAAACAAACTGCGATAAAAACATGATAAGATAAGTGAGAAGAGCTAAGCGTGAGCATATGTCTAAATGATACATTTGCCTACAGCCCGCTTGAACGCACGGGAGGTCGGCGCGTCGCGGGCCGATTGGTGTAATACAATTGGCGAATACGCTCCCGAAACTGGTTGTAGGCTTGTTTTCTTTGACCTCTTGCCGGAGGATAATGCGATCATTTTAGATTAAATTTATATCAAAGTGTTCCCAGGCCATGAGGCATTCTCTCCCAAAACAAAAATTTCTGCCTACACCACTGTTGCGTTGTTTTTTACATCCGAAGTGGAGAAGTTCCATGCCTGAACATGGCGCGACCTGTGGCTTTCAACAGAATTAATTTTTAAAATAAACCCATTAATGGCCATTTGGTTCACGGCATTCAATGTTTGTAATGCTAGAATATTACCGCAGTAGTACTTTGTGTTAACGGTCGTGTTTGGGGCATCATATGAAGCTGAATGAGTGCACCGTGGCTCAAATTGTCTCACACTTTGCTTTTCGATGGGTGCCGTTTCGGGAGACCAGTAACACAACTGAAACCGAAATCGGCTAGCATTTTTCCACCATTGTCGGCTAATCTTGAAACTAGCGTGTCCACTGCATTTGCCATTTCATAGCTAGCCTAGTTGACTATATCGGACGACAAAAAAAGGTGTTATTATGTTTGCCTTATCTTATACGCCAATAAAGAATGTTCGGGTAATTCTGGGACACCCTCTAGGTAGTAGGTGTCACCTACCATTGGCAGCTTCTTAACATTTTACGAAAGCACCAAAACTACTTCGTAAAGGTTCAAATGGTTGGTAAATTGGAAATCAGCTAAAAAATACCATAGAAACAAGTAAAACTCGGAAAAAGTGAGCCAAGGTCATCAAAGGCCAATGACCTTGATCTGACCTTCACGTTACCTTGACACACACTATAAAAACCACAAAAAGACTAGATGGGTCATTCCACGATAGATCGTACCACTTTTTTCCAATTTGACACTCTCATCTCTCGGAATTTGTCGAGAATTGGTCACAGGGGCATCAGGGGCTCTGAATCCCCCTGTGACAATTTCAGGCTTATCAGATGAGCATTTTTTTAGTTATGGTGTATAAATTTCTTTGGATCTTGCTTTGCAGCGCTAAGTTTGGCGGGCTGTAACTCTAAGACGGATTATTCAAATGCCAAATGTTATATAACATTGAACTTGCAATGAAATAGAGATTAGGGGAGAGCGGGGCCAGTTGAAACACGGGGTCAGATGAAACATGGCTTTATTTTCAACAGTATGCAACATATGGCGTTGCCGACACCACTGCGCATCCGCGCTCGACCACTTCCTTTGTCAACGGCGTTTGGGCGGCAAACGGACGGTAATTTTGATTTGACACTTGTTTTTGTGTTTTTGAGGGGCGTTTGGGAGAAATCGTTTTTATGAATATTTTGTGATATCTCATATACCTTTGTTTGCTGAAAGAAGAACTCCTGGCTCCGGAATAACACTTTATTTGGCCCTTCATTCAGCATGATGCCGTCCCTCCAGCTCGTTTGACAGGTGCTTTACGGCGCGTGCGAGATGGCGGGAGCGGATGGGGTCAATTGAAACGCTTCTCTGAGGGTCAGTTGAAACAGGGCCACAGGCCGTTTCAATGGACCCCGGTGACCTTTGCAATGGTTATTGTTCAGGGGCTGTAAACATTAAAGGAAATAGTCCACCTTTGAAATGAGCTTTTAAACTGAAATAGTAGTTTAATAGAGCTCAATTTTTGACCCCTTTTTCTCCAGCCTTTTGCTTGAAAGCACACTATAGCATGAGATATTTCTCATTTTCCTCATCCGCCCATTTTACCATAGTCTATGTACTTTATGTCACCTATTATAAGGAACTTTGCACTTTTAGCTTTCCAACGACCTATTGAATGTAGCATTTGGAAAAGTAAACCGGACAAAATATCTCCTTAAGAAAGTGGCCTTAAAGAGGAAAACATCCCATTGTTAAGGATAGGTGCAATTGACCCCATGGGCTGGTTCAATTGACCCTCGCATCGGGGTCATTTGAAACGGGTGTAGAGCTGTTTTATAAGCGTGCGTTTGGCAGCAAAATATGTTTGAAACATAATTTTACATATCTTAAAATAAAGCCAAAAGAGCATATTTTTTCATGGCATTGTGCATTTTTCGATATGACAACTAGGTCTCGCTGTGCATGTCAATATATAAAAAGTGGTTCAACTGGCCCCGCTCTCCCCTACTATGCATTTTTGAAATTTCGAAAAATGCGCTATTTTTTATATATGACGTATCGAGTTTTCTTTCATTTGTATTTTTTGGACTTTGGGTCATTTTTTTGAATATTTATTTCTTTAAAAAATATTTGTCTCATTGTTAAGAAGTATGCAAAAAAACTAGGAAGGCATGTTCTTTCTATAAATGTATTTATCTTACGTATAACGGTTTCGAATAGCGATTTCGGGAGGGGAGCTTACAAATGGCGTGCTAAAGCTGCCTAGTGACATCACGGGTTACTGAAATTTCAATTGAAGTCTGAGTCATCTGAAAAAATGAAAAGAGGGTTCATCCAACCCTCTTTCCTATAAGCGCGAGAGTGAAAAAGGCTGTTTGGTTCTGACATTGTTTTGGACGCCAATGACCATAGCTGTCCGAGATGACAGTTACAGGACGTCCTCATGATGGTGTCCTCCAGAGGTCTCACAACTTGTATATCTGGGACTTTTTAAGGTCACATGAGCTCAGGTCGGTCACGTGACATCACTGTTAAAAGTCAATGGGGAAATATAAAAACGGTTATTTTGGCGCCGAGAATGATCTAAAACTATCTCACGTACATGGTATCGTGATTTCATGCACTCCTTGCAAAGTCCAATGCTTCACTTTTGCAATTAACAAACTGGAGATTTCGAAGCGCGAGTCTGATAAGCAATTTAGTACATATGACTGCTCGTAAAAAAATAATATAGAAATGAAACCTAATGAAACGCGCATCGTAGTTGCATGCAGCCTGCATACATGAATCGTAAAAAGGTCGGGGTCATTTTTCGCTCTCATTTTTTGGTCGGGGACGCAATTTGCTTTTTTACCAGCCCTGCTTGCATTGCTAGCGTCTAATACGCAACGGCTTTTGTTGTACAAAGACCTAATCAGTGCCTTCAATCCAAGAAATTTGTTTTTGAACCCTGTTTTTAAAAATGGCAAAATAACTTTGAGCGTGGGGTAATTTGAACATAGTGTGAGAATTTCAATGAAGACAGGGATAGCTCCGAAAAAACAACGCTCCCAGTTTTATTGCCAATATTTTCGACCCAAAGCAGTAGCAGATAAGTAATGCCAGTTTTAGAAAATTTACATTTACGTCTAATATCCGTCTAATGTCCGGCATTTTCGTTGATTTTCCGTCCAAAAATTTTAAAGTCAACTATTTGTCCAAATATGTCTGAAAATTATGCAGCTATTAACACTCAAAACTGTCATTTAAATTGCTTATCATGTAATTTTACCAGCCGAAAAGTGTTCATTATATTGAGAGCTTAACAAGCTTTCCATTCGCCAATCATTGCTACGCACGATTACTTGATAAAAATGCTTAAGTGTAGCAGGCCATCGTCCAATGTTGTCCAGACTACTATACCTTTGTGCAATCAATTCCGAATTGGACATTATAAAGAATCGGAACTCCGAATGTCCACGTTCCGATTGGCACCACTATAACAGATCAAGTAGGGTTTGGGAGTTTTTATCGAACGGAGATGATAGACGTTCTGTTAATTGAAGAGAGGCGAATTCTGTCAACTGACCGGTGTGCAGCGTGCAGATATTGATACTCTGCAACTGTTTTCAAATTACCCCACGGTGGGGCAAATTGAACACACCGTGACTCAGGGGCGGATCCAGGAATTTTCGGGAAGGGGGGGGGGGGCGGCAAGTCAAAATAGGGGCGACCTGGCAATCTGGGGGCGCTTCATACGAAGGGGCGCCAAACTGTCGTCAAAATCGAGAGTCTTCAAACCCGCGCCGTGGTGTGGGACGTTGTCATGCTCCCCCTCAGGTTTTTCGCAAACATCTGAAAAACAGCTGTGCGCAGCGCCGCCGTTTTTAGCACAACTTATCATGCATCTTTTCTGCACATGTTGTAACAATGTCAGACCCGAGTCATGCAACGGCAGGCCACCAGGTCATGCCAAGTGACCTAACCCCAGAAAGTTAAAATGCTCACCACTGCTATACCGACTAAACGGTCGCTTTGAAACTGTCAGCGATTGATGAAAGCAACAACATTCATGAAATGTGTATCTCGGAATTTTGATATTTGTGAGCTAAGGTCAGGTCAGTTTTGCGACCTCTCCAATCTCCATTAGGTATATATACTACATATATAGGTACAGGTCCCGCGGGTTTTAAGCGTAGGTTTTGCCTTTCCGGTTATGTCTTTTTCGTCTTCAGCTTTGTAGGCTTGAAGATGTGACTGATTTATTCGTATAGCTCCCTTCCATGATCATGGAAAAGGTTTGATCGTAGGTATGCCGGCTAGTAGTGGTGTCAATCGGTTACCAAAATTTCGGTATACCGATACCGAACCAAAACCGATTCGGTATTCGGTATGATATACCAAAAACATTTGGTATTTTGTCGGTATCATGAAAATCAACTACTGCCATAAAAGATTTGAAAGCATTTTTGATAAACCTTCTGAACTCACAATTGATTTGCTAAATGATACTGGATGAAGAAAAAATGGCAATCATGACACATTTCTCCCAAATGCATGATGTCCTAACAAATGGGCAAACACATGAGCTGCAATATCAAATACATCAGACCACCAATGTTAAATGGCAACTTATCAGTTATCAGTGTTAGCAAATTCCAATACCATGAGGATAATTATCTTACAAAGAAAGCCAATGTGCAAGACATGAACATGAATTAATGTTTTACTCACTGTATGCTGGAAAACATACTTTAACTGCCTTTCTCAAAATTTCCAAGGCATTTATTAGCAACAAATTTGACTTTGTTTTGAGGAGTCTGTGATTGATCTTGACCTTGTCTTGCTCTCCATTTCACTGCAATGCAATTACATTATCCAAAACCCTGTTTAATACAGCACTAGATTCACCATTATCATCTAATATTGAAGGCAGCATTTGTCACTTCATCATCATCCCACAAATCTTCAACTTCGCTCAACTTCAAAAGCCTCTGTAGTGAGCGATCCTGTCATGATCCTGTGGATAATTTATTTTCTTCAATTAGTGTTCTCTTTCCTGCTCACCTCAACAGATACAGATCGCTAGCAATGTTATCATAAGCATTAATAAAATATAATTGGTTTTTGGCTTGATTCGCACACAGCAGTTTCAAAACTGAACACATCTAAAAACATTTCAATGTCGCAGCTGCGCCAAGTACCGATGTAGCTCAATAGCTAATTGAAAATAATTGAACAACTTTGTTTTTCTGGTACTTCATTTTTCAGCAAAAACGGCCTACAAGCTTTTTTGAATTAATTTTAAGATGTCAAAATTTATACAAGGAATTTTGATTTAAGTGGACTTAAGGAAAAGAAAAGAAAAACTTTATTTTATACAGCTTAATGCAAATGGCCGCCGCCTCTAAGGCCGCCATTATGGAAGAGATGACACGTGACGTGTGTCAATGCTTCCGTAAAATTATGGACATTTTACTTAGATTTCATCGCGATATCATTACAGTGGTGTCTGCTATCTATCAGTGTGCCTCGTAAGTAATCATTTATCAAGTTTTGTTGTGTTAAACATTTGTTTATGAAGAAAAATTGGCTGCGTCAGTATCGTCACCAATCACCATGCTACTTGGGTTGAACGGTTGAACTGTAGGTATCATGGGTTTTGTTTACATTAATGGTGTAGCCCAAGGTGTAGCTCATCATTGTCAATGGGGTCACCACTTTTGGATCATGATAACACACTTAACCCTGTCTTGACCGGACTCGAAATGAATGACTGGAATTGAAAGAACGTTTGTTGGTTCAGGCATGGACAAGTTATTGTTCTAACACCTTATGCAGATGACTTGAATCCACATTCCAGTTAAATAACTGACCTGAATATTAATAGTTACAAAATACAGTTATGAATGTTTTTTTGCAGTGCAAATAGTTAAGAGGTTGCCTGATTTGTTTTTGTTCCCATATTTTAAAGTATTAGATACCTTTCAAGGCTAATCATATGTCTTGAGAAAGTTTGAAGCACATGTCTGATAATTCCCTGATTTCGGTATCTAGTCGGTATTTCCCCCCTATTTCTGAAAATCGGTTCGGTTTTGGTATACTCTCAGTGGGTTTGGTCGGTATCGGTTTGGTATTGGTTTCCAAAATTTCTGAAATTGACATCACTACCGGCTAGTTTCGGAGAAATTAAAAGAAAACCTCAAAATTCGCTGTTTGGGGCATTCTGACCGCGGCTTCCCTGCAGTCGCCTATGACTACAGTGGTGCCACCCAACGGGGGTGTCCGGACAAATTGCCGAAAGGCGATTTACCGAATGCCATTTTGCCGAATGCATTTCGCCGAATGTCATTTTGCCGATGTGCTTTTTGCCGACGTGTCAAAAAGTCGAAATGCTAAAAGTCGAAATGCCATTTGCCGACATGCCTTTTTGCCGAAATGCCAATTTGCCGAAATGCCTATAAGTCGAAATGTAAATTTGCCGAAATGTGATTTGCCGAAATGTCGATTAGTCGAAATATCAATTAGTCGAAATGTCAATTAGTCGAAATGTAAATTTGCCGAAATGTCAATTTGCCGAAATGTCAATTTGCCGAAATGTCAATTTGCCGAAATGTCAATTTGCCGAAATGTCAATTTGCCGAAATGTCAATCTGCCGAAATGTCAATCTGCCGAAATGTCAATCTGCCGAAATGTCAATCTGCCGAATTGGCAGTTTGCCGAAATGTCAATTAGTTGAAAAATGTCAATCTGCAAACCTAGGCTAGGTTAGGGTTAGGTTAGGTTAGGTGGTGTTTATTTACTTAGGACCGATCACCAGTTTACTTTTGGTGCAATCCCCAAGTAAGAAGCAAATCACATGATATCCTTTGACCACCTGATTTCATAACTAATAATTATTCATGGCACAAGCAAGTTTAAAAGCACCAATACCATGTGGAAATAAACATCAAATTGCTCGCGGCGAAGCAGTGCAGTGCCGAAGGCAATGCCTTAGGAAAGATTACAGGCAAAGGTAAGTCAAATATTTTTAGGTCAATCCTCGCCGGCCGAAGGGGAGGGGTGCGGGTGCCGAACCCCTATAGGTTTTTTTTCGCGATAGCTCCAAACACGCTGGCGATAGAGAGCTGAAACTTGGCATAGCTGACCTTTGATTCAAGCCGGATCTTTTTACACCAACCGCATTTTCGTGTCAGGTCAGGCCACCGACCTATGACGTCATAAGTGAACCTCTGCACGGTCTTCTGATGTCGCAACTTCGCAACGCCCTCACGGCCAGAGGAGCTTTCACAGGGAAATGAAACTTGCAGGACCTAATATCCATTACGAGTCTCACAGCTTGTATATCTCAGATTTTCCTTAAGGTTATTCGAGGTCAGGTCATTTTCGTGACCTCGTTATAATGCATTATAAGTCAAGAAGAAAAATGAAAACTGCTATTCTGGCGCCGGGAACGACCTCTAACTATCTCAAGCCCACAGAATCGTGATTTGACGCACTCCTTGCAAGGTTAGATGCGTAACTTTTGCAATGTTGACCTTGCGTGACGTCATTTATGACGTCATCAAGGTCATATTAGTTTTTCGTCAATAACTCCCGATCAAATTGAGCTAGCGAGTCGGAAAAGCCACCAATGGACTCAAGAAGACCTGCCGAATCGAATGATATGCGACATGACCTCTTTCCACCAACTTCATGACCTGGGGGTGCTGACCTGACCGTGACCTGAGGTCAACACCCTAAGTTGACCTGACGCAAACAAAAATCATATCATTTGACGCGCCTAAGCAAGGCAAATACGATGCTGCCAAAATCGCGGCCCTGCGGCCCTTTGTGGAGAAGTTATTCGCCACAAACTGAACCGTATCTTGGCACTTGATCTGACCTCGGAGGTCACCGGTTGACGTAGGACCTTAAAATCGGGTATCAATCTCTGCGTCTCGTAACAGCGCACACGCTCGTTTTTTTTCCGCGACGCGCCAGCTCCACCAGGGGCGAAACGACTAATAAGCATTTCGGGAAATTGGCATTTCGGCAAAAAGGCATGTCGGCAAATGGCATTTCGACTTTTTGACACGTCGGCAAAAAAATGACATTCGGCGAAATGCATTCGGCAAAATGACATTCGGCAAATCGCCTTTCAGCAATTACCACCTCGGCCGGCGCGTACATGTGTAGAAAACCAATAGGTCCGGTGTGGGTTAAATTGTTGTGTATCTGGCTTCAGGCCGAGGGCCTAAGGCTAGGTTAGGCTAGGTTAGGTTAGGTTAGGTTAGGTTAATTTCGGCTAATTGTCATTTCGGCAAATTGACATTTCGACTAATTGACTTTCGGTAAATTGACATTTCGACTAATTGACACTTCGGCAAATTTACATTTCGACTAATTAGCATTTCGGCAAATTAGCATTTCGGCGAATTGACATTTCGACTAATTGACTTTTCGGCAAATTGACATTTCGGCAAATTTACTTTTCGACTAATTAGCATTTCGGCAAATTAGCATTTCGGCGAATTGACATTTCGACTAATTGACTTTTCGGCAAATTGACATTTCGGCAAATTGACATTTTCGACTTATTGCACGTCGGCAAAAAGGCATGTCGGCAAATTGCATTTCGACTTTTAGCACTTCGCCCTTTTGACACGTCGGCAAAAAGACACGTCGGCAAAATGCATTCGACATATTGACATTCGGCGAATAAGCATTCGGCAAAATGCAGTTCGGCAAATTGTCCTGTAACCCCCAACGGGTAGGACGTTGAAACACAGAGGCATGAATGAATCCAGCGCGTGGTGAACGGTGGATAGAGGCGGGACTCGGCAGAGGCTATCACTGCGGCCCGCGCAGGGCGTCCTTGCTGGACAGCGGGCGAGCCTTCGGGCGGTAAGGCCAGAGGTCACGACAGCCAGGCGCTGTTTGGCATGAGGGGAGGGGAGGCGCTCGCCTCAGCCAGCCTCGCCTCAGCCAACTCAGCCGGTTTGGTGGTAGTGATGGTGGTGTGGGGGGGGGGGGCGGCAGGCGAGAGGGCTAGAACGAACGGGATAAAATCAGTTGGAGAAACTACGAGGCGAAAGTCAAAAAATTGATTGGTCAATAAATGGACTTTTGATGACCATATCAGTAGGTGGAACTGTGGTCATGAGTACCCAAATATAGGAACGTTCCCATTTTTGGGAACGGAGTTCCCAAATATGGGAACGGGCGTTCCCATTTATGAGAACGGAAGGTAATTTTTCGGCCGTTCGCCCACTAAAACTCATTAGTGCATCACGTCTCAAAAAAGTGCACGCTAATTTAAGTATCTACGAAGTCTCTATAAAATTATCTTTAATCTGACCGTTGAACAAGGAAATTGACCGTCGAATGATATTTTTAATGATTTTTTGAAAATGACAGAATGGTGTAAACATGGCTTATACTACATTTGACATGCAATTTTAAGGAAAATGAGGTGTTTTTTACATTTTGAGGTCAAGTATAATAATTTTCGCCTGGTTATGAAGTTTCATTCTAGCGACACCAGATGCTGACATACGCAAGCAAACACGCGGACGGTCCCGAGGTAATATTGTTGACTTTTGGTGTCGGGGTGCATAACCGCGTGGAACGTGAGTGAATGTACCGAACTACTGTTGTAAACTCAGTTTCAGTGGTTTAAAATTATTCAGCTGTATTTCATCAGCCCGGAAAGAATATTTTATTTGGATTCTAGCTGTTTAGCGTTGTTTTATAAGGAGCGTCATGAGCGTGGTTTTTGTCTTCCGCGTTTCTAAGCATGATCGCTTTGGGGGAATTTCTCTTATATAGGTCGCTCTGTGTGGCTTATTTATAATTTTTATGCTGATTTCGATCATTCCTCGTGCCCATCCTACCAGGCCTTTTGCCACTTACACTCATTAAGAAAGAAAAAAAACTAGATTTTCATTGGGACTAGGTGTTTTGAGGGTGTAACATATTCAGCGTTCCCATTTTTGGATACTTCCTTGTGCTCGTCAACTATCGGTGATAAACAGACGTGCTTGACATGTCTCCACCCTCGGCGCGGACGGTGGATATAGGTATGGAAGACCTTATTGAGCATCGCCGAGCGTTGTGAATTACGTAATCCTGCAGAGGGGGGCGTGCCCCCTGCGGGATCGACGGGAATACGAGCGCACAAGACCCGGCGAAACATGCGACGGTCTTGCCGGAAAGGTCATCTGATGATTGTTGCGTTAACAATAATTTGCGGCGTTGGACGTGATGCTTGTTAATGAAAAGAGCCCCTGAAAGGCGTCGGTGAAATCGTTCCCAATTTTGGGTACGCCGTTCCCATAATAAGGAACGCTTGCAGCGCCAGTGTACGAGAGCGTTCCCAAATTTGGGCTCGCGGCCCGGATGATGGACTGCTTTAGAAATAGGGGAACGATTTGAAACTACGATGGGCCTTACAATATCAAACTCTTTCCCAACAATATTGAGACAAATATCAGGCGGTTCACGATCGTTTTATATTTTTTGGACGTCATTTAACGGTTCTTTTTCTTGTTTTAAATAATGCCTACATGGCGTTCCCATATTTGGGTTTATCGTTCCCAAACATGGGAACGAAAATGCGTTCCCGAAAATGGGTACGCTTGACCATAGTTCCGCCTACTGATATATGGGCATAAATGCAGTCCCCGCTACTGAGGGTGAAAAACGGTATAACAAGCCGGTACTTGCGGTATCGTGTCCACTTACCGGAGAGAAAAGGCTTCCATTCTCCACTAGGAATTAGCGTGATTTGATTAAATTCGGCGAATTGACTCGAAAATGGCGATAGGAAAACGGCTTTTCTGCAGGTTCTGGGCGTCACAATCAGCTGGCCATTCAATAAATGGATTGGTGTTTTGAAAGGAAAATTGTTAAGATTTAATTTAATTACAATAAACAAAGATATTTGATTTTAAAATGATAACTTAACCACAATTAGAAAACCCATAAACAAAATAATAAAAATAATGACATTTTTAAACCACGGTACTGCTAACATTTTTTAGCGCGTCTGTTTCAATCCGCCATATTTGCCAATCACTGATTGACCTTGTGTTGTAACTTTGCGATTTAGAGCCGCCAGTTAATTGTGCACCGAGTGAGTGTGGGCCTTGTGTGGTTAAAAAACATTCTTATGCCTTATTTTTTCATTTGAATGCTAGGATGCATTGAAAAGATGAAGTTGTCTGATTTTATGACCATATATGGTCATCGCCCCGCCCACTCCAGCCGTTGATCGGCTAATCCAATTTTTGTTTGGCTCCTCGTAGTTTCCCCAACTAAAATAGAATGGAAATGTTGTGCCATGGTCAACTTACAATATTGTTTACCTAATAAGCATTTATTAACATTACGAAAGAACTCGCCACATTAAATTGAGGACACAGGAGATGTTATTTATCGATGTTACGTTTACTTTTAATGGAGACCCTACTTCTTATTGGGGGTGATAAAATGAACCCCTCTCCTTGGTTCTTCCTGAATAACTCGCGTAAATAGTGACGGATAGCAGTGAAGCTTTCAGTGCAGTAAGTTATTTTTCTCACCATAAGTAAATGAATACTTATGCGGTCAGGAATCAGGATAAGTTTAGGCCATCTGCACTTGAAAGTTTACACCTACCCTGAAAATTTCATGACCCTGACCAAAATGACCTTTGATCTGTGACCAGTTTCTAGAGCCCATTATAGGCCAGAATTCGGCGTGTCAGGTCTCCCTCTCCCTCTCCCTCTCCCTCTCCCTCTCCCTCTCCCTCTCCCTCTCCCTCTCCCTCTCCCTCTCCCTCTCCCTCTCCCTCTCCCTCTCCCTCTCCCTCTCCCTCTCCCTCTCCCTCTCCCTCTCCCTCTCCCTCTCCCTCTCCCTCTCCCTCTCCCTCTCCCTCTCCCTCTCCCTCTCCCTCTCCCTCTCCCTCTCCCTCTCCCTCTCCCTCTCCCTCTCCCTCTCCCTCTCCCTCTCCCTCTCCCTCTCCCGTGGTAAAAGTACGCAACAGCAGCGGTTCAGAAAACGTCAGTTTTAGACCACTTCTAGTTACGCTGAAGGATCGTTGCCTCATGGGTTGATGGCTAATTCAATGAACTTTAATATTCCATATTTGCAATTTCTTTCTTTCAAATATTAAACAAATGAGAGCAAGAAATCCACTAAGTGCGTACTCTTATACGACTTCACCCTACGCCTGCCAAACACTAGCCTGGCGCCTCGCAAGTGTCAAGGTCAGGTGACCGGGTTAGGTCATCTGGCTAACGGAGAGCTGTGGATAGCCTGAGGCACGGTCTTAGCAAATTTTCAACAATACTTAAAACGCAAGAATGAGGTGGATGAAGCATAAGTAATGCCAACTTTTTCGGCGCCTCGTGGGCGTAAAAAATTAGCCGATCACCCCCCCCCCTCCGGTGACGGATAAATGTTATGTCCCGCGAGTGTGAATTTTGCCCCCCTTTTGCCAGCGGCTGCGACCGCCAGTGCTACAAAACAAACGTCATTTAGCGATATATATTAATAATTTTATATTTCTGTATATTCGATATAATGTCGTACTCTTACCCTCATGAACAGTGCGTCCTCTTACCCTACATGTAATTTGCGTACAAAACAACCCCGAAACATTGTGCAAAACTTCACAAACAGAATATGGCACTGCACAGTATTTCCCCAGAAAACCTCACAAGTTTCCCACAACAATCACGAAAATGTACCTTATCTCAACTGCCAACATACCATAATAATATCGTAACGCTCGAAAATAATATTCATCGCCTTAACTCTATTAGTGGCAGGCTCCTGGCTACCCCTATTAGTGGCAGGGGGGGGGCTGTTTACGACCCCCCTTGATATCTCGAGATCTAATGAGCCGATTTTCAAAATTCAAACGGCATTCGATTTCGCTCAACGTGATCTACATTTCTAAAAAAATGAAAATTAAAAAAAGTCAATAGGGGGTAGAGGGGGGTAAAAACGGCCAAATTGCAGATACATTTTAGACTGTTTATCACGGCCACGTTTCTGAACCAATCTTAACGCAACTTTTGCCGATCGATAAAGAATGAACCAGGAATTCACATGGATCCTAAAAATATGCATTTTCAAAAATCATAGGCGGATACAGATCATTGAGATTGGGGGTACACAAAAAGTATAGTAAATGAGGTTTTTGTTGGTACTGTTTCTAAAAAGGGTGGTAATGGTCTTGTTATGTTACAATTTTCTTATGAGAGAACGACTACAATTGTATTGGTCATGCATAGGCGGTGTCAGGGCACCTATGTTGGGAGGTAAAACATAACCCCCCTTTTTGGACGCCTGGATCCGCCTATTATAGCAAAAACGTGTCAAGAGAGGATGCACAATAACTTTGTATATGTTATCACATGATACCTGTCATTCACTGTTCGTAAAACTGGTGCATACAGTTATAATACATCAGCATCGTGATCTTCGTCCAAATGACTCGCTTCACGAAAAGGACCCCCCAATTCCCAGTGCTCTGGAGCCGCCCCTGGTAAAGTTATGAACTTGAAATTTTCAGGGAATGTGCCCAATTTAGTTTAAGGAAAAGTCAGAAAATTTCAGCATCGTAGCTTCAGCGGTTTCGGAGATATTCCCGAAAAACCTGAGGGGTGGATGAAAACAACCCCCCCCCCCTGCCACTAATAGGGTTAAACCACGGATCACCTAACGGATCGGCAACTCTCCACGCTTCCCATTGTTATCGGTGTACCCGCGGAGCGGGCTGCCATCTAGCGGCGCGGATATCTTCACTAAGGAGGGGAGCCAGCCGCCCGCCGCAACCAGTGTTAAAAGGCACGGGAAAACGGATGTGAACGCAACACCCCTCCGTCGTTTCCATCCTCAGGATGTTCTTATCAAGTTCAAATCCTTCTCCTCCACGCAGCAACGCTCGATCCGGGCTGGACAGGCAACTTTATCTCATGCGGGCTGCTCCCTTGAGGCGCACCACTGCTCCCAAGGGAGCACACCCGTAGCCGGGTGCAGAGAGTGCTTGGGGGGCTGGTCGGCCAGTCCATTTGGACGGGCTCAGCCCTGGTGACTCTCCGAGGGTGCCTGCCCAGACCAATGTTTCCCCCAATTCCTATAATCCTTCCGGCTCTGCAATGGTCTCAATGGACCGAAAGGGCCTAACCCAACAAAACAAAACAAACAAGGGTTGTGAACGGATTAAATTACAGAGTCTCTCTAAAGCTGGAATGTTACCATAACATGGAAATGTTAACATACTTTATTCCCTAATCAGCTGGAGCATGCATAATGATCCAAATGTTTCCAGTGGCGGATCCTATATAATATCACACGGGGCCGGTAAAATGTTTCATTCAGGACCGAGGGATTTGTTGAGTTTTCCGCACGACACCGAAGGTCGAGGGCGGAAAATTCAACAAAGCCCGAGGTCCTGAATGAAACATTCCGGCCCAAGTGTGATATTTATTTTAGCATATGCTGTTTAATTTCCATATTTAAGCTTCTTTAACAATTTTACATTCTTGAAAGAAGTGGAAAAACCAAGACCGAATATCAAGAACTAAAAAATGTACATATTCCCTGACCAAGATAATAAACCAAGCCGACTCATCCTTGTGTCTGGCTGTGAGTTGGATTTCTATCAAACCAAGAACATCTACTTCAATCTATGTCATATGAGAAGCTAGAGTAACGTTCGTTTTCAATATTAGAGAAGAGTGGAAGGTATACCTACAATCCTGTGAAGTGAGCGCTTGGTTTTCTACCCATGTCAATATGAATAAAGTTTTTACTGATCAATGTGAAATGCGTTTTTTTTTTTTGTCAATTCATTACACTTGTAAAAGGCATGAAATTGGCGCTACAGTAGGTGATTGATTAATCTGTCAGTACATTAAGATTTAAAATATTATCTTATTGAAAACCAACATTTACAATCTCTTCAATAGTTCAAAGCGACCAAATGCAACACGTCAGTTAACGTTAGATTTATATCAGTTAAGCTTTTTTCCAGCGCCTTCCTCCGTCTCAGGAAATGCTTCAAAAGTTCGCTGGTAAAATGTTTTGCCCATGGGCCGAAACCTTTGCTCAATTGACTTCAACATTATGCGGTTTAATCCAAAAAGCTTTTACCGCACGCTCGCGCTAATGCTAAAGACATACTCCGGCATATGCTAAAAGGGGGGGTCATATGGGTCATGGCCCCCCCCCCTTGGGACCTTGTGGTGCCCCACGGGGGCACCACAGGCCTGCCAGGGCCACCACCGGCCTATCAATTTCCAGGGGCACCACAGGCCTGACAGGGGCACCACAGGCCCGCCAGGGGCACCGCAGGCCCGCCAGGGGCACCACAGGCCCGCCAGGGGCACCACCGGCCTCGCAGGGGCCAGGGGCACCCCCGGCCTCGCAGGGGCACCACCGGCCTCGCAGGGGCACCACCGGCTTCGCAGGGCCCAGGGGCACCTTGGGCTTATCAGGGGCATTTCAGGTTTGTCAGGAGCACCACAGTCCTGCCAGAGCCCAGAGGCACCAGCGGCCTAGCAGGGGCACCACAGGCCCGCTAGGGGCACCACAGACCTGCCAGGGGCACCACAGGCCTAGCAAGGGCACCGCGGGCCTGTCAGGGGCACCACGTGCCTGTCAGGGCACATCAGGCTTGTCAGAGCCCAGGGGCACCACAGTCCTTTCAGGAGCACCTCAGGCCTGTCGGGGGCACCAGAGGTCTAGCAGGGGCACCACAGGCCAGCCAGGGGCACCACCGGCCTCGCAGGGGCACCTTGGGCCTGTCAGGTGCACCACGTGCCTGTCAGGGACACTTCAGGGTTGTCAGGGGCACCACAGTTCTGTCAGGGCCCAGGGGGCAGGGGAAAAATAAAAAAAAACAGGAAAAAAACTAAAAATAGGGCCCCACCAAAAATAAAGTGGCCGAAATCCGTTGAGTTTTTAGTTTTGGGTATAGGTAGGGTGCCCCACTTCGATTCATGACCCCTCCCTTGGAGTTTTTCTGGATCCGCCCCTGAATGTTTCTAGTTATGCTTCAGTTGTATGAGCAAGAAGCACGTCCTCGCAACTTAAACGTCGTTTTTGGCCGTGCACGAAGACCTCATCCGTCTGCCCATAGTACGAGTTCATCCCCTGTTCCTATCTAGACGGTCACCGGCTACCAGTTGGAGTAGATAACATCGGAGCAAATCCAACGAGCTGGCCATCAACGTGACTATAGGTGGACCTCGGCCCCTGTTACACGATACGACCCTCCCCGCCGCTACAAGGTATCGACACTTAGCCAGTTTCCATCAAGACGTTGGCAACATTGTGAAGTTTGTTTACGTTTCCATAGGAACGGAGGCTACCTGAGGATGTTAGGTACTGCAGGTAGCAGCGTGCCGCTAAACAGTGACTATAGCTTTGACCCCAAGTCTGGTTTAGCCACGTGTTACATCTCAAGATATCTGTGGCTTAGACCCAGGTCAGGTCATTTTGCACCATATATATTGCCTTATACTCAATGCTCACATAAGTCAATAAGAGAAAATTGAAAGGCGTCTCGTTTGGTCTGGGCGGGTCATTCTTAACACCCTAAAACATCGGGTTACCTACATGTAAACAGTGACATGAAAACAGTCACCAGCAGTTTTTTTTTTTACTATAACTTTTGACAGAGATGTGCTAGAGCGGTGAAAACACGTCAGATGTGTTCAGCTTGACGATACGGATCGACTGATATGCAGCATGACCCTTTCCGGTCAGGTCATGACCTTGACCTGACGTAATATTTTCAAAATGACATTTCAAGGTCAACCTATAGTTCATTCGACGTGTCTCGACGAGGGAAACACGATGCTGGCAAAAGTAATGCCGTGACTCGTTTGAGTCAAAAGTTATTTAAAAAAAAAAACGTTTTTCGTAAAAACGGCTATTTTTGGAGTTTTGGCCCTCTGGAGGCTAAACCGCTGAACTGAGGTCAAATCTAAGAATAAAATTCAGAAAGGCCTGTGAAAGAGCTATCGAATGCGCTTTTCCGCGGCGCTGCAGTTTTATTGGTTCCCAAGTTATGCGTCGGGTGTTTCGAAAATTGTGGAAATAGACAAAATTTGATCTTAAATGACCTCTGGTGACCTGACCTTTGACCTGACCTAAAATGACCCAAATATTTCTGCAATTATTTTTTACGCTCTTTCGAATGCCGCTTGCCCCGTGTGGCTACGTGGCCCAGAAGCCGAGTTAGGGGGGAGGGGTTTCATACACCCTCGGCCCGGCGCGGTTGGTAGGTACCGTGTACCGGCCCGGCGTGGGTTTTATACTTAATGCAAGTATATTTGTGAAAGTTTCAGGTTTAATTTAATCGGCAGATAAATATTTATCAAAAATATGCCCATGAACTATATGTAAGAGATGACAACGATCGGAAAATTACCAATTTCGCGATGGACGCTAGGTCGCCCACGTGGGTATGAAAACAACGATTTTCATGACAAAGGATACAATCTCAAACACTTAACCTGTCTCTAACGATTCTTGCCATTCTCATTCCATAGATATCTTCTGAGCTAGCTGAGAAACCATGCTCCGCAGAAAAATCACTTAATTAGCTCCGATACGACGCCCTCAACACGCACGAGGCCGGCCGCGTCCTTAGTGAAGATAGTTCACCTAAATGCCCACCAGGTGGCAGGGGAGACAGGTCGCGGGGGGAGTTGCCGATCCGTTATGTGATCCGTGGTTAAACTCAACAGCGTCTCCGCACAACGCCCACGTTCCGTTGGTGACAAGTGTAGGCGCTTTGTGACTTCTGTGTTCGCTCTTTTTTATTGAGGGATGTGGTGTAGGCGCTCAACTAGTGTTAAGAGTAAGAACTGCAACTTTCGGTGTTCGATCGTAGAGGGCGGGCCTATCTGCCTGCCGGCGGAGGTCGCTGACCGGTCGCAGGGCAGTGTGTGATCGGAGCCGAGCGCAGAGAGTGCGGCACCTGTACTGAATTGTGATCTTGATCGGGAAACAAATACAAGTGAGTACGACACGCTACACAAGCACGCACTGGCGGCTTCATGTCACTTCATGAACTCGACAAACCCGCGTTGCTAAGCAACCGAAACAGCTGATGCGTACTCTTATCGCCCGCGTCCTCTTACCCGCCCTTACCCTAACTCGCACCTGAACGTGGTGTCTACTATGACGAAAGAAACTCTTTGAAAAAGCGTCATAGCGCTGAAGTGATGTTGAAGACTGGAATGAAGTAGGAAGTCAAATCGAATCCTCTGTCCTAATCCCAATCGAAAACCTATGGGAAATCATGAAGGAGGAGCTCAGCAAGATTGACCACAGACAACAGCGCTCTCGGATACCTGCTCCAGGCCACAACCAGCCACAACGGAACCCAAATGTTCCTCACGAGTTGTGAGGGATGCATTGAGGCTGCTCGTGCTCGATTCCGAGTTCGAGGTGCGGCATCGCCCGGGGCCCGAAATACCGCACGTGGATGGACTGAGCCGTTAGTCTTGGAGGACAATGAAAGAAAGGCAAAGCCAAAAAGTGACCGTGGTCATCGATCTCGACTCGTGCACTCGGTCGGTCTGTACCGTCATTGAGATGGGAATCAAACCACTGAGTGCCGAGGAGCTGCGAGCAGAGCATGGCTCAAGGATGAGCAGTTGGAGCCGATTATACGATTCAATGCATACTAATGTGTCACATGCATAGGCAGAAGGATGTGGGCACGCGTTTCATGATAGAAGAATATGCCTACTATCGCGTAATTTCTTCGTTTTTCCCAACTAAATATTAATTATTGTCCCTCGTTTTTAAATTACAGTGGCCGAAATCCAACGAGGAACGCAGATTTGGGGGTAGGTGGGTATTGGCGACCATACTCAAGCAAAGCTGGAAAAGTGTCCCTAGAAGTTCTGAAACCGTGGTGACGCCGCTGCCAATCATTTGGCATTGTTACACTTAGTGGGAAGGAGTCTGTGTCGAAACGGAAGTACAACCGCGTAGTGGTCCTCGGTGACACCCATTTAGTGTCATTTTCTCTTCAGTGTCATGTTTCTGTTCAATGTCACCCTGGCCTTGTTGAGTGTCATCCTGTCTCTGTTCCATTGTTTGGTGTCATCCTGACTCTGTTCAGCTGTTTAGTGTCATCCTGTCCTGTCTCTGTCCAGCTGTTTAGTGTCATCCTGTCTCTGTTGAATTGTTTGGCGTCATCCTGTCTCTGTTGAATTGTTTGGTGTCACCCTGTCTCTGTTCAATTTCACAAAGTCCCTGTTCAGCGTCACCCTGTTCCTGCTCGCAGAGTGCAGCTGATATATCGGTATTTACCTCTATTTTAGACGCGCTGTCAAAGAGTCCGTACGAGGTGGACCTGGTCACCTGCTGTCTGGGCGACCTCAATACCATCATTAGGGCCGGCATGAACTGGCCGGTGGTGTACGGCGTGGGCGTCAACGTGGAGACCGGCGAACTCTTCCCGGCCACATTCCCCGACAAGGGTCCAGAGATGGCGCTGCGGTCGGCGCGCTTCTACACCGGCGGACACCAGGTGACAGCCGGCGGCGCGCCCCTAACCCCCCCCAACGGCCGGCGGCGCGCCCCTAACCCCCCCAACGGCCGGCGGCGCGCCCCTAACCCCCCCCCCCCCAACGGCCGGCGGCGCGCCCCTAACCCCCCCCCCCAACGGCCGGCGGCGCGCCCCTAACCCCCCCAACGGCCGGCGGCGCGCCCCTAACCCCCCCCCCCCCAACGGCCGGCGGCGCGCCCCTAACCCCCCCCCCCCCAACGGCCGGCGGCGCGCCCCTAACCCCCCCCAACGGCCGGCGGCGCGCCCCTAACCCCCCCCCCCCCCAACGGCCGGCGGCGCGCCCCTAACCCCCCCCCCCCCAACGGCCGGCGGCGCGCCCCTAACCCCCCCCCCCCCCCCACGGCCGGCGGCGCGCCCCTAACCCCCCCAACGGCCGGCGGCGCGCCGCGACCCGCTCAGCGGCTAGCAGTCAGTCATTCTGGCCGTGGCTCATAATGTCCAGGGCATGGTGTTTGAAATGGCCGGTGGTTGAATTGGTACACGGTTCATAATAGCCGTTTTCACGACGGGCTATCCGGCGATTGTACCTAATTTGACAAATCTGCACCTTATCTCTTTTGCAGCAAATATCTTCATTTTATGAATTTATTTAAGTGTTTTTAATCGATGATACTCTCTGATGATATGACAAAGCAGGTATATAAGCAATTAGCGCAAACCTAGAGCTGCTAGCTATTAAGAGATAGACTGAACCTAATTTGACCAAATCTGCACCTAATCTGCACCAAATGTGCAGGGGCGCGGGAACTACTTTCCGACTGGGGGGGCACACCATGATAGAGATTAACCTAGGGTACCCCCAAATCTAGTTTTCTCACCGGTTTTAGGCCACTAATTTTCCACCCCTCAGCTTTTTCAACAAAAAAAAGAAAACATTTGCAAAAAAAGTGTGGTATTCCGTCTCAAAGCTGTGGGGGCACCGCCCCCACGGCCCCAGAGTTGGGGGGGGCAAGCTGCCCCCACTGCCCCCCCCCGGCTCCCGCGCCTATGCAAATGTGCACCAAATGTGTACCAGATGGCCGTCGTGAAAACGGCTACTGTCCAACAATTACATTGTCCTGTTGTGGCCAATTATAGGCCGCAGTTAGGATATTTCCACATAAATGACTGATCATATTGGCCGGTTCTGCGACACCTGAGCGAGCGTCATTTCGTACGCTCGCAAAATAGAAAATAAAAAATACACCGTTACGGGACGATGAAGTGTTTCGCTGAAATGACAGTCGCTCAAACTGTAGTCGACGAAAAAGATGTCGCTGAAACATAGCTTTCGCTTAAATTGATAATCGCTATATTTGATAATCGCTCAATTTGATATTCGCTTAGTTGCCAGTCGCTGAAAATGGTTCGCTCAAATGACGCTCGCTCAAATGACACTCGCCAAAGTCGCTCGCACCGATTTTGTCCAAAAGAGGCCAAATGGATGCACAGTCCTGTGTTAAAAGTGTTCAAGGAATATGTTGGCCATAAGTGTGGAATGATCGTGGAAGTGATGATCGTTATGGCCAGTGATTGAATTGGCCAGTGGTTAAATTGGCCAGTCCTAGCAGCGCCCCGGCCAGATCAGCCAGGGTATATAGAACAACGGTTACGCCAACGACGCGGAAAGCGCCCATTTTACCTGGACGATTTACAGGGTAGGTGATATATTTTTTGTTTATGGAAAAAATAGAATATTTGTTTATGACGAGTAAAGCTAAATTAATAAAGCAGTTATTTTTAAATTATATGTACCAGAAATAACATACTAACCTCAGTTTAAAACTTAGTCTAAAGTTAGTTGAAAAGGGCATAGTTGATACTAAGATGGAAGGAATCAATGGAAGGCAGAAATGACGCAGCTGCTCCATTCTTAAAACGTGTTCGCAAGCAGGATTTACGTGACGCTAGCGACATCTTTTAATGTAAGCCGGGACTGGCTGATTGAGACCGTGAGCAGTAGGTATCAGTAATTTACGGCAGTACAGGGTTGAGGTAATATGCGCATGCGCAGGAACTTGTGCTCTCATGGAGGAGCTTTTGATACGTCGGGCAGCGCCCAATGCTTTTTGGGCCTGTTATGGCCTCTGCATCGAAAAACGCTAGATAAAAAGGTTGTAGGGAAAGCTTGACGCTACCTTTCCTCACAATAAAATTGGCACTTTCTCTTTTGGGTTACGTGTGAGGCTCGCTTGAAAAAAGGTCGATTTAACATGGGAACCCTATGGGGTAGTAGTTTTTGAGTGCCCATTTGGCCTAATGCTACCAACTGTTACTGAGATCAGCGGCCGTATAGACCAGTCGTTGAATTGTTCAGCGTTCTTGTCGACCAATAGCCGCTGAGACCAGTGATCATTTTGTCCACAGTTTATACTGTCCGTAGGATGCGTCAAATATCCGGCCAGAAATGAATTATGGGGCCTTGGGACACTTTGAACCATGTGCTGTAAATTGTAATGATCGTTGTGGCCAGTGTTTGAAGGTGAAGTTAGGTGTAAAGTTAGGTTAGGTTAGCTACCCTGTTACGCTATCATTACGTTCGTTATCGTACGTTGCTCTATCGTTATCGTATTGTTCGGTTGAATCCCCCCTCCCTCATGCGTAACGTAATTCCTGGACGGCCCCAGTCGGGTGGGTGCCTTTTTTACCGCTCACTTCTGGCCTGCAGTGCACCGAACTGACCCTGACTGCCGGCGCAGAGGGCGCCTCACAGATCGGACAGCTGCTCGCCCGGGGCTGCGGTGAATAGGCGGGTTTGGCGAGGATGTCGGCCACCAATTAGCGTGGGCAGCATCGCGACGCTCACTTGAAGTCTCTGGGTTGGGGCGCTGGCACTGGCAGGCAAAGGCGTAGTCGGTGTAGTTGTCGTGTCCCATCATGGTTTTGCATGCTCTTTTTCTGGAATTGATTTCACTTCACTAGATCACAAATCACAAAATTCACTAAATCACAAAAAAACATCTGGGGAATAAATGACACCAAGTTTCCAGCTCCATAACGATGTCTGCCTCGATAGTGGAGTAGTTAGGACCGTGGACTATCACCGGGGAAACCCGAGTTCGTTTTCCGCTGACTTCAGGAGCTTTCGAACGGTATGACACGTACAGTAGGTCTACTAAAAAAGTCCCCCGCTCCAGGGGCGGCCGGCCGGCCGAACCCCCGGATTCCAGCCCCGACTCTATTGCGCAGGCCGCGGCAGTGACACGGGTCAGGTCGCGGCGCCCGGCGAGTGGGTCAGTTGGCGGCGGCCGGCCGTGGAGTGAGGACGCCGTGTGTGGAGCGCAGAGATGCCGCAGTGCAGAGGAGGGGAAGATAGTGACTCTGCACGATGCCGGAAACGATGCCTTTGTGATCTAAATTAAACACCTGCACTGCAGTGCATATCCTCCCTTGCCCCATTCCTATTATATCATAATCCTTCAATAATCCGTCGAGGGGTATATATGTATCATATGCCGAGTATTTTATTCCTATCTAGCAAATTAAGATTGGGGATCTTGTCCAACAAGTCAGCGGCCGTTCTAGACACAGATAAATGCTTTGTTTTCGGTCGCATCATCATCTGCAATAATTCGAAGCGAGGTTTAACCCTCGCCGGCCGAGAAGAAGGGGTGGATGCCGCCACCATGTATTTTTTTTTTGCGGTAGCTCAAAGCACACTGATGATAGAAGGCTGACATTTCATATGCCTTACATTTGATTCAAGCCGGATCATTTGAAATCAACCACGTTTTCATGTCAGGTCACTTAACTATGACGTCTTAAGTAAACCTCTGCAGACTGCACGGTTGTCGGTTATAAAATGATGCAAATCCGTAATTAGTGTCACATAAGCATAATGGGAAAATATGGAAACTGTTAATTTGGCGTCGGAAATGAGCTAAAACTATACCTCACGCACATGAAATCGTGACTTCATACATTCTTGGCAAGGTTTAATGCTTCACTTGTGCATTGTTCACCTTGCGTGACGGAGTGCTCGTCAATAGGAGTGCTTCGTCAATAACTCCCGATCAAAGTGAGCTAGCCAGTCGGGACAGCCATCAATGGACTCTGCAAAACTGGCCGAATCAAATGTTACGCAGCATGTCCTCCTTTCAACAGCTTCGTGACCTGTGTTGCCCTAACATGACATTGACCTAAACATCCTAAATTGCTTCACCTAAGCGAAAAAGCATATAAATCGACGCGTCTGAGAACAGAAAACACGATTGTATCGAAATGACGATAATGCGACCTTTTTTGCGAAGTTATTCACCAAAAACCGATCCAATGCCTTGGGGCCCTTGACCTGCCCTAAGAGGTCACTGATATTTTAAAATGGGGTGACAATCTCGGCGTCACGTAACGACGCAAGCGCTCGTTTTTTCCGCGAGGCTCTAGCAATTAGCTCAATTATAGGAGCTAAACATGGGGTTGGGGAATCGCTCCCTTCTCACTCACTATTTGGCCGGGATAGTGTTTGCAATTATTGTTAAAATCTAACATTTTAAGATTTCAAATGATCCATTTTTTGCCGCCCAAGTCTTTCAATTCAAGGTCATAACACCAGTTCAGCGATTTCAATGGGCAACAGTAGGTATATGTATTTGAAACGTTTACTTTGCAAGTTTGACATCGCTGTCAGAAAGGTCGGGTCAATTTTGAGATCGCTAAAGTCAATGGTAAAAGTTGAACTGCGCTTTTTTTGGACGGAACGCATAATAAACACTCTGAAAACATGTGGTTCCTGATGAGATACAATACTGAATGAGAAAATTGTTTGTTTTGTTGGGAGCCATCTTTTTCGGTCTGAGAAGGCCCTTGCAGAGCTATGACATAACTATGCTCTGGTGTAGTAATTTGGTTGTGCGAGCCAGCGACAGTGATCTGCGGACTCCGGAAGCGTGACTGTTCCCGTGGGACGATTGCCCTGTCGGGCGGTCCAGCCGTCTCTCCAACGGTCACCCGAAGAGGGTTATGTGTCTTGGAGTGGAACCGACATCAACTACAGGTTGGCTGGTGGGGTGACCTCCAGTCCAGAGAGGGAAGCATGAAGACAAGGGGCGATGCGGATTGTTTTTTCCTGAGGATAGCGAGGACGGAAGGAATCTAGCACCCTTGACCCTTCCTTATACTGAATGTATATCAGGCTGTTAAATCCCCTAAGCGTTTTTTTTTTTCTCGACATCAAGGTGTCATTAATAAAAATATGAAATCCGGGAGGATAAATTAAATATAGAAATTGTGGCCAACAGAACATTATCAGTTGCGTTCAACATACTCGTAAGCATGATCACACACCCAGCTTACACATGAGCCATGTAATAAATATTTTTGATAGACATGCTTAAGCTATGAAATCATCTAAAGTGTTTGTAAAGTTTCACGATACGGATCTAATATCCTGCTATCCATCATGACCATTTCTGGTCAGGTCATGTCTTTGAACATAGGCCAAATTCTTCAAATGACCTCCCTCGCCGGCACAGGGAGGGAGGGTTGATGCAACCCCCCCCCCCCCTAAGGGTTTTCGCGAATAACTCGCGTAAAAAGCGGCCGATCGCGACGAAACTTTCAGTACCCTCGCATTGATAAATTTTACACCGACCCTGAAAATTTCATGACCCTGACCCAAATGACCTTTGACCATCTGAATCACCTGAAGGTCAGGTCAGGTCATTGACCTTTGGTGACCTCGGTTCACTTTTTCGAGTTTTACATGTTTCTACGCTACTTTTTTTTAGCTGAATTCGAATTTAGCAACCATTTGAACATTTACGAAGTAGTTTTGGTGCCTTCGTAACATGTTACGAAGCTGTCAGAGGCGGATGACAGGTATTACGAATACCCGTCGTGACCCCTACTGGTTTACCTGACCTGACCTGACCCGACCTGGTCTAAATGCTTTAAGACATCATCTCTAATCAAAACTAACACGATATTCGTGATCAGCACCCCGGAAAACGCCATAGTAGCCACACTTTACGACTTTCTAACAGGTCCCCATTTTCCCGATTTTCGGGTCATTGACCTGACCTGGAAGGTCACCCGATGACCTATGTAGGACCTTAAAATTGGGTATCATCGGCTTCCTCTCGTGACGGGCAACACGCTCGTTTTTTTTCCCGCGAAGCTCGAGCTCAATCAGGGGCCAAGCGCGAGGGGGGTCGTGCCAACTCCCCCCCCCCCTTATGCCGTCGAAGGATGCAAAATGGCCTGTTCCGGCGAGGGTTAAAGATCAACTTTTGATTCATTCGAAGCGTTTTGATAAGAGGAACACGATGCTGGTAAAATTAATTTCATGCAAGTTTAGCTTAAAACTTTTAGTGTTTGTGGAAAAGCAATTGGTTTTCTCATAATACCGATGGTGGCAGTTGCTGTTATTTACGTGCTAAGCCGTTGACCTTAATTAAATCTGACAATATTATTCAGACATAGCGGTAAACGAGCTGCTTGTTGTGTTAGGTTAGGCTCTTTCGGTCGATTTCAGAGTGGGAAGGATGACAGGAATTAGGGGGAGACAGGGGGCCAGGGCGGGAGTCCTGAGCCTCATGCTCCGCTGGGGCCGAGCCCATCACGTGGGTTGGATTGCCCTGATACATGGATAGCCCTGGGCGGTGTTTCACGGTCCCGCGCTGCAGCACGCTGCGCTGCGCTGCCATGCATTGTAGCGGCGGTTGATATGAATTCGGCTCCACGCTAGCGTTACGAGCTTCCGAGTCTGTTGATGTTTCCATGGAAATTGGAAACCCAATGCACCGGTGCGCACAACACACCCTGTCCCAACAAAATTTTACCATCGATGACCTCTGGTGACATGACCTTTTGCTCTGAACCGATCTAAATTTGGCTGAAGTATTTTTTCTTGTTTTTGCTACTTTCGACGCTACTTCAAATACCACTTAAATGCCCAAATTAGAAGAGTCAGACATTTTGTTTTTCTCACACACAATGGCAATACAAAAACAATGTAATAAGACCAGACGTTTCGACAACAAAGTGCCTTCGTCAGTGGAAAACAAGATATAGGGTTTACATCGATAAAAATATAGATTTTTTATATTTTTATCTTCTATATTTTTTATCGATGTAAAGCCTATATCTTGTTTTCCACTGACGAAGGCACTTTGTTGTCGAAACGTCTGGTCTTATTATATTGTTTTTGTATTATCATTGTCTGCGAGAAAAACTAAATGCCCAAAGCTGAGTTATAAGAATGATGCTCAATCCCCATTTCCCCTCCAAGTTCCAACAGGGCGTGAGAGTCTAGGCATTCCTACGGGGGCACGGGCTAACAATGACTATCTCATAATCATTGTGGCCATGAACATCTACTGCCATTCTTTAACACCGGTTTCGCTGCGCTGAGCGGTGGCCGTCTCGTTTGTTGGATTCTACAGCTGGCTGGCGGAAAGCGTTACCGGCCGCCCGTCCACCGCCCGCGGGCCGGACCGAGCGGTCCCGCTGACCCTACCTGACCTGAGCCCGGCGCGATATGGGACGGGCAGACGGGGGTTCGGCTCAGCGAAGGCAGCGCCCACTGGTGCTGGGGACTTTTTTAATAGACCTACTGTACGGCGCAACGCCACCAACATCCAGGTCCTTCTAAGGGCCAAAGAACACCTGACGACGGCCGGAGAAGTAACTGGCCGAAACGTTGTGAAACTAACATCTCAACTCAAGACGGGGACGAAAGTCCGACAACTAACATCAGTAACAGCTCTCCAGATGGGCACGGAAATTTGGCGAGCAGTGTATTGCAAAATGTTGCATAGCCGCCGAGGCGCACGTTTGCGCACCTTTTTACTGTCTGACCAGTTAGGTAACATCCCAGTGCGTATTGTGACACGCCATTTAGAGCGGGACCTAGGGGTAAAAGATCGGCTCTAACTTAGTGATCGATGTTAGTTTCGAAAATATGAGATGACGCGACGATAAATTGATCTCTCATGCTGCTTAATGATGCACCTATTCTCTTTTTTCTTTCCGCGGGATTGATCATAACATGTCACAGAACAACTCATAAAAGCATTGACGTGGACAACTAACGCACCTAGGAGCCCCGTGGCATATACTTTGACCTTCAAACATGCGTTAATCATGACTTGTCCACGGTCCAAAAAAACTTTGTGTTTGAGGCCCCTTTTTCCCCATACCAAGATGTTGCATGACCAAACAACTGTCATGTATGTAATGTGTGGACATTTTGCCGTCGATTGGTATGTTTTTTGTTTTCATAAAAGCGAAAAGAAAACTTGGGATTGTGAGAGGCTAGATCGGCCCGAACGCATACAGTGCAGTGGCTCTTGAGGGGCGCCAGCAACCTTGGATTGACTTTTCCGGTCAGACTGGGATCTTTACAGGGGCGTTGCCACGGATTTTTGAGTGGGGGGGGGGGTCGGGTTTCCGGTCTTCATCTTGATGGGTAGGGGTGTTTTAGCCACACTCCCGGTTTTTTCGTGTGTTGAGAAAAACCTCGGCGCGCAGCGCCACGAAAGCAGCGGTATATCGTATTGTACATCACTTTTGCATCGTGCATAAAACTCAAGCACAGTTCACCTAAGGTCAGGTCACAATGTCATGTCAAGGCGGTCAAGCTCAGTTTTAATGCCTCTAAAAACTGCAATATTGTCATTCCTAGGGTAGTGTGGGGTAATTTGAACATATTTTTACGTCTTCTCCGTTGTAAAAAATTCCAGCTCAACCCTGGATGAAGAAAAACTGTTTGAGTAGCGCATGTGTCACTTGCTTTCACCATGCAGGCCTCATTTTTGGACGAGCCGATCATACATTGTATAGCATAGCATCACTTTTCCACCAAGTCACGGCAGGCGCGGATCCAGCGGGGGGCGGCGGGGGCGGCCGCCCCCCCCCCCCCTCCATCCGAAAAGGCGCCCATAGCCCGCGGCAGAGAGGGCGCCCCGAGCAGAAGAGCGGCGACACAGCAAAGGTTGAGGAGCAATAGGGCGCCTCCAGCAGAAGTTGTGCTCACCAAGCAGGAGAGCGATGCCCAATTGCCCATTCCCAGCAGATGAGAGTCGCCCCAGCAGCAGATGGGCGCCCCCAGCAGAAGAGGGGCGTCTTATTACAATAATAAAAAGATACCTTCTGTTCAAGAGGGGCGCCCCTGACAGCGGAAGGGCACCCCCAGCAGGAGAAAGCACCCCTGAAGAGGAGCGACGCCCCAGCAAACGGAGAGAGGCGCCCCCATTCCAAGAAGAAGAGGGGCGCCCTGACAGCAGATGGGCGCCCCAGCAAAAAAGGAGCCCCATAAGAAGAAAATGACATTGGGTGCCACTGGCAGAAGAGGGTCGCCCCCGGCAGCGGAAGGGGCCCAGCAGAAGAGAAGGGTCTCCAGCACGAGAGGGGCGCCGCAGCAGAAGAGGGGTAACCCAGCAGAAGAGGGGCGCCCCAGCAGAAGAGAGGCGCCACAGCAAAAGTTGATCAGAAATAGGGAGTCTCCGGCAGAGGTTTGGCTCGCCAAGCAGAATAGGGGCGCCCCATTGACAATATCCGGCAGAAGAGAGCTGCCCCGGCAGCAGATGGGCGCCCCAGCAGGCAGCAGTCGTTGGGTGCCCCCAGTGGAAGAGGGGCGCCTCATTCCAAGAAGAAAAGGAGCATATTCTGCACAAGAGGGGCGCCCCTGACAGCGGAAGGGCAGTCCCAGCAGATTGGCGGTGCCCCAGAAAAAGGAGAGGGGTGCCCCACTCCGAACAAAAGAGGGGCGCCCCAGCAAAAAAAAAGAGGAGCCCCATAAGAAGAAAAGGGGTGCCGCTGGCAGAAGAAAAACGTCCCCCGCAGTGGAAGGGCGCCTCCAGAAGAGGCGTCTCCAGCAAAAGAGAAGTGCCCCCTGCAGGACAGGGGCACCCCAGCAAAAGTTGGACAGAAATGGGGCGCCTCCAGCAGAATTTGGGGTCGCCCAACAGGAGAGGGTCGCCCCATTCACAGCAGAAAAAGGGACTCTCCAGCAGCAAAGGGGCGCCCTAACAGAACAGTGCACTCCAAGTAGAAGTGTAACGCATCAGGAAGAAGAGGGGCGCTTCTAGCAGAAGATGGGCGTCTCAGATAAGTGGGTCGCCTACAACAAATTGGTCGTTCTTAGAAGAAATGAGGCGACTTAAGCAAAGTGGGCCTCCCCATGACGGATTGAGCGATCCAACCAGAGGTTGGGTGCCCCCAGGAGAAGTGAGGCAAACCAGCAAAAGTGAGACGCTTCCAGAAAAAGAGGGACATGACCGAGAGAAGAAGGATGCACCAGCAAATGGAAGCCACTTTTTGCTAATATTTTTTGCTAACGTAGCGGCGCCCATCTACGACTTTTAACCCGCGCCGTGCTGGTGGTCTGAGTTTTCCGTGTCGTGCTGGGGGGGGGGGGGGCAGTAACTCCGCTCCTAGGTCGCGTAGCGACACGCGGTAAGTGGTTTCTCGGTTAGGTCAAATAAGGTCAGGTCACCAAAGGCCATCAAAGGTAAAATGTTGCCTATTTCAACATTTTTCGAAACACCGGCACATAGCTCGGAAACCAATAGCGCTATAGTGCCGCGGTAAAGCGCATTCAATAGCCCTTTCAACGGTGTTTCTGTAAACTGCACTCAGAATTGACCTCTGGTCAACGGTTTTGCCTCCAGTCGGCAAAAACTCTAAAGATAGCAGTTTTACGTTTCCTGCAATAGCTTTAGACTCAAGAGAGTCTCGACATTACGCTTGCCAGCATCGCGTTTCTGTCGTCGAGACGCGTCGAATGGACTATAGGATGACCTTGAAAAGGTAATTTTGAGAATTTGACCTCAGGTCAAGGTCATGACCTCACCCGGAAATGTCATGTTGCACATCAGTCGATCCGTATCGTCGAGCTGAACACAACTGAGGTGTTTTTATCGTTCTAGCATGTATCTTTCAAAGGTTATTTTCAAAAAACTGTTGTGGACCTTTCATGACCTGAGATGACCTGTAGGATATAAAGAATGGTCACAGGTGCAATTTTCTTATTCAGTGTGTTAATTTTACATGTATCCTAATGCTTGCGATTGTCTAGAATGGCGCTCATCCAAAAGAGATGCCTTTCAGTTGTCTCCCATAAACTTAGGTAGGTACAGGTCTCGCGGGTTTTAGCGGTAGGTCGCTCGGCGAGCGGGAGGGCAACCAGTTCCACCTCTGTATCGGTGACCATTTGCTCCGCCCAGTTACTCGCGAGCGCGTACTACGGCACATAGTAAAGTGGGGAGTGAGAGGTTAGAGTGGCAGCCTGCGTAGAGGCTAAAACCGGTTTCTATCGTCTGGGCCGGCGACACGGCATGCGGTCAGGGGACGGGGAAAGGTCAGAGGTCACTCACATGTGCAGTACCGCATTCCGTCCTCTCTGCGTGCTGACCAGCGCACGACCTCGGCCGTTGGCCAATCGGCATTGAACGGTCAAGGCCACCCGTAGCCAGCGGGCGGGGTGAGCCGGCAGCGTGCCGATTCATAGGCAGTCGTTCAAAGTTTAGAAAAAAAAGTTTTAGCCGAGGCCGGGAGACGACTGTAATGCTATTTCTTGGGAACAGTTCTGTCATTTAACCCGCGCTCCGTTAGGGTCTCCTGAGCATCGGTCCCATTGGGGCGGGAGGAGCATTTTGCCCCCCCCCCCCCTAAGACCTCGAGATCACGCAAAATAACGACAAGCAGCAAACGGTGTTGGATGGTCCCAACGAGGAAATATCTTTTGGCTCAATTTCATTGACCTCGGTCGAACCGATGACGTCACTTAGGGTGTTGACCTCAGGTCACGGTCAGGTCAGCACCCCCAGGTCATGAAGTTGGTGGAAAGAGGTCATGTCGCATATCATTCGATTCGGCAGGTCTTCTTGAGTCCATTGGTGGCTTTTCCGACTCGCTAGCTCAATTTGATCGGGAGTTATTGACGAAAAACTAATATGACCTTGATGACGTCATAAATGACGTCACGCAAGGTCAACATTGCAAAAGTTACGCATCTAACCTTGCAAGGAGTGCGTCAAATCACGATTCTGTGGGCTTGAGATAGTTAGAGGTCGTTCCCGGCGCCAGAATAGCAGTTTTCATTTTTCTTCTTGACTTATAATGCATTATAACGAGGTCACGAAAATGACCTGACCTCGAATAACCTTAAGGAAAATCTGAGATATACAAGCTGTGAGACTCGTAATGGATATTAGGTCCTGCAAGTTTCATTTCCCTGTGAAAGCTCCTCTGGCCGTGAGGGCGTTGCGAAGTTGCGACATCAGAAGACCGTGCAGAGGTTCACTTATGACGTCATAGGTCGGTGGCCTGACCTGACCCGAAAATGCGGTTGGTGTAAAAAGATCCGGCTTGAATCAAAGGTCAGCTATGCCAAGTTTCAGCTCTCTATCGCCAGCGTGTTTGGAGCTATCGCGAAAAAAACCTATAGGGGTTCGGCACCCGCACCCCTCCCCTTCGGCCGGCGAGGATTGACCTAAAAATATTTGACTTACCTTTGCCTGTAATCTTTCCTAAGGCATTGCCTTCGGCACTGCACTGCTTCGCCGCGAGCAATTTGATGTTTATTTCCACATGGTATTGGTGCTTTTAAACTTGCTTGTGCCATGAATAATTATTAGTTATGAAATCAGGTGGTCAAAGGATATCATGTGATTTGCTTCTTACTTGGGGATTGCACCAAAAGTAAACTGGTGATCGGTCCTAAGTAAATAAACACCACCTAACCTAACCTAACCCTAACCTAGCCTAGGTTTGCAGATTGACATTTTTCAACTAATTGACATTTCGGCAAACTGCCAATTCGGCAGATTGACATTTCGGCAGATTGACATTTCGGCAGATTGACATTTCGGCAGATTGACATTTCGGCAAATTGACATTTCGGCAAATTGACATTTCGGCAAATTGACATTTCGGCAAATTTACATTTCGACTAATTGACATTTCGACTAATTGATATTTCGACTAATCGACATTTCGGCAAATCGCATTTCGGCAAATTTACATTTCGACTTATAGGCATTTCGGCAAATTGGCATTTCGGCAAAAAGGCATGTCGGCAAATGGCATTTCGACTTTTAGCATTTCGACTTTTTGACACGTCGGCAAAAAGCACATCGGCAAAATGACATTCGGCGAAATGCATTCGGCAAAATGGCATTCGGTAAATCGCCTTTCGGCAATTTGTCCGGACACCCCCGTTGGGTGGCACCACTGTAGTCATAGGCGACTGCAGGGAAGCCGCGGTCAGAATGCCCCAAACAGCGAATTTTGAGGTTTTCTTTTAATTTCTCCGAAACTAGCCGGTAGTGATGTCAATTTCAGAAATTTTGGAAACCAATACCAAACCGATACCGACCAAACCCACTGAGAGTATACCAAAACCGAACCGATTTTCAGAAATAGGGGGGAAATACCGACTAGATACCGAAATCAGGGAATTATCAGACATGTGCTTCAAACTTTCTCAAGACATATGATTAGCCTTGAAAGGTATCTAATACTTTAAAATATGGGAACAAAAACAAATCAGGCAACCTCTTAACTATTTGCACTGCAAAAAAACATTCATAACTGTATTTTGTAACTATTAATATTCAGGTCAGTTATTTAACTGGAATGTGGATTCAAGTCATCTGCATAAGGTGTTAGAACAATAACTTGTCCATGCCTGAACCAACAAACGTTCTTTCAATTCCAGTCATTCATTTCGAGTCCGGTCAAGACAGGGTTAAGTGTGTTATCATGATCCAAAAGTGGTGACCCCATTGACAATGATGAGCTACACCTTGGGCTACACCATTAATGTAAACAAAACCCATGATACCTACAGTTCAACCGTTCAACCCAAGTAGCATGGTGATTGGTGACGATACTGACGCAGCCAATTTTTCTTCATAAACAAATGTTTAACACAACAAAACTTGATAAATGATTACTTACGAGGCACACTGATAGATAGCAGACACCACTGTAATGATATCGCGATGAAATCTAAGTAAAATGTCCATAATTTTACGGAAGCATTGACACACGTCACGTGTCATCTCTTCCATAATGGCGGCCTTAGAGGCGGCGGCCATTTGCATTAAGCTGTATAAAATAAAGTTTTTCTTTTCTTTTCCTTAAGTCCACTTAAATCAAAATTCCTTGTATAAATTTTGACATCTTAAAATTAATTCAAAAAAGCTTGTAGGCCGTTTTTGCTGAAAAATGAAGTACCAGAAAAACAAAGTTGTTCAATTATTTTCAATTAGCTATTGAGCTACATCGGTACTTGGCGCAGCTGCGACATTGAAATGTTTTTAGATGTGTTCAGTTTTGAAACTGCTGTGTGCGAATCAAGCCAAAAACCAATTATATTTTATTAATGCTTATGATAACATTGCTAGCGATCTGTATCTGTTGAGGTGAGCAGGAAAGAGAACACTAATTGAAGAAAATAAATTATCCACAGGATCATGACAGGATCGCTCACTACAGAGGCTTTTGAAGTTGAGCGAAGTTGAAGATTTGTGGGATGATGATGAAGTGACAAATGCTGCCTTCAATATTAGATGATAATGGTGAATCTAGTGCTGTATTAAACAGGGTTTTGGATAATGTAATTGCATTGCAGTGAAATGGAGAGCAAGACAAGGTCAAGATCAATCACAGACTCCTCAAAACAAAGTCAAATTTGTTGCTAATAAATGCCTTGGAAATTTTGAGAAAGGCAGTTAAAGTATGTTTTCCAGCATACAGTGAGTAAAACATTAATTCATGTTCATGTCTTGCACATTGGCTTTCTTTGTAAGATAATTATCCTCATGGTATTGGAATTTGCTAACACTGATAACTGATAAGTTGCCATTTAACATTGGTGGTCTGATGTATTTGATATTGCAGCTCATGTGTTTGCCCATTTGTTAGGACATCATGCATTTGGGAGAAATGTGTCATGATTGCCATTTTTTCTTCATCCAGTGTCATTTAGCAAATCAATTTTGAGTTCAGAAGGTTTATCAAAAATGCTTTCAAATCTTTTATGGCAGTAGTTGATTTTCATGATACCGACAAAATACCAAATGTTTTTGGTATATCATACCGAATACCGAATCGGTTTTGGTTCGGTATCGGTATACCGAAATTTTGGTAACCGATTGACACCACTACTAGCCGGCATACGATCAAACCTTTTTCCATGATCATGGAAGGGAGCTATACGAATAAATCAGTCACATCTTCAAGCCTACAAAGCTGAAGACGAAAAAGACATAACCGGAAAGGCAAAACCTACGCTTAAAACCCGCGGGACCTGTACCTATATATGTAGTATATATACCTAATGGAGATTGGAGAGGTCGCAAAACTGACCTGACCTTAGCTCACAAATATCAAAATTCCGAGATACACATTTCATGAATGTTGTTGCTTTCATCAATCGCTGACAGTTTCAAAGCGACCGTTTAGTCGGTATAGCAGTGGTGAGCATTTTAACTTTCTGGGGTTAGATCACTTAGACCTGGTGGCCTGCCGTTGCATGACTCGGGTCTGACATTGTTACAACATGTGCAGAAAAGATGCATGATAAGTTGTGCTAAAAACGGCGGCGCTGCGCACAGCTGTTTTTCAGATGTTTGCGAAAAACCTGAGGGGGAGCATGACAACGTCCCACACCACGGCGCGGGTTTGAAGACTCTCGATTTTGACGACAGTTTGGCGCCCCTTCGTATGAAGCGCCCCCAGATTGCCAGGTCGCCCCTATTTTGACTTGCCGCCCCCCCCCCCTCCCGAAAATTCCTGGATCCGCCCCTGAGTCACGGTGTGTTCAATTTGCCCCACCGTGGGGTAATTTGAAAACAGTTGCAGAGTATCAATATCTGCACGCTGCACACCGGTCAGTTGACAGAATTCGCCTCTCTTCAATTAACAGAACGTCTATCATCTCCGTTCGATAAAAACTCCCAAACCCTACTTGATCTGTTATAGTGGTGCCAATCGGAACGTGGACATTCGGAGTTCCGATTCTTTATAATGTCCAATTCGGAATTGATTGCACAAAGGTATAGTAGTCTGGACAACATTGGACGATGGCCTGCTACACTTAAGCATTTTTATCAAGTAATCGTGCGTAGCAATGATTGGCGAATGGAAAGCTTGTTAAGCTCTCAATATAATGAACACTTTTCGGCTGGTAAAATTACATGATAAGCAATTTAAATGACAGTTTTGAGTGTTAATAGCTGCATAATTTTCAGACATATTTGGACAAATAGTTGACTTTAAAATTTTTGGACGGAAAATCAACGAAAATGCCGGACATTAGACGGATATTAGACGTAAATGTAAATTTTCTAAAACTGGCATTACTTATCTGCTACTGCTTTGGGTCGAAAATATTGGCAATAAAACTGGGAGCGTTGTTTTTTCGGAGCTATCCCTGTCTTCATTGAAATTCTCACACTATGTTCAAATTACCCCACGCTCAAAGCTATTTTGCCATTTTTAAAAACAGGGTTCAAAAACAAATTTCTTGGATTGAAGGCACTGATTAGGTCTTTGTACAACAAAAGCCGTTGCGTATTAGACGCTAGCAATGCAAGCAGGGCTGGTAAAAAAGCAAATTGCGTCCCCGACCAAAAAATGAGAGCGAAAAATGACCCCGACCTTTTTACGATTCATGTATGCAGGCTGCATGCAACTACGATGCGCGTTTCATTAGGTTTCATTTCTATATTATTTTTTTACGAGCAGTCATATGTACTAAATTGCTTATCAGACTCGCGCTTCGAAATCTCCAGTTTGTTAATTAAATGTCACGGCATCACTCGGTCACCGGGTAGCGAACAGACGAAGAACCCGGAAAGGGTAGGGGGCGCTACGAACGTCGAATAGATGCAATAGGTGTCGCTATTGTATCGGTAGCTCACAACGACGACGGCTAGAAACTATCGACCCCGCATGTTATACCCCGGTTCCGAATCTAGTCGTTTGTCTAGTCGTATAGCTGGCTACAACTGGTCGTCAATCAACCCCGCTTGAAATAGCACAGCCGACAGCGGGGTCGGTGTCTAAGCGTCTGTTAGTATGTATTTGATCATCTAGTTTGATCTAGTTTTCGTTAGCAACTGTCGACGGTAGTTTTCAATTCAATTCAATTCATGTATTTAGCAACTTTCCACTTTACAGTGGCTGTTTAAAAGTTACACGTCTTGTGAATAAAAAGGTGGGACATAAAACGAGATAATATAAAAGATGACATGAAAAAACACACACACACACACACACACACACACACACACACACACAACATCACCACCACTAGGGTCAGAGGTCAATCGGCCAACCAGACACATCCGTATCATCGCCTCAACATCATATCATCGTCTAGAAGAAAATCTTTAAGACGGCGCTTGAACTGATAGATATGCTGGGCATTACGTACATCTAGTTTACGTAATGCGGAAAAACGCCTAACAATTACATAAGTTTACATTAGTTATTTATATTACATTAGTTACATAAGTTTACGACAGTTGCTATCATGCGGGGTCGATAGTTTCTAGCCGTCGTAATGCCCAGCATATCTATCATGTACGTAATGCCGTTTTGCTGTTAAGGAAGTGAGTTGTGGCTACTAATTGTTCATAACCACGTTGTAGGTATGTATTAGGTATAGGAGCTTTTTATGTCCTTGTTAAAGGGGATATACGTTGTGGATTCAATGATATCTTTTACTTGCGTTTAGTTTCTGCTTTATTTGAAAGTTATTTATTACTGTAAAAGTTTACTAAATGTGGTAATTTTGACCCCGGGTACTTGAACTTTTACTGGTACTGTGTCCCCGACGACGTCAGTAGGACATAACACTTTACCAGCCCTGACAGGGCTGGTAAAAAAGCAAATTGCGTCCCCGACCAAAAAATGAGAGCGAAAAATGACCCCGACCTTTTTACGATTCATGTATGCAGGCTGCATGCAACTACGATGCGCGTTTCATTAGGTTTCATTTCTATATTATTTTTTACGAGCAGTCATATGTACTAAATTGCTTATCAGACTCGCGCTTCGAAATCTCCAGTTTGTTAATTAAATGTCACGGCATCACTCGGTCACCGGGTAGCGAACAGACGAAGAACCCGGAAAGGGTAGGGGGCGCTACGAACGTCGAATAGATGCAATAGGTGTCGCTATTGTATCGGTAGCTCACAACGACGACGGCTAGAAACTATCGACCCCGCATGTTATACCCCGGTTCCGAATCTAGTCGTTTGTCTAGTCGTATAGCTGGCTACAACTGGTCGTCAATCAACCCCGCTTGAAATAGCACAGCCGACAGCGGGGTCGGTGTCTAAGCGTCTGTTAGTATGTATTTGATCATCTAGTTTGATCTAGTTTTCGTTAGCAACTGTCGACGGTAGTTTTCAATTCAATTCAATTCATGTATTTAGCAACTTTCCACTTTACAGTGGCTGTTTAAAAGTTACACGTCTTGTGAATAAAAAGGTGGGACATAAAACGAGATAATATAAAAGATGACATGAAAAAACACACACACACACACACACACACACACACACACACAACATCACCACCACTAGGGTCAGAGGTCAATCGGCCAACCAGACACATCCGTATCATCGCCTCAACATCATATCATCGTCTAGAAGAAAATCTTTAAGACGGCGCTTGAACTGATAGATATGCTGGGCATTACGTACATCTAGTTTACGTAATGCGGAAAAACGCCTAACAATTACATAAGTTTACATTAGTTATTTATATTACATTAGTTACATAAGTTTACGACAGTTGCTATCATGCGGGGTCGATAGTTTCTAGCCGTCGTAATGCCCAGCATATCTATCATGTACGTAATGCCGTTTTGCTGTTAAGGAAGTGAGTTGTGGCTACTAATTGTTCATAACCACGTTGTAGGTATGTATTAGGTATAGGAGCTTTTTATGTCCTTGTTAAAGGGGATATACGTTGTGGATTCAATGATATCTTTTACTTGCGTTTAGTTTCTGCTTTATTTGAAAGTTATTTATTACTGTAAAAGTTTACTAAATGTGGTAATTTTGACCCCGGGTACTTGAACTTTTACTGGTACTGTGTCCCCGACGACGTCAGTAGGACATAACACTTTACCAGCCCTGAATGCAAGATTTTGCGCTGCAATGAAGTTGCAATGACGTGTTGTTAGGCGTTTTTCCTTGCGAAATTGATTTTTACACTGTGCGTCAACATCTTCATTCCCTGAAACTTTAAACCCCGTTAATATGATAGCCCTTTTAGTTACGATAATTTCCCTCATTGGTCTTATTGTCATGCCACTTATGGATTTTCCGTAATTTTGTGTTATTCACACTATGTTCAAATTGCCCCACATGTTCAAATTACCCCACCCTACCCTATAGATTATCTCCTATAAGTCTGAAATTTGGTGTAATGAATGGAATTATAGATGCCAACAGTTCATGAATCTGGGATTTTACATCTGAAAAGTGAAGTCAGGTCAAATATGTGACCTCACCAATCATGATAAGACATGGGAAAATGCACGAATGCCCTCTGCTTTGAACGAATATGCTACCAGTATAACGCCTTTTGGGGCGACTAACGGAGCGAGCGAGAGGGTGGGCCTTGCACGTGCGGAATTGCGAGGGGGTACCTCCAACTGACTTGTGCACGGCACCCTACTAACCGGTCTCTAGCGATGTGCCAAATTTGAGCACAATCGGCCCAGCCGTTCTCGAGATCTGGAAGCGGCACCCTGCACGTGCGCACGTGCGAAATGGGTCCCGACTGACTTTTGTACGGCACCCTACTAACCGGTCCCTAACTGTGTACCAAATTTGAGCGCAATCGGTCGAGCCGTTCTCGAGATCTGAAATCGACCCCTGCACGTGCGCACGTGCAGCACAACCCCCATTGTGGCACATGCATATGCATTGCCTAGTGGGTGCCTACCTACATGCCAACTTTCAGCGCAATCGGCCCAGTAGTTACCAAGATATTGCAACAATTACGAAACTGACACCTCTTCGTTTTGCACGTGGCACGTGCATAAGGGGTCATCCACATGCATCGGGAATAGTCCAATACTTGGTAGAAGGAATGAAGCTACCCTACAAAAATTACCGCTTGTAAATCGGTCAAGTGGTTGCTGAGATATAAGCCTTGCAAAAGCGTCCGCACGGCCGGCCGGCCGCTCATACTCAGAAATTTCCGTTAATCTAAGGAAAGACTCCGCTCGCTTCGCTCGCTCCGTAAAAAACGCTAGATACTTTTGAAGCCATGGCACCTCTGCTCATTTTAGAGACAAGGTGCAGCTAATGACCAGTGGTGACTCGAATGGTCAGTCATTAGGTCATCAAAGGTCTCTAACACATTTTCGACAGCAACTTTTGATGGAGACGCTGTAGAGCGATGACATCACCTGAAGTGTGTTCAGCTCAGCAACACAGATTGATCCATATGCAGCAGGTTCTTTTCCGGTCAGGACATGACCTTTACTTGATGTCAAGTTTTCTAGTTAAGTTTTTAAGTTCAAATTGTAAGCCATGCGACGTGTTTCGACGAAACAAACACAATGGTGATAACATGAATATGATACACATTCACTGAATCATAGGTTGTTACAGAACAAATGTTTCGGCAAAATCCGTCCGTTTAGCTGTTTGGCCTCTGTGGTACATACACAAGCCATAGACCCGAAGTCATATCTGAGGCGAAGTTGGCGAAAGAGCTTTAATCCTCGCATGTGTAGGGGGGGGGGGGTCGGATGGACCCCCCCATGGTTTTTCGCGAATAACTCGCGTAAAAAGCGGCCGATCGCGTCGAAACGCTCAGTACCCTCACATTGATCAATTTTACACCTACCCTGAAAATTTTATGACCCTGACCCAAATGACCTTTGACTTCTAACAGGTCCCGATTTTCCCGACTTTGGGTCATTGACCTGACCTGGAAGGTCAACCAATGACCTAGGACCTTAAAATTGGGTATCATTGGCTTCGTCTCGTCACGGGCAACACGCTCGTTTTTTTCCGCGAAGCTCTAGCTCGATCAGGGGCCAAACGGCAAGGGGGAGGGGGGTCCAACCGACCCCCCTACACATTAGAAGCTGGCAAACGCCGTACACATGCGAGGGTTAACCCTCGCCGGCACAGGGGGCTGATGCAACCCCCCTAAGGGTTTTAGCAAATAACTTGCGTAAAAAGCGGCCTATCGCGACAAAACTTTTAGTACCCTCGCATTGATCAATTTTACACCTACCCTGAAAATTTCATGACCCTGACCCAAATGACCTTTGACCTGTGACCTCTTTTCCGAGACCATGTTTGGCCGGAATCGCGATTCGACGTATGTCTGCTCGCATTAGCCGCGCGTTTGCAAGCTTTTCGTGGTTTCAAACGTTCAAACATGTGATTTGATGTTGCTCCCATGCATTGCTAGGGTCGGTGTCAAGAAAGGTCAGGTCATTGACCTTTGGTGACCTAGGTTCACTTTTTCGAGTTTTTCATGTTTCTAGGCTAGTTTTTGGAGCTGAATTCGAATTTAGCAACCATATGAACATTTACGAAGTAGTTTTGGTGCCTTCGTAACATGTTACGAAGCTGTCAGAGGCGGATGACAGGTACTACGAATACCCGTCACGACCCCTACCGTTTGACCTGACCTGACCTGACCTGACCTGGTCTAAACGCTTAACGACATCATCTTTGATCAAAACTAACACGATATTCGTGATTAGCACCCCAGAAAACCCCTTAGCAGCCATACTTTACGAATTTCTAACAGGCCCCGATATTCCCGATTCAACCGATGACCTATGACCTTAAAATTGGGTATCATTGGCTTCCTCTCGTGACGGGCAACACGCTCGTTTTTTTCCGCGAAGCTCTAGCTCCATCAGGGGCCAAACGCGAGGGGGTTCGTACCATTTTGAGTTCCCCTTGTGCAGTCGAAGGCAGGGGCCCGGGAACGATTTTCAAGTTGGGGGGCGAGCCTAAATAGGCATGACATGATGCATATGAAACAGTGGCGTAGCTAGGGGTCTAAGGGGACACGTACCCCCCCCCCCCCATCGGGTTCAAAGGGACCCTCGGGTCCGAGGAACCCTGCGGCGCCATTTGACCGCTGAGGGTTAACGATGGCCATATTTCTACTTAGAAGGGCCCCATGATGGGGCTTGTTAGAGCACCTCATGGGCCCTAAATAGCCACTTTAAGATCTCCATAAGGGCCCCACGCCGGCTTCTGAGGGCACCTCGGTGGTCTCCAAAGGCCCGTTACTGGCCTCTGAGAGTTCTTACCGGCCTATGAGGGGCCAGTTTTAGGGGCATTTCCCGCCTGTGATGGTCCCACACTTACTGAGGGTCCCATAACGGCAACTGTGGGGCCCTCATCGGCGCCTATGAGGGCCCACACCGGTGTCTCTGCGGGTTTCACACCCCCAATCCTGAGTGCCTACACCAGTGCCTATTAAAGCCCTATATAGGCGGCTCTGAGGACCCAACCAACACCTGCGCATCTAAAGGCCACCCACTGGTGACTTTTGAGGGCCCCACACCGGTGACTCTGAGGGCCCCACCGGCGTCTGACAGTACCATGCCGGTTTTTAAGGACCCCACAGGACTTCTTCTGCCGGCCTAAGGACCCCTTGCCGGTCACTGAGACCCCCTGCCGGCTTGTAGAGAGTTCACGTCAGCAGCTCTTAAGGCCCCATACCCGTCTGTAACGGCTCCACACCGGCGTCTATGAGGGCCCACAGCAACGCCTGTAAGGACCCTCATCGGCGCCTGAGAGAATCACACTAGCACCTCTGAGCGCCCACACCGGCACCTGCATGACGGCCCCACACCGGTGCCTCTAAAGGCCCCTTACCGGCGGCTCTGAGGGCCATACGCCGGTGATTCTGAGGGTGCTACCGATAACCGAAGGCACCACACAAGCCCTTGGTGTCGCTGAGCTTTAATCCCATACCGGCCCTCCAAGGGCGCCACGTCAGTGCACTCATTGCCCCACACCCCTCCCTCACACCCGGAGAGGGTAAACTGTGTTATACCTATAGCAACGATTTTACTTCGGTGTACGTTATGTACTATATGTTACTATATGTATATGTTATATAGGTATGTTACTATATGTAACGTATAGTACTTATATGTACTATACGTCATGTACGTTATGTACCGGTATTTCTCACAGTTGACTCAAAATGGTCCAGTATACAATCTGGCCTGCCAAACTTATGGCCAAGGTCAGGCCCAAATCAAAGCGGGATGACAATAGCAGATGCTGGCAAATCGATACTGTATCAGCAGAAACCATTCAGATGGCAAGGAAAATGCCGTGTGTTGATGTTTTGATGTATAAAGGAAACAATAAGGAAAGAAGTCCGGAAAAGGGAGGAAAGATCTTTTCTCGCCGCCTCAATGTTGAGGGGGCGCCGCCCCCTCGGCTCCCAAGTTGGGGGGGGGCAAGCGCCCCCGCTGCCCCCCTGTTCCCGGGTCTATGGTCGAAGGACTCAAAATGCCCGGTGCCGGCGAGGGTTAAAAAACTATCGAGTATCGAGTACGCTTTCTGTGTTGCTATAGCTCTTATTCGTGTTTTACGGGTTGCTAAGGTAAAACGTTTACCAACGTAACGCTAAGGTGTGCTTTTTCGGCCCCTGATCGAGGTAGATTTTCGCGGAAAAGCGAGGATGCTGCCCGTGATGAGAGAAAGCCGATGATGCCTAATTTCAAGGTCTTGGCCGGGTCATCTTACGTCAACGCCCAAAAGTAGAAAAAAAATCTGGCCTGCTAAAACTTTGTGAGCCGTAGCTGTTATCGGGGTTACGAGTACGAGTTCGATGTCAGTTTTGAACAAAGATGATGACTCCATGCATTTGGAGTAGATGGGGTCGGGTCAGGTCAGGTCGACCAGCAGGCTTCCTGCCAGCCATCTAGAGTGTGTGACAACCACCAACGATATAGCTTCGTAAAATGTACATAACCACCAAAATTGAACCAATCAAAACTACTTCTTAAGTTCAAACGGGCACTAAACTCGAAATCAGTTCCAAAAACTGCACTTGTAATTGGAAGCAAATAAAACTCAAAAATTGAACCAAGGTCATCTATATTCGAATCAGGGCCAAATATTTTTTGCCAATACATTTTTAGAGTAGGTGTAAAATTGATTAACTCGAGGTCACTGGAAGTTTCGTTGCAATAGGCTCCTTTTTGCGCGTCTTATTGGGAAAGCCCGGGAGGGGTCCACCATCTGACCCCATTTCCCCTATACAGGCAGGTCCGAGAATAGTCAGGGCTGATGATAGTTAGGTACCTCGTAGTTACTGATGTCATCCGACGAATCGACTGCAACCATTATTTCGACAATCAGACGAACGCTTGGGTCAGTTTTGGCGCGCTCACTCCTTTGAGGGATAAAAAAGGACTAGAATAGTGGCTAGAATAGGTTAAAATATTGTTATGCTGATGTTCCACGCCTATAGCTTATTGACCTATAGGCAATAGGGACTAAGGAGCTCTTGAAGCTATTCTGAATATGACGTTGTATTTGTTGATGTTGCTGACGCCAAGTTCACTGAAGCATACTCAGCTCAAAAAAGCATACTCAGCATCGCCAAAAGTGGGGGGTCGACCCCACCCCGGTTCTCACGAGTGGGGGGGGGGGGTCGCGACCCCCGCGACCCCTCCCGTCGGTGACGCCCCTGGATCTTTAGAAGGGCGTTGAGGGACGCCATTGGGCATGGAGATGGGCATTGGGCATGAAGTGGTCGGGCGCCCACTGAGGGAGTGCTCGGGCGCCCACTGACAGGTGGCTGTTAGTGCTCGGGCGCCCACTGACAGGTGGCTGTTAGTGCTCGGGCGCCCACTGACCGGTGGCTGTTACCGCCAGGTTTTGGATATATACGACTGCCAGCAGGGCTTACTGCGTATCGGCCCGTTCAACTATGAGCCGCTGCGGGCGGTCGACCTGTGGCTGCAGCAGAGTGACGAGGTGCTGCTCAAACACCTCTCCACCAGTCCCGAGGTGGAGCCGCCGCACTTCGCCATGCAGGTGAGCCGTACTGAGCCGCCGCTGCGCCCGGCCGGCGTGGCTGCCAGCGATAGCGAGCGCCGCTGTACACTGATCGGAAACGCCCTCACCACAGGCCACGGGCCTTCCCGGAAGTTCAGATTACTTTTAATGTCGACCAATTACAAATCACGAAATTATTATAATTAGCCCCAAAAAGCTATTCCAGGTGACCAAAAATAACTGCAATCAGTCCCCAAACATGAGGTACCCCAGAACTCGGAAACTGACGTGAAGCAAGAGCTGGATATTAGCTGAATATTCAGAGTCTTGCTGTTAATTAGACACAAAATTCAATTCCCGCACATAAAGTTTCGTCGCGGTCGATCGCGACAAAACCTTCAGTATCCTCGCTTTGTCAACCAGTAAAACGCCTTTTGGGCGAAGAACGAACGAGCGAGAGAGTGAGCCCTGCACGTGCAGAATTGCGAGAGGGTGTTTCCAACTGGCATGTGTACGGCACCATCCTAACCTGTCTATATTAATGTGCCGAATTTGAGCGCAATCGGCCCAGCCGTTCTTTAGATCTGGAAGCGTCACCCTGCACGTGCGCACGTGCAGTAGTACCCTAACCGTTACACAAAGGAATGTAGTGTACATATAATGGTTGCCTACCTGCATGCCGAGTTTCTGTAAATGGGATTTTTAATGCGGAATCATCTGGATGGCAAGACTTGCGCATTGCCAAAGCCTACTATACAGAATCGGAGCGATGCGTTTGAAAGGGTATACTGCAAATGACATACAAATGCATACGCAATTTCAAAACAAAGTTATTTGGCATGCATGCTGCTTGGGAAGGTGTAAAGTATAAACTTGAATTGCATTCGAACGCATTTTGGGCGATATTCATGAGTAACAGAGCACAAAACAACAAGACTCGGGTCACGGCCCAGGACAGATATTTCAGCCTATCGAGCTTGGGTGGCGTTCAGATGGGTATGGTTTGGAAGTGCCTTGCGTAATGTCAAAAAGAGTTTTGCTTTTCACCTGCCAGGGTATCTGGCTACAAAATAAACCATCATTCGGTTATATTTTTCATTTTGGTATCCTAGGTCCCTGAAGCGCTAGAACGCCTGGATCGCCTACTGTGCACCGATAGCTTCGTAACACCAGTATAACGCCTTTTGGGGCGACTAACGGAGCGAGCGAGAGGGTGAGCCTTGCACGTGCGAAATTTCGACGGGGTACCTCCAGCTGACTTGTGCACGGCACCCTACTAACCGGTCTCTAGCGATGTGCCAAATTTGAGCACAATCGGCCCAGCCGTTCTCGAGATCTGGAAGCGGCACCCTGCACGTGCGCACGTGCAAAATGGGTCCCAACTGACTTGTGCACGGCACCCTACTAACCGGTCCCCAACTGTGTACCAAATTTGAGCGCAATCGGTAGAGCCGTTCTCGAGATCTGGAAACGACCCCTGCACGTGCGCACGTGCAGCAGCACCCCAACTCTGGCACATGGACATGCAGTGCCTAGTGGGTGCCTACCCACATGCCAACTTTCAGCGCGATCGGCCAAGTAGTTACCGAGATATTGCAACAATTACAAAACGGACACCTCCGTTTTGCACGTGGCACGTGCATAAGGGGTCACCCACATGCATCGGGAATAGTCCAATACTTGGTAGAAGGAATGAAGCTACCCTACAAAAATTACCGCATGTAAATCGGTCAAGTGGTTGCTGAGATATAAGCGTCGCAGAATCGTGACCACGGCCGGCCGGCCGGCCGGCCGGCCGCTCATACTCAGAAATTTCCGTTATTCTACGTAAGACTCCGCTCGCTTCGCTCGCTCCGTAATAACATCTAGAGTGGACCACCATTTACCAAAACTACTTCTTATGTTCAAACGGGCGCTAAACTCGAAATCAGCTCCAAATACTACAGTTGTAAGTAGAAGCAAATAACACTTGAAAAAAGTAAACCAAGGTCATCTATATTCAAATCAGGGTCAACAATTTTTTAGAGTAGGTGTAAAATTGATTAACTCGAGGTCACTGGAAGTTTCGATGCAATAGGCTCCTTTTTGCGTGTCTTATTGGGAAAGTTCGAGAGGGGTCCACCATCTGACCCCATCCCCCCTATGCAGGCAGGTCCGATGGTAGCCGGGGCATTCCACGTCAAATCGAACAAAAATCGGCTGTTTTGCACCTTACCATCAGCGATTTCATTATAAATTTGTGGGCGAGTTCCTGTGTCGCCCCGGACATTACATTGATGTTTTTTTGCACATTCTGACCACAGGTCTTCTAAATATAGCTCATCAAATTTTTACAAAATGTTGCATCTTCTTATTTTTGAACGACCATAACTTTGGTTGTACTTGTTTGATTTGAATGAAATAAACCTTACTGTTTAGTTAATTTCTTAAGCATTTGTTTAGAATTGCACCTACTTAAATATATGACCTTGAAATTTGCTTCACCCGCGCCCGGCTGGGGTCCTGGATTTCCACGCCCTGTTGGGGGGGGGGGTGTTTGAACACCCCCCCTTCTAACTCGGCTCCTGGGCCACGTAGCGATACGCGGAAGGCGGCGTTCGAAAGAGCGTCAAAAATAATGAGGAAATCACTTCGGTCAATTTTTTGGTCAGGTCAAAGGTCAGGTCACCAGAGGTCATTGAAGGCAAAATTTCGCCGATTTGCAGGTCGAATGTCGACAATTTCCAAGAAGCCAACGCATAACTCGGGAACCAATAGAGCTACAGCGCCGCGGAAAAGCGCATTCGATAGCCCTATTAACGCCCTTTCTGAGTAATTTCTCAGATTTGACCTAACGTCAACGGTTTTGCCTGCAGGGGGCAAAAACTGCAAAAATAGCCGATTTTTTCGAAAACAGTTTTTCTGCAATAACTTTTGACCCAAGCCTTGTACGAGCTTACTTTTACCGGCATCGTGTTCCTCTCGTCAAGACCCATCGAATGAACTATAACTTGACCTTGAAAGGTCAACTTGAAAATTTGACCTCAGGTCAAGGTTATGACCTGACCGGAAAGGGTCATGTTGCATATCAGTCGATCCGTATCGTCGAGCTGAATACTCGAGGGCAGCGCTTTTCGAGGAGCGCTGTGGCCCGAAGGTTTGAACTTTGAATTGTGAAAAACGCCCGCCCGCCGCAAAACGCAAACACCGCAAAACGCACGCCCGAAACGCCAATGCAAAGGTCGCAAAAAATAAACAAACGCCCGCCGCAAACCGCAAATAAAAAAAACGCAAAAACGCCGCAAAACAATAAAACCGCCCGCATCGCACGCCCGCTAACCGCCAACCGAAAACGCCTGAAAATCGCCCGCCCGTATCGTCGAGCTGAATACATCTAAGGCGTTTTCATCGCTCTAGCATGCCTGTATCAAAAGTTATTTGCGAAAAACTGTTAGATACCATTTGTGACCTAAGATGACCTCAGGGCATAAACAGAGGTCACGGACACCATTTTCATGTTCAGTGCGTCTAAACCACTTGTAATTCAGTGTTGGGAGTGTTTATAATGTCTTTCGTCCAAAGGAGGCGCATTTCAATTTTCTCCCATTGACTTATAATGGGGAGGTCGCAAAATTGGCCTGACCTTAGGTCATCGATATCAAAATTCTGAGATAAACATTTGTACATGCTATTGCTCTTAGCAATCGCTGAAAGTTTCAAAGCGATCGGTCACTCGGTGTAGCTATGACAGACATTGAAACTTTTTATGAGGTGAGGTCACTTCAAGTGACCTGGTGACCTGACCTTGAATGACCTTGGTCTGAATTTTCACAACATGTGTAGAATTGATGTATGATAAGGTTTTAACACCCCCCCCCCCCCCCAGCAGGGCGCGGGTTAAGTCTGTTCTTAAGCACAAACATTGAAATAGCAAAAAACACGCCACCTTCGATTTGGCTCATTTTCATATATTTTATTGCCTACCATATTCTTAACAACCTGTGAAAAAATTAGAGTGGGCCATTCATAAGTTTTGAAGAAAATGGCACATATGCAAAGGTATGTTAGCACGCGCAGTTGAGGGGGAAGAGCGAATTTCGCCCCAACCCTCCTGTTTTTCGTCAATATCTCATAATATTAATGCGAAATTAATTATGGCTACCTGTCCAGAATTGAATTGCACATCTCATCCTGCAAGCAATAAGAAAATCGGTTCACAACTGTTCTAGTAGGTAATAGCGGTGTAAAGTGAACATCCTGTCGCCGCGGCGACGCGGCGACTCAGCAGCCGGCGCCAGCCGCTACGCGCCGCCTGAATTGTAGACTGTGCCGGGACGGAAGGGGACGGTTCCGTCTTTACATCGCGCTCCTTACCGCTGATTACGTTCGATTCGCGTCAAATTTTGTGAGAAGACTAAAAAATATACAGGCAATCTTATGGTGAAAGAATTTTGAAAATCGATTGGTAAACAATTGAAATATGAACGTGTAAACAAAAAATTGTGATTGCTGCGTTTCCCGCGTCGGCCGATCCCGCCTCAGCCGGCGACATAGGTATTACTCTTAGCAGGCCTGTAACTGCCATATTTATTATTCGATTAACTAGAAATTCCCCATACATACTCAAAATGTATGTTCTTCGGTATAGCGAAGATAAAAAGACGTGAGGACATCGTTGCGTGATAATGTTTTCGTTGAATCAATTTACTTCATGATGCATTTCCACACGGCTCAAAATTCACCGCAAAATACCGTTTGCCTGAGACACTTTTACTATGGAACTTGAATGATTGACTACGATGACTATGCATTTCCATTCTCGCAGAGTTTGGGATATCACTAATCAACAATCATTCATTTCAGAAAGTGTACACAAGCAAGCATGTCTTGACTCTGTCTTTCAAGGTCACGCGCGGTTGCGTGATGTTGATGCATAAAAACGGCGTTTGCCGCGAAAGTTATGAATGGCCCACTCCATTTTTTTCTTTTTTTACAGATGGTTAGGAACATTGTGACGGACATAATATGTAAAAATTACCCAAATCGAAGGTGGCGTGTTTTTTGATATTTAAATTCTGTTTTAATTCAAGGTCAAATGCATTTCAAGGTCACTTCAATTTAATTTTATAATTAAAAATCAAAGCCTTATCAATTGCCTACAAGACCCTGTTCATATCATTTTGATACCAGAAAAGGAACCAGAGTTATAGACATTAAAAAGATTGATGTGTGGCATTTTTGGCTATATTCGATGACCTATATCTCAGCGATACGTTATCAAATTTCGAAAATATTATACGTAACTCAGTTTTGAACCATGCCCAGTCTGCCGACAAATTTTCAGAAAAATCGAAGGGGATGACGATTGACGGATTTCGGTGTTTGATTTGACGTGGAATGCCCCAGCCAGGGCTGAGGCTAGTTAGGTACGGCCCTCCAGGTATTTAGTGGTTGGTTGCCAACATCACAATAATCGATCTGCATTGATGAATACGTCTAATGGCTGTTGAAAACCACTGCCGAAATGTGTGCACGAACCCTTTCCTCATTTCTATTAAGTCATTTTACAGGAGTGTCTCTGTCATTTAAAGTTATTACAACAAAAGCACATAGGCTAGCCAACCACTCTTTTGCTGGAGGGCCGTACCTCGTAGTTACTGATCCGTCATCCGACGAATCGACTGCAACCATTTTTTTGACAATCAGACGTACGCTTGGGTCAGTTTTGGCGCGCCCACTCCTTTGAGGGATAAAAAGGGACTAGAATAATGGCTACTTAAAAAATACTGTCATGCTGGTGTTCCACGCCCACAGCTTACCTATAACCTATAAGCAATATAGGGACTAGGGAGCTCTTGAAGCTATTCTGAAGTGAATATCACGTTTTTTTTTTTTTTTTGTTGCTGACGCCAACTTCACTGACATGATGGCTCAAAAAGCATACCCAGCATCGCCAAAAGTGTGTGGGGGGGGGGGTCGACCCCCCCCGGTTCTCAAGAGTGGGGGTCGCGACCCCTGTGCCGTCGGTGACAACCCTGCCTCCCCCCCCCCCCACTAGGGCGAAGTTGGCTGAGACCGCCACTGGGGCGCGGGTTAACAAACATCTTCACGTCATGTCTTTAGTGGTCGACACCCAAATGATAGCTTACATATAGCAGAAGAGGTAGACAAAGTTTGATGGAAGTTTACTGTTTAGTTCACTTCTTGCGAAGTAGTAAGCAAAAAACATTTGCAGACAGGCCGCTGGCCCCTCGCCGCGCTGGACCATTTCCGACTGCAGTGTACGCTGGTGCTGACCGCTGTCCGCCGCTGGTGCTGACCGCTGTCCGCCGCTGGTGCTGACCGCTGTCCGCCGCTGGTGCTGACCGCTGTCCGCCGCTGGTGCTGACCGCTGTCCGCTGCTGGTGCTGACCGCTGTCCGCCGTCCGACAGGTCCGCACCTCACTGAAGCACATTCAGGAGCATCCGTTTCCGGCCATCACCATCTTCCCGGACGGCCGTCCGCACTACTTCCGCAAGGACCAGCTGTCGGGCCAGTGGGTGCAGATCCGCTACTGAACGCCCGGCCGGCCCGAGCGCGCCGCGCCGCCAACCAGCCGCCCATTATATTGTTAGCTGTTGAACGCCACTGGTGATACACGATGCGGCCTTGGCGCCGGTGGCCTGCGGTGTCGGCCGGCGAGGAGCGGCCGGGCGCCCGGTCCAGTGACCGCGGCCGGCCGGGCGCTGCGCCGCGCCGCGCCACGCTGAGCTCCTCTTCTCTCTGTGCAGGGCCGCCGAATGGACCTTTTTGTGCAGTTTGCTGATTGACGAAGAGTTGATATTTAATGTAAGCAGCAGTGGTCTAGTATTGTTGACTATGAGTGAGTGAGGATGAGTAGAACACTGCGACTTTGATTTCGATGTATACATAAGTGTCGTTCACGTTGATCGATTATTGCTGAAGGTAAACACACAGATTTAAATGAGATGCTATGAAATGAAACTAGTAGGTATTCAGAGGTGGCGGTTTATGTGCGTATCAGCAACCACACGGTGCCAGTGGAATTTGGCACTTGGTTTGAATAAGTTTAATGAGTCGAACGATGATTTACCCTAATTTACATTTGGATATCCCCGCATGTAGGTATTTAAACTCAAACACAAATGCGACCTGATTAAGTTTAACCTTCCAGGCGGGGGGATTTTTTTTTTGTCCCCCCCCCCCTTTAGTTTTTTCGATATATCTCCAGAACCGCTGCGCCGATCGTCATCTAACTTTCAGTACCCTCCCGGGCATAACTTTTACACATTGTGACTAATATTTTTTCCAAAGACTACAATAGGTTAGCCGCTAATGACGTCGCAGTGACGTCATGTTCTGCCATTTTCGACAAAAAAAAGTTTCGCGAGAAGAGCTGTCAGGCCTACAGCTTTGAAGATACAGAAAAATGCCCGAGACATTAAAGGTGTAGAATTGATAGGGCTATAAAACTGCTATCTCGGATTTTTGAATTTTTAGATGTTGACCTCCAAAATGGAAAACGTTATTTTTTTGATATAATATCAAAAAATCCAAACGTTTTTCGATTTTCGGGAAAACCGGAATATATATGATAGTACCCACAGATTTCTATCCACATACAAAATGTCAGATCGTTACCTCTAAAAATATCAACTTTGAAATTTGGCCTAAGTTGACCTGTGCTGTTTTAGAGTCATATTTTTCCCAGGTTTATGTTTATGTTTATAGATATGGACTTGCATACGCAATACAATCCCAGTGAATTCCGATAAAGTTTTATATCTAAGTTGACCTGACCTTGACCTGACCTTCACCAGGAAGTGACCTAAATTGTACCTGATGGTCTTATAACCAACACTACTCAGTTGGAAAAAATTGGCCATAGAACATGCATCGCACAATCCTAGTAAAGTTGGGTTCATGTGCTGACCCTTGGTGACTTGGCCTGTGACCTGACCTGGTATTATCAGTGACCTCTAATATCAACTTGTGTACTAGGCAACTGACGCCCTATCGCTGATTTTCGACAAAATGCGTTTTACTCGATGGTGTAGCGCATTCCCTAGGAGACCCGTGAACGGTGAAACATTTTATCTTTGACCTGACCTGTGACGTCATCAGTGACCCTGAGGTCAATGAAATCGGAATTCCATGGACAAATTTGACAGGGTTGTCCAACGCCGTTTGAATCTTACGCATCCCTTCAGTAGTTTCGGAGATACGAGGGGGGGGGGCAAAAAAATACTCCCCTCCCCCAGGTTGACCTGGCCTGACCTGAACTGGCCTAAATTAATAAGGACGTCATCTGTGATCAAAACTAACATGAAATACGTGATTAGTACCCCCGAACCCCCATATGAACCTTACTTTACGAAGTTTTAACAGGTCCCGATTTTTCCAACTGTTGGGTCATTGGCCTCACCTGGAAGGTCAACCAATGACCTAGGCCACTGATGTTAGTTGTCGAACTTTCGTCCCCGTCTTGAGTTGAGATGTTAGTTTCACAACGTTTCGGCCAGTTAGACAGACAGACAGACGTTTATTCGGAGTCTCCATACAATGGGTTTTGTGACTTCCACGTCAAGTTACGTCTCCGGCCGTCGTCAGGTGTTCTTTGGCCCTTAGAAGGACCTGGATGTTGGTGGCGTTGCGCCGTACGCGTCATACCGTTCGAATGCTCCTGTAGTCAGCGGGAATCGTACTCGGGTTTCCCCGGTGATAGTCCACGGTTCTAACCACTCCACTACCGAGGCAGTGCCTCGATATGGAGAAGTAACTGGCCGAAACGTTGTGAAACTAACATCTCAACTCAAGACGGGGACGAAATTCCGACAACTAACATCAGTGATACTTACACCTCGTCTCAAGCATTAGGAAGAACTATAAATGACCTAGGCCTTAAAATTGGGTATAACGGCTTCCTATCGTAACGGGCAGCATGCTCGTTTTTTCGGGAGGCTCTAGCTCGCTCAGGTGCCGAACGGCAACAGAGGTCTAACGGACCCCCTCCCCCATCTTTTACGCTCGACGCTGGCAAAACACCAATATGGGCAAGGGTTAACCCACGCCCTGCCGGGGGGGGGTGTTTGAACACCCCCTGCGGTTTTTCGCGAAAATCTCAAAAATGCGCCGCCGTTTTTGGCACACCTTATCATACATCTTTTCGACATACGTTGTGGAATTTTTTTGACCCAGGTCACTTAAGGTCAGGTCACCAGGTCAGTTCAAGTGACCTCACTACATCAAAAGTTCCAATGTCTGCCAAAGCTACACCGAGTGACCGATCGCTTTGAAAATTTCAGAGCTTGATAAGAGCAACATCATGTACAAAATGTATATCTTTAAATTTTAATGTCGATGACCTAAGGTCAGGTCAATTTTGCGACCTCCCCATTGCCTATACTTTGAAAGTCGCCTTTTTTAGACGGAACTCACTATAAACACTCTAAAACACTGAATTACTAGTACGGGGACCCGCAGTTGCTACTGTACAGCGACCCTGAGTAAATTGTCCCAGCACCCTCACAGGGAACAACGATAAGCTGTCAGAGGGCACGCACAGAAAACCTCAGCTGCTCTTGTACAGGGACCGGCAGTCGATATCAATGCTATCGGTTGTTACTGGACAGGAGAGACGGCTAGAGTTGGGGTTCGTGTACAGAAGCAACTGCGGGTCCCCGTACCTATCTTTGACACACTGAACATGAAAATGGTACCCGTGATCCCTTTTTGACCCATGAGATGACCCCTGATGTCATCTCAGGTCACCAATAATATCTTACTGTTTTTCGCGAATAACTTTTGATAGGGGCATGCTAGAGCGACGAAAACACATTGGTTGTATTTGACTCGACGATACGGATTGACTGATATTCAACTTGACCCTTACCGGTCAGGCCATGACCTTGACTTCAGGTCAAATTTTCAACTTGACCTTTCAAGGTCAAGTGATAATTCATTCGACGCGTCTTGACGAGAGGAACATGATGCTGGTAAAAGAAAGTTTGTGCAAGGTTTGAGTAAAAAGTTATTTCAGAAAAACGGTTTCCGAAAAAATCGGCTATTTTGGCAGTTTTTGTCTCCTGCAGGCAAAACCGTTGACGGTAGGTCTAATCCCAGGGAGGTAATCAGAAAGAGCGTTAATAGGGCTATCAACTGCGTTTTTCCGCGGTGCTGTAGTTTTATTAGTTTCCGAGCTGTGCGTCGATTTGTTGAAAAATGTCGACATCTGACCACAAATTGGTGAATTTTGGCTTTCAATGACCTCTAGTGGCCTGACCCTTGACCTGACCAAAAAAGTGGCCATAGTGATTTCTTCCTTATTTTTGAAGCTCTTTCCAACGCCGCCTTTCCCGTATCGCTACATGGCCCAGGAGCCGAGTTAGAAAGGGGGTGTTCAAACACCCCCCCCCCCCCAGCAGGGCGTGGAAATCAAGGACCCCCAGCAGGGCGCGGGACCTTGGTTATTTGCACGTGTGCAGAAAACCTTTATAATGAGTTATGTCAAAAACGAAAAGATAAATAAGTAGGAGTAGAAAGGTCAAATATTCGAGAAACCGCAGGGGGTGTTTACGGGGGGGGGAGGTAAAGTCAAAACACCCTCTTACTCAGCAGGGTCCGGGATATCGCGTGACCAAGTCCCAGGGGCTTGCCACACATTTCAGCATTTTGGTCAACAGTTGAATTATGTTGCATAGTCGTTGACCGTCACACATGTCTAGGTTTACACGCAAACAATGCTTCTTTCTCCTTTACCCGAGTCTTGTGTTTTCTCCAATGCGTGCCAAGAATTACTTGTATTGCCATTTGTGTATCTCTCACACCGCTGTAGTGTCACGTTATTTGAGCAGCATCGTGTGGAAATCACAATATATATTATATATGAATAAAATGATTCCTTTTTTACAGGTTAGCACGAAATGAAGCTATAATAAATACTCATTTCTTTGCTCAGATATACTGTTTTCTGTTTTGTTTTGCATAGTAATGCGCTAACAAGTTCTGTTTCATTCAGATATCCATGCAAACCGGTTCTGTTTTCGTATAAACAGAACATAATACATTATGGTGTTCAAAGAGCATTTCTTCATCACATCGTAACGGATTGCAGGACTAGGCGTTATCTTAACGAGCTTCCCTGTATCTTCATTTAGGCATTTATACATTTCGTGCTATTATTTCCATAACGGCTTCCCTATCCCTAGTGCACTCTCTATCCCTCTTGCTTCACTGAACAGTTCGGTTGATTATGGTGCTCACAGCGTGCTGGAGCAGCTCCGCGGTTTGCTGAGGCGCGGTCCGTCCATCCACTCTCGTTTTCAGAAATCCGGAAGCCTGGCCGCGTCGACTCCGGTCACGTGGCTCCTCCCTCGGCAGTGTCCGCTTCCTTGGTGATCTGCTCACCAGTGACAGGGGCCCGCCCCGCCGGCTGACCCTGCCCTCCCTGAGACGCTATCTGTGGGGACCCGGCTCCTGATGCTGCCTGTGGAAATCCAGCTCCTTCTGGTGCTGCCTGTGGCGACCCGGCACCTTCTGATGCTGCCTGTGGGAATCCGGCTCCTGATGCTGCCTGTGGAAATCCAGCTCCTTCTGATGCTGCCTGTGGGAATCCGGCTCCTTCTGGTGCTGCCTGTGGGGATCCGGCTCCTGATGCTGCCTGTGGAAATCCAGCTCCTTCTGATGCTGCCTGTGGGGACCCGGCTCCTGATGCTGCCTGTGAGAATCCGGCTCCTTCTGGTGCTGCCTGTGGCGACCCGGCACCTTCTGATGCTGCCTGTGGGAATCCGGCTCCTGATGCTGCCTGTGGAAATCCAGCTCCTTCTGATGCTGCCTGTGGGAATCCGGCTCCTTCTGGTGCTGCCTGTGGGGATCCGGCTCCTGATGCTGCCTGTGGAAATCCAGCTCCTTCTGATGCTGCCTGTGGGGACCCGGCTTCTGATGCTGCCTGTGGGGATCCGGCTCCTGATGCTGCCTGTGGAAATCCAGCTCCTTCTGATGCTGCCTGTGGGGACCCGGCTTCTGATGCTGCCTGTGGGGACCCGGCTCCTGATGCTGCCTGTGGGGACCCAGCTCCTTCTGATGCTGCCTGTGGGAATCCGGCTCCTTCTGATGCTGCCTGTGGCGATCCGGCTCCTGATGCTGCCTGTGGGAATCCGGCTCCTTCTGATGCTGCCTGTGGGGATCCGGCTCCTGATGCTGCCTGTGGAAACCCAGCACCTTCTGATGCTGCCTGTGGGAATCCGGCTCCTTCTGATGCTGCCTGTGGGGATCCGGCTCCTGATGCTGCCTGTGGGGATCCGGCTCCTGATGCTGCCTGTGGGGATCCGGCTCCTTCTGATGCTGCCTGTGGGGATCCGGCTCCTGATGCTGCCTGTGGGGATCCGGCTCCTTGGGTTGACCGTTCCGCCCACGGTGGCTCGTGCCTTGCTGCTGCAGGTGGTTCTATCGCCGCCGACGGCGCGGACGTGCCGGGCTGCTGCCGCTCCGAGTGGCCGTCGGCCGGCTGGTCCGAGCCGGCTACCCGGGCGACCGACTCCCGCTGGACTGGCGCCGCCCGTCTGGCGTCGCGATCGGGGGCCACCTCATGAGCGCTGGCGGTCTCTGATGGGAGCTGTGATGGCTTGGCTCTGTATGATTGATGTGCTTCTTCAAGGAAGGCAGCGGTCTCGGCCTCAGCGGGCCCCGCTGGTGGAGTTGGAGAGTCGGCCCCCCGTAACTCCTCTGAGGGCCGCCAGTTGGCAGCTGCCTCCGACTGCAGCACCGGGCCGCGCATGGCCTCCTCACTGTGACTGACGGGACCAGCTCGCGGCGGCAGCTCTAGATCTGTCTCGCCACCGGTGTCATCAGTCGTACTGGACCCGCCGGGCTCCGCCACGTGCAGTTCCGTCTTCAGTATATCGATCATTGGGCGGGCGGCATCCTCTGTTTTGGCTGGCTGGTCTTCTGGCTCTTCAGCGAGGTTGTCAGCGGAATGTCGTTCAATGTGTGTTGTCCTTTCCGTTTCTGATTTAGGACGCATGCTGTCTTCTGCGCTGCGCTCCACATTGAGCTGTTCATGAACTTCCGTTTTGATGGGCTCTTTGTCGCCGGCTTCAGTTTTGACCACGTCGGCTCTGTCCTCGACTTGTGGATCTTTCTTTAATATTCCAGTGCTGGGCTCATTATACTCTAATTTGAGACATCCCTTTTCATCGGTAACTTCCTCCATTACTTTTGCTAACTGGAACAGTCTCGGGTTTGACTTCTCAATGTCTGAGAGTGACACCAATTTTCTCTTGATTAGCTCACGTTTGCGTATTTCGGTTGTAAGCTTCTGCCGCATTGTTTTGTGCAATGCATTCTTCTTCAGCAGAGTTTTTGCACAATATTCGTAGTCCTTCTGACTCTTAGCTTCATCTTCCCCAGACTTCTCCTCCAACTCAGTCAGAATAGTTCTAGTCTTAGCTTCTTGATCTTGCTCCTCCAACCGGCTCGTTTCCAAGACTTCCATCCGCTTTCTTTCCTTGATGAGTAATTCCTCAAGCAGTTTGAGCCGCTGCTGCTCCTCGTCCCTCTCGTTGTCTCTGAGGAGCTTGTTCTCTTCAATGCGCATCCTCAGTTCCTCGATGCGGTTGTTGAGCTCGTGGGAGGTGGCCTCCTCCTCGATCCGCTGAGTGTCGTGCAGGCCGCGACGCTCCTCGCTCTTCTCTCGCTGACGGGCCAGCGCCTGTGTCAGCCGGGCGATGAGCTCCTCCTCGAGGATCCTGGCCACAGTGCGGCGCTTTTCTCGCTCTCTGGCGCGTTCCTGCTCTGTCTGCAGCTCGGCCAGCAACCTGCGCAGCAGCTCCTTTTCCAGAACCTCTTCTTCCAGCCGCAGCTCCTTGCGCTCCTTGCTCGACTCTCGCGTGCGCTCTATCTCACGTTCCACCTCACGCTCGCGCAGCAATTCGCGCTGCGTCTCCAGCGCGCGCCGCAGCTGGCCCTCCACCTCGAGGTCGCGCTGCGTCTCCAGCTGGCGCTGGTACTCGCGGTGCTGGCGCCGCCGGCGGCGCAGCTGGTGGCGTCGCTGTCGCGCGCGCCGGTCCCACCAGGCCGGGTCGTCGGCACTGCTGGCGCTGGCCGGCCGGCCGGCCGTACTCCAGTCGCCGTGGCCGCTGTCCGCCTCACCTGGCCGGCAAAAGGCGGGGAGAGGTGGAGCAAGTCAGGCACACCATCGGCGCCGCTATCACGCCTTCTATGGCTTTCATGTTACTATTTTTGTTACCATGATAGGATTGCAAATGTCCACCGTTCAGCCTGCAATGGAAGTGCCGAGAAATGGAAAAGACCTCGTTTTCATCTAATAAATATGATTCTGAGGGTGCCAAAGTATATCCCAGAAAAATATTGATGACAATAGGGAAGAGTTCTAACATGGATGAAGTATTTCTGGATAGGACACTCCCTATTCCCCAACACTAGCGCCGGCGACCAAGCGATTGCCCTGGTGGCGGAGCGCCGAAACATCGGCGGCGAGTGCACTGGCGGCCGCCACACCGGCTTGCGTGCTGAAAACGCGGTAAGGGAGAGCGAAATTAGTGGGCTTTAGCTCGTAAGACACGATTTCAGACACTTTAAACAATCATATTTTTAGTCCTTTCTAATTATAACTATGGCTCCATTCAGTCACTATCACATAGGTACGGAACCATTACACACGATCCACCCATATCACACAAGGCTAAATGGCGCCTACGCCCTCGCCGTCGTGCGTGGTCGGAAAATACGGCGGAGTGTCCCATCCAGGCCTAATCCATGGTTCTAAAATCTAAGCAGCTTTTCGACATTTGTGGTGATACGCGGCGTGTATGCCGCACTCTCAGTAAACTACGACCACTAAAGTCAGGACGGTTAAACCAGTAAAACGCCTTTTGGGCGGAGAACGAGCGAACGAGATAGTGAGTCCTGCACGTGCGCAAGGGCGAGAGGGTACTTCCAACGGGCTTGTGCAAAGCACCCTTCTAACCGGTCGCTAGCGGTGTGCCAAATGTGAACGCAATCGGCCCAGCCGTTCCTAAGATCTGGAAGCGGCATTCTGCACGTGCGCACGTGCAAGCGGGGTCCAAACTGACTTTGGCACGGCACCCTACTAACTGGTCCCCAGCCGTGTACCAAATTTGAGCGCAATCGGCCCAGCCGTTCTCGAGATCTGGGAGCGCCCCCTGCACGTGCGCACGTGCTGTAGCACCCCAACCTTAAAGGGACCCTCCCACCTTCAAAAAAGTTAACAAATTGGCATGAAAGTGATGTCGCTCGGTTCAGAAAGAGCGAAAACGAATATCTACCAAATTTCATCGAAAATATTCACCGGTTTTCAAGATATTAGACTTTTACTTTTGTTTACTTTTTGGGATCTCCGCTGTTCCTAGCGACTTTATTTGAAAGTGCGGCATTTGTTGCGCGCAAAGCAGCATATACCACCACGTGCTACCAAACGTTTTAGTAAAAGATTTAAAAATCGTTAGATATCTGCGCTGACGTCACACATTCAGAGGGGTATTCCTATGCATTAGCCCCTCTGAATCAAAATGCTGCAATTTTGAAATTCAATATTTCCGATTTAAGGCATTTCTCGATGTTGTGAGTGCCGAAACCAGTAATTGTGAGCCAGGGACCCCATTTTGGCTGTTTCAACTCAAATCTAATGTTAAGGTGGGAGGGTCCCTTTAACACATGCAGATGAATTATCTGATGGAGACTTAACTGTGTACCGAGTTTCAATTCAATCGGCCCAACGGTTGTGCCGTTATTGAGGTTGCAATTTTGGGGTTCTTAAAAAATGTCCAACTTTACCACGCGCCACGTGCGGTGGTTGGCAAGAACGCATGGTGGCCATCACACCACAGAACTTTTACGTCCAAGTGACATTCAGTAAAGAAGACCGCTTGTCAATCGGATGTCCCGTTCCTAAGATATTAGCTTTTGAAGAGCGTCCCCACGGCCGCTCATACTCAGGATTTTCCCTTAATTCAGTATGAACTCGCTCGCTCGCTGCGCTCGCTCGCTCGTAAAGCCTGAAACAGACTCTTTCCGCAGTCAGGAAATCGCATGCGAGAGCTTATTCAAATACATGGAAGCACGCTCGCATCAATCGCACGCACCTTCCGCAAGCGATTGATGCGAGAAAAATTGCAATGTATTTGAATAGGCTCTCGCATGCGATTTCCTGAACGCGGAAAGAGTCTGTTTCAGCCTTAACCATGTTAGCAATCCTTCGAAGAAAGTTTATAAACCTAGAGGCTGACTATTATCACAACTCATGGTATGCATCTTTATGATGTTATCTTTTGATTTCTGCAAATACTTTGTCATACCATTAAAAAATATCTTACCTGCTTTTGAATGAGTACCTAACACTTAACCCAACCTAAAATGTCGGCTTTCCCATACCTGCTACATTGCATGAGTAAATCGAGACATCCAGGCATTTAAACGGCACGTGCACTGTACCACACTTTTCAAAGTTTAATACAATGCTTTAATATCACAAGCCGTGTGGTTCAAGGGGTGTGGTTAAACACGTTGAACCCACGGACGTATAAATAAACTGGACCCGCAACCACCTCCATTCAGGTGAAGCCGACAAGGCGCCATCTTACGTTGCCAAAAAGCCGTGCTCTGGAAGGTCATCGAGCCAATACATACAATAAGAATTGCGTCTAAACGGATGATCGGATCGAGATGTTGGTGGTACCGTTCGACGGGTAATGCCTTAAGGCAGGTGATGATGCATGTCACAGGTCACCCGATGTCACATGGCGCGTGCCACGTGCCGACAAACTTACAAAGGGCAAAAACCTTTAACCCTCGCCCCGTTGGGGGGGGGCATTTGCCCCCTTCCCCTGTGGTTTTTCCTGAATAGCAAGAAAACGGCGGCGCGCAGCGCCGCCAAATTTCCAGTACCTTCCCGGGCATCAATTTGACACCTTCACACTGAATTTCAAGTCTTAGGTCACCTTAGGTCAGGAGTTATTGAGGTCAAACTGAGGTCATTTTCGAGCAAAAATGAGCAAAAAACATGCAATCTTGAAACGCTCACCAAATTTACAGTTACCAAGCAATTTCAAAGTTCCTTATATGGTCTAGTAGAAAAAAAGCGGCACTACAAAACTGTTATCTCGGATTTTCAAAATTTTGGGTTTTTGACCCCCAAAAATTTAAAAAATTGTTTTTTTTTAGAAAAACTAAAAAAAAACTCAAAAAAAAATCCGAATTTCGAAAAACGGGATATATATGATAGTCCCTGTGCTCGTCTATATGCATACCAAATTTCAGATCGATATCTCGTTTTTTGGCTAAGTTATAGCGAAAAAACTGTTCAAAAATGATGACGTCAAATTTTTGAACTCAATTTTTAACGATTCTAGACCACGAAGGGCAAAACAACGACCACCATTGAACTCCCCGTGACGAGCTGCATCGAATCGATACCCATTTTATGCAAAAATATCAACTTTGAAATTTGACCTGACCTTGACCTAACCTTGACCTGACCTTGACCAAAACGTGACCTAAGCTGGCCCAAAAGTCTGCCTGACCCACATAATCGCATTTGTCATGTAAAATGGACCATAAAACATGTATCACACGACACTTTCATATTGTGACCCCCCAGTGACCTGACCTCTGTGACCTGACCTGGTATCAGTGACCTCAAATAGCAAAATATGTGTTTGAAGAACATTTCCCCATCGATGATTTTCAATGAAATGCATTTTACTCAATTTTACAACGCATTTCTTGAAATGCCTGTAAACGGTGAAAATTGGACCTTTGACCTGACCTGTGACGTCATCGGTTTGACCTAGGTCAATAAAATTGGGTCACAAGGTAGTTCCCTGATAGGGCTATCCAACACCGTTTGCCGCTTGTCGCTAGGCTGCGTGGTTCTCGAGATCTTAGGGGGGGCAAATTGCCCCCCCCCCCCAACGGGGCGCGTTGCTCGGCAGAGCCCAACGGGGCGCGGGTTAAGCGACGCTTTATATCAAACGAAGGGCGGCACAGGTGCCAAACTCACAGGTTACATGTCCCAGTGTTTGACCACTAACATATGGTATGCTCATTGCTCGGCATCAGGGGGTGCGGAATGCACGCGTTAGTGGCGAAAAACATGTTTTGATGAGGCATCCTCCGATTCCGGAAAACCTTGACCTAGGCACACCGAATTTGGCACACTGACACTACTGGACACGCGCTTTAAGGTGCTGTACAAATAGGCGTGCTGGGGTACACGGTGCACGTGCTGTGCACGTGCAAACCTTTTGATGTTGCACTCTGTGTCACATATGCGGGTAGGGCGGGTAGCGCTGGCAAGCTCAAAGTGCCAAATTTACACAGGTTACCCAGAATGCATTCCAGCATAGTTATTGAGCATATCCATCTCCTGGTGGACCCCAAAGGTGCGCTCTGCACGTGCAAAAAATTGTCCGCGCCCGGCGGTGGGGATGCTTGGACACCCCATGTGGATTTATGTGAATATCACGGAAACAGCATTGTGGAGCGCCGCCGTTTTTTGGCACACCTTTTCATACATCTTTTTTTAAAAAATACTGCATAACTTTCAGGCTTAGGTCGCTCAAGGTTAGGTCACCAGGTTACGTCCAAGTGGCCTTACCTTAGGAAAAATTATGATGCCCGTTATAGCTACACAGACTAAACAATCGGTTTAAAACGTGCAGCGATTGATAAGATCAACAGTATATACGTAGAGAACCTAGTACCTACCTCTACCTCGAAATTTCAATATCACTGACCTAGGGTTCTGTTGATTTTGCGACCTCAGACCACCAGCATGGCAAATCATTTATGTTGTCAACTTCGGGCTCATAAACTTTTTGCTACCCAGCAACGCAAATTTACGCCTCAATCGCCGGCCAGCGCAGCATAGGCGTCATTGTTATCCACGTTGTTTGCGCCTGCAGTGATACTGTACCGCAATAACAATTATCTTCATCTTTCACCCATAGATGGCAGCAGCAAAGCGCCTGCATCTATGCTGTGCCGCAGTGCTCTTACAATACGAGCTGAGCATTTAGCAAGCGCGGTGTAATACGATTATGTGGTGGCCTGGACCGGTGACCGCGGCCAAGAAATGGTTCGAACTTGACTGAGTAGCGGTAAATCAGTATCTGATATCTCACGAGACCGTGTTGGGTCAGAATCGTGATTCGGCGTAAGTCAGTCCACATTATCCGCGCGTTTCCAGTCTTTTGTGGTTGTGCGTTCGAACATGTGGAATGTTGTTGGTCCCATGCAATATGGCAGGTGTCAAGGTCACGTGAAGGGTAGGTCAAGATCACTGACCTTTGATGACCTTGGATCACTTTTTCGAGTTTACATGTTTCTAGGGCAGTGCTTGGAGCTGATTTCGAATTTAGTATTAATTTGAACATTTAAAAAGTATGTAGTTTTAGAAACATGTTACGACGCCATCAGTGGTAGTTGACACCTACTATGGATAAGCCGTAGGGACGCCTACTGGTTGACCTGACCTGACCCGACCTGGCCTAAATCCATGAAAACATCAGCTGTGATCAAAACAAACATGACATTCCTGATCCAGAACCCGAAAAACTCACAACCTCAATTTACGAAGTTGAACTAAACATATCAAAAGTGTATTCAGCGCTCTTAGATGTCTCTACCAAAGGTTACTGTCAAAAAGTTATGGGGTCTATCATGATCTGAAATAACCCTAGGACATGAAAATAGGTCCTAGGTGCAATTTCCCGATTAAGTTGTCACGTTTCCCTGCCACCCGTGTCCCGTTATTTGAGTGCAATGTTAAGTTTAAATGAGTTTCGTGCTACAGAAACGCAGTTCAATTGTCTCCCATTGACTTACCTGTAGTAGAAAAATCGCGAAATCAACAGAACCCTAGGTCAGTGATATTGAAATTCCGAAGTAGAGGTACTCTACGCATATACTGTTGCTCTTATCAATCGCTACACGTTTTAAACCGATTGTTCAGTCTGTGTAGCTACAGGGTCGTTCATAATGAATATTACTTTTGAAAGAGCTATTTCTCAGGACATATATATGTTCCTCATGTAATATGTCCCATTTCAGGTATTGAAACGTTGAGTTGAGCATTGTTGATAAGATTATCAGGAGTATGAAAAATAACCTCTTGCTCATATCTGAAGGAATTAAAAAATTAAAGACCAATATATATTCGGGCGTGGCCCTTCCTCAGTGGTACAGTGTTACAATGGAACAAGAGAGACGTATGTGACACACATGAGACTAAATACATTATTTTGAATAAAATCACTCACAGATATTTTGCATGCGCTTCCAAAATAGGTGTCGATCTAGATTTACTTGGCAGGAAAATGAATGGTTGCATGAAACATAAATTAATACAGTTCGATATGATAGGGATACGCTTGGTCTAAACCTTGTTATACATATTGCCAACATTTACACATATTACGTCGCAAGCTTCCACAAATCAGCGTCTTGTTCACAGTACATATGAGTATGATACCTATTCAACATACTACCACACCATAACATTGATCGTATAGCATTGCTAAGTAGTACATTCGACATCAGTCTCAACAGACATTAGACAGCGGTCCCTGTGGCTTGTGCTAGTTCGTATGTATGAGTGAGTGACGGTGTGTGTGCATGTGTGTTTGTGTTTGTGAGCAGCTGTGTTTGTTTGTGTGTGTGTGTGTGTGTGTGTGTGTTTGTGTGTGCAGTGTATATGTAAACGATGATTGTGATGATTGAAGGATGAATGAATGGATAAAAGAAAGAATGAATAACAGAAGGGTGAAATACTGTGAAAACGGTATGTGAGTGATGGTGTCAAATGATGTGATCTAGTCTAAATGTAAGTCCTGCCTGTCGTGATCTAATGACGTCTATAGCTCTGAGTATGGTACCGGCTTGATGAGCGTCCAAGATGATGACATAGTGTTAAGTGTGGGGCGATGATTGCGAATTTCGATGGACTCGGCGATCTTCAGCTCCGCTACGTCTTTGCAGATTTGAAGAATTGAAATGGAGAGGGCATCGTGGCTAGGTTCCACGCTACAGTGACAAGTCATGAAGTGTTCTCCAAAAGGGGTGTTTCTTGTGTGGTTTTTGGCGTCACGTAGATGCTCGTTAAACCGGAGCCTAACACTCCTTTTGCTTTCACCTATGTACGTGGCTTTTTGCTCGCAGAGGTTGCAGAAGATCCGATAGACTACGTTTTTAACGTGGCATCTACCTTTGAGTCCAGCCAGACAGCAGTGACATTTTTTGTTCCCTGCTGGACACGGTGGCTTTTCTAGAGCTGAGTTAGTGAGTTTCTGAGAGAGAGTGGGGCCGCTTTGCCATGCTATACGCATGGACAGCTTTGACTTTTTCACGATGGATTCAATTTTCCTAGAGAGGTTGTCATCTATGAAGGGAAGAGTGACGTACGTGATGTCACAAGGGCTTTTAGATAGTTTTTGTGCCGGGCTCATCTTACCATTGTCACGCGTTTGGGCTTTGCTGTTAGTTTTTACTGAGAATTTTGTTTTTCTGATGAGCTTAGTGGGGTAGCCGTTAGACATGAACAGCGATTCAATTCTGTTCATGCCGCGTTCCTGGGCTGGTGTCGAACTTCCAAGACGCTTAGCTCTTAGAAGTTGGGAGTAGAGTACCGATCTTTTGGTTTGGAAGGGATGGGCTGATGTGAATGGAAGGATGATGGGAGAGGCCGTGGGTTTTATGTAGAGTTCAGTTGTCAAAGAGCCATTTTTTTCTAGCGTTATCATGGTGTCTAGGAAGGGAATTTGTTTTTTGTCAGATCGGTCGCTGCGTTCAATAGAAAACTTAAGCGAGGGATGGAAGTTGTTGAGGTGATCGAGGAAGGCGTCTAGAGCATCAGGCCCGTGCGTCCATACTCCGAAAATGTCATCAATATATCTTACATAAAGGGCTGGTTGTAAATTGGCAGAGGAGAGGATCATGCTTTCTACCGCGTCCATGAAGATAATGGCCAAAGGGGGAGCCACGCGGCTGCCCATGGCGATCCCATGGGTTTGTTTGAAGTAACGTTGTCCGAATCTTAGGTAGTTGTTGGTCAAGCAGTGCTTTAGGAGGTTTTCTATGATAGGTAGGCTAAGGTCTAAAAGGTCTATCTTTTCTTTGTGTTTTGAGATTAGCTTCATCGTGAAATCTATCGCTTCGCTTATGGGAATGTTTCCGTAGAGGTTCGCTACGTCAACTGTGAATAGAATCGAACCGGCTGGCACTTGCTTAGGGAAGGACTCATTTAAGCGGTTGAGAAATTCGTAGGTGTTTTTCAAATGAGCTGGGACGAATATCAGAAGCTGAGTGATGAGCCGTTCCAAAAACCATGTCAGTTTATCCAAGGGGTCACCAAGGGGTCACATGAAACAGAAACACATTAGCATTTTCGCACACACAACTTTCATTTTAATGCTCCTCAGGAATTTTCCAATGTATCGCCCTTAATTACAGGTTTCGGCCCTCTGACGAAGGTGTCGCACCCCGCGCCTCACGACGTCTGGGTCCAGACTTCCAGCAAACCTCTCCACTGTGGTTCGCAGTGGATGGCTGCAGGAGGGTTTTGTCTCAGATCTGCCAATGCGACTCCCAAAAACCAGTAGTCCAGCGGGGAGAAGTCAGGACTCCGTGGTGGCCATGGTCGCTCGGTGAGGCGGCTGATAACGCGCTCTTCGAAATTCTCGATCAGCCACTGGCGCAACAGCTGCCGTGGTGTGCACTGTGACACCATCCTGCTGGAACCACAGGCCGTCTCTTTGAACCTTGTCCGTGACCTGAGGCAGAAGCATTTCTTGAGCAGCCTGAGGTAAGCCACCCCGTTCAGTGTTGACCCAGGGGAGAGCCAATGGATGAAGACTTGTCCGTCGACCGTAATCCGTAATGCGTGGTGTCGACATACACTCTGCTTTTCCGTGAAGGAAAATTGGCGTTGTGAATTTTTTTTTTTTTTTTGGACAAAACCCTAATCAATTTGCAACAATACGCATATAAAATTCACACGGAAGTGATAAATTAACACGCGCAGTGGAAGGGGGGGGGCGGATGTCGCCCACCCCTCCTGTTTTTCGCCAATAACTCGCGCCGCAAGCATAATATCAATGTGAAATTTCGGCTACCTGTCCAGAATTGAATTGCGGATCTTCTCGTGCAAGAAGTAAGAAAATCGGTTCACAACTTTTCTAGTAATAGCGGTGTAAAGTCAAACATCCTGCCGCCGCGGCGGCGCGGCGGCGCGTCGGCCGGCGCTAGCCGTTACGCGCCGCCTGAATTGTAGACTGTGCCGGGGCGGGACGGTTCCGTCTTTACATCGCGCTCCTTACCGCTGATTACATTAGATTCGCGTCAAATTCGGTGAGAAGACTGAGAAATGTGCAGGCAATCATATGGTCAAAGAATTTTGAAAATCGGCCGGTAACAACTTGAGTTATGAGTGTGTAAACACAAAATTGTGATTGCCGCGTTTCCCGCGTCGGCCGATGCCGCTTCAGCCGGCGACATCTTACCCTTAGCAGGCTTCTAACTGCCATATTTATTGTTGGATTATCTAGAAATTCACCATACATACTCACAAATGTTTGCTCTTTCGTATAGTGAAAGATTAAAAAAATCGGCCGGTAACTTTTTGAGTTATCGGCGTGTAAACGCAAAAAAGTCGCTAATATGGCAGATTTGACCACATTTGACCTCATTTGACCTTGAAGATATTGACCTAGGGTCATGAAATTCACACACAACAGAGTTCCCCATGGCCCCCACCTACCCTCCAAATTTCGTCTTTCTAGCTCCAGTGGGAGCTGAGATCTTAGGGGGGGGCGACATCCGCCCCCCCTTCCACTGGGCGTAGTACTCGCAACCCTTCCACTGCGCGTGTTAAGAGCTCCTAACTAAATGTTCAAAAGTAACATTCATTATGAAAGACCCTGTGAAGGGCACTATAACTTTTCCTAAGGTAAGGTCACTTGAACGTAACCTGATGACCTAGCCTTGAGTGACCTAAGTCTGAAAGTTACGCAGCATGTGAAAAAAAGATGTAGGTATGAAAAGGTGTGCCAAAAACGGCGGCGCTACACAACGCCGTTTTCGAGATATTTACATAAATCCACAGGGGGTGTCCAAGCATCCCCACCGCCCGGCGCGGACAATTTTTTGCACGTGCAGAGCGCACCTTTGGGGTCCACCAGGTCCTGGAAATGGATATGCTCAATAACTATGCTGGAATGCATTCTTGGTGGCCTGTGTAAATTTGGCTCTTTGAGCTTGCCAGCGCTACCCGCCCGCCCGCATATGTGACACAGAGTGCAACATCAAAAGATTTGCACGTGCACAGCACGTGCACCGTGCACCCCAGCACGCCTATTTGTACAGCACCTAAAAGCGCGTGTCTAGTAGTGTCAGTGTGTCAAATTTGGTGTGCCTAGGTCAAGGTTTTTCCGGAATCGGAGGATGCCTCCTCAAAACATGTTTTTCGCTCCTAGCGCGTGCATTCCGCACCCCCTGATGCCGAGCATACCATATGTTAGTGGTCAAACACTGCGACATGTAACCTGTGAGTTTGGCACCTGTGCCGCCCTTAATTTGATTTGTGTTATGTTTCGGTTCGTTTGAGAGAAAGAGCACACAATCAATGGAAAACGCGATTTATTTTACTCCGATACGTTCAGGCCGAAAGAATGTCCAAGAAGCGAGCAAGTATGGCGAGCGCCACCTCTAGTCGCCCGCGCCAGTCATGCCGCTCGGCGCGCACAGTCAGCTGGCGGCGGCAGAGGCGCTCACAGGCACGGAGCCGGGGCGGCCAGCGGTGGCGGCGGCAGGGGCGCGCGCAGGTGCGGCCAGCAGCCGTGCGGGTGTTGGACCATAATACAACACCTCCCCCCCCCCCCAAGACGATCACATCGTCTTCACCCTAAGGCGCCACAGCAGACCCTCCGGGGTCCGGGCGCACAAGGCCACCGCAGCGCGGTGCAGACGGCGGCGCCTGCGCTCTCTTTCGCGGCGTCTCGGGCGCTTCTTGCAGCGGACGCGCCCGTCGTCGCACGGGGAGGTCCGCGGCAGGCGTCGCTCCGGTGTCGGTGGCGGCCACGGGTCGCGGTTAGCGGCGGCTCTGGTCACCCCTAGACTTGGGGCCACGAGCGGCGGGAGACGCGCGTCGCACTCCGTATCCCGCTCAGCGAGCATAGCTGCGACGGCAGCTGCGTGAAGCGGGTCCTCAGCGTCCTCCCACACCTCGTCATCGACGGTCGGACCGAGCAGGTCATCCACCACCTCGACCGAGTGGAGGGTGGTGTCACCGAGGTTCGTGTCACCGCGCCGGTCGGACTTGTCACCGGCGGACACGCATCCCTGCGGCGTTCGGAGAAGCGCGGCGGCGTGAGCCGCTACCATTTGTTCGGGCGGGTCTCCGTCCCCACTCCGTACTGGCAGGCCTCCCGCCAGCGGCGGCGAGGCTCCGTAGGCGTCAGCCAGCTCGGTAGGCTGCGCCGCATGACTACAGCCGGGGCTTGGCCGGTGCCCGCCGGCGGCGGCGACTCGGCGGTGCTGGCGGCTGGGTCTCCATCCGTGCTTCGAGTTGGCATGCCTCCCGCCGGCGGCGGCGAGGCTCCGTAGACGTCAGTAGTCTCACTCAGCTCGGTGGGCTGTGCCGCACAACAGTCGGCTTGGCTGGTGTCCCCCGGCAGCGGCGACACGGCGTAGCCGGCGGCTGTACCTCCGTCCCTGGTCCGCGTTGGCAAGCCTCCCGCCGGCGACGGCGAGGCTCCGTTGGCGTCAGCCGGCCTGGTAGGCTGCGCCGCGGTACACGCGGGTTGGCCCGTGTCCTCCGGCGGCGGTGACACGGCGTTGTCGGCGGCTTTGTCTGTGCCCCTGGTCCGCGTGGGTAGGCCTCCCGCCGGTGGCGGCGAGGCTCCGTAGGCGTCAGCCGGCCTGGTAGGCTGCGCCGCGGTACACCCGGTCCGGACGGTGTCCGCCGGCGGCGACGACACAGCGGTGCCTGCAGCTACACCTCGGTCCGTGCTCCACGTTGGAATGCCTCCCGCCGGCGGCGGCGAGGCTCCGTAGGCGTTCGTAGCTCCGTCCGTCCGGCTCTGTGGGCTGCGCCGCAGAACACCCGATTCGGCCCGTGTCCGCCGGCGGCGGTGACACGGCGTTGTCCGGGGCTTCATTACTGTCCGTGGTCTGCGTTGGCCAGCCCCCGCCGGCGGCGGCGAGGCTCCGTGGACGTCAGCAGCGTCAATCAGCTCCGTGGGCTGCAGCCCAGTGTGCTCGGCTTGGCCCGTGTCCGCCGGCGGCGGTGACACGGCGGTGCCGGCGGCTACCGCTACTAGCGCCACCCCCGGAGAGTCGCATACTGTTGTCACTGCAGATGGCGCCACCGGACAAGCAGGCGTCGGACGGGTGCCGGCACCGCCGCCGTGTCCGTCTATCACTCGCTGCGCGTCTCGCCCGTGCTGCTCTTGCTGGCCACTACGAGCTGGTGAACCACGGGCAGGGTCTCCGGGCGCTGCAGCGCCGTCAGCAGCGGTGACGCGGTTCCCAGTGACCGTCGTGGCGCTGGTCCTCTGGTGGCACACATCCTCAAAATGTCCCCGTTCCCCACACGCACGACAGATGGCGCCAGCGGCGCGACACGTGTCTAGGCCGGCGTGCTGGCGACGGCCGCACCTCGGGCAACGCCCGGAAAACTGACGATTGGTGGCGGCGGCGGCATGGGCGACACTCGGCCGACTGCTGTCCCTCTTGTAGGCCGACAGGTGGGCCACGAAATGTCCCTTGGTGCCGCAGAGGTCTTGGCACGTGACATGGGCACTCCACGTTTCCCCCACTGTTACGGCGTGTCTGAGCGTCGGCTCAGAGTTCTCCAGCCTGCTCACCGCTCCTGTCTCACTGTCGCGCACACTGCACTCGACACGGGCTTTGCACGTCGAGGCCGACTCCAGGTGCGGGGCCGGAGTCGCCGACGCCGGCAGGCAGACAGTCCGGCGGGCGGCGGCAGCTGGTCCAACGGATCCATCAGCGCCTCGCTCAGCCCCCGACTCTGACACTCCGGCCGTCGTGCCCGTTCCGGTCCCCGCGGAGGGCTCTCTGTACAGCAGCCTCTCCAAACGCTCCAAGCGCTTGTCGGCCTCGGCGGCTCTCTCCGCCTGCCTCTCCAGCAGCGCTGTCAGTTCTTGAATCAAAATTTTCTTCATCGCGCTGTAAGCTGCTCAGTCACGTAATTACAAAACCGACCGCGCCAGGTTATGTTTCGGTTCGTTTGAGAGAAAGAGCACACAATCAATGGAAAACGCGATTTATTTTACTCCGATACGTTCAGGCCGAAAGAATGTCCAAGAAGCGAGCAAGCATGGCGAGCGCCGCCTCTAGTCGCCCGCGCCAGTCATGCCGCTCGGCGCGCACAGTCAGCTGGGCCCTGTTTCACCGCCCGACGCTGCGCGCGCTGCAGCGCGCTGGGAGCTGAGGCGTACCCCTGACGTCACTCGAATGACGTTGCGTGCGATCCGTTAGCTTATGATGAATCGCGTTTGGAACAGAGGTCCTAAAGAACCAAGTATAAAGAGAACAGAGGTTTGAGTGCAAATGCTGCTAGCGTGCTGATGGTGCTGGCGCTTGGGTGCGAGCGTTTTGGGATGACGTCATAGCGTAGCGTCAGAGGGAAGTTTGTTGATATTGCCATGGAAACCCAACGCGCCGATGCGCGCAGCGCACTGCAGCGCTCCGCCGTGAAACAGGGCCCTGGCGGCGGCAGAGGCGCTCACAGGCACGGAGCCGGGGCGGCCAGCGGTGGCGGCGGCAGGGGCGCGCGCAGGCGCGGCCAGCAGCCGTGCGGGGGTTGGACCATAATACAACAATTTGGAGCGTCGCTTAAATATTTTTGCCCTTTGGAAGTTTGTCGGCATGTGGCACGCGCCACGTGGACACTGGATAATCTGGGACATGCACCATCACCTGTCTCAAGGCATTACGCGTCGAACGGTACCACCAGCATCTTGATCCGATCATCCGTTTAGACGCAATTCCAACTGTATTGGCTCGATGACCTTTCACAGCACGGTTTTTTGGCATCGTAAAATGGCGCCTTGTCGGCTTCACTATCTTCCATAGGAGGTCCATCGGGATTGTCAGTCCAGTTTATTTATACGTCCGTGGTTGAACCACACGGCTGCTGACGTCACTATCATATAGTTGTGAGCTTTTTGGCAGGTATGGGAAACACCTTCCAGCCCTAAGGCCGGGAATTCAATAAATGTCACCTCGCTTTTTTCGTAAAATCACCTCGGGCCTAACGGCCCTCGGAGTTTTCGCTAAAAAACCTCGGTGACATTTATTGAATCATCCCGGCCCCGGGCAGGAATACAGGGTGTTGCAGGTAAATTGGGAATTTTCAGACCTAATTTCAACATGCTATTAATACGGTGAATAAAAACACAGAAAGTTGAAACTTCGCACCTGTATTGTGTCATGTACGCACAGCCTTGTCACTCGATGTGACCGCCGTCGGCGTCCCGCACCCTCTCGAGACGGCGCCGGAAAGCGGAGCACGCGCGCCGGGCCTCGTCCTGGTCAATGGTGCTGACTGCCTTCCTGATGGCCTTCTTCAGGTCAGAAACGTTGGCAGGAGTGGTCGAGCTGGACTTTTGTTCTACCACGCCCCACATCCAAAAGTCGCATGGATTCAAGTCAGGCGAGTTGGAGGGCCATATGTCCTTGGGTACATATAGGGGATCCTCTGGCTCAGGAAATCTTGCACCCTCTGGGAAGCATGTGCTGGGGCGGAGTCTTGCACCAGCATGACTTTGCTCAAGTCATAGTATTTTATCATCCAGGGGATGAGAGACTCCTTCAGGATGGTCAAATACGCGTCAGTGTCGATCATCACACCAGCAGGTATGAAATGGGGCGGCATTATGCGGCCATCACTTGCGACGGCCCCGAACACCATTACTGATGCCGGATTTTTGCCTTTCATCACGGGAGCCACTTCATCAGGGCTGTAGGCGATAGCCCGCGAGTTCCTGCGGTTGGCGACCTCTTCTACGATGAACTTTTTCTCATCGACAAATACTCTGACGTCACTCCCGAGGTGCTTGAGGAGATTGAGAACCTTCGGTGCCCTCTCCCTTCGTATCGCTCTTGCTGGTTCGGTCAGGAGGCTTCGTCGTTTTCTGGTAAACGACTTCATCCCGAGGTCCTCTCTCACGGCTCTGCTGATGGTGCTCTTGCTCACGTGACGGGCACGCGCAAGCTTGTTCATCGAGGTCCTCGGTTTGGCCTGTATCGAGCGTTTTAAGCCGCTCAGGAATGTTGGTGTCCGTTTTCGGTCACTGCGAGGTGTGTGAGAACGTCGAGCGACATCCCCTCCAGCTCCTACAGTCGCGATAGTTCGGTACACGGTAGACTTTGGGTACCCAGTTAAACTTATATTATGTACCTGGACGACCTTCAGCGGCAGCTTGCGGACGTCCTAGCTAATGACCTGCCAACATACCTTCTCGGCGATTTCAACATCGATACCCTGCGACCGGCCAAGCCCGGTGTTGTGTCCTACCTGCAGCTACTGCAGGAGCTCAGCCTCCATCAGCTGGTGACCTCGCCGACCAGACAGAGCGAGAACCCGACCCTGATCGACCACATCGTAACCAACAGGCCGCAGACTGCCACCGAGACGAGGGTTACACCTTGCGACATATCCGACCACGACCTGATCAGCACCACCGTCGCCGGCGTCAGAGAGCCACGGCAGCGCGTCACCGTGACCGTCAGGTCCACCCGGCGGGTGAACACTGACGCCATGTGCCTCGACCTCCTGCTGGCCGACTGGTCGGGCGTCACCGACTGCGACAACATCTCCGACATGTGGACTGCCTTCCTGGCAACCTGGCATCCCATCATCGACCACCATATGCCGATGCGTACCCTCCAGCTCCGTCATCAGGCCTACCCTTGGCTCCGAGACGAGGAGGTGCAGGCGGCAATGGCGGCCCGCCGCCGAGCGCGCCGGGCTCGCGACCGCGCGCCTTCCGAGAGCACTCAGCAGCAGCTCCGCACCTGCCGCAATGCTGTGAAGACCACACTAAATCGGGCCTGCGCCGCGTTCTTCGAGCACTCCTACAAGTACTCCCGACCCAAGACGTGGAAGAACGTGCGGCAGTTTCTGGTTGCCTCAGGGAAGGCCCGGCCCAGGACCACTTCACCAGCTGCAGCGGACCAGCAGTGGGCCAACAAGCTCAACGACCACTTCGCCTCGATAGGACCCAGCGTGGCGGCTGCTCTGGCGGAGAGCGATACTGGTGAGCGGCTGCCGCCTCGGCCACCTCGCGTCTGCAGCGGCAGCTTCGCTCCCAGGCCGGTGACGCTGCCTGAACTCTCCACAGCTCTGAGCCGCATGAGCACCTCGCGTGCCGCCGGACCAGACGGCATCACCGTCCACATGTTGCGGACCACATTTCCGGTCATCGGACCTCACCTGCTCAAGCTGGTCAACTTGTCGATCACGAGTGGTGAGCTTCCGTTGGAGTGGAAGGCTGCGACCGTGACCCCACTGCACAAGAAGGGTGACGTGGCCGATCCCGGCAACTATAGACCGATATCAATTCTGCCAGTCGTAGCGAAGCTCGCTGAGCGTGTGGTGTGCAACCAGCTCATAAATTATCTGTCGACTCACCATGTTTTGTGTCCTGAACAGTACGGTTTTAGGCCCGGCTTGTCCACGGAGGCGGCCCTGCTTGACACTGTCACCTATGCCACAGAGAACATTGACAGGGGTGCCGTGACATCCCTTATCACGGCTGACACGTCCAAAGCCTTTGACAGTGTCGAGCATGGTCGCCTTCTGGACAAGCTGGGCTGGTACGGCATCGAGAGCCGCTGGTTTGCCGGCTGGCTGCGTGACCGCTCGCAGACTGTTCTCGCCCAGTCGGAGACTCGCTCCATCACCCACGGGGTCGTCCAGGGTTCGATCCTGGGACCAGTTTTGTTTTTATTGTACACTAATGACATCACCTCTTACCTGTGCGACACGAAGATTGTGGCCTACGCAGATGATCTCCAGCTGCTCGATTTTGATACTCCTGATAACATTCAATCATTGTACTCCCGACTAGAACGCACTTTGTCACGTACTCATGAATGGTTCCTCCAGAACAGGCTTAAAATCAATCCCGAGAAAACTGAAATGGTTTTTATCAAATCACAGCGCAGAAACATGGACGACAGGAACATCCAACTTTCATTTGGTGACTCATTGGTGTCTGCCTCGCAGAGCGTAAGAGTGCTGGGGGTCAATGTAGATGATAACTTAACGTGGGAGTCACACATCACCACCATCATTCAAAGGTGTAACATGATCATCATTAGCATAGGTAGGATGCGCAACAGAATCCCACGCTGCACACGCAACCTTTTGATCGAAGCTCTGGTGCTCCCTCACATTCGGTATTGCGCTACTGTATGGGGTGGTTGCAATAAAACTCAGAAAAATCGCTTGCAGAAAGTTCTAGATTTTGCTGTGAGGATTGTGGTGGGTCTCAGAAAGTTTGACCACATTACAGAGTCTAGAAGCCAGTTTAAGTGGGGAAAGATAGAGGAGATCATTGGCACACAGGACAACGCTATGATCAAACGCACACTTACAAATCCAAACGCCTCAGAGTATCTTCGAGAGAAGCTCCTCAGTCGGGCCGACGTATGTTCTCGAACCACTCGAGCAACAGCAGGGGGACAGCTACAGTTGCCGAGAGTTCGGACCGAATTAGCGAAGAGGAGTTTTCTCTATAGAGCGACTGCAGCGTGGAACCAGCGTATTTCTTAGTAGCATTTCAAATCGTTGTTTTTATCCCGCTGCACTGGAGTACCTTTATTTGTCGCTTTTATTACTGCTTTTATCACATGTATCAAGTGTTTTACTGGTGTGTCTTTATTCATTTATGTGTATGACATGTATGACGTGGCCATGATCTACGCAGTGGGGGTGCCGAATAAATATCTGTATCTGTATCTGTATCTGTATGTCCTTCGCGCTCTGTCCGGCGCGAACTAACTCACCAATCGTTTCCCTCCGACGCTGCTCTATGATTGCGCGATATGTTAGGATTAAAATTTCAATATCAAATGAAAAACAATTGTTGAAATTATATTGTGTCAAATTTCCATGATGTTCCTCCGCATAGCAAATTTTTTTGTAAGGTCATGAACTTAGTCCCAATTTATCTGCAACACCCTGTATATTGTTCTAGCCGTACGATATTCAGGTTAAGATATTCTCACTTCACTAACGTAAGTTCGCCACTTTCAAGACTTTTGTTTTCAACTTGACTTCTTTATTTTCCCATTCTTTGGGCCCAAAAATACCCTTTCGGTTGTCTGGAAATGCATGTCAGAGTCCGACGGGCTCTGGCGACTGACATTGTATTGTATATTTTCATGAACTCCTTCCATGCGAACACAGTTTTTTTCAGAATTTTGAGTCATACAGATCATACACAACGTACACACGCACTCACATAGTCTAAATAGCTAAAAGGATGCTTAAAATGAAATATGTGATGGCACCGGCAGATGACTTAAATGACTAGGAATAAATGATCAGTTAACCACACCTCTGCCCATCGTGTTCAGTTTGCATTTGAACTGTCCGATTGAAGAGCACTGCGAAACAGCCTCTGGCAGCGAGTTCCATTAGGTGGCGGCGCGGTACGAAAAAGTACGTTGGGTGGCGGCGAGTCTAACTCTGGGCAGGTCAGGCTGGTTAGACAGGGGTCGAAAAAAGCGTGGAGTGATACAAACTTTCAGATCCCAGCTTCTCATTTTGATACAAAAATTCTTATATCTGCTTTTTTAATCGAACATATTGCTTTATAGCTTACTATCCGTTATAGGTAAGTGTTTTTGATTGATATAGGGGTCAAAACCTACCATAGCTTAATGCTTCAGCACCTAAAATTGTCCTTTTCGTCGTCGTCAAGTTCCACTGAGAGTCGGCGGCGACCCGCTGTTTTATTGGGGGTCTGATATGGCCGCTTCCGTGGGAGCCAAGGGACGGCGAGCGCAGATCTGGAGCGCGTTACCGGCACCGGGCACGGCCAAGGACAGTACACGTTACCGGCACCGGGCACGGCCAAGGACAGTACACGTTACCGGCACCGGGCACGGCCAAGGACAGTACACGTTACCGGCACCGGGCACGGCCAAGGACAGTACACGTTACCGGCACCGGGCACGGCCAAGGACAGTACACGTTACCGGCACCGGGCACGGCCAAGGACAGTACACGTTACCGGCACCGGGCACGGACAAGGACAGTACACGTTACCGGCACCGGGCACGGCCAAGGACAGTTGCTCTCGATCGGAGACGAGGCTGCAGGTGGGAACTGGGTGGGAGATGACTCCCTGCGCAGATTTGGAGAAAATGTGCAGAGAAACAGCAATGACGTTATCAAAACCAAGGGCAGTGAGACACATCATTGGATAAACATTGCAACTACATCATTGCTTTGCAACTACATCCACTTGTATGCAACGGCTGTATGCGAAAACTGGGCAGAATATTACATGACGTACGAGAAATTGACAGTCTCCACTCGCAAAATAAATGACATGCACACATGATTTTCGATGCAAACAATAGCGCAAAGGAATACATCTTTTCATGAACTCATGTGTCATTAGGCGGGTAGATCCTCGATAAAATTGAGTAGATTGACAGAGATCGGTAGATTGGACCGATCCTATAGGTACATTTACGAAGTCAAAAAATATAAAATAAAGGTAACACTCACTCATTGGACTCATTCCCTCAGCTCGCTATGGCGCGCTTCTGCCCGACCGAAATAGGAAATGTTCACCCCAAGCCTGATCAGAGCGCTCACTGCTGCCATTGGAGTCTGAAGTAGGTCGCCGCGGGGTATTTTAGATGTGAAACCATATTTTTACCGCTACGGTGTTAAGGATTAAATACATACATTGCAAATTAGAAACTAGATTTTTGATAATGCTCACCACACATAAATTTTCAAATTCAACTCATAAAGTGGTGAAAATATTAGAAACTTTTTATCGTTAACGTTTAAAGAATGTGATACAAAATAAAAAGGCCGATTTTCCTTTACTAATGAACATATTTAAAGACGATAAATAAAATAAATGTCAGATTCTTCAAACCGAGGAATAAGCAAGCTTAAATAAAGTTCTGTATCATCTTGTATCACTGTATCGGTTTCCGTTCGTGCCGGAATAGTGAAGAGCCGGTGGGAAAACAGTCAGCTGCTGGCAGGGTCTCTGTGTCCCCGGCATAGTGAAGAGCCGGCGGGAAAACAGTCAGCTGCTGGCAGGGTCTCTGTGTCCCCCGGAATAGTGAAGAGCCGGCGGGAAAACAGTCAGCTGCTGGCAGCCGCAGGGTCTCTGTGTCCCCCGGCATAGTGAAGAGCCGGCGGGAAAACAGTCAGCTGCTGGCAGGGTCTCTGTGTCCCCCGGCATAGTGATGAGCCGGCGGGAAAACAGTCAGCTGCTGGCAGGGTCTCTGTGTCCCCCGGCATAGTGAAGAGCCGGCGGGAAAACAGTCAGCTGCTGGCAGGGTCTCTGTGTCCCCCGGCATAGTGATGAGCCGGCGGGAAAACAGTCAGCTGCTGGCAGCCGCAGGGTCTCTGTGTCCCCCGGCATAGTGAAGAGCCGGCGGGAAAACAGTCAGCTGCTGGCAGCCGCAGGGTCTCTGTGTCCCCCGGAATAGTGAAGAGCCGGCGGGAAAACAGTCAGCTGCTGGCAGGGTCTCTGTGTCCCCCGGAATAGTGAAGAGCCGGCGGGAAAACAGTCAGCTGCTGGCAGGGTCTCTGTGTCCCCCGGAATAGTGAAGAGCCGGCGGGAAAACAGTCAGCTGCTGGCAGCCGCAGGGTCTCTGTGTCCCCCGGAATAGTGAAGAGCCGGCGGGAAAACAGTCAGCTGCTGGCAGCCGCAGGGTCTCTGTGTCCCTCGGAATAGTGAAGAGCCGGCGGGAAAACAGTCAGCTGCTGGCAGGGTCTCTGTGTCCCCCGGCATAGTGATGAGCCGGCGGGAAAACAGTCAGCTGCTGGCAGGGTCTCTGTGTCCCCCGGAATAGTGAAGAGCCGGCGGGAAAACAGTCAGCTGCTGGCAGCCGCAGGGTCTCTGTGTCCCCCGGAATAGTGAAGAGCCGGCGGGAAAACAGTCAGCTGCTGGCAGCCGCAGGGTCTCTGTGTCCCCCGGAATAGTGAAGAGCCGGCGGGAAAACAGTCAGCTGCTGGCAGCCGCAGGGTCTCTGTGTCCCCCGGAATAGTGAAGAGCCGGCGGGAAAACAGTCAGCTGCTGGCAGCCGCAGGGTCTCTGTGTCCCCCGGAATAGTGAAGAGCCGGCGGGAAAACAGTCAGCTGCTGGCAGCCGCAGGGTCTCTGTGTCCCCCGGAATAGTGAAGAGCCGGCGGGAAAACAGTCAGCTGCTGGCAGCCGCAGGGTCTCTGTGTCCCCCGGAATAGTGAAGAGCCGGCGGGAAAACAGTCAGCTGCTGGCAGGGTCTCTGTGTCCCCCGGAATAGTGAAGAGCCGGCGGGAAAACAGTCGGCTGCTGGCAGCCGCAGGGTCTCTGTGTCCCGCCATCTATCGACCTGCCGGGTCTCTGTGTCCCGCCATCTATCGACCAGCCGGAACACCGCTGGTTGGTCCTATCCTACCGCCCCCGGTGGCTGGTCCTATCCTACCGCCCCCGGCTACCAAACGAATCGTCGGCACAGCGGCGCAGGACGCAGTGGCGCGTCGAGGTGCGTCGCGGGCGGGCGCGCTCGGCCTCCTCTCGCATGCCGCTGGACTACTATCCACTCTGATGCATTTGCACCCCCGAAACAGACCTGATTTGCAACAACCGCCGGGTCGTATGTTCGAGACATTTTCGACCCCTGTGGTTAGACCTGGCGAGACGGGTGTCGCGAGGGGCTGTGTCCCGTCTCCGGGTGAACAGTTGGCGCATCACACTCGGGGCGTCCGGATCGTGGAGCGCGCCGAACACTCGAATACAGTCACGCTCCAAGATCACATCCTGAACGTCTAGCCAGCCCAGGGATCTGAGGACGGGAGACGTGCGCTCGGTTTACCGAGCGCCTGTGACCACACGGGCTGCAAAGTGAAGCAGCTTCTGAACGCGCTTTAAGTGGCAGCCGGTAGCGCTGGTCCAAACTGGCCGATGACACCTAACACTTTGATGTTTTTAACAGTGTGAATTTGTGGCCCGACATCTCGAAGAAAAAAAGAGGAGGTTTCCTTCACGGCCTGTTTTGTGTCCAAAAGTAAAACACGGTGTTGGAAGGGTTCATTTTTAGAGAGTTCACCCTCAGCCACATTTCTATGGACATGAGTGATGCTTCAAGGCGAATCCTGAGAGAAGCCATGCTGACGCTGTCTTTTGGAGAGCAGTCAAATAACTGGGTATCATCAGCATAGCTGATGAGCCGTCCATGAGGTAGGAAATTTTGAATTACGTTTACGGTGAGACAAAACAAAATTGGCCCGACAATGGACCCTTGGGGGACGCCACAAGTCACTGGTAGTACAGAGCTACCGCCGCGGACCACCTGCCTCCGATCACTCAGGTAGCTGGCAAACCAGTCAGATGAGATGCCGTACCATCCCATCTTGTTGAGGAGGACGCCATGGTCGACACTGTCAAATACTTTGCTGAGATCGAGTGCGGTAATCGATACGAGGTGGCCAGAATAGACCCTCTTTGACACCCACTCGATAGCGCCGACCAGCGCGTCCTCCACACTGTGACCACGTTGGTAAGCGAATTGAGTGTCACTCAGTACATATGTTGTTGTCCCGCAAGTAGGCGGACAGCTGGTTACATACCACGACATGCATCTCTGACGGGCTCATCACGTACCTACAGGCTACACGCGACTGGTGCGATAGGTGGCCGCAGAGGCGGATCCAGCTCAGTTTTTTTTGGGGGGGGCAAACCATAACAATTTATCGATTCTTTCCATGCATCGTCCATAGGCGTAATGTTAAAATCATGCCGTTTGGGGGGGCAAATGCCCATTTTGCCCCCCCCCCCTGGATCCGCCACTGGGTGGCCGTTGTAAGAATTTGAAAAGGCTCTCGGCCACGATTCCCTGGCATAGGTGTAGCAACGTATCTCTTTGGTGAAGGATACCTTTCACCAAAGTTTCAGATTGGTAAAGCATCCTTCACGACAATGCAAGGGAGGGTCTTCACCTATGCTTAGAGCAACTGGATTCGACGGTTGATCTTTTTTTAACCCGCGCACCGACGGGGCGGGGGCGGTTATCCGCCCTCCCCCCCCCCCCCGCTGAGGTTTTCACGAATAGCGGGAATACGCGCCGCGAAATTTGGTATGACTATTTTCTTATCAATTTTACACATGGTGTGCAAGTTTGAACCTTCTAACTTTTAAGGTCAGGTCACCAGGTCACTTTGAATGACCCAACCTCAAGTGAGTGTGCCGTTTTTCGTGCTACTTTCTATCGAAGGAGCATGTATCTTCAATGTATATTAGGAATAGTAATATATTAATATATTCGCTTCATGTTATACTGTTAAATTTAAACCATCCTTTGTCAGGACTATAGCTGAGTACCTCCTGGTTGTTTAGGGGAAGCCGCGGGGGAAGCCCGGGCGCGGGGGAAGCCCCGCCACCCGCTTCCGGCTAAATTATTCACAATACAATGCTCCACTGTTTGTCCTTTCAGCGTGGCAGCTAAGGTAACGCCAGCAAAAAAGTTAAGGCTAACAAAAATTGTATATTGTTAAAGCTATAGAGCCAAAATGATATTTTAAGGGTTTTTAGCTAAAAAGTGAGATATGTTGCACTGTTAATGTTATACCATACAGTCCTAATTTTTATACGAATGTTATGTAAGGACCGTTTAAGTGTTTGTAGTGAGGAGTGACGAGGCAGGCTGGCTTAAGTATGACATTTTTTTCGAATATCGCTGTTCTAGAACAAGAATTAGCACATTGGGGTAACCCCGGGCGAGTGGCCAAGCTTACCCCCAGCTGAGAGCAATGCCACTAAACCACTGTTTTCCATGAGATAATAGGTACTGAGTAGGTTTGGTTTACACCTAGATCAAAGATAAATTTCGAAAATAAACATGTTATCATAGACAAAGCCTCTTCGGCCTGTCGCTCTATTCCAGTGCCTATAAATATCAGGTATGGATGAAGGGCGATTGCTTGCCTGTTTTTTACTGTAAAACATGGGAGATATCCGCTCCATGTTAACGGTTTTTAGTTACCCTCCATCAGTTTATATCAATAAGCGACTAAGTTTATGTTTGCATGCTACAGGAACAGTCATGTCACTTGAGGTCAAATTGGGTCAAACTACGTTTTTGCAGATAACGCGACAGACAATGAAGCAAGAGCTTCAAAAATGGTGTCGTTGTGTTCTTCTTCATCAGCCGAGTCGAATGATATGCAATATGATGTATTTAGGTAGGTAAATAAAAAAATAAATTTTAAGGAATTTTGAAATACACATTTTTTGTTAATTTTGCATCACGATTTTCATCGACCTGTAGTCTGTACTGTATATGTGGTAGACGCTAGCTATAATACCAGTAGTGACATAAACTCTAAGATGTCCAGAGCTAATCAGTACCTTAATATTTCACTTTCCGTCAATATTTGGAAGACACATAATGGTCTCATCAACTCGTTGTAAAGCGCTGGGGAGGTGGCCGGCGTTACCCATATGCCGGGCTTACCCCAGAAAAATCAACACTTTTTAAAACTCGCTTTTCTCAACCTTATACTATTTCCACGAAACCGAATTTTTGGGAAAACACGGCCAATTAACTTATCTAGCTAACAGGATATCAACATTTTATACAGCAACAGCACGTATGGTATGTAGTAAAAATGAAAAAGAGCTTACTATGCCGGGATTCCCCCGGCATCCTCTATTGACCAGCTGTTTTTTCTTCTGAATTACCATGTGCCCTCTCAAAGTAGAAAAAGAGAGCATAGCACCAGGACACCATGCTATTTTATCACTATGTTTATTGACATAGCATGCCTGTATTACAAACACTAGCACAGCTGCTTCTCCTTACATATACCAATGATCATAAATGGCAAAACCACCTATTAATGTTATACATTTAAAAAGGCCTTAACATCAGACTTGTGATCAGCTCAGTTGAGCCGGCTCAAAAATCAGCTCAGCTCATGAGCCGGCTCAACATTTTGCCAAATTGTTGAGCTGTGAGCTGAGCCGGCTCAGTAATGCATTGAGCTGAGCTGCTGTCTGAGCTGAGCTGAATGAGCTTGAGCTGAGCTGAGCTGAATGAGCTTGAGCTGAGCTGAGCTGAGCTGAGCTGATTGAGCTGAGCTGAGCTGATTGAGCTGAGCTGAGCTGATTGAGCTGAGCTGAGCTGAGCTGATTGAGCTGAGCTGAGCTGATTGAGCTGAGCTGAGCGAGCTGAGCTGAGCTGAGCGAGCTGAGCTGAGCTGAGCTGAGCGAGCTGAGCTGAGCGAGCTGAGCTGAGCTGATTGAGCTGAGCTGATTTAGCTGAGCTGAGCTGAGATCCAGTTCTAGTGGGTACACTGGAAGATGATGAGAACGGATAAAAATATACAGGGTGTCCCAAAAGTAAGGTCATCATTTGTTTTGGCCACACTGCCAAAAATACGCGATGGATAGATATAAATAGGACATCATATGAAAGAGCATTTTATAAAATTTTATTCTGACATACATATGAGTCAATACATTGGCTCGTAGCCCCACATTTGCTGCTTTTCTACATGGTTACCATTTCGGGCCGCGTGCATGAATAGACTAAGTTTGACTTCCTCCACTATTCTGGAGCGATTCTCTGGTGAGATGCCGCCTATGTTTGCTCGAAGGGATCATCCTTTAGTTCTTCCCGGCTCGTTGGGTTGTCCTAAAAGACAATCTTTCTGTTGTGTATCCAGAGAATAAAAATATGAAGGTGTAGTAACGTCAGGTGACCGCGGAGGCCATTCAATGGCGTTGCCCTGACTGAAAATTACAGGATCTCACATTCACTCTCGGAGACAATGCATGATCTTCAGGACGGTGCAAGCATAGTCTCCATCCTGCTGAAACCACTGCTGGCTGATGGTGTCGGCACAGCTGCGTTGCGACGAGCGGAAGAACAACTGGGAGGACTCTCGGCCACCTCACTTGATTTATTGTCACCCGATTCCCGCTGTCGTCCTCAGGACCTCGAAGCACAGGTGGCTAAGTATACATGCCCTGTGCGTACATTATACCTTTTTTTCTGACGTTTTACCGGTTGAGGCGAAACTATGCATGAGTTCAGAGATGGGCGAGCTGATAGGGTCTGCTTAGGGCCGAAAACTGGGCGGTATTTACCCTTTGTTTTAATGACGGACCCTCTCTAAGAGTTGAATTTCGACCTTCTCAGTTTTATGCCTACTGCTCGGTGTAGTTATGATCAAAAATGGTTTAAGCATGCAAGAAAATAATTTTATGGATGTACCTTGCACGTGTTAAAATTGGAAGTGATTCGGACTCTTACTTCTCGACATATTTAAGTTTTAAATCATGACCTTACTTTTGGGACACCCGGTAAAACCGAATGCAATGTGCATTGAATATTGATACACTATAAACACTAGAAACATGATAAACTGGAAATAATATTATATACAAACCAAAGACGTCACTAGGTGAAAGGCCATGTAGTTCGACACCGTAAACTGAAGCGATCGGTCGGGAAATCGCTACATTCCTCTATTGCACCCCGTTCGCACCGTTGTAAGCCGTTCGGTTGGTAGGTATCCTTATCCACTGCGGCGTGATGTCCCGACCTGTGTCCCGATGATTCGATGTCCATGACCAATCAGCACACGCATTGCCGTGACGTCATTGGCCGGACCCCGACACGTTACGGAGATATGGGTGGCATTCGGCATTCGGCAATGGGTGGCATTGAATCCCGCGCACCGACGGGGGTCTGCGCCAACTTCGCACCGACGGGGGGGGGGGCGGATGACCGCCCCCCCCCCCCTGAGATCTCGAGAACGAAGCAAGATAGCGACAAGCGGTAAACGGCATCGGATACGCACGGCCAAGATCTACAATTTTTACTAAGGTCATTTTCAGGTCAGGTCAAAGATGACGTCACAGGGGTCGAAAAAGTCAAAATGGCGGCGCTAGATGTGGAGAGAGTTTTTCTCGAATAACTTTCGAATTAGTCAAGATAGGAACAAACTAAGGGCATCATCGTGATCCTCTCGTCAATCCGCATCGAATGATATATATGTTGACCTCGAAAGGTCAAGGTCAAAGGTTGACCTCAGGTCACGTGACCTCGAGGTCATCATGTATATCATTCGATGCGTCTTGACGAGCTGAACACAATGAGACCAACCACGCGTCTGTATCTTGTTCCTGTACGGAGTTATTGGCCAAAAACCTTTGGTGACCTTTGATGACGTCACATGACCTCACAGCTGCCCAACAGCAAAACAGACCTCAAGGTAGTGAAGGTTGATCGTATATGAAGTCATGTATGGTATATGGGGCCATTCCGACCCGTTTTAGTGGTAAAAACAGGGAGTTGATTTTTCCCCCATTGACTTATAATGGGGAGGTCGCGAAATTGACCTGACCTTAAGTCACCGATATCAAAATTCCGAGATACACAAATTGTAGCTACTAATGACCTAATAATATCCTGCGACTTTCAAAGGCCTCCGACATCTACTGTAGCTCTGGCACGGTGACAAAGTTGCAAAAAAGTGACTTGAGGTTGGGTCATTCAAAGTGACCTGGTGACCTGACCCTAAAAGGTAGGAGGTTCAAACTTGCACACCATGTGTAAAATTGATGAGGTTATAGTCATACCAAATTTCGCGGCGCGTAGCGCCGCGGTTTTCCCGCTATTCGCGAAAAACCTCAGGGGGGGGCGGATATCCGCCCCCCCCCGTCGGTGCGCGAGTTAACTGAGCGGAAACTGAGCTGAGCTGAATAGAGCGGGAACTGAGCTGAGCTGAACGGGAACTGAGTTGAGCTGAGCTTAGCTGAGCGGAAACTGAGCTGAGCTGAACTGAGCTGAGCGGAAACTGAGCTGAGCGGAAACTGAGCTGAGCTGAGCGGAAACTGAGCTGAGCTGAGCTGAGCGGAAACTGAGCTGAGCTGAGCTGAGCGGAAACTGAGCTGAGCTGAGCTGAGCGTGAGCGGAGCGCAGCCGGTTTGAGCGGAACGTGAGCTGAGCTGAGCCGCGTTAAACTGAGCGGGAGCTGAGCGGGAGCGGATAAGACGGAGTTGAGCTGAGCGAGCTCACTTTTTTCTTGAGCTGTCACAAGTCTGCTTAACATAAATCAAAGGATGGGAATCACAGTTGGGAACACTGATGTTAGGCCTTCCAATTTTGGAAGCCTTCCAAAAATGGAAGATTTGACCACAGTTTTCCCCACTGGCAAGGCTGGGTAGTGGATCCGTTGTCTCATTCGCAACAAGCTCTGCTTAGCGGGGCACCCGGGCCCATAGCCACTCATTCATCCATTCGGACAAAATTTCTAAAAAACAAAAGTTGATACGTGTATACTCTGTTCCGTTTCAAGCTTGCAGCCGAAGTGCCGTGCTGAAAGCAGTGCGTGATTTCAGCATATACACTATAGGTACAGCTCTTACATTTTAAGACGCAAATTCTTCAGCGGAGGAGCGATCTGCCTGGATCTGCCGAAGAAACTCCGACTGCAAGCTTGATATGGAACAGACTATAGCTGTATCTACGAGTAAGTAGATGTCAGCAGTTGCTGGGTGCTGACTCAGCACCCAGCAATAACAGACGCTACATGAACATAAAAATGAATTGGTTTGTTTTCGCTCGTGAGAAATTCACTGGCGGATCCACGGGGGGAGGGGGTGCATTTGAGGCAAATCCCCCCCTCCCCACCATCACAGCGCCCAAAGTAGACATAAATTTGAGTTTTTTTAGAATAAAAGAAGAACTAAATTTTTGTAATGAAAAGTGTGTTATAAACTGGACAGCAGTCCGCAAGAAATCTATATCCGACGAGTTTTTAGAATTAAGTAAGTTTTTTAGGTAGCTCGCGCAGTGGAAAGGTTCCCAGAACTACGCCCAGTGGAAGGGGGCGGCGAATGTCGCCCGCCGGCCCCAAGTTGTCACTACTTACTACTTAACCCTCGCCCGTATTGGTGTTTTTCCAGCCGCGAACGTATAAGGGGGGGGGGGGTCCGTTGGACCCCCCCCCTTGCCGTTTCGCCCCTGATCGAGCTAGAGCTTCGCGGAAAAAACGAGCGTGTTGCCCGTGACAAGAGGGAGCCGATGATACCCAATTTTAAGGTCCTAGATCATTGGTTGACCTTGCAGGTCAGGTCAATGACCCAAAAGTCGGGAAAATCGGGACCTGTTAGAACGTGGTAAAGTGTGGCTGCTATGGGGTTTTCGGGGTGCTGATCACGAATATCATGTTAGTTTTGATCACAGATGATGTCTTCATGCACTTAGTCCAGGTCGGGTCAGGTCAGGTCAGGTCAACCAGTAGGGGTCCTACCGGGTATTCCTAGTAGGTGTCAACCGCCTCTGACAGCTTCGTAACATGTTACGAAGGCACCAAAACTACTTCGTAAATGTTCATATGGTTGTTAAATTCGAATTCAGCTCCAAAAACTGGCCTAGAAACATGTAAAACTCAAAAAAGTGAACCGAGGTCATCAAAGGTCAATGACCTGACCTGACCTTCAGGTGACCTTGACACCCACTCTAATGCATGGGGGCAACACCATATCACATGTTTGAACGCTTGAAACCACGAAAAGACTGCAAACGCGCCGCTAATGCGAGCCGACATACGCCGAATCGCGATTCTGGCCAAACATGGTCTCGAAAAGTAGGTCACAGGTCAAAGGTCATTGGGGTCAGGGTCATGAAATTTTCAGGGTAGGTGTAAAATTGAATAACGCGAGGGTACCGAAAGTTTCGTCGCGATCGGCCGCTTTTTACGCGAGTTATTCGCGAAAAACCATGGGGGGTCCGTTCGACCCCCCTATACGGGCGAGGGTTAAGCCAGCTTTTCGCGAGAATCTCAGCTTCTAGACGTCCGATCGACACAGGACAGATACCAATCGATCCAAAATGTTATGCCCATTCAGTTTATGGCCTAACGCGACGCGAAGCGAGCCAGTATTTGTAGTTGTTTTTTTTTCTAATATACAAATGTTTTCAATATTTCAACGACTGATGAAAAAGTGGGATAAATCCGACGGAAAAAACTCAGCGTATTGACGTTTTAGGATCTTAGGCCTCTGCCCCTCCCGTAAAAATTCCGTGTATAAGACCCCAGCTCACCTCTGCATGATCTGTGGAAGTCGATGTACTGAGTGACTCGGCCGTCGGCCAAGCCGCACGCCCGAAGAAAGTCGGCGAAACATGGCTCGGCTTCTGCCTCTGGCTCGGACAGCGGCACTGGCTCGGACAGAGTGGCGGCATCGGCGAGCTCGGCCAGGCCGCACAGCTCGGCCCGGTCGTCAAACAGCAGGTGCAGCGAGCGCAGCTCCTCGTCGGTGATGTCGCCGTCCAGCGGCCGTACCGGCAGCGTCTTCACCTGGCGCCGGCGCCGCCTCTGCGCCGGCTCGTGGGCCACTGCGGCCGCCGGCTGCTCGGCCGCCTGGGGGGCGGCCGGCGGCGGCCGGCACGCAGCTGACGCCTCCCGCGTCCCACCGACGTCGGCCTCCTGGTCGCCGCTAATGCAGCACTGAAACGCCGACAGGTCCCATCAAATGCAGCACTGAAACGCCGACAGGTCCCATCAAATGCAGCACTGAAACGCCGACAGGTCCCATCAAATGCAGCACTGAAACGCCGACAGATCCCATCACCAAATCAGCCGGCGCACCGAGCGGCGGCGGCCGCTGCAACTGAACAGGACCGAGCGGCGGCGGCCGCTGCAACTGAACAGGACCGAGCGGCGGCGGCCGCTGCAACTGAACAGGACCGAGCGGCGGCGGCCGCTGCAACTGAACAGGACCGAGCGGCGGCGGCCGCTGCAACTGAACAGGGCTGAGCGGCGGCGGCCGCTGCAACTGAACAGGACCGAGCGGCGCGGCGGTGGCCGCTGCAACTGAACAGGACCGAGCGGCGGCGGCCGCTGCAACTGAACAGGACCCGCCTGCCAGTCGCCCAGGGGCCGTATCGGGTCAGCCCGACAAGGGAACAAGGGAACAAGAATGAAAACAAGGAAACAGGAGACCCCCCGAGTTGCTGGGGGGGGGGGCGTTAAATGTCACAATTTTTTGCCGCGCTATAGCTAAAAAGGGCACGTCGCAGGCAACCCTAATTTTGGCTACCTGTGACGAATACATTTTATATTACAACAGCATAGGAAAAAACAAAATAAAAATCGTTCGTAAGATTTTTGAGATCGAGGTTTTAGTGATGGGATAATTTCAGAGTTTTCGAGAAAAAATGGCATATGTTAAAAATCATATAAAATCACAGAGCAGATGTAGAGACGCATAGGTATAACAGACGTTGGTATGCGTAAGCGCCAGCCGCCCGCAGACAGCCAACACCATGCGTAATGAAATAGCTGTCCTCGATTTTTTTTTATTGTCGTTCTACATTTACCAAATACTTTAACTGAAACTTGGCAATGTCTCGTACCTGACTACCTACTTCACGACCATGATGCATGTATTTCTTAAATTGATATTTTTCGACCAAACCCGTACTCTTATGATAAAATGAATGTCATCATCGTGTTCTACGTCTTAGCTTTCCAGGCGATGGGGGGGGGGCATTTTTTGCCCCCCCCCCCTTTAGTTTTTTTCGATATATCTCCGGAACCGCTGCGCCGATCGTCACCAAACTTTCAGTATCCTCCCGTGAATAGCTTTTGCACATTGTAACCGGAAATTGTTTTCCAAAGGCTATGACAGGTTGGCCGCTAATGACGTCGGAGTGACGTCATTTCTGCCATTTTCGAACCTTCTGAAGCCAGGTCAAGTGGCCCAAGGCACAGGTTCGTTTTTTTTTTTAATAATTTCGCTAAAAATGATCGCAGATCCGCGATTTTAGCAGCATCGTGTTTGTATAGCTCAGGCGTGTCGAATGGTATACTTTTTCTTCGGGTGAGATCAACTTAAGGTGTTAACCTCGGGTCAAGTTCAGGTCACAGCCCGTCAGGTCACGAAGCTGGTCAAAGGAGGTCATATTGCATATCAATCGATTCGGCAGGTCTTTCCATGTCCATTAGTGGCTTTAGCGACTCGGTAGCTTTAGTTGATCGGGAGTTATTGACGAAAAACTGATAGCCTTAGTGACGTGACAAATGACGTCACGCAAGATCAACAAAGCAAAATAGAAGCATCAGACCTTGCAAGGAGCGCATGAAATCACGATTCCGTTTGCTTGAGAATTTGAGATAGTTGTAGACCATTTCCGGACCAAACTAGCAATTTCCATATTCCCCCTGACTTTTATTGGTGAGAGACCGACCTGATCTCAGGCGACCCTTCAGAAAATCCGAATGTTATCAGAATGTTACGGGTCATATGCTAACTTGGGCAGTATGCAAACTACCCAGGCAGTATGCAAACTACCCAACAGCCCGGGCAGTATGCATACCGCCCGGGTAGTATGCATACTACCCGACCCCTTGGGCAGTATGCATACCGCCCAAAAACTTGGGCAGTTTGCATACTGCCCGCTTCTTGTCTTGAAGTTGTGTATTCCATGTCCATTTTAAAAAGTATTAATGGCTCTATAAGTATTGGCCGGTCCCGTAGCTCAGTCGGTAGAGCGTTGGACTCCACGTGGTGAGAGCACGCGTTTCCGGTTATAACAGTCCGGGTTCGAAGCGCGACGGGCGATTGACGTTTAATGAGCCTCCTTACAGATATGACGGTTTGTGGCAGGCCGTAGCCCGTAGCCAAGCGAAGTCAGTGAGAGGACCGGCCGTGCGCGGCTTTGTGCGCACTTTAAACTTTGGACTCCAAATTCTGCCATAGAATCGGCATTGCGCGATCGGAGGGTAGAGGGCAGGGTTACCGCAACAAGCTTCGCTTAGCGGGGGCTCTGTCCCTGTGAATCCTTCCATTCAAAAGGTTCGGACTAAATTTAAAAAAGTAGCGTAGTTTAATCGCGAAGTCTTTTTTGCCGTCAAACGTGATTTATCGATCGAAGAGTGAAATAATGTTTTGAATATAAAGATTTAAAATATTTCCCCAGAATTTCATTGAATTTCATTGCCAGCGGCCAACAAGTCACTTTCATCTGAAATGACGACATATCTATAGTGCCATCACTCGCTGGCTTGGGTTTGACACTTGGACCTGTAGAGGGCGTTATCATAGTTACATGTTACATGAAAATGTTACATGCTAATGTTACATGAAACCATTTACATGTAAGACGTTACAAGTTGTTATGGTCGGGTTACCAGGTCAGGTCAAGTGACCTTACCCCAGAAAAAGTTGGAATGCTCACCATAGCTACACCGACCTAACGATCGCTTTGAAACTTTAAGCGACTAATAAGAGTAACATTAGGTTCAAAAGGCATGTATTTGAATTTTGATATCATACCGATGACTTTTAGGTCAAGTCAATATTGCACAGTCCCTAAAAAGTTGACAGGAGAAAGTTGAAGGACGCCCCTTTTGCTGAACGTCATTCTAAACACTCTCAAACATCGGGTTACATACAGGTAAACATGACGCACTGAATCGAAAAAAAATTGCACTTGTGACCCCTTTTTATGACCATGAGGTCATATCAGGTCATAAAAGGTCTCCAGCAGTTCTTTGACCATTATTTTTTATGGAGACGTGTTGGAGCGATGGTCATGTAAACAACCTTAGATGTGTTCAGTTCGACGATAAGGAGCGGCTGATAAACAACATGACCTTTTCATGTCAGGTCATGACCTTGACCTCAGGTCAAATTTGGAACTCAGATCAACTTTGAGTACTTATTCCAGAAAGCGCTAACAGAGCTATCGAATGCGTCTTTCTGCGGCGCTGTAGCTCTCCTATCTTCCGAGTTATGGGCGAATTTAAAAAAAGAAAAAGAAAAAAAAGAAATTTGATCTTTGATAACCTCTGTTGCCCTACTCTTTGACCTGGCCTTAAAAATGACTACTGTTAAAGGGAGATAATGAGCTTTCTTTTTTCTTAAATAAAAATTACTCGACATCTATACTATTTCTACTGTAGTTTCTATAAAATATGAAAATTTCCTAGCACATTTTCGTATGTGAAAAAGGTTTTTATTTTTGCAAAAAAGAAGCAGTACTTGCAGTACTTGTAACACCCACCGAAATGCGTTGTCCTGCTCTATAAAAAAGTCGCAGTATATGGCGCTTTTGTTTCAAACAGCGACGCTTGGGTTTTTGTTTATGTTATCGCCTTGTCGTTGCTTGGTTGTAAGGATTCTAATTTGAATTAGAGTTAATTCGGTTTAGAATTAATTAGACTCTAATTCGGGGGTATATAGGGGAAGTTGGGGGAACGCCGAAGACTTTTTTTCTGACGCCCGTAGCACGCAAGGTAGACAACATACGCTATTCTTGTTGGCGTCATTCGAGAGGCCAGTCTTTTGCCTTTCAAACATACCAGGCGCATTTGATGAATTCGCATACCGTTAAGCGCACAAACTAAAAATATCAAAGAAGTGACTTTTTCGGCGTTGCCCCGGACTGCGGGGAAAGCCGAAAATGGGAGAAATGATCTACGGGGAATGCCGACATTGATGTTTTGCCATTTTGTCTCAAACTTTATCCAGAATTCATCAAAGCTGACACACGTTTCAAGAGCTTGAGGACGCGGTGCACACTGGAAGTTATAATTGTGTGATATAATAAGAAAATGCCAGGTAAAGCATTCATTATAGGTAACAGGCCGTTGTGTCGGTTGAAAGTGTAATTTGTGTGACTAAAAATACGCGTTGCTATTCTACAGCAGTAAAGTCCACGTAGCGTGCTTTTAACACGTGCGTAATCGCACGTTTTCGGCATTACCCCAGCCAGCCATACTTTCATTTGCAGGCCCATAACTTTTCAACGTGCTGTATAAATTTCAAATAGGCAGCACACTTATGCAAAGACATGCTAAAGATTACTTGACCGAATTGGCCAGACAAACGGTAGCATAATGAGTAAAAAATGCAGCTTCAAAGGCGCATGTAGTACAAGGGAAACGTACCTTGAAAACGCTCTTGGCGCCCTCACAGTCGAAGTATTCCGAATGACGACTCGTAACAAACATGCGATAATTGTAGTCACTTAAGCTTCAGAGCATCACTGACAGGTAGCATCCATGTCTTACGGTTTTCGAAATATCTCGAATTTCGGCTTTGCCCCAACTCCGGCATTGCCCCAACTTCCCCTAGTGCCTACTCTTCTTTGTTTCCAAGTATTATTTTGCGCCACAAATGAACGGCATGCGCCAGAAACGCAGCCAAATCTTGCGATTGCGACTACGAAATTCATTATTTTGGCGTCAGAGCCTGAAGCGAAAAATACAAGCATATTTATTTCAAAAAGACTTCAGGTTTGTCGAACGGTGTTATGAGAATTTTGATAACAGTACTGCATAAGTTTTTCAGTGATGCCGCAAAAGTGTTGTATCTATCTTCTTTTATTGTGCAGTCGGCGGGACCGATTCAAAATTGAGTCGTTGCTACTAAAATAGCAGCATATGGCGTCAGATGATGAACAGGAAAAATAGTTGCGTAAATTTAGACATAAACCACCCCCAAACCATGAATATCTTTTGAAGGCACTATAGACGACCATTAACTAACTAGATGTGATGAAGATCAAATGTAAGGAATACGCTCATTTTACAAAATTACATGCAAGTACCAAAAAGTGATGTAAGTACTTATTCAACGGTCATTTTCAGCGCTCCCCGCTAACGTGACTTCAAGTTGAGATATTTGCGGCAAGGTACCGAATTGAGCAAAATGGTTTTAATTTACATTATAACTTGTTGTGTTTTGTCAGAAAATGGTCCTAACTCAGATTTTGTGGAAAAAGGTCATTATCTCCCTTTAACGCCAGACCCCTTGAGACCTAATTTTTCGCGATTATTTTTAAATGCGTTGAGTAATTTCAACCATATTTAGGAAGTAGCTGTTTCAAGACCTGCCGAAACTTTTTCTTCAAATACATTTTGTTGTCACTTAAATATTTGTGGCACTTGTCATTGACTCGTAATGTTAACTGTTTTTCCATCCTGGATAGAGGCTTTCATACGTCATATGACATTAGGCTCCGCCCACGACTGCGGCATTGACCCGTGCCCATCAGCGACCTCTGTACAAACGACACCCCTGCCATCTGTAAAGGACTATGAATTTCGCTGACGCTTCACGTGCTATGAATCAATTGCAGCAGACGGTCAAGTAAATGTTAGGTTCTTGTTGACTCTTGTATATAGGACCAAGAGGACCATCACTCCTCAACCTACTACTCACACATGCTTCGAACAAATGTTAACGATTCCTAACAAATACGATTTTCGATGTAGGATATCTGTTTGAAATACGAGCGAGCCTTATGATGTGAAGCGAAGGCAATAACATATTATTGCGTTGTTCGATGGTTGCATAGCGAAGTACAAATCGGCAGCTACTTGGTAACATCCGACATCCCATTATCGCATTATCTGCAACGCCATAGGCTTTAGATACAGGTGAATATTTCCTAACCTTATGTCAGTTATATGCCATCTGCCCGTCATTTGCAGCTTATAAAAAAAATGAAGCAAATATCAGCGAACATATCAGCATTGTATAAGCAATGCGCATTGAGCATTTATGGCTCCTCAGTCATCATGTCGCTCTTTGGGCACTGTCAGCCAAGACGTTACGCACAACTCCGCCGGCTTTCGGCACCGCTCGACCGTCCCTGCTCCCCGCCACAGCGAGAGTGACCGCGCGCCGGCCCGAAACCGCCGCAGGCCAAGACCACAGAGGCGGGGCTTAGCTGTGACGTCATAACGTATCACAGGCTGTTTGGTGATAGCCTCTACACACCGGGTGAAAATCTTGCTCGAAATTTAACATTACGAGTCAATGAGAAGTGCCTGAGATATTGAAATGGCGATAAAATATCTTAATTGTAAAAGTTTCGGCAGGTCTTGAAACGGCCATGTCCTGAGCTTGGTTGAAACTCTTCCACGCATTTAAAAATAATCGCGAAAAATTAGGGTCTCAAGGGGTCGGCGTTAACAGTAGGGCACTTTCGTCATGATCTTTGACGCTATTTCGAATGCCGTTTTTTTTTTTAATATTTTTGTTACCCGACCGGGCTTTTGTCGTTAGTAGCACACATTCATACTGGGTTAGTACAGTATGTCTAAAAAGAATGTACCGTCGCCACTACGTGGCGCTGGTGTCGCGAGCCGGTAGTTGGCTGAATCCGCACCAGACCACACATTCCCAAGCGCCAGGTGACAGCTGCGCAGCGGCCGGTAGTAGCGTAAGCCCGAACCTTCGTGACATGACCCCGGGGGGGGGGAGGGAGAGAGGGAGGGGAGCGAGCGGGGCAGCGCGTGTAGGGAGGGGTGCTCCGGCAAGCTGGCAGTTGTCGCGGACAAAGGTCAAGGGGTCACACACCAAGCGAACGGACGCTGATGTGGGTTCGTGGGGATCGTGAACTTGTGTGTGGTAGGTGCGTCTTGCGATGCACGGGTGATACGCCATGGGTCTAAGCCAAATGATTCATGGGAGAGCTGAAGAAAATACCTGGTCAACTACGGCGAATAATGGTGCTGAAAAATGGAAAGTATGGGTCAATGCAAGCCTTCATGACTATAAACTTTTCTGGGGGCGCAAAGGCCATCATTGAATAACGATATCCGGATCGAAATTAGCAATGATTTATAATTACATGCCGAAGTAATAGCGCTGCAAAACCCACCTAGTAAATTGTCAAGTCGGATTCATACCGACTTGAATTAAACTATCCTAAATTAAATTGTCATGACCTGACGGGCTGTGACCTGACCTTGCCCCGAGGTTAACACCTTAACTTGATCTCACCCGAAGAAAATGTATACCATTCGACACGCCTGAGCTAGACAAACACGATGCTGCTAAAATCGCGGATCTGCGATCATTTTTAGCGAAGTTATTTACCAAAAACCGAACATGTGCCTTGGGCCACTTGACCTAACCTCAGAAGTCATCGGCTGATCCTAGTCCTTAAAATCGGAGACCAATCGCTGCATTTCGTAACGACGCACACGATCGTGTCTTTCGTGAGGCTCTAGCTCAATAAGGGGCGAATCGGCGAAGGGGGTTGTTCCCTATCTTCCAACCCCCCAACGCCCCCTCGGTATTCAGAAAACCTGAAGGTCCGGTGAGGGTTAAAACGTTGCTCCTGAACGAGGAAGAAATGTCAAAGCTCTATAGACGTCCTGTAAAAGTGGCCATAATAAATAAATTGGTTAGAGATAAGATGCTTTTTAAACGACTTCCTCATACAAAATCGGGTGCTGGGACCAATCTTATAAACGCTTTAGAATGGACAGGGCGTCACTGACCAAAGTTTGGGTGCAGAAAACGGCTATTAAATGCAAAATGGTGTTCATGCATTTCAGTCCATTGTATATTGACGGTCCCAGTGGCCGAGCTAAAAAAGTTTGGTAGTGTTTTGCATCTTTTACGCCCTAAGAAACTACACCATCTATTGAAGTGGGCGGGCTTATTTGAATAGGAAGGCGCATTATGCGTCAATCGTGTGCTTTCGTTTGTTTTGGACTATTTTACCACATCCACTGCTGCTATCACTATTAATATTATCTAATGCCGTGAATACGACAGCATTCCATTTATAAGATTGGGCCAATGGAGTCGCGCCCTGCGAGCTCGGTTTTCCGCTCGGCCGCTACGGGCCGAGGAAGTCGGTCTTCGCCTGAGGGCAGGACGGAGGTCAGCGAGGGAGCGCGGGGTCAGCCAGGTATCGCCCAGTGCCGAGCGGATGCCGCTCCCTCCCCTCTCTTCCCCTCTTCTCCCCTCCCCACCTCGGTATAGATGGGGAGGGACCGAACTGCCAATGACATGCGAGCGGTCAAGGCCGCTCGCGCGGCAGCGACCCTGGCGGCCGGGTGCCGCAACTGGGATTCAGCCAAGTTACCGATTCGCCTCCTGTGGGAGATCCAAACCAGGGGACATACTTTTTAGACATACTGTACACTATATATGTTACAGTGTATCCGCGAAATCCGTGAGGGGCTATCCCGATTTCTCGGGCCCGGCAGGTCAGAGGGCTGCTCCGGGACATGAAACGAGGCCGTGCCCTCGGGACATGTCACCGGACCGAAGGATCTGTTTAAAGGCGGATCAGGCCCGTGTACGGTTCTCCAGGGTATTAGTCGTTGGTCGCTCGGCGAGCGGGAGGGCAACCAGTTCCGCCCCTGTATCACGTGACCCCTTGCTCCGCCCAGTTACGCACGAGCGTACTCCATGCCGCGTAGTAGCGTGGGGAGGGGAGGGTTAGAGTGGTGACATGTGTAGAGGCTAGAACCGGTTTCCACCGCCATGCCACCGCCCAGCGACATGGAGCGGGGTCAGTGACCAAGGCACGGGGAAAGGTCAGAGGTCAGCTATAACCTAGAGCTTTGTGTCTCCCTCCCCTCCGCGTGTAACGACCGCACGACAGCGGCCGGCGGCCGATCAGGCTTGACATGTCAAGGTCACCCGCAGTCAACGGGCTCAGAGGGTTGGTCGAGTGCGCGTCCGTGGCTGACGACAGTCTCGACCATGTGCTATGGTGGCGGTGCCGATAGACTAGCGTGGACAATAAGTTTTTGTTCAGAGCATATGGCTGCTGGGGTGCGTCATCTTGGTATGATGCTTTGTAACGTGAATGATACGTTTAAAACCTCGCTGGTAGTGGCCGAGAGGAGAAGAGGGGGGCGGGGAGACGAGTGCCGCCTCCACATGTTTATCTTTGTTGATAGCTGCGAGAGCTGATATTTGGCAAACTTGACCTTTGATTCAAGCCGAATTTTTATGACAGCAGCTGTATTTTAACCCTCGCCCATATTGATGTTTTGCCAGCGTCTAGCGTAAAGGGGGGGGGGGGGGGGTCCGTTGGACCCCTTTGCCGTTCAGCCCCCCTGATCGAGCTAGAGCTTCGGGGAAAAAAAGCGTGCTGCCCGTGATGAAAGGAGCCCGATGATACCCAATTTTAAGGTCTTAGGTCATTGATTGACAAGTCAATAAAAGTCGGGAAAATCGGGACCTGTTAGAGCTTCGTAAAGTGAAGCTGTTACAGGGTTTTGCGGGTTGCCGATCACGAATTTCAAGTTAATTTTGATCACAGATGATGTTTTCGTGCATTTAGACCAGGTCAAGTCAGGTCAGGTCAGGTCACATGTTACGAGGGAACCAAAACTACTTCGTAAATGTTCAAACGGTTTCTAAATGCGAAATCAACTCCGAAATCTACCCTAGAAGCATGTAGATCTCGAAACAGTAAACCAAGGTCATCAAAGGTCAGTGACCTGACTGACCTTCACGTGACCTTGATACCCACTAGAATTCATGGGATCGACATCCTTTCACATGTTTGATCGCTTAAAGCCACAAAAAGACAATAAACGCGCTCATATTGTGAGCCGAAATACGCCAAATCGCGATTCCGGCCAAACATGGTCTTGGAAAACAGGTCACAAGTCAAAGGTCTTTTGGGTCAGGGTCATAAAGATTTTAGGGTAGGCGTAACATCGATTAACTCAAGGGTACTGAAAGTTTCCTCGCGATCAGCCGTTTTTGCGCGAGTTATTTGCGAAAAACTTAGGGTGGGGGGGTCTGTTCGACACCCTCCTTCAAGTGCGAAGGTTAAGGTCAGGCGGTTGACCGATGACGTCAAAAGTGAACCTCTGTAAGGTCCCAAAATGTCGCGACGTCGCAACACCCTTCGTGCCAGGGGACCTTTTACCGGGGAATGAGGCTTATATGATCTTATAGTACTATCTCCCAGAGGCCTCACAACTTGTATGTAGTTATCTCGTACTTTTTTAAGAGTCACCTGAGGTCAGGCCGGTCACGCAACCTCACGATAATTAATCATTGGGGAAATATGAAAACTGTTATTTTGGCGCCAGGAGCCATCTAAAGCTGTCTCAAGCGCATTAGTTCGTGATTTTATACAATCTTTGCAAGCCCCAGCATTCACTTTTGCATTCTTGATCTTAAGGCGACTTCATTTATGACGTCACTAAGGTCACAGGAGTTTTCACCAAAAAGTCCCGATCAAATTGAGCTAACGAGTCGGGAAGCCACCAGTGGACTCGTGAAGACCTACCGAATCGAATAAGCGATATGACCTCCTTGGGCCAGCTTCGTGGCTCTGCCCTGACATCCGAACCGATACCAAACCAATACCGACTTGGTATTTGGTATTTTGATCCGCTAATATGTTTGGTATTTTGTTGGTATTAAAAAAACACTAATGCAAAAGAGGCTGATAAATTGGTAAAAAGTTGGTATTTTCCTCATTCTCCAAAGTTGGTTTGGTTTCGGTATATCCTCACGGCTTTGCTTGGTATTTGGTTTGGTATCGGTATTCCGATTTTCTGTAATTGACATCATTAGCCCTGACCATGACCTGAGGTGAACACCTTAAATTGACCTCAACAAAAACAAAGCGTATACTCAGGGGGGTGACACGGCTATTCGCGCAGTGTATTCATTTATGGGCCGCGCGGGGCCTCGCGATGACGCGGCTGGAGGCAACTGCTCAGCGCGCTAGGATACTTCTGGCGGGGCCGGGCGCTGAACGGTGTGCAATGAATGGGTTATGGTCGGGCAGACAGAGATCAGGCATTGAATTTGAATTGACATCAGCAATCGGGTGGGGAAGGAGAACGTTTCTAATCGAGCTTGGGATGGGGAAAGCCGAAAATATCACGATCGGCTCATAGCTCCGACAGGGCCGGGTGCTGTACCATGTGTAGTATATTTAGGCGGGCAGACAGAGATGAGTTATTGGATTTAAATTCACCTTACCATCGGTTTCTGGTGAGGTTTGAAGACGTCTTTTGTCAAGCTCGGAGTGGGGCAACGGCCACTGGCGGATCCAGGGGAAGGCATTTGGGGCAAATGTCTTCCCAACAACCAGGGCAGCGCCCGAAATCGATTTTCGAGAATAAATGAAAACTTCACAACTTTTCTGAGGAAATGTTGGTTAATCACACCGCACAGCAGTGCGCAAGGAATCGTAATCCGAGTTTTTTTAAATTAATTCCGAGAAACCTTTTTGGGGTAAGCCCCCGCAGTGTCCAATACCGCTTCCTGGATCCGCCAGTTGTGAATAAGTCACGGTCGATACCGAGCTTCGGCGGGACCAGGCGCTGTACAGTCTGTCTTAAAAGTACCGCGCAAAGTGACGGTGGATCCATCAAGCCTGACCGAGGAAGGGCCTCCTGAATTTGAAAGTCACCGTACCAATTGACCTGGGGAATGGACAAGAATGTCAATTGCTTCGGTGACTCAAATTCAGCAGGCCCTCCCTCGGTCAGGCTTGATGGATCCACCGTCACTTTGCGCGGTACTTTTAAGACAGACTGTACACGTTGTTCTTTGAATGAAGAGGTGGACAGACACCTAGCCCCACATCCTACTGCTATGCCCGTGCTTCTGTGGGTGAAGCACTAAAGCATCACGGAATCCCAGAGGACCTGCGAGTCGACGAGGTGGCCGCTTTGGCCGCCGGGTACTGCAGCTCCCTGGAGTTGCCTGGGACCGATGGCAAAACAACAGCTTTGGCGGTGCCCCTATGGGCCGTAGTAATTAGTGAATTCCCGTAATGTAGAGATCATATCCTCAATGCTCTCAATTACCATTTTATATTCCTAAACAATATGACAGACCAATTATGCTTGCCTACGTTCAGGCATTACCTCTGATGGTCATACGCCCAGTACAACATGTGTTGTCTGTCAAACAACAATCGACAACGGGATCCCTTCTCATCATCGCCATCGGTTGTCAATTCACCCACCCCGTTTCCCTAAAAATAGACGGTCAGATTCGGCCTGGGTCCTTACGACCCCTCTAAATTCGCCAGAGACGGGATCGGATCGCCGTTATTGCACCCGTCTCAGTGTCTTAAATACTATGACAGCTTCGGACGGGGTGATCGTTCCACGAATGTACGCACCATCCAGGCCTAGGATGCATCGAGGTTTAAAAGGATGCAGTCTGTAGATCAATCAACAAACAATGGTGGTATGCAACCACTTTAAAATATCTCCCTGGCTCCCGCAACGTTCCAACGCCCCTCCGTTATGCATTCGCCCTGTGTGTCCGCCGAGCCGGCTTGCCTCCAATGACGTCATCGGCCGGCCGGCGGCGTTCAAGGTCAAACGGCTGGTGTCCTTACCTGGAGTTCTATAGCCTTGCGTATACTATTCGACTCGCTTGAGCATGTAAAACTCGATGGTGCCATTCTCTTGGCTCTGTAACCACATATGGTGAAGTTGTTTACTAAAAACCGATCCCGCGACATGGAGCACTTATACTGACCTTAACCCTATTCCTGGCGGGCTCCGCCGGGACAAGAAACTGGCGGGGGGGGGCCAATTCGGCCCCCCCCCCCTGAGATCTCGAGAACGAAGCAAGATAGCGACAAGCGGTAAACGGCATCGGATACGCATGGACAAGGTCTACAATTTTTACTAAGGTCATTTTCAGGTCAGGTCAAAAATGACGTCACAGGGGTCGAAAAAGTCAAAATGGCGGCGCTAGATATGGAGAGAGTTTTTCTCGAATAACTTTCGATTTAGTCAAGATAGGAACAAACTAAGGGCATCATCGTGATCCTCTCGTCAATCCGCATCGAATGATATATATGTTGACCTCGAAAGGTCAAGGTCAAAGGTTGACCTCAGGTCACGTGACCTCGAGGTCGCTGTATGTAGGTATTGGGGTTTAGCCAGATGTGGTTCCTACTGCTACACCACTATGTTGACCCAATACTAGAAAAGTTATTTTGCTAGTAAAAGGCAAGCAATTTGAAAGTTGAGTTATAAAATTGATTATTAATGATTACGAGATAATAATACAAAAATTTTTGATTGAATAATTATTTAAATAATCAAACGTGAAACTATATTCTGGTAGGTTTAGTAGAAATAAGTCCGTGCAACCTTGTATTTAGGGCCTTGGACTCAGCATTCAGCCCTGAGGACCAGGAAGCCGAGAAGCTACTTGACCGTGAAGTTTTCCACAATGGAACCCGTTGGGTAGCGCCGCTGCTCCGCAAGAATCGAGACGAGTCGCTTCCTGAGAGCCGTCAAATGGTAGAAAAGAGAGCCATTAGCTTCGAAAGGAGACTAGATTCATCAAAGAAGAAACAAGACGATGATGAGCGCACAAGTCTTGCTGACATGTGCTACTCAAAAATGGATCAAATGGTCAGAGACGGGCACGTGCGTAAGCTGACAGCAGAGGAAGCTGAGTTTGAACCGTCAAACACTTGGTACCTTCCTCTGATCGCCGTTCAGAACGTAAACAAGCCCGGAAAAATCAGACTTGTTCTCGATGCTGCTGCCAAAAGTCACGGGAAGTGCCTGAACGACTAGTTGATGAGTGGGACAGATTACTTCAATTTGATCCCGGGCATCATCCTTCGCTGGCGTGAGAAGCCGGTAGCACTAGCGTCAGACGTCGTAGCTATGTTCAGCCAGATACTCGTGAAGCCGACCGACCGGGCCAGTCTCCGCTTTCTGTGGAGAGGCCGGCGTCGTGATGGTCCGTTTGACGCGTACGAATCGTCGACGGTCATTTTCGACTCAAAATCGTCTCCGAGTACAGCCGGGTACTGCTACCGAAAAACAGGAGAACACTTCGGTGATGGGAAGCCTGAAGTTCTCACTGCTATTCGTGATGACACATACGTCGATGACGTCATCACTGGTGTTCTAACGAGTGAGGAGGCAGCAGAGCTGGTCCAAGAGCTGACCTCCACCCTCCGCCGCGGGGGTTTCGAGCTCGGTGCGTGGGCCTCAAACTCCTCGGAAATGCTAAACACACTCCCTACTGATCTCCGCGCCAAAGGTGAAATCGAACTCGAGAACGGAGTCCTCGGGCAGCGAACACTGGGAGTAATCTGGAGCCCCGACACGGACGAGCTGACGTACAGGGCCAAGGCAGCTTCGGGAGTCGTCACTAGACGGACGCTGCTGTCTCACGTCATGTCGGTGTTTGATCCGGTGGGACTGCTGAGCGGGTGGCTGCTGAGTCTGACTGTTCGACTGCTGCTACAGAGGCTGTGGAAAGAGACACTCGCGTGGGACAGTCCGCTTCCTCAAGAACATCAAAAGGAGTACGGACGATGGACAGACGAGCTCCAACAGCTCAGCAGCATCCGTATCCCGAGACACGTGTTCAATCACGAGGGCGGAGTTGAGGATGTAGAAATGCACGTATTTTGCGATGCCAGTCAGAAGGCGTTTTGCGCGGTGGTGTACTACCGGTGGCAGCACTCAGGAAAAATGCACGTTAGTTTCGTCACTGCCAGATCGCGTGTCGCACCGATCAAAACTCTCACGATCCCCAGACTCGAACTACAGGCCGCAGTGCTGGCGACGCGACTGGCAGGAGCCGTACAGCGCGACGCTCGGCTCAGAATATCACTGCCCTGATCACGATTTCGGTTTTAAGCGCAGTCACGTGACCAGGTCGGGTCACGTGACTTTTCACTGCGCCGATACACAACATGGTGCGCTTAAAAAGTACTGAATCTACAAAGGCTTTTAACCCGGCGGCCGCTGGGCCTCCGCGCCACCCGCCGGCCGCTGGGGGGGGGCATAAAGTTGCCCCCCTTTACTTCTAGAGATAGAGAAGCGAAACTTTGCACACATCTTCCTGAATACCTCGCCGAGGTTGTGTCCAAATTTGGTGTCGATCCCATTTGAAATGACGTCACAGTGACGTCATAAGTGAAATTATAAATTTGCGACTCTCATATTCCTCACGATACATCACATATGTGGGACCGAATATAAAGGGCCGATTATTGGTCAGAAACTAGATAAAAGTGTAGTAAGATGTTTTAGGATGACAGCAGGTGCTGTCTAGTTCATTTACAGTCGAGTTTCATGCTCAGCGTCATCAGAAACGGTCCATATCGGAAAACTACAAAACTTTATGACGTCACCGTGACGTCATCTTAGGTGCTACAACTACCAAACTTTCTTCAAACATTGCCTAGGTATTCATTTGAAGCTATGCCAAGTTTCACGTTCGTAGCTCATCAGGTTTCGGAGATATTTCACAAAACGTAAAGGGGGGCAACTTTATGCCCCCCCCCCCAGCGGCTCGTGGGTTAAGGTGCTTAGAACCGTTTTTGCCATTCACCGCTTTGACACAACCTCTATAAATATTATAAATCTCATGCCCAACAAGAAACAACTCAAAAGATCGAATATTTTTGTCTGGAAACGATTTGGCATTCAGCCATTATACGTGACGTGAGCGCACTCTAAATTCAACGATTGCGCCGGCAGACGACACGTTTTGACCGCTTTAGGCGCACTTCTTCAAGGGCGCGCTTTGTCTGGACTAAAGTTTTGGTTTTCAGCCTGCTCGCCAGATGTCAGCTTTGTCAACAGCCTCAGATTGGTGCAGTGGCGGTCGCAGGGGGGGGGGCATCAGGGCCATGCCCTCCCAAAGGCAAATCAGGGGGCCATCATATCATTTACCCCCCCCCCCCAAACAACCGATGGGCCCCCATGGGCGTATGGGGCCCTGGCCCGTATTCGATTGTCACGAGGCTCGAGAAACCCACGCCAGCTACATATTAGCAGATCCCATACCGGTCTTTGAGGTTCCTTCACTGACCTCTGAGGGCCCTTCAGTGGCGGTCAAGCGCCCACATTGACCTCTGAGGACCCACGGTGACCTCTGAGGGCCCTCCACTGGCCTTTGAGGGCCCTTAAACCGGTCTCAGGGGCCCAACCGGCGCCTGAGGGCCCTACACAGGCTCTGGTGGCCTCATTTATGTCTCAAGACTAGCCTTTAATTGCCTCTGAGGGCCCCGCACTGGATTCTGAAGACCCGATGTCGGCCACTAAGAGCCCGGATCGACCTCTGAGGGCTCCTCTTGGTCTTTGAGGGCCCTCCGCTGGTCTCTGGGGTCCAACGCCGGCCTATGCCGGTCTTTTAGGGCCCCACACTGACTCTGAGGGTCCTATGCTGGCTTGTAAGGACACATATTAGCCTCTATGGGCCCTGCACTGGATTATGAAGACCCGATGCCGGCCTCTAAGGGCCCGCATCACCTTTGAGGGCCCATCTTTGGCCTTTGAGGCTGCCTCTGGGGTCCAACGCCGACCCATGCCGGTCTTTTAGGGCCCCACGCTAACCTCTGAGGGCCCCATGCTGGCCTGTAAGGACCCACCTTAGCATCTGAGTGCCCAAGTCAGTTCTCTGATGGTCTCAAACTGCCCTTTGCAGGCCCTGTACTGGTGTCTGATGGCCCTAAACTGGCCTCTAAGGGCCCAAACCGGCCTCTAAAGGCTCCACACCGGCCTCTGATGGTCCCATTTCTGTCTCTGGGACCCAAACTGACCCTTATGTGTCTCTGAGGGCCCCGTACTGGCTTCTGAAGGATCGATGCCGGACCCATACCGGTCTTTAAGGGCCTCACACCGACATCTGAGGCCCCACACTAGCCTCTGAGGTGCCCAAAACTGGCCTCTATATGCCCCCAACTGGCCTATGAGGTCTCTACACCAGCAACTGATGGCCCTATTATGTTCTATGGGGGCCCAAGACTTTCCTTTGGGCGTCACGCACTTGCCTCTGAGGGCCCACATCAGCCTCTGGGGCCTTTGAGGCCCTTCGCTGACCCTTGGGTCCAAATCCGGCCTCTGGGGGTCTGACACTGTACTCTAAGGGCCACATTGCAGCCTCTATGCGATAGGTATCGCCGAAGCGTTATCCATGGGCCTATAAGTGTAGGAGCCATGGGTGCAGTGGGTGCAGTTGCACCAACAATAATTCTCCAGTGGGTGCAGACAATGTATTCTGCACCCACGATAATCTGGAATAAAAACCCCTTTTCTCATCAACACTACTTTCGATGCAGCACGACAAATTAAGGATATTTTGCCCACTACTATCCATCTTTCGATGCATTTGCTACTGTGATGGTCTTCATAACTTACATTTGTGCTCAAGTAAAAAATAAGAAACGGAACTCATGTGATTGAACACATACCGATGACCCACTGTCAAAAGTTTTAGCACGATATCTTCGAAAATGGCTAAGTTAGCCGGTTTTACTTTTTGCGGTAGCCGGTAGTCAATTCACAGTTGCGTGAATTATTGACATTACACCTATGCTTCAAAATGAACTTACCTTTTCGACATGGTACACCCTCAAAGCTGGCAATGAGCCTCCGCTCGGATGCCGCTCCCTACCCCCCCCCCCTTCACCGCCCATGGCTAGATTTCTGCCCCCATGCACTACGCCCGTGGGCCCCTTTAAGCTAGCACCAGGTCCCCCAGGTCAGTGCAGGGGCCCCTTTTCCAAGTTGCCCCCCCCCCCCAAACGCCAAGTCTGCGACCGCCCCTGGCATTATGTCCAGTGCGCCCAAATCCGCAAGCCAGTTGTCAAAAAGTAGCGCAATGCGCCTGGAATTGACATGCTGGTGTTGCCAAATTGAAGTTTTCCCTTCATCGGGAGTTGATTTGAAGCGCATTATGTCCAGTGCGCCCAGATCCGCCAGCCAGTCGTCAAAAAATAGCGCAATGCGCCTGCAATTGACATGCTGGTGTTCTGCCCTGGCGCAAAAATTGAATATTGCGCTCGTCGTTGACTTGTGAAATATTTAAAATCAAAGATATTGGCGAAAATATCGAACGGCCAAAGATAAAAATACCATAATCGTGATCCTTGCACTGCAATTAACAAGTTCCAACACTTCGATTTTTGTTTGGATCAGTTTTTAAGAAATTGAAAAGTCATGATTTCGTGATGAATGCCTAGGTACTTACTATAGATCTCACTTGACCGTGAAGGCCAAGTCGTTCCTCGAAATTTATTTTTGCAAATAATGGATTTTACATAATACCAATTGGTTATAAACGCACATCACATTAAAGAGCGCAAAAAACTGTACATTTCTGTTTTTAACATTCCTTTATACGTTCATTTTTAAAGAAATACAAGTCAAATGAAATTTTTCACGACCACTAAGCACTGATTCGAAAGGGTCGGATCTTGGCGCAAAATTACATCCAAAAGTCGAGTTGTGGAGCAATTCAGCAGTCATTTACAAAACAGCGCATTTTGCAGAAAGCTTACTTAATTATCGAATCAAAGTCATACATAATGAATCGGCCTACCTCATTTACCCGTTTTATGCCATTTTCACGTATACTTTGGCATTGGTTTTCGATAAAATCACGTTTTTATCAAATGTCCAGAAACAGCGCAATCTCCATGTGCAATTTCGCCCCGACAGTCGATTCATAGCGCTGTCGGATTTGAGCGCATCGTGTTGCATGGGGGCGCAAAAATGTCGGATTTGAGAGTAATCGTGTTCCCGAACGATTTTCTGGACAGACTCAAAAAATGTGCTAGCCTGGATCAAGGCGAACGACCGACGGTACCATGTTTTTGTGGCAAACCGGATAGCTGAAATCCGCGAGTCTACCGAACCTGATCAATGGCGATATGTAGGTACCGACGGATATCAACGCCGCAGACGGCGGCTCCCGAGGACGTGTGCTGCATGACCTTCGGGAAGGTGGAATATGGGTGTCTGGCCCGGATTTCCTCCGCGCATCTGAAGACGAGTGGCCAAGAGATGACGTAAAACTCACCGCTGGCGTACTTCACCGGACACGAGCCCAGACATTCGAGAGGCGATGCCAGACGCGACTCGCTTCTCACGGTGGGCAGTGGCTGTCAGAACTGTGGTGGTGATTCCGCTCTGGAAAAGGAAAACATTCAAGAAATGTGAAACGCAAGACACTGACGAGTTCGCTGAAGCTGAACGATTTTGGATAAAGCTGGTGCAGAAGGACAAGTACGGCCAAGAGTTAGAAGACATGGAAAACGGCGCTCCCTCATCGAAGACGAGCGTGCTGAACAACCTCTCTCCAGTTTTGATAGACGGACTCCTTTGTGTCGACACGCGAACAAAACGCTCACCGGATATCAGCTGCACTGCACGATATCCACCCATCTTGGCACAGGATCATCCGTGCACGCAGCTTTTTATTCAGCATCTCCACAAAAGGATGGGACGCCAAGCTCACGATGCAGTGCTGGTAGAGCTTCGGCAGCGCTACTGGGTGCCACAAGCTGCGAGGACAATTCGGAAGGTCGCCGCAAGATGTCAGACGTGTCGGATCCGCAAGGCTCAACCGTGCCAGACTCGAATGGCTCCTCTGCCGAAGTCCCGAGTCACCATGCTGGGAGGTGCGTTCATGGCCACCGGCTTGGACTACTTCGGCCCCCTGCACGTGAAAAGAGGAAGGACGACGGTCAAGTTGTGAGGTGTGATATTCAGATGTTTCGCCACACGTGCCGTCCACATTGAACTCGCTGAGAGTCTCGATACGAACAGTGCCCTTCTGGCGATATCGCGCTTCCAAGCTCGAAGAAGCAACGTGAAACATATGTGGTCCGATAATGGTACCAACCTGAAACGCGCTGACAGAGAGCTGAAGGAAGCCATATAGGCTCTTGATCAAGAAAAGATAAAAGAGAAGCTGAGTCTCGACAGCATCAGCTGGTTCTTCAGCCCTCCTGGCGATCCTGAGGCCGGCGGGGTCTGGGAGCGGCAGATCCGGACGGTGAAGGAAACGCTACGTGCGCTCCTCAACAAACAGCGGTCGAGCTATGAAGTGCTCTCCACGCTGGCGCTGCTCTGTGAAGTGGAGAAGATACTTACCTCTACGCCGCTCTTCCATGTCCCTGTCGACCCGTATGATGAAGACGTGTTGACACCGTTTCACTTCATTATCGGCATTCAGCAGAGCGACTCCATCGTACCCTACCGGAGCATCTTCTGCACATGTCGACCTGAAGAAACGCTGGCACCATGCTCAGAAACTGGCTGATCATTTCTGGCAACGATGGGTGCGAGAATACCTGCCTACTTTGGCACAGAGAACGAAATGGCACAAGAGCTCCAAAAATGTCGAAATCGGTGATGTCGTCATCGTGGTGGATCACCGTCATCTCCGGGGAATCTGGCCAAGGGGCATCGTCGTAAAGACCTATCCAAGTTCTGACGGCGTCGTACGCTCTGTGGAGGTGCGCACAGTGCACGGGCGGCTGCATCGTCCTGCGAGAAAGATAATCATACTGCCCTTGATCAGACAGTAGCGGGCCTGGTATGGAGGCACGTAGAGCACCAGATCCTCGACACTGAAGACGGGATGAACATAGCAAGAATGAATCGCGCTCGTAGTGTAAACTTAGTGGTTTCCAGAGGCCGGGATGCTGCCGATTCATTTTCATCGTGTGTTTTGCGTGTGGAAGTGTGTTTTATAGTTTTCCGCCGTGCCACGTTTTATCTTATTGATAATGAAAGCGACCTCATCAGTTGCTTTAATTTCTCTCCATACTGAAAGGATGTCGTCAAAAGATGTTTCTCGCGGTATATTTATTTTCTTGTTTTTCGTTTGTTTGCTCGTCAGACACCAAAAATATTGTCATTGTGCAAAAGTGTATTTTATTGTTTTTCTTTATCTTAATTTTAATATACTTCTGCAATGGAAAAGAAGTGTCTCATGTTCCAGTACGGAACACCAGGTATAAAACTTCCAGAAAAGTGATTCAAGTACACCAATTCATTTTGAGATATTACGACTCGTTTTAATCTCACGGGCTGTTAAAATCAGAACATATTTTTCTTTCCACCCTGTATCTGTATGTATGTATTACAATCATGGACAATCCACACGGGGCGTGGCGATTACAGTCCAGAGTATGAGTCGGGTTGGAACAAAAACATGCAGGGGTTAGAATACAGACATAACAATTTAACCCTAGAACGCCTAGGGGGGGTGTATCAACCCCCCCCCCTGAGGTTTTTTCGAAGTGCACGCTAAACGGCTTGTCGTAGCGGGCTGAAATTTTCAATACCCTCTGGGGCAACCTTTGCGCATCTTTTGCCGAAAAAAATTGATCGGGTCATGTCGGGTCACGGAGTTATGACGTCATAAGAGGTACAGCCTCCGGCCGACAGTTACCAAACGTGTGCGCCGAATCCCTAGGTTTTCTGCCGGTGATACCCACATTGTTTGATGAATCATGATGAAACTTCCCATGCATGTTGGGGCAAGCATTGGCTATCGTGTGGTGCAAGAAAATTGACCGGGTCAGGTCAGGTCACGGAGCTATGACGTCACAAGAGGAACAGCGTCCGGTACTATTTTTGAAAAGCGCCCGAACCACTATTTTGCTAATTCTTGTCACCTCAATGGGAATATGCAGCAATATTAGCTTCTATAGGGAGCAAATGGACCTCCCAAATCCAAAAATACAATCAGATTTCAAAAATTTAAATTTTGATTTTTCGAATTTCTGCCGCCGACTGTGACCTTGCCGACTTCCGGCGCTCCCAACGCGCCATTTTTAGAGCTAGGGAAACGAAATACATACCAAACGATAGATAATTGATCAAGGAACACGATAGTGCAAGTTTCAAGTCGATATCTCCCACCGTTTTGCCGCAATCGCCGCGGAAAGTTGAAAAAGTTTGATTTTTTCGGAAAATTTGACCTTTGACCGGTCATAAGTAGGTCAAATGTTGACCTAGGACCAAAAAAATATACCACCAATCGCGAGATCTCGTTGAGAGCAATCCGTTGGTTTTTTCCGCTAAGCTCTACGACCTTCCGTTTCGAAACGCCAGGGGGGGGGGGTCGTAACAACCCCCCCCCCCCCTGGTCGTTCGTGTTATGAGAAATGGCCTGGTCGTGCGAGGGTTAATCACTGGACACTCACTCTCTATATAAATAAGGACAATTCAAGTCAGCGCGCCACACACGGCTGCGGAATACCCCCTCCCCCTGACACGGGTCATCGTCGGGTGGTCGCCATCGCCGGACAGACTGCAGCCTTGGCCGCACGGGCGAATTGGGCGGGGCGCTGTTCGATGACACCGGGAGGCGGACTGTTGAGTAGCGCCGCGGCCCGGTAGCCGAACCGTCGCTTGCCTGTCTCGAGCCGCGAGCTTGGGAGGCGGAAAAGGTGTTCCTGCCGGGTAGACCTCTTTCGCGCGTCACTGTTAAAAGTGAACATTGGTAGCTAGTTCTTCGGGCTCGCCGTTCCTTATTATTTTCTGGGCAGTTACGAGGGTTTGAATATCGGCCATAGCTTTCGGAGGTATCCATCCAAGCGAGTCGCGGAGGCCAGACACGTGGTTGAATTTACGGCGGCTGAAGATGACCCGTGCTGCGAAGTTCATAATTTTTGGAACCGGTCAAATTTTTTCCGGGAGCCATTTCCGTAGACAGTGAGGCAGTACTGGGCCTCGTTTCATAAAGCTCTGCCGTAACTTACACCTTTCCGTAATTCACACCCTTTCAAACTACGGAGCGCAAAATGAAGCCGTTTCACAAAGCAACAACTGGAATTGTTTACACCACCGTAACTAAGCACATTTGCGTAGTTGCCGTAATTTATCAAGCGTCCTACAAATTGCAATTTCATGTCAACACTTATTTGTTACGAGAAATTATAAAACAATTATGTTGAATTTAAATCTTAAAAACTATTTGTGAAAAAACAAAATTGATATTGATGACCATCCTTTACTAATTACTAAATCAATATATTGAAAACAGCAGAAAGCCAGCTAAGCGGAAGTGCTTAACTACGAAAGTGGCGCGGCGCGGCGAATAAACAAAATTCCGATAGTGGCCACAAAAAGCGACTGGTATACATAGACGATTTGCAGTTTCTTTTCTCATTTTGGCTGTTCAATTTCTTCCTCACCGGGCTCAACATTATGAAATATATCAAAAATTAGCTTTGAATCTTCACATTAATTCAAATTCACGCAACATTTTTGTGCGTAGTTCACACCACTGATATCAAGAACTTGATAAAATATGTGGCGTTAATTACGTCGTTTTATGAAACCCAAATGGCATCAATTGGTCCGGAATCGAGCATTTGCCGTAAATGAAGCTCCGTAATTTCGATGGCGTGAATTACTCCGGTCTCCGGCTGTATGAAACCGAATTGGCATCAAATACGCCAAATCTGGCATAATTGACGGAACGCCGTAAGTAATTCCTTTTATGAAACGAGGCCCTGGACGCGCGAGATGACAAGTACTGTTACGATCGTTTTAAGGATGCCGTCTGGGAGACAGTATCGTGCGCAGTGGCGTATCCAAGGGGGGGTCCTGGGGGTCCTAGGACCCCCCTGGGCCCAATCTTATAAAGGTTGTGCTACCAAATGCCGCACTATCATTCCACGCCACTCTATTTACGGCACCCTATTCACGCAATCTTAAAAAAAGAGAATAGTATGGTAATTCTATTCACGCCATTTTGCCCACAGTACAAATCAACGCCAGCAGGAAACACGCAACGTGATTGGTCAATGTCTTGTCGCCGTCGCTATTGGAAATTATGCGTACTGTTTGCGAACAGCAAAAGTTAAGTGTTTTAGTTTTTATGGGGCATTTATTTCTTTTAGAGACACACATATGTGTAATGAATAAATTATTTATGGAAAACGTGATAGCAAACTATGGAAAACACCAACATGCTTGAAGAATTATCCTGAAAAGTGGATTGCCGACCAAATAAATTTCAGCGTGGGCATTCTCGCGCTCAGAAAATCGAGTGAATACCTAAAGTGTTTCTTCTACTTATCAATTGCATTTATTTGCTGTTAAGGCATTGCAATAAATTTGTTAAATAATTATTTAAATCTATATTATGATTATAAGTCGTCTGTACGACGTCCATCCATCCGTGTGTCATGTCTTATGTGTCTTAGGCGCCGCGTATCGACGTGAAATTTGGCATGCCAAATCTGTGGGCGTGGGCGGCCTTTGTATTAAAATTTGGGGCTGATTGGTCCAGGGGTGCGCTTTCAGCACGTGCAAAAGGGTGCTCTCATAGGCTTAACACGGGGTCGGTGAGACTGGCGCGGCGGTCGGCCGAAAATCGGGCCGACACGGCTAGCTTTCCCGCTTGATATCTCGGCAATGGGTGGACGCAGCGAAAAGCGGTTGCCACCAATGGATAGAGGATAGATGGGCCTATCGTATGCAACAAGTATTTTTCCTTGGCAAGTGCCACGTGCAAAGAAATAGCCTCTAATCTTGAGAAAACGGGCATTTTTTACACATTCCGGGAAAAACATTGGCATTTGAAAACGATGCACTCGAATGACACGGGATGCATTTCACGGACTAAAAGAGGATCTGACCTTCTATATTTTATATAATACTAGAGGGACAGCATTACGCGCAGCGTAAAGAGGGACAGCATTACGTGCAGCGTAATAAATCAAGTTTCAATAAAATCGGCCCAGTAGCGGCCGAGTTATGGCCAGAATAAATTTGGCGTCTCCTCCTGGCCGGCGGTGCTCTGTTCCGGTATTCATTGCCAAAGGTCAGTGACCTTCCGGCTCTGATTTCGCTCAGTTTTGAAAGCGAAGAAACTGAGCCTAAGGCGCGTGCCGTCTGCTCGGCGCCGGCCGCGGCCAAAATCCCGCAAAGATGCACCCGCCACGTGCAAACCACCGAGCGCACCCCCTCCAAAATTTAATACAACAAACAGATGCACGCGTCCGACTCGGCGCGAAAATTTCACCCCCGTAGCCCGCACCGTTCCGGAGCAATAACCCTTAAAGCGTGACTGACGCGTTACATACATACATACATACGTACAGACGTTTTGATTTTTATATATGTAACTAGAGGGACAGCATTACGCGCAGCGTAAAGAGGGACAGCATTACGCGCAGCGTAATAAATCAAGTTTCAATAAAATCGGCCCAGTAGCGGCCGAGTTATGGCCAGAATAAATTTGGCGTCTCCTCCTGGCCGGCGGTGTCCTGTTCCGGTATTCATTGGCAAAGGTCAGTGACCTGCCGGCTCTGATTTCGCTCAGTTTGGCAAGCGAAGAAACTGAGCCTAATGCGCGTGCTCTCTGATGGGCGCCGGCCGCGGCCAAAATTCCGCAAAGATGCGCCCGCCACGTGCACACCGCTGAACCCACCCCCTCCAAAATTTAATACAACAAACAGATGCACGCGTCCGACTTACGTCGAAAATTTTACCCCCGTAGCCCGCACCGTTCAGGAGCAATAGCCCGCCAAGCGTGACTGACGCGTTACATACATACATACATACGGACATTTTGATTTTTATATATGTGACTATATTATATAACCACAAAAATTGTCGCATTATCGTCCTTTCGATACAATCGTGTTTTCTGTTCTCAGACGCGTCGATTTACATGCTTTTTTTTTGTTTAGGTGAAACAATTTAGGATGTTTACCTGAGGTCAATGTCATGTTAGGGCAACACAGGTCACGAAGCTGTTGAAAGGAGGACATGTTGCATAACATTTGATTCGGCAAGTCTTGCAAAGTCCATTGATGGCTGTCCCGACTGGCTAGCTCATTTTGATCGGGAGTTATTGACGAAGCACTCCTATCACCCTAGTGACGTCATAAATGACGTCACGCAAGGTGAACAATGCAAAAGTGAAGTATTAGACCTTGCCAAGAATGTATGAAGTCACGATTTGAAGTGCTTGAGAGTTGAGGTATAATTTTAGATCATTTCCGACGCCAAGATTAACAGTTTCCATATTTCCTCATTATGCTTTTTTTCAAATCATATTTATTACATGATAAACGGATGACACAAACAGACAACACAAAGCAAGCAGGACACGTCAATCATGATATTAATGTCCGCGGTGTTATGTGCGGCCCGCCCGGCCAGGCCGGGACGGCGCCATTGGCTATGACCGTCCCGGCCCCGGGGAGATCTATTGGTTACCTCCCCGTCCGGGGAGAGCTGTGGGATACCTCCCCGGAGCTCCGGACGGGCCGCCGCCCCCGCCCGCGCCGCCCCGCGTCGCACGTGCAACGGGGCGGCGCCCCTGTCACCGGCCGGGCCTGCGACGCGCCAGCTCGTTTGAGCGGCGCGCCGCAGGCCCGGCCGGCCAACCGGCCCTGCGACACTGCTAGGGCCGGTCGACGGGTTGTCCCGGATGGGTTAGGGGCGGGGGCGCTCTCCCAGGGATCTAACTGCCGTCAGTACACACAACCCACCAACATGGTTAAATCCTGTCTTTGTGTACGATACTCAAGAGTATACTATACTCACTGGTGAAAAATTGCGTTTACAGCCGGGTTTCCGTCCTCATCAAGCACTCCTTCCCATTTCTTTCTAAAGTTTTCGGCTGTCAGCGTTGTATAGTATTTTGTGATGTACTCCTCTTTCTTGAAGTACTGTAATATCTCATACTTCACCCCCTCTATGCTTAACCTCTTTCGTGGCTCTCTAAGTTTACGCGATATAATATGTTGTTTCACAAGCAAAACTAGTAGATTGGTCACTGGTGTCCCTTTTGGGTATCCAAATATCACAGTGTTGCACGTCACGAAATCGTCACTAAGGCCTAATATTTGTTTGAGGTTCGACAACACTACTGACCATATTGGGTGTACGTCTTGGCAATAAAACAGGAAATGTGGAAGTGTTTCTTGTATTTTACAAATAGGGCAGAGTGGGTTTTCGGTAACTTGACGAGTGTATAGAAATTTTGACGTCGGAATGAATCTATGAACCACTCTAAATTGAAGTGACTGCAGTCGCGTCGATGATGTACATTTGTATGGCAGGTCATAAATTTTGCTCCAGTTGTCAAATCTATATCCCTCCCTTTCCCATCTTATTTCTGCGGCGGGTCTAGCCTTTTCAATAAAGCAACGATATATATCTCGGGCCTTGAGCAATCGTATGTATATTTCCTTCCCATTTATAATTGCTTGAGTACCATGGTCCCTTCTTGCATTGGGCCTCTCTTCAAGCCTCTCCTCATTCCTTATCAGTTGCTTCCACGCCCCTGGTATAGCAGCAAGGAGTCCTTGGTAAGTTAGGGGATTGACTTGTGCCTGAGGGTACTTCTCTCGCAATTCGTCATAGGACAAAAAACAACCATTCAGTTTTGTTATGTCTCCAATGCAGTTCACACCAGCTCTGTATAGAGACTTGTAGAATACTGGTACACTGTCAACAATTATATCATCATTATACCATATGATAACCTTTCTAACGTCTCTCCCTGTAGAATTTCTCATCTCATTTATCTTCTGAAAATCGATTATTGCGCTTTGGTAAAATAGTGGGATATTCCACCTTCGTAAAGCCCAGTTACTACTTCTTGTTTGGAATATATTATTGATATCAAACTCCCCTATCCTAGCTTGCAACAAACGTCTCCAAGTGCTACCATGTGATGTGAATATCCGTTTAACCCATGTTACGCGCAAGGCCCTTACTAGCGCCTCTACACAAGGAGCATTAAGACCGCCTAGACTTATTTCTTGCCACATCACTTTTTTTGCTACCTTTGGTGGCCTGCCTCTCCACAGGAAACGCATTATGTGTGATTGAATCGTGATCAAATCCTTTTTCTCTATCATGTAAGAACTGGCGACGTAAATAATCTGCGATATCAATAATGATTTAGCCACCGTGATGCGTCCTTTCAGGGTAATGTCTCGTTGATTCCAAGCATTAGTGATTTTCTCCATATTTCCTATAACCTTGTCTATGTTCATCCTGTAGCAATTATTTTGCGAGCTGAAATAAATGCCGAGTATTTTCACCTTATCGACTGCCTTTATTTGCTTGACTGACTCGTTTCTATGACTGAATGCTCCTATCCACATCAGTTTTGTCTTTTGTACGTTTATTTCTAATCCACTTGCATCTTTGAATTCCTGCAAAATTGTTAGACACTTCTCCAACGACCTTTCGTCTCTTAAAAATAAGGTCATATCATCCGCATACAGGCTTACCTTGACCTCAACTTTATTAATAAAGATTCCTTTTACCTCTTGACATCTTCTTATCTTGTTGGCCAACAATTCGATGGCCAAAAGAAATAACATTCCGCTGATTGGTGAACCCTGAAATGTCCCTCGCTCACATGGGAACCATTCAGATATATAGCCATCGTTCATCACGCTCATCTGGGAACCTTGGTACAAGGTTTTTATCCAATCGCAGAAATTCTCACCGAAGTTGAATGCTTTCAAGGCGTACAGGATAAACTCCCGTTCTACCGTATCAAACGCGTTGCGAAAGTCTACTGTAAGGCAGATACCTCCCTGTTTTTCTTCATTGCAGTGTGCAATGATGTCAGATACAAGTCTTAAGTTCTCCCCTATGAACCGACCCTTCACAAAACCTGTTTGGTCGGGATGAATGATTTTGCTTAAACGAACGCCCAATCTTAATGCCAGAACTTTGGCGACGATTTTGTACAAAACGTCGACCAAACAAATAGGTCTTTTGTTCCTTAGTTGTGTCTGATCGCCGTTTTTTGGAATCAAATGTATTATTCCTCTTACATGATTAACAAAAAACTCCTTCTTTTTATACACTTCTTCTACATAGTTGACTACCAATCCTCCTATGAGATCCCAAAAGCAAATATAAAATTCAGCGGTGAATCCGGTTACCCCTGGAGCTTTATTACTTGCCATTCCCTTTAAAGCGGTTAAGCATTCTTCCTCAGATATTTGAGCCTCACATAACATTTTTTCTTCTTCTGTAAGCCTCGGATCAATGTCTCCTAACTTAAAAACGTCCATTTTATCTGTCTGCACACCTCTTGTCTTATACATGTTTTTATAGAAATCGGCACAATAACTGAGAATTTCTTTCTTATCACTCAGTAGTCTCCCATCATCTGACTCGAGGACTACTATCGACTTCTGGCTCGATCTCCTCTTACTTAAATTCAAAAAATATGCTGACGGCTTTTCTCCCTGTTCTATCCATTTCGCACCCGACGCAATTATCGCTAGTTCGCGTTTTCTTTGCTTGATATGCTCTAATCTTTCCTTTGTTTCTTCATAGTTCTGCACTACGTTAGGGTCGTCTGTGCCTAAGTCTTGTTCTAAATTTCTAAGACTTTCTGTTAATTCTTTCTCTTCCGCATACTGTCGCCTTTTAATCGCTACATTCCTCTTTATGGCTATGATTCTACATTTGCTTAACAGAATTTCAAGTTTTGTACCTATATTAATCTCTCCATCATATGGACTACTCCGTCTAATGCATCTATCTATCTCCTCCCTTATCTCACACCTAAACTTCTCCTCGTCTAATAAGCTGTTCTTAAATCTCCAAATGCCGGGTCCTCTCACCGTCTTTCTGGTATCTATCTCCGCAAATACAAAGCTGTGGTCACTTAATATTCCAGGGTCTATTCGAACACTCGTTTGTTTACCATTAAACATGCTCTTACTCATAAATATATAATCCAATCTGCATTGCTGCAATGGCGAACTTTTCCTCCAAGTGTATTTTCTTTTCGCAGGATATCGCTGCCGCCAAGCATCTATTAATTCGAATTCCTCAATAATAGCTCCTAGTTTGTTACTTGCGCGCGTAGGTTGGAAGGAGGAACTTGTGTCCCGAGCGTCTAATTTGATGTTCATATCCCCGCATATAACCAGGTGGTGATTTGGTATCATGCGCAGCTGACCTTCCAGCCTGTTCAGGAATCTGCATTTTTCCTCCATTCTGTTAGCGGACGGTGCATAAATCCCTACAAGCATGAACTCGCGTGTATCAGAATTGACCTCGAGGATAAGCAACCTCCCTTCTTCTCCACAATATAACATTTTAACATCAAAACAATGGTTTGGGGGGAAAAGAAAGGCCACGCCTCCTGCGCTTTCTCTGCCATGACTAAAGTAAACATCTCCGCCCCATTCTAGCGCCCAGGTTTTTTCATCTGACGTTGAGCTATGCGTTTCTTGTAATGATATAATACTCTTCGGATAGTTAATGTGCAAGTGCCGAAATATTGCACGACGTTTCTTCCTTGCCCTTATTCCTCTAGCATTGAACGTGACGATCGAATTCATCGATTAATATTACGGATAGGTATGGACGTATCATGATTTCGCGACTGTGCACACTGCTCATTTGGACACCCTTCTCTCGATATTGACAGCCTCTCTAAACGTGAATCCTGTGCATGTGAAGATGCGGCTACCCAGTACATTTTTTCCTGTATAGATATCACCTGCGTAGCAATTTTCTCTCGTTCTACAATATCATACATCACGAAAAAATAACAAAATAATTAAATAACTAAATAAATAAATAAAAGTAAAAAGCTTTATGAACGGACGCTTCAGCCGGATGCCGGCGGCGAAGCGAGTGGTGTTGAGACACGAGTGAAATAAAACTGGATTAAACATTTAACATGCCTACAAACCTAAACATTGAACAATAAACGTGCAACAAACGGCAATGACATCCCTCCATCTCAAGCAACATGTACGCACGTATGTCTTACCCCAACGTAAGTTCGACATTCGCGTCTCAAACGGCATCCCCACCGCACGCATCACATCTGACGCGTCATGTCGCACATACTCCCCAACCCGCCGCCCTCTCCTCCCTCACCCCCCGGTGAGGGCGCGGGAATACACGTCCCAACAGCCAGTTGCCGGGTCAGCCGCCAACCTGTGAGCGATGGCAATATTTGCCCTCTCTCTGAGATTCGACGGGACTCATGCAGGACTCTTCTTGTCTGTCACTCGGGTCGGGTTACTGAACTACCGGGAGTCCCAGCTGCCCCATCTTGTCCAATGAGTCCACTTTTTCTGGGGCACCGAACTCACGCCACTTAAAGAACACCTGTCCCCCGCGAGAGTAAACAGTGTGAATTTTCCCCTGCTTCTTCGCGCTCAGAAGACTGCGGAATATCACACCGCGAAGTTTAGTCAAGCTTTCTGCGATAAACAAGTCTCGACCCCTAAGTGATAATCTCCGCCAGTAAACCTGATCGCGCACACTGTTACGTCCTGACCGCACGAACCGCACCATGACACGGTTACCGGCTCCAGGGAGCCGGTGCGCCCGATCAATGTCCTCGTCACTCATGTTTAGACCTGGAAGACAGCGATTCAGCGTGCTTACCACCAGTTGATTAATGTCCTCCCTCTGACCTCCGCGGCCGCCGTCACCGCCGTCATCCCGGCGCCGGCCTGCGCCAGCGCCCGGTCCGGGAGCTGAACCAGCAGCAGTCACCCGCCGATCAGCTGACTCTCCGCCAGCCGACCCCGCTGCGCCGGCGGTCTCCGTCCGCCGGTCCGCTGAACCGTGCGGTCCGCCCCCTGCAGCGGCCGGCCGCGCTCCACCATCGCCCAAGGTCGGAGAGGCCGCCGCAGGGGCGGACCCAGGGCCGGCCCCGGGGAGGCCAAGAGCGGAGCCAGGGCGCACGCCCTCTCGGCGAGGGGCGAGGGCGCCCCCAGACAAGATGAGACACGGGAGTCTGCTGTTAATTTCTGCGTCTTCCGCACGTCCCCGATACGTCAGCATTTCTCTCCTGACATCTTCCAGCTCCTTTCTCAGACCCTCTACTTCATTGTCTCTTTCCTCTACATGGCTTTCCAAGTCCTTTATTCTGGTCTCAAACGAATCGAGCTGTGTTTGGATAACCTCTCGCAGTTCGTGTAAGTCTCTTGATATATTCCCCAGGAATTTACTCTCAAAATCTTGCAGCATTACCTCCACCTTTTCCTTGACAGATTCTGTGTACTGTCCTGGACTCCGTCCCAACTCACCGCGGCGGTAGTCGCTTCTCTTACCAGCGGGAAGGGCATCGCCGGATTCCGATCTACCTCGCTTGTCTCTGCCGTTGGTAGCATGAGCCGGGACACTGTTGATTTGTTTGACCAGGTCACCGACAGATGTTCTGCAGGGCAGCTGAGCTTCTTCAGCGGCTGATACCGCAGAATCACCGTCTGCTCTCTGAGGCTCCATCTCGCTCTCCTTACAAAGCACTCTGTTCGTTGCACGTCAGTTTCTCGCCACGCCACCGGCACTAGGCATTCACGCAGCCATGATCACCGGTACACTAAATTCACAATAAAAACAAACTTATCATTGCCGGTATCCCGAGTTCAGTAAGGCACACCACCGCCACTGCATCACTGTTGGCTCTACCTGTAGCGGTGCGGAGCTCCGCGCGCGCGTGCCGCTCGGGGCCAAGGTCACCGGCCGACTCCTTCCTCATTATGCTTATATGGCACTAAGTGCATTGCGGATTTGCATCATTTTATAACCGACAACCGTGCAGAGGTTTACTTAAGACGCCATGGTTAAGTGACCTGACCTGAAAACGTGGTTGATGTCAAATGATCCGGCTTGAATCAAATGCAAGGCATATGAAATGTCAGCCTTCTATCATCAGTGTGCTTTAAGCTACCGCAAAAAAAAAATACATGGTGGCGGCATTCACCCCTTCTTCTCGGCCGGCGAGGGTTAAACCTCGCTTCGAATTATTGCAGATAATGATGCGACCGAAAACAAAGCATTTATCTGTGTCTAGAACGGCCACTGACTTGTTGGACAAGATCCCCAGTCTTGATTTGCTAGATGGGAATAAAATGCTCGGTATGTGATACATATACCTATAGTATATATATATATATATATATATATATATATATATATATATATATATATATATATATATATATATATATATATATATATATATATATATATATATATACCCCTCGATTTGCCCTGGCGCTAAGTCTATTTTAATCATCACTGTCGCTTTTTTATCCGATATGATGTCGCCGCTAAACGGGTTGTTTTGTTTGCTTGCTTGCGTTGAATGGTCATTACGGATTATTGAATGATTGTGATAAAATAGGAATGGGGCGAGGGAGGATATGCACTGCGTCTGCAGGTGTTTAATTTAGATCACAAAGGCATCATTTCCGGCATAGTGCAGAGTCACTATCTTCCCCCTCCTCTGCACTGCGGCATCTCTGCGCCCCACACACGGCGCCCTCACTCCACGGCCGGCCGCCGCCAACCACGGTACATAGAATACTAGGTAACACCGGTTTGTCCGCTCAACACAGGGCCAATGGTCACCACTTTCTTCAGCTGACGTCTGTGACCTTGAGCTGACCTAGGACGATAAACAGCTGACAATTTAGGCCATTTGGAACTCACTTGACAGCTGAAGTGCGTGATTTAAAATATAAATATTCGTCAGACACTGACAAAAGATATTATTCACCAGTCATTTTTTAAGCACATTCTGTCATAAATTAGCTGACTCCCTCTGCTCTTCCACACGGCAGAAATTGCAAGTGCAAATTCTGCAGTCTTGAAGTGAACCAAACACTTATGATACACATGGTCGTTTCTCTCAGAGCACAACGGAAACTGTGAGAAAACAAGAGAGAGTCGGACTCTACAAATGAATGAATTTGGAAGAAAAATAGCTGTATTTTTTCCTGTGGAAATGTTGACTTTGAAAACATTGGCCATCAACTTTAAAATTGCCCCCAAATCTGAAAATGTGTGAATTGGCAAAACAGGCAATCTTGCTGTTTTTGCCCAAGTTTGTTCATGATTTAAAGAGATTCGATGCGAAAATGCACTGATATATACTTTCGAAAGCGAGGTCTCGATCAGTGTATTTATTTTGATTTTTAACTTAACGCTAGTCCCACTTTTCCTTCCTAGAAAATATTTTGTCAATTTTTCAATAATTCTTTTATGCGTCATTACTTTAAAAATAAAGAGAGTCGGACCGTAATTCTTTCAAAATAATTGACCGTGCTCAATATCTATCGGAATATATCAACAGATCGGCCAGACTCATTGGCTAAATATGTTTAAATTGCATTTTTCTTACTTTCTGCAGATTTTCCTGCAAAATTTTACTGTAGTGTAAGCTGCGTTTCCTGCATATTGTGTTCACAGACCAATGGGAGACAAGTATTTCTTCATCAACAGGCTTATAGCGGGTGTTTTTTGCTTGCGCAGCTTATGTCACAGCTGCGTAAGAACACGTTTGCTATAAATCTATGGATTTTTCTTTTCGGTATATCAATAATCAATTCAAAGGGTCAATGTGTTTCGTAGGATTTGTGGCGGCGGGATTATAGTCATTAACTAATTACTTGATATCAGATTTTAATGGGGAGTGGCGTAATGCCAGCACGACTGTTGACTTTCATTGTAATTGCCTGAGCTGGTTCCTGGGCCGCCTCAGATTGCAGAATGGTGTCAAGTATCTTGACCTGACACTTGACAGGAAGGAGGGTACCCTGACCCCTAGCTCAATATTAATCTCAGATGAAGCACGTATATATGTCTTAGGGCTTGTTTAAGTTTTAACCTCACCTTCATATTACCTAGCATAACCTGAAATAACCAACATGCTAGAACCCTAATTTTGGTCAAATGCAGATGAGCAGAAAATATTAACTTTTTGACAATTTGCCATGCCTACCTATGTCTGGACGAGGGTTTGTTGGTTACTGTGTAGATAAAATATGGTGAAGATAAAAACATCTACCCTAGCCTAACCTTGCGTACCAACCTACAACTTTTGTTAAATGTTCGGAAAGAGTCCGATTCACTTTTCAGGCATACATTTTTGTACATTCTTACACTATTTTGATTTGACATCCTGACTGAATCCAGATATGATATTTACATGTGATGCAAATACAAAACAAAAATCAAACCTTACCTAACCCCATGTTGCATATTCATATCATCTGTAGATCAGATATTTTTTTGAACAAATACCCATCTTTCATCCTTTCAGCATACCTACAACCTACTTAACAGCCTAGGTATCAACCTACCATTCATACTTTATCTAGATATACATATTGATATATGGGGCAAATATGGGGTATGTAATATGTTTTGTTCAGTAGGTTATAGAAGTCAGGTGCCTACATGTTATCATTTGTCATGCTTTGATTTCAGGTGGTGTCTTGTGGGCTTTATAGTGGGCTTTGTGGCCCTCTCTAAGTGCAAGGGTTAAGTGTTGATCCACATAATGCAATGTGTTTTTTCATGGGCGCAGGAACCTCACATAAAGTGGAGGGGGGGGGGGGCAGAGAACTTCAATGTCACTTTGTGGGAACCCCAATACCCCTATGATTTATGAACAAATTCTTTGGAGATTTGTGCTCATCTCACCTTGCCGAACCATTTCTTGCTCTTAGTTTTGAATTTAAATGAAAATAAATATTTTACTTTAAAAATTAGCCTAGCTGAAAAGTGGGGGCATGCCCCCCCCCCCCTCCTACGCCTATGGTTTTTCTTAATGGTACACAGTGACGTACCCAAGGGGGGGGGCCCACGGGGGCCATGGCCCCCTCCTGAGCGCCGAAGGCGCTCAGGGGCCCCTCAGGCCCCGGTATATTTTTTTCAAACACTGGATAAAACGCCTTTTACTAGGAAGAAAAAAATGATATCAAAGTTTTATTTATGTGCCCCTGGTTACCCGAGGGGCCCCTGATGACCCGATGGGCCCCTGCAGTCATCCGAGGGCCCCCGGTTTCCTGGGCCCCTGGTCGCCTAGGGGGCCTCTGGTAGCCGGGACCTGGTCGCATGGGGCCCCTGATCGCCCGGGGCCCCTAGTCGCCAAGGGGGCCCCTGGTAGCGGGGGCCTGGTCGCATGGGGGCCCCTGGTTGCCTGGGACCCCTGAGGGCCCCTGGTTGCCTGAGGGCCCCTGGTCGCCTGGGCGGCCTGGGGGCCCCCGGGTGACCTAAGGGGCCCCTTCGGAAGCAGGTGGCCCCCTTCTGGGCGAAATCCTGGGTACGTGCCTGATGGTACAAATCATCCAGATTCATATGAGAAGGGTAGGTAGCTAGCTACAAAACCAATGCCTCAATTGTTTATTGTTTTCTTACAATAAGTCTCTCCTCTGCCAATCGCACTAAACTATCTACTGTCACAATGCAGTGTGCGTCATGATTTATCAACTGTATGCATACAATTCTAGTTGTCAATCACACATTGTTTTTTTACAGGCTTTCCGGTTATGACTGAGGCCGGCATCTCACCTGTCCTGGCTACGCCAAATCATTGCGGATGCCGGATGCCGAGGACCGGAGAGCCAACCGCTTTGAGGCGTGAGCTCTGTGGCGTGGCTCGAGTGATCACCAGGTTCTGACGGCTACGGCGCCGTCGATCTGGTTGAATAGCTGGGGCCTGGACGAGGGTGCCCTCAGTACGATGGCCAATCGGTTACGTCTGAGGGGCGCTCGAACACGCTGCCGTCGCGTGGCTGCCGGCGGCCGCCCCCTCGCACGTGGATCTCCTGGAGCGAGGACTGCGAGAGGCGGCCGCATCATCACCTGTGTCCGCGCTCAACACCGTGCCACGCACTAATGGCGGAAGCCCGACTTTCTCCGATGGAGGAGAGAAGCTGGACGCTGGCTGCCAGGCTGCTGGGGAGGGCGCTGGTTTTGCCATCAGGGGACCCCCTGCGCGCGACCGCCGAGGCCTCGGCACCGGCGCGCCTGTCTTCGGTCCGAGGCTGGAGATTGCGAGGCCGCCAGGCCTGGGCGAGAGCGAGAATCCCACCGTGGCAACAGACGGCTGGCGTCACCTTCCGGTTGGACGTGCGCCCGATCCGGGCTGGGGCCACGGCGGCGGAAAGGGAAAGCGTGGCTACGCTGCACCATGGATTACCTACTACCTGGATCGGCAACTCCGCGGAATTCCCATTGTATTGCGCGACCGCCCGAAAGTGCTGCCACCTATCGAGCAGACTGATCCCTGCTAAGGACAGCCCGCCGCCGCCGCCCAGTCAGACAGCGGCCGATACCAGCAAAGTCCGAAAATGACCGGCAAGTTACATGGCCTGAACCAGCCCCGGCTAAGTTTGGCATAGGCCAACAGTGTCGGGTTCCGGAAGAGCGGTCCAGGGCGGTTCCAAAACTATGCATCGTTTTGGAAAGAATGGTGTGGTGGGTCGTTTACCGAGCGCGACTGGCCGATTTTACCTCAGCACGTCGTATTGTTAGCTCTCATGGCCAGGCCAGGCGCCTTCTGCCAGCTGCCTGAAAATACCTTCGATCAAACGACTTTGTCTATCACTCGGGTTGCCCCTGATCAGCTTGAGCATTCCGACTCAGTCGTCGGCAGAGGGAATGTGCCGTCCGCCGTGAAACATCCATATCATTGCTACAGCCATTTTGACTGACTTATAAAGATCAAGACAAATGCTGTCATATCGATTAACGAACATCTGAATCACTTACAATTTCTATCAAGAAGCATTCCAGGATTATAAGCTTACCATACGCCGTTTCGTTAAAAAACTTGTTTCCATATTGAACTTATATTTGCCGTCGCATGAGCGAATTGCCTACTGAGTACAGGCTGAAACCGACTCTTTCCGCAGTCAGAAATCATGTGCGAGACCGAGAGCCTATTCAAATAAACTCCGGTCGCACTCGCATCCATAACACGCACCTCCTTGCGTGCGATTGATGCTATTGCAACTTAATGGATTTGAATAGGCTCTCGCGTGCGATTTCCTGACTGTGGAAATAGTCTGTCTCGGCCTGAAGTTCAGAATTTAACACAGGTTCAATGACAACTAAGGTGAAAGATGGCACACAATGTATACAATGCATATTATTGCATAAACTGATAGGTAGGTTTCGAGAAACGACGCGCCACATGCCTACTAAACGGTGTCGTAGCACCAAGTTGGTTTCCAATTCACATCTCCCACCAGAGTATATCGGGAATAAATGCAAACACGATGCACACGAACGCATTATCCGCTCAATGGGTATGCCCGTATAGGGCGTAGTGGGTATGTTAGTCATTTACAAACGCTGTGATAACTTAAACATTTTCGGTCGAGCCAGTTCACACCCCGTCCGCCTGCTGCCGTCACGTCACACGTGTCCGCAGTGGGCGTGCACCTGCGTGTGCGTGCATCATAATTCACATCACAAATCACAGGATGCCAACTCAAGTCAGCACACCGTGGAAACTGAACCCATCTCTTTGATCTGAAACAAAGAGTGAGAGAGGGAAATTAGATACCTGAGCATACCATAATGAAAGGGAGAGTGAGGGCATTCCAAGGCAAACTGTTTCCCCACAACATCACACAAAAAGTATTTTACATTGCGATGATGTTGGCAAAAAAAAAAAATACCTTGACAAGATACTACCAAACAAAAGTACCCAAAAGCTTAACACCTCATATGCTAGGCTTACATTGTTTAAAATGGCTTTGATCTTACTTAAATCTATCTGATATCTACACACAGCTTGGCTAACACTCGTTCTAAAAAAGTGATTGTTATATATCATTCAATGGAGGGAAACTCACAAACTTCTTCGTACAACTCTGGACCTTATGACTTTGAGAAGAGAAGGAAGCTGATGTCAGGGACCAGGGTCGGCACTCTTTTGTCATTTGTGGTTGACACTGGCTGCCGTTAGGCTTTCTTTTTACTGTCAAATGGTTCAGTTTTTCAGGCTGATAACATGATTTATTTAAATGTGTTTTTTTATTCAATATTATTCAACTATTTATGAAATCAGGGCATTGGCAGGCAGGTTATAAAAATTAGCTGAAATGACATGATGCCAGTCAACTGCTCCTGAAGTATGTTGCACTCTAGTCAGCCGTTCAGAGAAATACGTAGGAAACTGATATGGGTGAGCAGTGAGTACTGAGCAGTGAGCAGTGGACCAATTTATAGGTATTGGCACTACACAATGTTTCTGATATAAAACAGAAACTATTTTCAAGAGTTGAACAAATATTGAGTTAAAAAATAATGGCACACTAACTGATTTTGCTACACTAAAAACTTAACAAAAACTTAAGCAATTCACAACTAACAATGCATCATCCACCATCTATCATGCGCTGCCAAGACCGAAATTGTATCACAAGCAAAACCATGGCTATATCAGCGGCATGTAAAAGCTTGAGATATGATGTGTCAAACATATAACAAACATATAAAAACATAAAATTAAACATATGAATAAGTGATTGACCATTCCAATTACGGAAATTATACGATTTTTAACGATATACGGCGAGAAGCAATGTGCGCCAGTATCGTCAACAGCCACTCTTTAAAGTAATATTTTAGGCCACTCAGACCCTCCAACCACAAGAAAACCTTACCAATCTTACCTTGCCATCTTCCTCCATCTTCTGAAACCTTCCAATCTGCTCCAAAGGGGCTTAACGTTTCAAAAAACAAGGCAAACGATCCCACGACGCGACGCCGACCATTGTTTTGAATAGCACCCGCTCCCCCGCGTCCTTAGCGCTCGACACCACTGCCACCTAGCGGTGGTCACAAACATCGAGGAGTTGCCGATCCAGGTACTACTTCATCCATGGCTGCACCTCGCGTCCCTGCCCCTGTGTGCTGCCCGGCTTTGGACGGACGGATCTGCGGAGGGCGGAGTCTCACAGGCGATGGGCGGGAGCCGTGCTGGTCAGGCTGGACGAAGAGGCCGAGGAACTGCGGGCCCCGGCCGGAGAGCTGTGCTATAGCTACCGCGCGGAGATGGTGGCGCTGGTGACCGGTCCGGAGACCCTACTCGGAAGGGACAGAGACCAGGACCTGCGTTCCGTACCTATCTGCCAACTGTGCGGTGCGGTGGTGCTGGTGTACTGGTGTAGTGCAGCATTTTTGGGTGGATAGCTACATTTCACGATTAGATAGCTGTTACGTTTCAGTGCAGGTGGCGTGACGAACAATGTGGTATCTGTTGGCCACTTCTGCGGCCGCTGCTATTTCCTACTCGAAGGCGGGCGCGCTGTTTGGCTGGGCCGGCAGGATGTTCCCATTATGTGTCGAGGACAAAGCGAGTATATTCATGTTCTTTTAATGCACAGAGGTTTGTTGTGTATGTGTCTGAAGTTTTATTTTAAAGGGACCCTCCCACCTTCAAAAAAGTTTATGAATTGGCATGAAAGTGATGTCGCTCGGTTCAGAAAGAGCGAAAACGAATATCTACCAAATTTCACCGAAAAATATTCACCGGTTTTCAAGATATTAGACTTTTACTTTTGTTTACTTTTTTGGGATCTCCGCTGTTTCTAGCGACTTTATTTTAGAAGTGCGGCGTTTGCGGCAGATGTTGCGCGCAAATAGCATATACCACCGCGTGCTACAAAACGTTTTAGTCAAACATTTAAAAATCGTTAGATATCTGCGCTGACGTCACACATTCAGAGGGGTATTCCTAAGCATTAGCCCCTCTGAATCAAAATGCTGCAATTTTGAAATTCAATATTTCCGATTTAAGGCATTTCTCGATGTTGTGAGTGCCGAAACCGGTAATTGTGAGCCAGGGACCCCATTTTGGCTATCTCAACTCAAATCTAATGTTAAGGTGGGAGGGTCCCTTTAAGTTGACGATTGCGTAGTGCAGACTCATCTTCTCTGAGTCTCTCTTTCATTTTTTCCCACTTTAGCGTTCATGTTTGTTATAAGTGTCCTGGTCCTGCTTGGTTGTCATCTTTATTCGTGATGTATTTTATTTTACGAACATGCTGGTGATCAATGCAATACACTTTTGGTTAATAATGCTGCTTTAGCTCTGATCCTTTGTGGTATGTCTTGATTGTACGACTGCGATAGTGATTTTTCCTCACCAAAATATGCAGGTAACCAATGTAAATGCTGCCAAAAGTTTGTCATTACGTGATATATCTAAAAAACATCAAGTTCCTGAACGTGGTCATGTACTACGTAACTGGAAACTCAATAGGACGTGGAATTATGTGAAGCAAAACTACAGAAGTGAGTCTGGCCACGCCAAAATCAAGTAAGATATGTCTAGCCTTTCTTCAGTCGCCAAGGCTTCGACAGACTATCCCCAAGTTCGGTGTCTCTCGAACTACGAAGATTTAACGTCGTCCGGCCAATCCTGGGTAA